>NW_024501571.1:3549734-4749734 GCF_017590055.1 Onychostruthus taczanowskii
CCCCCCCCGGTCTTGTTGGATATGTTGTATCTTTTTGGTGAGCATTGTATGAATGTTGACCCTGCACCTCACAAAAAAGCAGTTCCTCTCTATCCTATCTTGGAACCTGGCTAAATTTTAAATTAAATGTCCTAAGTATTTTCAGTGTGGACTGTTCTTTCACCAGCCCTTTTCTTTACCTTATAGATAACTTCTGTTTGCATTTTTTCTATCAGCATTCATTGATAAGGAAGTAACTTCAGGGAAAAAACCAGAGGAGTTTCTGAGTGTCTTGAAGCTCATAGCAGGCATTCCAGTAATGCCTCAGGATGTGGGATTTCCCCCTTCCCCCTCCTGGAATTATTTAGTTGATTTGGTGCTACTTTGGAATGGTTAAAAAAGCTACTAAAATAAATACCTTATTCCTTGGGTGGTAACAAGTTCCCTACTAGGGATGTTTTAAAAAGTATTTTATTTCTTTAAACTGACAGTTTATGTAATGTCTATATTGATTTGTCTATTTAGAATTATATGGGTTATTTTTATAGCTAAAAAATTATTAAAGGTCTTACTACAGTAAATGACAGTGTTTTTATAAGTAAATAAGAATTTAAGCTTTAACTGACTGTTGTTGAAGCACATACTTAAAGATGTATTTTTCACAACTATATTCCTATATTTATTTTTTATTAAACTCACCAGTTAACTACAAGGACATAATAACTTCATTTCCTCCCCTTCTTCCCTGCCCCACATAATGTTAAGGTTGAATGGTCACAAGAGCATTGTCTGATTGAAGTTTGCAAAACAGCCCAAACTTTGTCCGTGATCCCGAAGTAGGGGAGAAGCTGAGAACAGCATTTTGCAACTGTAAAGGTCAACACCAGTTTAAAGAGCTGATCCTCTCTGGGTCCTTGCAGCACCAGGCCAAAAGTCAGAGCAGGATAGGCCAAATGGCCTCAGTGTCTTCCTAGAATGGCACAGAAAGCTCAAATTTGAGCAAATCTGAGCAGCATCACCAACACACCCCTCGTCAATGTACTCCAGGTCCTGAGGGGCTTTGTACTGAAATCTGTAAAGCATTGAACAACATCCACCTGAAGAAGAAACATCAGCCAGGTTCATTTGTTTTGGTATCTTTTGGAAGTACAGATTTCAGTCTTTCAATCATTTGGGGACTAAGCAAAAACATTTAAAAAAAATAAAATGTCCCACACTTTTAATTTTTAGCTGCCAATTAGGATTTATATTATCTGGCTTTTAAAGCATCCTTGTGTATGTATATTCTTGATGATTCTTTTATATTTCTTTCTCTGTATATCACCCAGCTGAGAAGGAGGTGTTCTGTTTTCTTTTATAAGAAAACTGGTCAAGACCACAGTTTTGCTGTTCTAAGTAAAATAAAAAAAAATGGTTTTTGGAATTTGGGGCAGTCCAAATTTTACTACTCCTCATTGGGAAATACAGATTCTGACCTGAATATTCTGACTAATATGTTGTGGAAAGTGTTTTAAGTGTTCAGACATCAATAGTTACAAAGTAGAAAAAACACAAGAAACTGCAATTTATTCACTGCAGCTTTCCAAAAACATTTTTCCCCATTGTTCCTAATGAATGCCAGCAACAGAATTGTTCTGGTAACTTTTGGTGATGAGCTGTGAAAGTCATAGCAGACATGATATCATTCTATAAAGTAAAGAGTACTTTTATTTCTTCAGCCTGCACCATATCAGTTCTTTTCAGACCTTGTTATTATCAAAATTTGTGTTAATTTATATTAGTATTTGTTATCTTATAGCAATAACCTATATTGTCACAGTTTGTGGACTGTCTTGGGTGATTCACTTTAAACATGTTTTTCCTTTTACTACCTGCTCAGTAAATGGAAACTGGGATATATATTTAGTGTGGCAGATGCTGTTATGGTGATAAATATTCCAGGATCAGCATAGTGAGACTGGGCAGATTGGAGGTTTATTTTGCAGAGTTGTTCAAGTGGGTTGTTATCCCCTGAAGACTAAGGAGTGGTACAATAGAAGTACTAGTGGTAGAAAATACAGATGTGTTCTGCCCCTCACCCCGTTCATGAGGCTCTCTCCAAAATTTGGGTTAGATTCTTGTGTTACTCTTACAGTAGCTCTGTGCTGATTCTGGTGGAATTGTACTAATTCACAGCAGCTGAGAATGTGACTCATACCCTTAGTCTTTATCCATGAGCCTGTTAAAGCAGAGTACACGCTTTCAGAATAGTTTGCTAATGATGGAACTTATCACATTGCCAGAGGCACTTTTCAAATAGCAGAATTCATTCTTTCTTTTGCTGACATGAGACCTACCTGCTCTTCTCCATCAAACTTCACTCTTTAGAAAACCTAGTGCATTTTTATTAGCTGCAATGCATTCCTACAGCGTGCTCCAAAAACGAGTTAGGGGAGCAAAGAAACTGAGAGCTCAGTCAAGGATTGAGATACTTCATTAAATGTCTCCAAATGAAACTATTGATTTTTTTTTGGTTGTTTTTTTTTTTTTTTTTTTTTTTTCTCAGTATTATTATTTTACCCCGAACTTTTTGATAGGGAGCAATATGATGAGCAACCAGTTATCCCCTCTTGGATTCTATTTCTTAGTAATTTGTATGTAGCCTTGCTGGAAAATAGTCCTTGTCTCTGAAGTATTCTGTGTGCCTTCCTTAGTATTTTCTCCTGTCTGCCTGTTCAACCACATGTCCAAGAGCAATAACTCTTGCACAGCTCTCCCTGCTGATTTGGGTGGGTGCATGAGTGAATTCTCTCCAGATGAGAGTTGTGAGGACAGGTCTCTGAGGGTTCTTGGCAGCAAAAGAAGTTATGCTGAGATTTTGGGTAATAGCAGTTAAAGAAAGAAAGACGCATGGTTGATGTAATTTGGTAATAATCAAGTGGCATTAAAAAAAAATAGGGATTTTATATAATAGTAATTTCAAAGTCTTAGTAGGAGAGTCATGGAATCAGGGTTGGAAGACAGTTAAGATCATCAAGACAAGCAGTAAATCCAGCACCATCACTGTAACCCCGTAACCACTAAACCACATCACCCAGTGCCAGGTGCAGAAGCCTCTTAAACACCTCCAGGGATGGTGACTCCACCACCTCCCTGGGCAATCTGTTACAATGCCTGACCACCCCAAAAGTGAAATTTTTTTTCTAATATCTAATCTAATCTCCTCTGCCTCAGTTTAAGGCCATTTCCTTTTAAGGCCACGCAATCTGCACATCAGAGTTCAAGGAAAGAGCTCCAAGGCTACGAGAAGAGTTGCAAAGTTACTGTTCACAGAGCCACGATTCTTAATTTTCTAGGCACAGCAAATATTGCCAAACATGTTACGTGATGTGGTGATGTGCTAAAATAGCAGTGAAATGTCTATTCTTAACAGTGCAATTATAAATGTCAGTCTTACTGCATTTTGTTTATGCTGGTCAGCAGGGACTTGCTGTCATTTTCTTCTTCTCAGCTTTGTGAGACAGGGTCAGACCCTTTTGTCAGGAGAGTGGCTAAACTCTTCCCTCCCTTGGGAAGAAGTATGCCAAGCTCAGCCTTTTTCAGCTGCCAAAGTCAAATCTTTATTTTAAAAAACTTCAGATCTCTCTTATTAGAGAAAAGTTGTGTTTCTTTTCTCTTTTTCCTAAGTATAGAAATATGCCTCATTTTGACTGTCTAGAATTTTTCATGAGGCATTATAAAGATTTACCATGGGAACCATGCTGAATTCTCTTCTCTCCATCAGAATCTTGTATTACGTGCCAGGGATTCTGCCTTCTAATACGTGATACACTTGCCTTGGCTGATTTTGCTGCGGAATGTTCATTGCTAATCAGTCATACTGAGGAACTGCTATTTAAAAAAAAAAACACACAAATTTCAGCACTATTTAACATTGTTTCCTTTTGCGCTAATATACCATGAGGATATTATCTTTATTTTTGGAGAGAAGTGGTAGTTTCTTGGATTGGTTATTGAGATTCAAAATGCTTTTTTTTAGGTCCATCTTCCTAGCATTAGACAAATGATTTTTTTTTTTTTTTCTCTCTTTGCATGCTTCCACAGGGAACTACTTTTACAATAATACTTTAATTGCATTTCTGTATGACAAAACCTGTTTTGAAAACACAGCAAACACATGATTTATCAGTTATGGAAGTCCTGCTAAATTTAAATTAATCCTTGCTTACTATGCATTTGTGACGTGGTGAGGCTGGTTCAGAGGCCAGGATAAATAGGTAATTTCATTTAAACATCCTTGACAGTGGAAGAGTACATTGGATGTGCTGTAAAATTTGCTTAGTTCTGTCTGTTCTGACTCAATTTACAGTTCTGCTTCCATGATGGAAATGAACACTCGTCTGTGAATTTGCACTCTTGGTGGTGGTTGTGTTATGAGTCTTCTCTTTGCATTCATTTGAACTTGTGTCCAAAAGCATGAGCTGTCCGTGACAGTTTGCAGTATTTGCTTCCTTTAAGTGAGGTCTTATTTTTGCAAGAGTCTGTGGTCAGAAGTGTTGCTTTAGAAGGTGTTTTGGTTACTACAAGGAAGTCTTCAGTGCCTTTGTTGTTCACTTTTTCTCACACTTGCTATTCTAACAAGTGTTCTTAGTCAGCCTGATGGGGAAAAGTGGTTGTTTATTCAAAGCTCTTTCATGAAAATTGTCCAAACCAGATGCAGCAAAGGGAGAAGAACCAGACTTTCTCTCTGGTGGACACTTGTGAGCTTTGCAGTTGCATATATTTGCACACCACTTGTGTATTTAATAGTAGGACTTCACCAGAAGGAGAAAGTGCCTAGAAGTTACGTGTCTAGAAGTTACTAATGAATTTTTCTGTGACTTGGACTGTGCATTTAATTTCTTTTGCAACAGTATTTAAGATGTTCTGTTTAGTTTTTTGTCTTCCCTTTCCCCTTGTGTTATTGTGGTGATCTAGTGTGTGGTTCTTCTCTCACTTTCATTTCATGCATGGTCATACATGGAAGGAAGAAATGTTCTGTTGTTATTTGCTGTAATTCAGAATGGTCTTTTTTTCTTTCCTAAATCTATGTCACAGCTTCTTTAGCTTAGCTTTATTCTAAGCTTATTCTTAGGACTAGAGTTGAAATTTGAATTTTAAATCCATTCTTTCAGCTGAGTTAGTCCAGGCTGTCACTTCAGCAATCCCCTGCAGATACAGAAGGAAATGAGGTGAATGCAATCCTGCAGATTTGATGGCAAACACAAAAATAAGCTGCAGGATAATTCTGCCAACTAAGGACAAATAATGTGGTTTTTTGTTAACAGCTGCTGCTACTTGATTTCAGTAAAAGATCATCCAGTGTGTACTAGGAATTCATAAAGTACTTCCTTGTATGGGAAGAGCTATTAGGTAGCAGAACTGAAAAAAATGATAATATGGTTTAATTTATACAACATTCATAAAGCGATATGCAATGGTTTAGAGTTACTGCCTAAGCTCTAAAATGTAAGTATGTAGCATAATTATTATTACCTCATTTATTTGCTGCTAGATTTAGCATTTCCAGAAGATGAAAGTAACTGAATGTAGAGAATGGCCAGAGTGTTTCACTGGCACAGGTTGTAAAGGATGCTAAAAGGGGGGACAGTTTTTAGAAGTGCAAAGATGCTGCTACTCTTGACCCAGTGAAGGACCCACCAGAATGGGATTTGAGACCACTGAAGTTTATTTCCTCAACAAAGCAAGTGTAGGTACATAATGCTTTGAACTTCAGCAGTGAACAAGTATATCTTGCTGGAACAATAGCATCTCAGGTAATTTATGCTCAATATGCTTTGCATAGCACATGAATTTTAATGCAGATGAAGTGCCAACATGCAAACCATGGATCACTGTTAATTTATGGTGTAAGTGATCTGCACAGGAAGGAACCTTTGAGCAGTACTTCAAAACAGGAGATATGTGTTTAAGGAGAAAATCCTAGGTGTTTTAGACATTTATCAAATGTAAATTAGAAGCAAGGCATTCTCTTTCATTTGCCTGTTAGACTCTTGGGAATTTGAAGGTAGCTTAGGCTAATCTTTCTGTAAAAAACTTGATTCTGAGAAGGCATTTTTAACCTCAGTGTTCATTTATGTGCAATTAAAGTGACATCAAAAATCACTAGAAGTGCTGATGTCCTCAGTTCAGTAGATTATAAATTTTCTCAGAGGTGTTCTGATTCCATGCTGGGGAAACTTTCAAGTTTTCATATAGAACGTACCTTCCCACTAAAAACAGAGGACAGCACATAGTTTTAGCATTTGGAAGTGAAAACACAGTTCTATTTTTTTGCTATGAATTTTATGATAATTTTTCATATTGGCAATAAAAACTTAACAGCAAAGTCATCTTCTTTCAAGCAGCCAAGTACGTTACTGAAAAGTCACCATTTTGAGATTGGGTTGAATTTGATAAAACTTGCATTTTATTTTGTCTCTCCTCTCTTACAGTTCACATTGCTTGAGAGTTTCTGGACAGGCACTACATGTTCATGGCACTGTGCTCTGCAAATTGGCAGCAACATCCACAGAGTCCACAAATAATAATTGCAAATAAAACCTAGTCACAAAATTACATGTGGTCCAACCTTTTGCCAGCATTAAATTCTTTCTTGCAGCATGTTTCCTGATAATTATATTGTGGAATGTCACACTGGCTTATCCCATATGTTAATTAATTGCTTTGGCTTGCTTATGAATTTTAACAAAACTTCTGAAAGCTGTTTTTTAATCTGCTGTAGTCGCTACCCCCATACTGTGCAGAGGTTGTTCAGTGAAAATTCCAAATGAATGATTACAGTAATAGAGCTCCAATTATTTTGAGAGACAGACTCAATCAGAATTGTGAGTTTGTAAGTACATTGTGAGATAGAAGGAAGTGAGCCGCAGAATTTTATCTGTGAAAAACAACAGCTTTCTTACCTTCTCCTTAATATTTTCAGAAATCTTTTCCACATATTATTGATTTTGAAAGTATCACTTTTGCTTTAATTTCCTTTGAAAAGCTGGAGGATTAAAGCAGTATTCATAGTCAGGATTCCTCTGCAAATTACCTTGAAGGTGTGATTCTGTTGCCAAGCACTGTTGTACATATCCATAACACCCCATATTGCCCTGACAGCTTTATGTGCCATGCATCAGACACCGAGGGGGAGGCAGACCTAACAGAGCACCTTGTTAGTGTGTTTATTGCGGTAGAATTGGTTTCCCAGTGTGAATATACTAATTTTTTTTGAGTCTATAGTAAAGCCATAGACTCCTGCAACTCACTCCTGACAAATCACACAATTTAAAACTGTACCTGTTTGGGAAGATTTACTTTTTCCTAATATATCTGGATACTGTAATGGTGCAAGCTGTTACTAAAGCAATCTGAGTTTCATATTGTAGAGCAAGACAATTCCATTTGTACTAAAGCTCTTTGTGTTCAGACACCTGTCAAGTGAATTCTTCCCTTCTCATACCTTACCTGTGTATGACCATTCTTACAAATTCATTTCACATCACTTTTGGTTTTGAGTTTTATATCTTACTGATGTTTTTGTGGATGTTTCCTCACAAATTTATTGATCATGAAGGTTTCAAAATTATACAAATGACTGTTCTTGAAAATTTTAAAAAATACTTTCTTCAAAATAAGTCTGAGTAATAGCAAGTAGGTTTTGCTCGTGGATTTAGACACTTAGAAGTGTCACAAATGACAAGCTGAATGCACAACATTTGTTTCTTCATGATTAACTCAATGAGACCGTGAAGATCACTGTTTTGCAAGAAACTTCTCCCAGATTATATTGAAAATGTGACACCAAATATTATTTTGGAATACTTTTCATTCAAAATGAAACTCTGTGCAGTGGTACAATGTGATGCTATTGCACTTAGAGGAGAGCATGAGAAAATAATTGAGTAATAGTTTGAGAAAACCTTTTGCATAGGTACTGCTTTGCAGGCTTTGTGAGGATTAAACATTTTAATGTCTGTGTTATACTAGGTTCAGTATTATAGAAACAATGAATATAATTGACTTTTTAATTAGATGACTTGTGTGTATCACAGTTATTTCATGCTAACAAGCCCCAAAGTTCTTCACAGTACCCTGGCCAGTTCTGAAATAGTAATTGAGAAATAAAAGTATAACATACCAGAAGATTTTGAACATTACAGTTCTTCAGGCAATTAAGCTTTGTAGTATTTTTGGTCTTATTGTGGTCAATTTTTGCCACTTTTTTTTTCCCCCAATGAAAATGTTGTTGTCAGGCCTTGTCCAACTTGTAACTGTGAAGTAATGAATTGATCCTCTGGAATTTGGAGTTCTGAGGTGAGTGGTGTACCAAGGTTGATTATTGCACTAAATATCTTCCATCCTCAACTGAAGCTGCAAAGGACAGAGGAAGCTTTACATTTCTTAAACTTAAGCCAAACCAGAAACAGGAAAATGCTGTGATTTGAGTCAGCAGGGAGCATACTTGGGATTCAAACACAAATGCAGGAAAAGAATAAATCTGTTGAGTGTGTAATATAAGAAAGTATTTCCTTGTGTTTGTGTTGAACAAATACATCAAAGTGGTCTTTAAAGATGACTTTAAAGATTTAAACAGCAGCAGTGGGTGGGGGACTGTAAGCTTGTTAAATCTCAGACTTTTCAATTTATTTCAACCACCACTGTTACTCAAGGAGGCTAATTACAACACATGCTGTAATAGTCAAAACCATAGACCTGCATATTTAATGTTCTTAAGTGACAGATGTTTATGCATTTGACATCTCTTTTTTTTTTTTTTTTTTAAGTTTTCTTGAAACGTTCATGAAAACCTGTATTAGCCAGTGTGTTGGATTTGAAGATGTAAGATCCATTCATCTCTTACAACATAATAAAAAAGGCACTTTCAATCAGGTCTAATAAATGGAGTCTTGTCTTTGACCTTAGAGACCTCACTAGAAGGTGGAAGTAGTCCAGACTAAAAGATGGGAGGATGGCTTTGGGCTGGTGCTGCAGATCACCACCAGTGAGGACCATGGGTAGAAATTCTAAGTTCCAGTCAGACCTTGGATCCAGTATTTACTTTCTTCCAGTGAGACATCTTTGAGGAACCTTGCAGTAGGGTGACAATCAGACACCTTACTGTAGCTGGGATTTGATCTTGCAGTGATTTGCTGCTTGCAGACTTGGAGACAAGATCTTCAGCCATTATTTCTCTTAGTGCTGGGACTGCAGAGCTGCTTGGCAGTGACAGCAAGCCCTGAGCTGCTGTTGGGTCCCATGTGGCTGCAGCTGGGAGCTCTTGTCTTCATGGCAAGGCACAGACCAGGTGCAGTGATTGTTAATTCCTGACTCATTCAACAGCTGACTTTACCTATTCAGATTTTATTTAGTGGGGACAGCAGAGTGTTAGAGATATCATTTCTGCTAAGTGAGACCTTATTTTCATTACTTCAGTTAAAAGTATGCCTGTGACTCCTCTTCTGGCTATCCAGGATTGTATGGTTCCAAGCAAATTATGTTAATCAGTTCTGTTCTCTCTGGATCCCCTAAATGAATATTACTTCAGCTATTAAAGGAAAACAGTCATCTTAGAGCAGAATATAGCTATATTATGTTAATACTGTTCACCATTCCCCTTTATTATTTGGTGAAGTATGCAATATAAAAACCATGGAGAAATGCAAGTTTAAATAGTCTGGGAATGGTTGGAGAAGATTCATTTTTAAAAGACATAATTAAGGTGTAACAATATTAGATTGGCTTGGCTGGGGAAGGAAGGGAAAGATGCATTATTTTAAAGAAGAAGCAGAAGGTACAATAAAATAACAGATTCATAGACATTAATTGATTTTGTGTCTGATCCTACCTAATAAAAGAAAATCTCTAAGGTTTCTGCATAGAAAACACATTAAATGGAAATATATTTATTTAAAGTACCTTTAGGGGCTTTGAGAGAGTTTGTGTGCCTTCAGTCCTTGCAAGGTAGATTTTAATATTTATATATGTGAGGCTAGAGGCATAGTTGATGCCATTTTGTTAATGGAGAGAGAGATCTCCAGGAACTCCTGCATGTCCAGTGAGTTACTGAGCAGCCCCTGGCAATTCATTTGGCTTCTGTGCTGCTTGCCAGGTGCCAGCAGCCTCTTGGGGAATAAAAACAGGGGGCTGCCTTAATGTGCTGCTGTGGAATGTCAGTGTAGAGACATTCGTGCAGAGCTGTGCAGCTCAAAAAAATAATGAGATCTGGGCATAAATCTGATGTTGGATTAATTTGGTGTCTGCTTCCCAGGACATGAGGGCAGCCTTTTCCTACTCAGGAGGTTCGGCCATGCCATACCTTCTTGTACGCTGGTGATAACTCAGCAATTCCTTAATAAATCACTAGAACTCATTCTTCCTTTGTGAGAAGTAAGATTTGATTAATCTTTCACGTGATCAGCTTCCATGCCAGCTTGAAGAGAAGCTGTCAAGTGGTACCAGTTCAGCAGAGGAGCTGCTGTGGCCGCTGTGAGTCCGCGGGGATGCGGAGCTGGCGGATCCTCGCCTTGCAGGCTGCAGGCAGCGCTGGAGGAAAAAGAGTTTGTTGTGTGCCCAGCCAGCTGCTGGTGTGACCTCGTAGGGCTGGAAGAATGAGGCTGCTGTGGGAGGCTCGTGGAGGGTAGGCAGGGCCAGCAACTGCCACTGAAGAATTGGAAATTTTAAGTGATGTGAGAAGGCCTAGCAGTCTTTGTGCATCAAACCAAACAACAACCACCCCAAGCAGATTGTATTAAATTTTTTTCTTCCCCTTTGCTTTTTCTTTCCACTTCAGATAAGCTTTCCAGAATTTCTAGGTGATACTAGGCATACAAAGGGCCTGCTTTCAGCTGATTTAGTTATATGAAAGCACTCATAATACTATAATTTTGTTAACATTTACAAATAACTGACTAAAGGTTGTTTCTAGTGTGTTAGATGTTGATCAAGACTTTTTTTGATTATGTCGTTATTCAGCAAGGAAACTTTCAGATATTTATTAAGTGCTTGTAAATTAATGAATTATGCTTTTTGCAATGCTGCTCAAAAGCAACAGTCTTGGTTTTAAAATTAGTTTCTGAGCTGGAAAATTTGACTTGTGTGTGGTGTGTGTATTGACTTGTGTGTGTTGTTAAACTTGTCTGTGAAGGTGTTGATGGGAGCAAGTTTTTTCCATTAGATGAAATGGTTCAAACATATTTCTTCATTCTGTATTTCTTTATTTAAATATAACTTCTGAATCTGAAACAGCATCTGATAAATGCAATGAGATTGAATACAATTCAAGTGTTTTGCATCAGAATGTTCTTACACTGACTGCAGCCTGAACTGCTGTAGCCTTTGCCAAGGTCACCCTTGCACAGAGTGGATACAGGTCTAAAATACTGGTGGTTAACAGCTTCTCTGTAGAAAGCTATAATGATGTGGGTATGAGTTTCTTTTCATAATATCAAGACTCAGTAGGAACTTTTAAAAGTATTTCTCAGGTTTCCTGTGTTTTAGTCCTGTGTTTAAACGTGGTTTTGTTGGGTGTGTTATTTATCTGACCTCAAGAGCAGAAGGGAGTTGCTTGTTACGATTGAGCTGCTGTGTTTTCAGAAGCTGCAGGGGAAGGCAGGCTCTCTTGGCATCAAGGTGGTCCAGTTGCTTTTTGAGAGGAAAAGCACAAATTTCTTTGCTAAGAAAAACAGAAATCAGAGGCCTCAGAATGAAATGAAAGGAATGGAAAGTCTGAGGATGTATCAGGTCAAAGTTTGCTCTTCAAGCTTTCAATTCCTAAGCTGCCTTTTTAGGCTTAGGGTAAGAAGTGAAAAGACTTTAATTTTTAGTATTAATTATGTACCTAGTAACAAAACTAATTTTTTTTCCTGCTACTTCTTGCTTGTTGCTTAGAGTGAGATTTGTAGTTTTGAGAACACATGAGTTAACTCTCCTAAGTCAAGCAAAGTCTCAGTGCCTTTCCTTGAGCACAGTAGTAAAGGGAGGAGCCTTTTTTTTTTTTTTTGGTTGGTAAATCAGCTAACAACAGTATGATCAAAGAAAACAAAACAAAAATCACTTGGGTTTCAGTTCAGTAGTATAACACAGAGTGCTTTTACAGAAGATAAAAAAAGTTTTCTTAAGCCATTCAATGTTGTTCTTAAGTTATGCAGCTACTTTGATTTAAAATCCTCGTTCTGTGCTTAAAATATTAGTTCTTCTTTACAGTTCAGAATTCTTGTTCACTTGTTACTACAAATTGCTGCTGTAATTGCTGACTTTTAAGAACCTATACAGAAATGATTTTGTGCCATGAACAACCAAGACTAATAAAATTTTATCTTTGTTTTCAGTCCAGAGGAGCTTCCTGTCCATGATGCAGTGATAGAAAAGGTAAGTCCACTGTCCTCCAGGTTTTACTAGTAAGTAAACATTTACAGATTTACAGCTTTTAAAAACACAAATCATTGTGAAATGAGTTGATGAAGCATTTTAGTGATTTGCATTTCCAGAGAAGCACATTCTAAGACCCCTAAGAGCTATGTTCTTGAGGCCACATTAACTCACCCACAGATCCCTGGAGACCCACTTGTTTTTACATTTGCTCCTGTCAGTGAGAGTGAATATTCCTCTCCCATTATGTGGCCTAGTGAAGGAAATGGAGCTACTTAAGAGCTCACACCCAGCTCTGTCCTGAAAGAGTGAAAGCTGTGGTCCTGTGCCAGGAGCTGCCATCAGCTGTGCAGGGGGATGGATGATGTGAGTGAGGTGGTGGCACTGCCACCTGGGTCTGTGCTGCTGTCCTGAGGAGCCTGGGCTGCTTTGCTGCTTTGGGAAATGGTGACAAATATCCTGCTGCCACTATGGTGTGGGGACCTCCCTTGTAATGCTGAATTGCTGAGCTGGGTGTATTTCACATGTACAGGTCCTGTTGGCAGCTGCTCCAGGTCCTAGTCCAAAATTCCTTCTGCTGCTGGAGGGTTCTGGAGAAGTAGTTTGACAACTGATGTGTTGGAAATGTGGAAAAATAATGGGGAACTGAATTTCTTCCTGTCTGAGCCTAGTTACTGTTGGTATTTCCCCTTGGTCAGTCGGGTCTGTGGTTACCTGCAAGAACAAATCAAATCAGAAAACTGAAGATAAGGTATTGAAAGTTGCAAGTTAAGTTATCCCTCTTGGTTGCACAAATTGGAAAAAGGATGGGATGACTTATTTCAAGGCAGCTCAGCTCTTTGAGTGTTAAAAGCAGCAGTGCTTCTGCAAATTAATTATTTTGTGCTTCAGTTATGTACTGAAGCTAGTAAGAGATGCTTACTGTGAAAGAGTAGAACTTGTAAGTCTGTTTTGTTTTGCTTTGGTTCATGTGTGGTTTTGCATACACAGCATGAAATAGTTGCCTTTTCCTGCCATGTTTCATTACATTTAATAACACAGTGAGTGTATGTATAATTTCATTTCCATCAGAAGGACACAGTAGCGGGGGGTGAGTCTCTGAGCAGAAATATTAGGCAGCTTGTAGCTACTCTGGTAGGTGTGTTTTGAAGCTCTGATTCACTGTGGCTTTGTAATTAGCCTTAAATTATTTCAGGGAAATAGTGTTTTGGTTCTCTGTCCCAAATTCTGTTTGTGCTGTCTCTAAGTGTCAGCATAGAAACTGTATTTATGGAGTCAGTGTTAAATTGCATGTCCTCGTGTGTTTTAATAATCATCCAGTGATGCTCCTGCATTAGACTCCTGGTTACACTCCTGATGGTATCCTGACCTCTGCTGGTCTGAGCTTTATCTGGCTCCTGTCAGAATCTGCAATTTTCAAGATACTCTCCATAAGGATTTCTGTGTTATGTTAATGTAGGCTAAGATTAAAAGCTTTCTGCACAATGTCTTTTGCAGCCACTTGGTAGAACTATTTATGCTTTCCTTTTGCATTGTGAATTAAAAAAAAATATATTCGTAACTCAAGTTTTCATATAATTTGCAACTTATGTAAAAGGTTGATATCCTTGTGAATTTGGAATCTGTTCTTCACACACAAAAGCCCCTTAGGCTGGGATTTCTGTGGGTCTGTTTTTGGTCGTAATACCTTTACTCTGCATTAACAGTAATAATTACTCATTTTGGTGCTTCATTACTTTGCTGCACATTTGATGCCTTAAATGCATCAAATCATTGTCCTACATCATGAACTACTTAATTTTGAGATGGATCCTCAGATAAAACAAGGGGAGGAAAGATTTTCTGGAGGAGGAAAGGAGACAGAACTGACCTCAGGAAATCTGGAGTCTGTGTCTGACTCTTGATTTTGAAGTTCTGTGAAATGTTTCATAAGTATTTTTCAGTTAGGTTTTGCCATTGGTTTACTTGATTATAAATTCTCTGGGGAGCAGTTCAGCAGTTTTGTGGGAGGTTTCTGCTGAAGCATTGCTTTAAGCCCAGCCCCTGGCACATGTGCTCTCCAGAAAGGTGGAGTGCTGCACACGAGAGAAGTGCTTGGCAACTTCATGATTTTTGTGCTTTCACTAGTGCATTGTTTGCTGACATGAGAGTAGAAACCAGCTCTGCTTCAATTAGGGATTCTGTTACTCGCGTGGCAAAAATGCTTCAAAGTGTAAAATGTACTCAGAAGACAGATAAATGGATTTTTTTTTTTTTTGGTGACAACTACATGGAACTTGTCTGAAAGAGCAGTAGCAGCATCCTTCTGCAATGAGCTGCCTCAGATCTGTGTTTTCAGTGTTGTACCTGTTAGACATAAAAGTGAACATAATTCAGACAGGGAAAGAGATAGCTAAAAGTTTTCAAGAACTGAACACAAAAACAATTGCTATTTTGACTACAGTAGCATCACTTGAGAATGGTTAAATTGACACAAAGACATAAAAGCTTGAACAAACATAAAATTGAAGTGAGCTTCTGGCTCAAAAGACCAAAAATCTTGAAAGCAGATCAAACATACAAACAAAAAGACTGTGAAAGCAGATAGGGTTTTATTTTTCTTACCAATTACATGAACAACCTGTTGAGGGCAAAGACCTTTCCTGACTTCCTGTTATTCCTGCAGTGTCAACTATGCCTAAAGAACAGCTGCTTTAAGAGATGTTGAAAATGCTGATTCCTTAAAGGGGTTGCAAGTGTGAAGGAGAATCAGAAACAGTGTTGTGAAATCTTGAAAACAATAGTTTTTCTAACCTTCCCCTCTAAAAAGTCTTAAGAAATGTCTTTTAAAAAATACAAGAGGTTTTTATTTGAGATATTTTAATTTGAGATATTGCACAATTCAGACAGGACCTGAACAGGAATGTGGGCAGTTGATTGCAACATGAGTAGTTAGATAAGGCTGAAAGAGTAGAGGCACTTCTTTTCCCATTACATTTTTATACTTGTGTCAGGCTTAGAGAATTTGAATTCAAACAAAAAATAACTTGAAAATCCAAGCCAACTTCTTTCCAGGACATTTTGTGGATGTATCATACATAGTTGGAGTGGACCTAAACTTCATCAAGTTATACTTCTGCTAATGCAAGGCTTTGGGCTCCTGGATTAAAGAAATTTAGGAAGTTAAAGAAGCCCATTGTATTGCATTGGTAGCCAAGAAAGAATGCACAAATTCTGATGGGTAAAAGCTAGAAGTAAAATTAGGATTCTATTGGGACAATAAGTAGTAATTTTCTTTTATATTCACCCCAACATTTTGGATGCAATTGACTTTATAAATACTTAATGAAAGTATTTATAACTTTTCAGTATCCCGCAGAGCTTTAAAATTAAACTTTTACATTGTTGCCAGATTGGATCACTAACCATATGAATATCCTTCCTGTCTTTATTAATCCCTGGATTTGAAGTTGGAGGTAGAGGGGCTGTCCTTTACAATATAACTAAATACTTTTTTTATATTCAACACTGAAGAGAAAGCAGTAGCCACACACATTCATTTTTCTGCTCTAACCTTTCCAGTTGGATCTTCTGCTCCAAAGCTTTATGAGAGAGTTGAAATAGTCTCATTAAAAACATGTAACAACACACAGCTAACTATTAACTTTATAGTATAATCAGAGATACTTTGCAAGATGTAAAACTGAGCTGTAAAAATAAGTGCTAAAAGACTTATCAGTGGAGCTAACAAAATACAGATTTTTGGTCGTGTAGTGCCAAAGTGCCTTGAAATTCGTGGGCTGAGATGGCTGATTCCAAGTGCTTGTTTGGTTCCCAAATTTGAGAAGCTGATGGCAACTCTAGCAATATTTTTATAGACAGAAGGGCACTCTCTAAGGTAGTAGGGCTGTACTTGCTCTACTGATTAATGTAACTATTTATTGTGAGAAAATGGGGTTTGTTTTGATTTGGATTCTCATTCTATCACCTTGTTACTGAAATATTCTTGTCAGTAATAAAATTTAAGCTAATAGATCTTCAGAAGAAATCCTTGATGTTAGGTTACAGGGTAATTCAGGTGAAAATGTGCCTGAATTCTTCAGGAGGAGAAGTATGGCAAGGATTTCTAGCTTTTAATGTCTGAAAATTAAAGCTTATTCCCACTTCTGCTCCTGCACTGTCACTCTTGCATGCATTTGTTTTTGTTCATTTTTAACTGTGTGCCTTTTAAGAGGGGATGGTTAGTGTGATCACTTGCAAACAGAAGCTAATGATGTTTAGGGCAAGTTTGGGGAAAGAATATAATTTCGGAGACAACTAACTTTTAAGTGGCTTGCAGCAGAAATTATTTGCCTGAAAACCAAGTATAAAAACAAATGGAAGTTTTGTTGTTTTGAGGTTTTTTTGGTTTTTTTTTTTTTGTTACTTGCCAAATATGCAAAAAAGAAACTTCTAGGAATCTTGTACTTAACCTCCTCTTATAAAATACAATTCATCCATAGTGCTGAAAATAACAGTTTCTCCTTGGTTTTTGGTTGGCTGGTTTTTTGGGTGTTTTAAATGAACTGATGAAATGAACTCTTTGCTGTTCTCAGATGACTGAATAAAAAATTCACAATGCTCTGATGCTCTGTTAAACTTTTTCTTGTTCTTTTAAAAAAAAAAAACATAGACAACTTTAAATGCATTTGTTTCAGAGATACTGAAAATTTCTAATTTCTTTTCAGCAAAAGAACCTTGAAATTGAAAGAACTACAAAATGGCTTAAGATGCTGAAAAGCTGGGAAAAATACAAGAATAGTGAAAAGGTAAAAGTCTGCATGGCTGAATGTCATTGGCTGTCATTTTGGAAAGAATGCATACCCTGAAATTAGATTGCCTGTGTTTGATATCTGAAAAAAAACCCCAAACCCCACACTGAAAGAATAAGCTTTTTTGTTCTTCCAAAATGCAATCATACCTAATACCCCAATAGTAATTACCCAACAAAATGGGTGATCAAATGCAAGGAATTGTGTTCATGTGTGCAGAATAATCTGTGGACAGAGTGGGTCATGTCAGGTGTGCCATTAAGTGCTAAATACTTGCTTTAAAGCTAGGTGGGGACTTCCATGTGAGCAGTTTATTTGCTGGAATTGTGGTCTTGGTCATCTTAAAATTATGGAAGAATTTCAGCTGGAAAAAAAATTGCTGGATGGGCTTTATTCCAGCAGTGGGCTTTGGTGGGTTTTATAGCTGGTCTTGTGGCTGTTTGGTGGATAATGCATGGAATCCCAAATTGAGATTCCTTCTTGTCTTCAACACAGCTTAAGACTTGTGTTAAGCTGTTTTAACACAAGACAGCTTAACGCAAGCTGTCTTGGCATTTTCTTTTGAGGCTTCTGTTGGTATAGCTCAGGATCTAGAAAGTCCATTTTCTTAAAATATGTTCTGAATGCATGAAAAATAACTACTTTTCCCCAAAGTTTTTCTTATAATCCTACTTTTTGTCTTGCAATTTTTCTGGGAGGAGAAATTATGGATCCTAACTGTTGTGACTTTGTTTCTGTTTTGTTAATGTAGCAGTAAGGAGATTTTAAGATCAAATATGTTCCCAAGGCAAAGGGACAATAAAAAACCGCTCCATAACAGCTGCTTTGTTTGCAAAGAGACTGTTAAATATGACCTTTCAGGTAACACAATAACCACGTGTCATCTAAGCAGCAGTGGTTGTGCTCTTCAGCCATTGGTGACATCAGTCCACGAGACACTGACTTAAATAATCCTCTTCACCAGGCATGCAGAAGGTCTGGCAGATCAGCTGAGCAGAAAGAGTTTCAGTTCATGTAACAAATTATAGGCTGAACTATAAATAGGGGCTGGAATAATTCAATATGTTCATAAAGGGATGAACTTCACTTGAGGCTAGGAAAAATTTTCACTCATTGTGGAACTCCAGTGAAGCACATGAGGTTTAAAAAACAAGGGTGTTTTCCTTATGCTATCTCACCTCTTATGTGCTAAGTGAACCAGAAGATACACAATAAAGAATCAGCTGCTTCCTCCTCCTGAGCATCGGAAAGCCAGACATTATTTGTCACTGCTCTTTATGAAAAGCCTGGCCATGTTCTCAGAACTGTGCAAAACTCACAATTAAAGGCAATTTGTATCTGGAAGTGTGTTGGAAGAATGCACCAGCTTTCCAAGTTCACATTCTTGAAACATGGAAGGAACTGTTCCTCAGTCTTGTTTTCTGTCTTCCCTTGACTGAATGAAGTGGTTAATGTTAGAGGAACAAATTGCTAAAGTAAATGAACAGCCTGTGTGTTATAAGACTCACATCACCTGACACTGCCATGGTTTCTATGCAGCCAGGCAGCTCCTGAAATGAGTATTCTTTATAAACAGCACTGAAGGGAGTGTTGCAGCAACAACAACACTAACAATGTTATAGGATTATAGATTATAATTGAACTGATATAGATTATAATTGAACTGATGGCATGGTTTTGGAAAATGGCACATTTGAGACATGATTGTGCTCTTAAGTAGGTGGGAAGGGAAACTGAGAGAACGTGATGGTCCCAAGTATACAGCTGATATGTAGAAAATACAGGACTTTGGACAGCCTGTTTGTGATGAGCCTTCATAATATACAGCTAAGAGAGCTCTTTGCCTTGAAGGAACATATTCAAACTGTACACATCCTGTAAATGAATCTGTGTATTAGATTCCATTATCCCAAACTGTCATATGCTTAATTGCAGACTGCAATTTTCATTCAATACTCTGGCAGAGCTGCTTCTCAACTTTTTTTTTTTTTTTCTTCTGTCATAACTTCACAAAGAGAATTAATGAGAAAACATTAACACACTGGTGGGTGTGTTGTGTGCATTTGAGATGCTTCACTTTACATCTTCTCCTGGTTTTGACTCCTGAAGAAAATATATATATATATACACAAGGATAGATAGATAAAAGAAATAGATGAGGCATCTGGAAACTTCACTCTGTTTTCCTATTGGAACTCTTGTGCTAAACCTTGTAAAAAAGATGGGGTGGAGAATAGAGATTAGGAATGTATGCCCATGAGGAACTGGAAATAGATGGAAAAATTGCCATATTGAGACCAGAAATGTGCCAAGCTCTATCATATTTGGGTAATAGTTTAGAGGCAGTGAAGTATGATGTAATAAAGTGAGCCCATGTACAGCTCCATAACCGTGTGGAGTCACAGAATCATGGAATGGCCTGGGGTGGAAGGGAGCTTATTCATCATTGAGTTCAAGCCTCATGCCATGGGCAGGGCCACCTTCCACCAGACCACCTTCCTCAGAACCCCATCTAATCTGGCCTTGGACACTTGCTGGGATGGGGCAGTCACAGCTTCTCTGGGAACCTGTGCCATGGTCTCACCACCCTCACAGGGAAGAATTTCTTTCTAATGTGGGAGGTTTTGAGGTTTTCTTGTTGCCTTTATGTCCTTGGCCAGATTTGATCACACCAGGGCTTCAGCTCTCTGACTGATCCCTGGCTGCTTGGACAATCTCTCTGTATTCCTCCAAACTGCCTGTCCTTGCTTCTTCCCCATAGCCTTCCTTTTTCTGTTTGAGATTGTCCAGGCATTCCTGATCATTCATAAAGGCCTCCTGGTGCTTTTGTCTGACTTGCTCTTTGTGTATAAAACTCCTTGATTCCTGTGTGGTTATTTAGGCATCTCTTTCAGTGGAGTTTTCATGGTTCTTACAGATACCACTCTGAAGTGTGTAACTGCCCTTGTGTCTTGGCTTGATTGATATTTGTCAAAATAAAGCTTTCATCTCCCCATCAGTCGTTTCTTATGCAGGAAGTGTCACAGAGTAGCAAAGTTTGTGTTTCAGCATGGTCCTTCTCTAGTTTGTGCTTTTATTTCCTATTTGTATTCTACTGCTTAGTAGTTCAGGGTACAATCAACCACCCACAGATAGTAAATCCTTCCTGGCTTAGTATGATCATAACTTTCAGGAAAGATTAAATAAAACTGTTATATGTTGTATTCCCATTTGAGTATTTCCACCAAAGTATTTCTGTCTTTCCCTGTCTGCCTTCATCTATCTGTGATTGAAGTTGCCTAAATTGAAGGGGAAAGGAAGAAGAGAAACAATCAGGGTAGCTGCCATTTCCAGCTGTTCTGGCATTCACACACAGTGTAATAATCAAGTCTCCAGTTCGTTTGAGGTCTGAACACAGAGCCTTAATGAAGAACCCTCTTTGCATTCCTGAGATTTTTGAATGAGATGGAGCAGCTCTTCTGTTTGCACTTTTTCTTCCTTTTTTGCAACCCACAGAAGCTGAAGAACCTCTAAAGGCAGCAGTCTTTATAAATATATTTTCTTTTCATTATAAATATACTTTCTTGTGAGACTTCAGATTTTAATTCTTATGCTTCTCATCACGGATTCTTTTTGAGGTGGTGGAGTCCCTTTGCTGCTTGTGCAGCTCTGTCTGACAGCTGAGAAAGTTTTATTTTCAAGAAAACAAACTTTATATCTTGCAGGAGCATTGAGGCCAGTTGCCACTCTTCAGGCCAGTGCTGTGTGACAGTGGCCTCATTTCTCTTTCCAGAAACCAGTTGGGTTTATGAGCTGGAGAGATGGGGGCCAGGCAAGGAAGGGGAGGTTGTATGTTTTCCATGTGTTTTTGCATGTTGGACATTATGGCCTTCATTGAGATGATAGCTAAACATTTTTTTTTGTCTTCTTGCTTTACAATGATTTTAGTTCATTCTGTATATTCAATGTATTTATAGATTCCAATTGGTTTTTGCATGAGAAGCTCCTTTGAATTCCCACATGATGGGGCCTCATTTAGTGTCAGTTTCTCTACCTACTTCAGTATCAACAATCTTATTAATAATTGCAGGAGTTTGACTGCTGTCCTTGTCTGAATATCAGCTTAGATGTGCTACAGAACTTAAACCTGTATTTTTATGTATCCTGTGTTTATATAATTATATGAATCAAGCATCACTTTCTTTTTTTATGTCCTGTGCTAATGGAAACATCCCAGATCCTATAACCCCATTTTTTGAATGATGAATGTTTTCATAGATGTGTGTTTTTATCTGAACTCTGAGTTTATGTATTTGTGCTTTCTTTTGAGTAATTATTTTAAGAGAGTCTTAACCTGCACAAATTTTTTAAAATTACTCAGTATTTCATCTTCCCAGAAGCAGAAGAAAAAAGTAACTTCCTGAATTCTCTACTTTCTGTTTTAATTATTAATTCAGAACGAGCAGGAAAGTAGATGAGAGTTCTGCAAGTGTATAGATACAAGCAGCATTTTTCAGCAGATTTTTAACCTGGTATTACATAAGGACATAAAAGACAGCAGAGGGCACTAGCATGGTGCTTATGGTAAAGACATTCAGCTAGCTAATAACCAGTGTGCTTATTTATATTTTCTTTAACTGTTTGGTGACTGAATGATTATCAGAAATGAACTTTGCAATGAAGTGCGTGTGAGTTCCCCCCCACTCCCCAAGATTCAGCACAGCTATGTCATTTTCACAAAACTGGAGCATTGCACATGGTCACAGAAAGAGAAAGGTTGGGCTTGGAAGGGGCCTCTGGAGGTCACCTGGTCCCACAGCTGCTCGAGCAGGGCCACCTCCAGCTGCCCAGGACCATGTCCTGATGGCTTTTGAGATTTCCAAGGTTGGAGACACCACAACCTGACTGGGTGACCTGTGCCAGTGCTCTGTCACCCCCACAGTGAAAAAATGTTTCCTGGTGTTCAAAGGGAATCTCCAGTGTTTCAGTTTGTGCCCGTTGCCTCTGGTCGTGTGACTGGGCACCACTGAACAGAGCCTGGCTCTGTCCTTTTTGCACTCTCGCTTCAGGGTGGTGCAAAAACAAATTGAGAAGATCCCTCTGAGCCTTCTTTACTCCTGACTAAACAGTCCCAGCCCTCCCAGCCTCTCCTCATGGCAGAGGTAGTCAGGTCTCATCATGTCTGTAGCCCTCTGCAATGTGTCCATGTCTGTCTTGTGTTGAGAACTGGACTCACCGTGCTGAGCAGAGGGAAAGGATCTCCTCCCTCAACCTGCTGGGAATGCTTTTGTCTGGTGCAGCCCAGGATACCACTGTCATCTTTGCTTCAGGGGCACTGTGCTGGCTCCTGCTCAGCTTGGTGTCCCCCAGGTCCTTTTCTTGTGAGCTGTTTTCTGGCTGCTGACCCCTGCAGTGTTCTGGTGCCTGTGGTTGTTCCTTCCCAGGTGCAGGACTTTGCACCTCTCCTTGTTGGAGTCTGTGAGGTTTCTGGCAGCCCATTTCTCCAGCTTGTTAACATCACTCTGGGTGGCAGCACAGCCCTCTTGGTGTATCAGCCACTCCTCTCAGTTTTCCACTGGATATGAAAATTTTCACACTCGTTTCCATGTTCTTGTTTGTGCACTGGAGCCCATGCCAGGCTGAGTGACATTTCTCTCTTCTGTATCAGATGGTGAAAGTCTTTGGTCTTGTGTTCTGCTGAGTCTGTAGGCAGGATCTGTTAATGACTTGGGATGACTGGGAGCTTTTTCTCTGCCTCAATAAAAGAATACATGGAACAGCAGAGTCAATTGAACACAGATCTAAAAATGGTTTGCAAGAAGCTGTGAGTGTTATTTGGGTTTATTCTGCCAGGTAGTGCCACAATTCAGAACTTAGCTACTAAAAATGTTTGCTTTCCTCCTGTTTTTTGGGTTTTTTGGCTTAGCTGTAGTTGGCTGATGAAGCTGTTCACCTCTCTGTTCTTTCTGCTCTTTTTGAAGTTATATTTACAACTCACTTTACAAACTTTTCTGTGAAAAGTGCTTCCACAGTTCTCTCTCAGTTTTTACTTACTGCTTTAAGGGCTCTTCTAGCATTTGGCTGTTTCAATCTAGGCACTGCAGAAGATGGGAAAACTGTAAATGCCATGGACTCCTCTGAAACTGGACATTCTTCTTCTTCAGTTTTATTTTACAAAAGAACCCTGAACAACTCCACAATTTGGATGGATGGTTTGAATTGCTTTAATTCTGTTTGGATAAGAAGCTATTTTTGTAAAGGCTTATTTCTGGCCTTTTATATCTACCTGACCTTCTCTCAAAATACTAATTTATACAACAACAGTAGTCTTGAGAATTTATTTTTCAACTAGTTGGCTTCATTAATAACCTTTTGTTCTTGGAGACATTTGAAAATGAGTTAAAAATTATAATTAGCTGACAAAAATGTTTGTTGTGAAGGTACTCTGTTGCTGCATGTGGGTCTGAGGAATAAAACTACCTGTCACTGAGGACATAGATCACTGCATTTTTTTCCCCATAGTTTTCTTCCAAATTTCCAGAAAAGATATTGCAAATTTGGCTCATTCTGCTTTCCAGCAGACAGGCTAATCTCTTCCTAGGATGACTCCTCTGCACTTGGGGGTGTTTGGCTTTCAAAAGACTGAATTTTCTTCTCTGCCACAAGCAGGTACCTTTGTGTCTGGGTTGACACACACTGAAATCCTGTGTGACCTGAGCTCAGGGTATCCATCTGTAGACAAGGATGCTTTGGAGCTCTGTATGTTGTTCTTCATCTTTACAGAAGAAACTCTAGTGGCACAGCTGAGCTCACACTGCATGTGTTGCTGCTTTAGCATTCTTTGTATTAATGCAGCAAAGTTTTCTTCATGAAGCACAACAATTTTTTGTGGACAGCCTCCAGGATGGCTGTTGTATCTTATATAAGTTTATGTTTTTAATTTGAAAAAGGAACAAGGGAAGAAACTCATAACCTTATTTGTGCAAGAGTTAGAGATTCTGCAATCCAGACACAAATCCTTGCATTAACGACACCTTTAAAGAGCTGATATATTTCAAATGGCAGGAGGGTTGAAAATACACTGCAATGAGGGGTTCGTTTATTTCCCAAAACTGGAGATGTGAAATACGTGAAAAGAAAAACAGTCCTGTCTTTGAGGAGGACATAGCTTTAAAAATATTTCTTACTGCAAACATAACTTTTATAAAACGTGTAAAGGATGTGGTAGCTTTGTCAAGTAAAATTTTTAAGGTCTAACTTCCATTGTGGGATAAACATGAAGAAAAAATTGGAGAGTGGTTGTGTGTGGTTTGTTCTCTTTTAAACCTAATTGTCTCCTTGTGTAATCATTAAAATAATGGTAAAAACATAATTTCAGAAAGGTTAATTTTCTGTGTCAGAGTTGTCTTTTTAATTTTCCTTGTCTTAGAGATGTCTTCGAAAGACGATAACACCTTTTTGTGTTCTTGTGTTGGTTTTTTTGCAAATGTTTAAATATGCATGTAGGAGATTGATTATTAGTTTTGAAATAGAATGTGAGATCTGTTCACTTTAGAAATGGCACATTCTGGGTTTTTTTTGTGATCTCATACTTTGCTTCCTTGCACACATACATTTGAACATACTGTTGCAGTACTGGAAGAATTCAAAAATCAGTTCTGCTTTTGGGTTTTTACTGATAATTTTTAAAGCTTTGTGATTTTGCTGCTTGCTTTTTAGCTATTTCTATTTATAGACTGTAATTACAGTGAGTTATTTGTGGCTTATCCTGAAATAGTGTTGCTAAGAATCTGATTTTTGGGATCTAAATTAGAAAATTTGCTGAACAAAGGTGATACAATTTTGTAAGACCTTCCTACATGCAAAAGTCCTGGCTTGAAAACATCACCTGGGATGGTTTGGCCCATGTGCCTATTTTGTCCCTGTACCTCTGCATTCTGTCAAGAGGTCCCAAATGGCACTGCTGGACATGTTCCTCAAAACACACTGGAACACTTTGTCCCCAGCAGGTCATCCCTTTCCTAGGGTGCTTGGTGTAATCCCATTTTTCTCTTCAGCATGTTGTGCATCACTATTCCTTTTATTCAGAGCAATGTAAATTGTGCTGCATTTTTATCTTCTTTTCTTTTTTTTGCAGTTTCATAGGAGAATTTACAAAGGGATCCCACTGCAGTTGAGAGGGCAAGTCTGGTCTTTGTTGCTTGATGTTCCTAAGATGAAAGAAGAAATGAAAGACTTTTATAATGTAAGTTTGTAGAATTTCTACTTAATATTAATTTAAAAATGTCAGATACTAAAGCTACAGGCTTTATTAAGCATTTGCTGTTATGCAATGTTAAAAAAATAAATTAGAAATTACATTGCACTCTATTGCTTGTTTTAGCTAGGAAAAGGGCTGTGTATTCAAAAGCTGAGTTGAGATTGAGTCTGAGTAGATGAGGATTCTTACGAAAGAAGATGGGTGTTGGTATTGATGTTATCTAAATTTTGGTGTCTGCTACCTTCCTCATATTTCTTGCTCTTTAGTCTAACAGGCTGCTTTTTCTGACTATTATTTTTAAGTTCCTCAATAAGACTAGTGAGAGATCCAAAGGAGGTAAAACAGGTTATGCTGAGTAATTAGTTGTGAGAAAGAATGCCAAGTAAAATTAAAAGCATTTAAAAATAGGTGAAATAATCTTCAGGAATTACTAATGTCATCTAATGTTCAATGCAAAACAAAGAAATGTTTGTAGTTCAGATACAGAAGTAGAAAGAGTTTCTTCCATCATTATCTGATTTGTGTTATATTCATCTTGCTGCTCTCTATTTTCCTATTTCCTGAAGTGATGCTAACACTGCTCACTGCAAGTGTCACTTACAAACTGCACACCTTAAATTCAGAAGGATAAAACATGTTTATTGTAGGTCAAATAGCTTCTTTCAGTTCTCTTTGCAGGGGAAATTCCAGTTCTTAATCTTCTGTCCTTCCTGTTTCTCAAACTTTTGGTACCTTTCTGTTCTCTTAGATGTGCAGATGCCATGATTGCAAGGGCTCAGGGTGATTCTTTTCCTATATTCCATCATATCGTAGGTGTTTAAAACTAGAAATTTTCCCTTTGCTGCTTTTCTGTCTGTCTGGGGGACAAATAATTCTGGGTGTTTAGTTTAAATTGTACTGAAAGGTGCACACAGCTGAGATTGTGGTTAGTGTTGTGTTGGTTCAATGACTTACAAGTAATTCCTCATGTGCCTAAAGCTTCTGGTTGTGTTCAACAGACTTGATGCATGTTGTTGTTCCCTGTTTGATCCCTTCATTATTATCATTTTTGACTTCTGTTTTCTTGCAACCAGAGTCTGTAGAGTTTTGCCTTCTGATTGTCTGTGATATTCTCTAATACTCAGAAGTAATGTTTTAAAATATCATATTGAATCCAGGGTCTTGCAAGCTCAACTTTTACTGACAGAAGTGAGAATAAATGAATGAGAGACAAGAGAAAATTATTGTTAAGTGCAAAAAATAAGGTGTCAGTCTAAACCTGTGCAGGTTTCATAAGTATTCAATTACAAAAATGGATTTAATTATAAAACACTAAAGCAGGTGCTTAAAGTAGACATATTCTACAGCTAAATTAGATTAGAACAGAAAGACAGAGGAAATTACTAGAGAAATGTCCATTATCTATATTTAGGCAGCTATGTAGCTGTTACTTCTGCTAGAGAAAAGACAGGAGAAGTATGAAAACCACACTAAATCATTTGCTTAAAGCCCAGTCTAGAGCATTTGCATGTCAGGTTTTTGTTCCTGAGTAGCAAAATTAATTTTCTTTCTCTAGTGCTCTGCCTGCCTCAGAAATGACAATAAGAAATTTAAAATGCTGAAGCAGCCTTAAATATGAGTAGTGAATGATGTGTTAAAAACATGTATATTATGGGATTGGTCTTTCTACACCTTTATTCTGTGGCTATTTCTGACCTATAGAATTTGAATTGTACACGCTTATTTTGGAAGTTAAAACTGTTAATCTTGTGAGTTGCTATTCTGTATTGTTTTAAATAAATTTAAATTTAAATTTAAATTAATTCAACACAGCTGTGCAGTCAAGCAGCTTTCTTCTTTTCTAGAGTTCACAATTTTAAACTTCTGTTCTTTACTGTACTCCCAGAAATTGAAGTGTCAAGCACGAGGGTCTTCACCAGATATTCGGCAAATTGACCTCGATGTGAACCGCACGTACCGAGACAACATCATGTTCCGGGACAGATATGGTGTGAAGTAAGTAAACTTCCAACTCCCCAGGGATTGCAGCCTTCCTTTGGATTTTGTAGTCACCCATTATCTAATTCAGAACCAAATAAAGCAGTCTTTTTGTATGTGAGCATTTAATTATTTACAACTATAGGCCATAATGCTTTAGGATTTCTTCAAAATGTTTGGTTTTGTTATGTTTTTTGCTGCCACTAGAGGAGGAATATTAGGCAGCTGTCATCTTTAAAAATGCTTAATAGTGAAAAAAGTGGGGATACAAACATCAGTATTGTTCCTTGCTTTGTAGCATCAGCACCCTGCTGAGAGGAAGAGGGTATTTTTCCCCTTCTGTCTCTGTATTAGTTTAGTTTTAGATTTTAATCTCCTTTTCTTGCCAAGGCAGATTTTATGGTAGTCTGCTGTTCTCAAAAAGTGGTACTCAGAGCTGTGGGCTTTAATGTGATAATAAAAGAAACATTTCTTTACATTATTATTCTAGATATTTTGTGGAAAAATCCTGAATCAGGGGAATTTCTTTGAAGGCTGTAAGGAAGGAGCACAGAGCAGAGATTCCCAGGCTGAGGTGGTTCCGTGCAGCCAGTGCAGTTTTGATCCATTTGTGCAGGGCTGGCAGTGCCTGTGCTGCTCGGGCCTCTCTACATTCTGTGCACACATTTTAGGTGTCAGCAGGAGCTCGTTGCCTCTTCAGTTTGGGGTTAACACAAGCAGAGCCAGCTCCAGTCCCTGTGGCTGTTGTAACCATGCCCTCAGAGTCCACAGGAAAGCCTTTGGCTGCCTAAAGCAATTTCACACTTGGAACAGATCTCAGAATTACTGTACATGTATTATGCATTTCCAGCAATGCCTCAATGAAAAATTCAGAAATCATTTCACATAGCAATGAAATGAAGTCCCCTGGGTGAGTCAATTGCTTGTTTGACTTTTAAGTAGACTGTATGTCTTTGAAGGTTCATTCTTTTACAGGTCTTCAGTGCTACCATCTAGTGTAAATAATGCTGAAATCACTGTTGTTCTGTGTATGGAACTGTGATTGAGATTGAGCTCCTGTGCTCAGTTTGATGTGGTCAGCTGAGGGTACAGGAGGTTCCTGTGTTCACTGGGGACCTGTTAGTTTGTCACTGTAAAATGAGGCTACAGCTTAATGGCTAGTACCTTGTTACACTTTTCTTTGGTTACTGAAGAATGGCTAAACTCCAGTTTTGCAAGAGGGTAAACCAAAATGCCACAGTGCAGATGTTTTGATAAAATTCTCCAAGTATAAATCCTCTTCCCAAAAGCAAATCAGCACCTTCTGCCTTAAGCTTTCTTTTTTTTTTTTTTTTCTTAGCCTGCTAATATCTCTTTCCATCCATTGATAAGTAACAGGGAGAAAATTTCACTGGACAGAAAAAGGACAATATGCAAAACTCGGCTGTTAAATTTTAGCAGTTTTACTTGTAGATGAAAGTAGGCATTCAGGTATCCAGATTCTCTCCTGAACAGGTGACAAAAAGTAGCTGTGAGTTTAAAAGCAGATTATAAGAGCCCTGCACTGTTTATTTCATACACAACTTGGAAAGAGCAGAGTTTGCTGGCTGCTTTGGTGTTGTTGGGGCTTTTTGTCTGGCTGCCTTCAGAAGTTAGATTGTTTGCAGAAAGCAAGGGACCTCTACAAACCTTTTTGTAATTCTAGATCTGAACTACCCAGAAATCAACAGAGGGCTGAGCACAGGATGCTGAGCCAGAGTTAATATTGTTTTTCTTCAGTTTGACAGTAGCAGTCACTAGAGCAGACTTTAATTTCAGTGCCAAGATTAAGACACCTTTGTGGCTGCTTTGTGTATTTCACATCTTCACTTCTACATCTCTGTTTGGAATCAGTAACAGCTGTTAGTGTTCTGCAAGCACAAAAAACAAGTTTGGGGAGTTTAAATTTTGGCATTCAGAATAAATCAGTGTTTGAAATGTCACCCATGCAATGTTTCACGTTACCTGTCTGTAAAAGTGATGATGTGCCACCACTCTCTTCTAAAGTATATTGGTATTTTTTGAAACATTTTAACATGTAAAACATCATAAAGGTGCTAATTACAAAATAGGCTTGAAATCAGAAGCACTTATTGTTGTCAAATGTAGTTTATCCTGCTCTTCAGTGCTAGACAAGTTAAATTGGGAAAACATGTTTCCAAAATGCAGTTCACTACTTCTATGTTTTTCTGTTTTTACAAAAGACAATACTATAGTATTTTCATTTTCTGCTCTTATTTCTCCAGGCAACAATCTTTGTTCCACATTTTAGCTGCATATTCCATATATAATACGGTAAGCTGTGTTCCTTCACACTTAAATCTGGTTTCTCTAAATGTGCTGTAAGATAACTTGCATTTCTTTCTTCCTAAAAAGACCAATAAACATTTCAGAGACCTTTGGAAGTACATAGAAAAAAAATTATTTGCTGACATATTTTGAGCTGAAATTAAAGCATCTGAATTATGAGTTTTATTGGACAGACTGAACTATTGCTTACAATCTGTAATAAGAATAATGAATTTGTGTTGTGCTGGAGTGTTATGTGACTGATATTTCCCCCATTATATTATCTGCCTCCCTGTCATTTGAATGATGGGGAGGAAATTACTGCAGAAATATGTATGTTGGAGTCCACAGGTGTATTTCACAATCTGAAAGGTTTTAAAAATTTGGAATTAGTTTTAAAGGTTGCCTCTTCTTTACATAAGTGCTTGGTCTTGGCTGCAGTCCTGAATGGGATTTATTAGAGTGGGGTTTCCAGACTGTATCATAAGGGTTAGAAGCTTATGGATTTGGTAATGTCTTTTGGCTGCATGCTAAAAATAGAAAAAGAAATGCCTTCATATCCACATTTGACTGTGGTTTAACTGTCCCCATTCTTTGGACCCATTCTGAGCATTTCTGTGCATCTTCCATTTCATATCCATCAGCAACTCCCCAGAAGTCAGTATAAAATATGTTAACTTTAGAAGAGGAAAGAGAAATTAAAGCATGCACTTGAATTAAATACTGGTTTGTTTGGATTTTTTTTTTTAAGTTCTAGGAAATATTACCTTTCTGTCTGACCTTTTCTACCTCGTATAAAATATTGGACTGGTATTTTCAAGTTGCATTAATAATTATGTTTAAAATCAGTCATCAAAGTGTAATGAAAATATTATAGTGAACTTTTTATTTTGCACTTTTGTTGTTGTATTTTTTCTCTTAGTGTGTAGCAGTTCTTATGCTTTGTTTTTATCTCTAGAACAAAGTTGTGCTAAGAACTTGTAAACACAAAAAAACTTACTCTACAATTAAGTAATTGTCCTTACAAATACTTCATTGATGGGGTTATCTTTGCAGCTGAATGATAGTGACAGCTGGTTCCTGCCATAAAATTCAAAATTAATAGCAGAGGAAGTACTCTAATTCAGTTTTGGAACAATAAATTTTTTCTTTGGATTTATTACAGTTGCTTGCTATTGGGCTGCTAAACTTGAGCAAGTTTATATTTACAGGTCGCTGTTGAAAAATCCTGTGTTTATCAGATGATACCCTGACTGTGAACAAGAACAAAGCCAGATACTCTCACCCTCCATAAAACCCCCCAAATTACAACTAAATGAGAAATGCATCCATTGGACAAAAAGATGATACAGTAACTTGAAAATATTAGTACTGATCAAGGGTTTTGTTCATCAGTAGTGAGTTCTAATGAGCAATCAATACTTCCAGGTTACTTTTCATTTGGAGGATTGTGCATCATCCCTTCTATCTACCAATATTTTTAATGTTTAAATATGAAGTGTGTTTGGTGGGAAGCTCTGCCATCAGGACAGGCATCATCTTTCCTCCACTAACTCAAGGAAAAGCTAAAAGCTCATAGCTATGAGGCTTTTGTTTCCAGCATTTTAATATTTCCACTGTATGATTTTCAGGAAGTTGGATACTGTCAGGGAATGAGCCAGATCACAGCTTTGCTCCTGATGTTCATGAATGAAGAAGATGCCTTCTGGGCCTTGGTGAAACTTCTGTCTGGTCCAAAGCACGCTATGCATGGTATGGAGTTTCCTGTCAGTGTGTTTAGGTTTCAGCCTGTCCTAGTTAAGCTGTAAATTATTTGAAAATGAGACTGTTCTGTTCTCATTGGTCAAAAATAAAACATAATGAGAGCTTTATACTTGGGGGAGGTATTGGATGTTACTGGAGCTCGCATCCATAAGAGAGAGTAATGGTTTTTATATGTGATATCTTTCAAATAGTTCTTAATGAAAATCAGATGGTTTCCTCTTCTCCTGTTCTCTCAGGGAATGTAACCAATTGAAAACTGGTTATGTAGATATCTATATAGTAATAAAATAGTAGTGGAAGCCTAATACAGAATGTGTTAAGCAATATTGCAGCTGTGCTATCGTTTGGCAGGACAGGAATCTACAGTAAAAAATGGACTTGTGTCTAGGCATGAACTTCAGGCTTCTCAGTTTTATCTCCACCTCACACAGAATTTCCTGCCCTCATGGTATTGTTGCTCTTGTGTTATTGGTGGTTCTCTTTCCATGCCAGATTTAGTATGATCTATGCATATTCCATGGCTATTGGTATGGAACCAGTCCAGGAATTCCAAAACATTTGTGATGTTACAGTTCTGGTGATTCAAAAAAGCTGTGGATCTTGGAAGCCTGCAAAATTAAATGTCACCCAGAACTTGGGCTTTTTAGCAAATTTCCAACAAGCTCTAGCTGCTTTTACCTGCTGAAGAATTTCTCATTCTGTGATATCTTCCTTCCCAGGCTTTTCATTGTTCCTGGATGTTCTCCAAAACACCCAAAACAAAGGGATAGTTTGTTACTTTGCTGTTTACAGTTCTGCAAAGCTATGGATTCAGGGGAAGAAAAAAGTGTGATCTGATGTCAATGTCATAAGTAAAATTTTGAGTTCGTCAAATGTCAAAAGATTTTCTTGGAGCTTTACACAATGATAATACAGGCTAAAAGCATCTTACAAAAAAAAAATCTATAGATTTCATAGTAATCCAAACCTGTGTAACTGCAGCCATTTAGAATATTGAGCTCCTCAAAGCTCACAGAAAATTCTTACTTTGGGGGGAAGTAAGTCAAAATCAGGTCCTTATTTACCAAATCATGTGCATGATAAACAAGAGGATAAACACAGGCAGATGAGTTGCTCGAGATGTTGCAGACCTCCCTCCTTCCCTCCTTTATTCCTGTCACACACCTTTCAAGTGATGGCAGAGGGAAGGAGGGAGCTTTGAGTAGCCCAAGGCTTGGTGAGCTTCCCCACAGAGCATAGGAACCATTGTGTCACAGCTTTATTATACACACTGAAACTGTTTTGGAGTGCCTGTTAGGCAAGTTTGCATTTATAGAGGTTGATAAAACTTTAATTATAACTCATATGTTCCCAATTTATCATTTATTAAATGTTGCCAGCTAGTCTAAGATTCTGCCTTCAGCAGGTTGGGCTACATAATCTCCAGAAGTCTTGTCCAACCTGGATTTCCTGTGATTCCTTGAATTTATCTGTTTTAAATGTCACTGTGCATCTGTAAATATCACAGTAGATTCTGGAAAGGAAACTTTAAATGGGAAAGGAAACTTTAAACTCAGGAAACTGACTTAACTGATGTCATATTACAGTTTGCACTTTCTATGTTCTTCTTTGTGGAAAGTAGCTTAAAGCACTGTCTTTAAAGCTTAAAGAATTTCAATTCCAAATTGCCAATATCCATGAAGAAAAACTTTTATAGTTGCACTTGATGCCACTGACCATCAGATAGTTCTCTGAAATGGATATCTGCCTATGGAAATCATGGGGGTGGGCTAAGAAATTCAATTAGAATCATATTGGCAAGATTAAGGTGGTTAAAAGCTCCTCCCCACAGACAAGGTTTTTCATGTTTTTTTTTTTTTTCAATTTTACCTGTGATACAACAACCTGGAATACTTTTTGGGTGCAGCCCATTAGCCAGACTAATTTCTAGTATAAAACTACTTGAAATGAAGAGATGGATTTGGCCTCTCTGGTATTTCATATTCATATTCCATATGAAATATTCCATATTTCGTCATGGAAGATGTAAAGTCTCTAGATGATAAAATACATACATCTGACACTGAAAATGATCTGCTTTTTTTGGAAGCTCTTTCCATTGATCTTTCTGTAGTCTTAAAAATTCAGGATAATGAGTTGGTATATGTAAATGTAAAAGAGCAACCTTTCTTGGAAAAAGAACCTTTATTGTTATTGTTGATGGCTAATTAGCTTTGATGTAGTCACTGTTTACAGTAAGAAAAAAACCAAATGCCTTGCCTGTGTTATTGAAATTTCCTAATATGCAACCTGACATTTAAGTATTGTAGAATTTGCATTTGTTTCTATGAAATACTAAACTTATGTGAATCTGAGGTTTTAAGTCTTGTGTCGTAGTGACTGTGCACTGAATTGCACAATTGGAACTAGAAAGACTTTGCTTTTTGGTTTGGGACTTCAGTCACTTATTTTTTTTAAGTTGCATGACTGCTATGGATCTGTACTTGTTCTTCCAGTTTTCATACTGCTTAAAATATATTGGAGTTTTTTATAAATTTAACTCTGCTGATACCTCAGCTGGAAAGCAGTATTAGAGTTTTCCATGTGTAATCACTAAAGCAATTAGATGGGTTTTTAATGCCCTTTGTTCAGTTGTGTGAGCTCACAGTCTTTAGTGATAGGCTATAATTATGATATTTGGCTTGTAGAATATCCCTCTTGTCTTTTTAATGGTCTTTTCCTCAATGCAGACATTTCTAGTAGATACCTATGCTCTTTACCCTTCTGTCATTGATTTTCTGGGCTATAATTTCAATTTTAGTGGGTGAGGGTTGTGATTCTTTGTTTTGGTTTTCTTTTAAAGAATAATTGTAAATGTGGTTTCCACATGATCTTATATTGGTTTGACTAATGTAGGACTGATGGATCTGTTGTCATTTGTCATTCTGATGTAATATTTGTCATTAAGGGAATGTATTGATTGTAGCTATTTAGGCAGGAGTATGTGCATATGTGTATAGAGACATCAAAATATTGTTATGAATATCTGTTCAGATCCAGTGCTCTTATAGAAGGATGATATTCTTGGAGCCTTAATGACTTTCTTTATGTCATTTTATAGTACAAACACCTGTTAAGTGGCCATCTTCTTTTCTTAGGTTTTTTTATTCCTGGTTTTCCAAAACTGATGAGGTTTCAGGAACATCATGACAAAATATTGAAGAAATTTTTGTCCAAACTTAAGCAGCATTTGGTAAGTATTTATTTCACTATGCAAGCCTTGCAAATTTACAGCTTTCTACCTTTGTTTCAGTTCAGGTGAGCCCACTAGATCAAGCCTCCGTAAAAAATGTCAAGCTTTAAGAGGCAGAAGTGCTGTTGTTTTCATTATAGGCAAAGTTGTGTTGCATCTTGACAAAGTTATGATAAAATTGGATCCTAATGATTAATTTGGGTGTCTATCTCACTTTGGACCTCTGAGTTAAGGACAATGTGTGGTTCTTCTATTTGGCCTTGTGTGAGCTTCTGATGCTAGAACATTTTATCAGAGGCTTTTTGTATGTTGAGCTTGTGGTTGGTTCATCTATGGACAGAGTTGACTTTAGGACCAACCAGTTTAAATTTCCATTTAAAAAATAACCTTCATAAGAAGTGTTAATGGTCCATTTAAAATACTTCTATTTTCATGAAGCTACATGTCGAGTTTTATCTCTTTTAATGCTTTTAAATAGAAAATAACATGCCTTTTCTTAAATATTGGCTAACTATTTAATATTTATTCTAAGATGTAAATTATTTTTCTAATGGGAGAAAAATGCCCTTTCAGTAGGTATCAAGAATTTGGTTTTACAGTACATTGGTACTGCCAGAATCCATCTCCAGTTCTTAAAAAGTAGTGTAAAAGATGCTCACTTGCAGCAGCATCATTTTCCTCATCTCTTCCTGTGAGTGTGTCACTAAAATGAGCCAATGTTAGCTCCTCAAAGACAAAAGTAAAGCCTGCACACAAACCAAAGGGATTTGGCCCGTTGTTTATTCAGTGTTTGTATACCTAAGTTCTAAAATTTGGTGCTTAATTTTTGGCAAAGCTGAATCTGGCTAGCATAGAGTATGATTTTATCCAACAATTAAAATTCAGGATTCGTTAACTTTCCAGCTTTTACTTTGGCTTTTCTGCTTGCTGTGTAAAGGACTTTGAAGAGCTCCATGAAGCTGCAGAAAAGCTTCGGCAATCTTTGGATGGGTGTCATACCTGATGGATTATCTGTGCTCTAGGGGAAATCAGGCCCCTTAATCAAGAAATAAAATTCCTTATCAGCCTGCATCCTGTTTGAGGCCCACTGGTCAAAGAATTTGGTTCTTTTCCAATAATTTCTGGTGGATATGTATTTTTGTAAGGACGTCCTTTCAGTCTCGGGCATGAATTGTCAGCCTTGCTACAAAGAAATGAAAGACTTTATGGACCCAGTGCCTAAACTTGGGTTACTCCAGAATACTGATTTATTTTCTTCAGAGAGGATTTTATCCTCTGCTACCTCTGTCCCAAAAACATGATAAAAGTCTAGGATGTATTAATACTTTAGCACCCCTAAGTGCGTGTTTTTCAGGTGGTGAAATTAATGAAGAAAAGCTATAAAAACCAGAATTTGCCTCTGTTGGATTGAAGTAACAGTGTCTTATATAGTTAAATTAATTATTTATAGTGACTATTGAGTACATTAGCCTCAAGGGGAAAATGTTTTTTTCATGAAGAGTGCAAGGCATTACTTGGATTTTTGAAAGTATTTTTTCAAATTCTGTGTTGTTTGCAGGACTCCCAGGATATGCCCACCAGCTTTTACACAACCAAGTGGTTTTTTCAGTGTTTTCTTGATCGTGTGAGTATGTTTTTCTTTCTGTTGCTGTTGTTAATTGTGACTTGGGGCAGACTGTTTTCACAGCATTGCCTGATTCTGTCATTGCAGACTCCCTTTACATTAAGCCTCAGGATATGGGATATCTACATACTTGAAGGAGAGAGGATTCTCACTGCTATGTCTTACACAATTCTGAAACTGCACAGAAGTAAGAAAGAAATCTGTCAAACCTTTGAAACCTAAACAGAGGTTCAGCTAGTTTTGTTCTCATTTTGTGTAGTTTGACCTTAATGTGTAAAAATCTTAGTTTCCCACGTGCCTTATGCTGCTTCTCACAGATATTTTTCAGTCCTTATGCAGAAAAAGTTAAAAATCTTTGCTTTATAATTGTGTGTGTGTTGTGGGTTGATCTTGGCTGGATCCTGGTGCCCACCAAGCTGCTCTATCCCTCTCCTCTTCAGCAGGACTGAGGGAAGGGGAAAACATGATGGATTTTTCCAGATACCAGGGCAGCTGTGGGGAAAATTAACTCCATCTTAGCTGGGCCTAATGCAGTGTGATTGTAAAAAAGAAGTATTTGTTAGAGTAAGAAAGTTATTTGGACTTGAAGTCAGTTGTATTGCTGGCTAAACAGTGGGGAAAAGTGTGATAGTTTCATGGTCTGGAAATGGCTTCTTTAGCCACAGGATTTAAATTAATCAGAAAACACAAAAAGAATCAAGACTAAATGCCACTAAATGCTGAAAATCTACCAGCAAATACCTCAGCAACGAGGAATCACCAGTCTGTGTCACTTTATACCACTGTTTGTCCAAGAATGTAATTAAAATCCAGAATTTTTTTTTTTAGTCTGCCTGGGTGACCTTCTCTTTCATCTCTTGACTTTGGGTGAAGTAAAATTTGAGATTTTGAACAGAACTGTCTAAAGCATCTGTGCCTGGTTCCCCAAAGTGACTTGGCATCCTAAGTTTCAAGGACCCAAAAAGCTTTTGAGGGTGGATAGTGGCTTCTAAATAGATTTGAGCATTCCTAAGGATGATACCTTGTAGCTCTACTTGGAGACACTCCTCCTTAGCCCATAAAATCAATGTTTTAATTTCCTTGCTAGTTTATTCTTCTTGAACTGTGGTGATGTTACCTCACTGTCTCACTGGGGTGTACTCATTAGTTTGTTCAAAAACAACTTTGAAAAATGGAACAGGTTACCTTCTACATTATTGCACTTGAGACAGGTAAACATTTAGAGGCAAATCATTAGGCTCAACATTTTGGTTTCTCTTCTTCATTTGCAAATAGATATCTACTTGATTTAATTTTGTTTTTATTCACCACTCATTTAATGGGAAGACCTGAGGAAAAAGACTCAGTGTGAATTTGCTTGCTAAGCAAGTACACAGCAACTTCCTCCATGATCAAACACTGAGAGACCTTAAAGGCAGCAGAGGAGATGAGAGGGCTGGCAGGGAAGTTGGCAGAAGACAGATTCTGATTTGTTTTCCAGTTTCTTGGCTACCCTCAAAAACATGGATGGTATAGGTATTCAGTCAGTGTCATTGTGGAATACATGCCAAGAGCATTTTTATTACAGCACCAAACCAGTTTTTTTATGGTTTCCATATTGAAATTACACATCTGAAACTTTTGATGACATACAAATGATGAAAAAAGAGACTTAGGTATGCAGTTACAGCCTTGCAATCCACATGGCCTTACAGCTGTGTTAAAAGGGAAACAAAAATAACCTGATAATTGTAAAATTACTTTCAAACTATGACCTGAATTTTCAGAGAGCCTGAAGCAATGGTTCTGAAGTGTGAACTGCCATCATTATTTCATTGGGAGTTAATTCAGTTGTGAGTGAGGGTGCTGTAAATAGGGATTTTTAAAATGTTTATCTGCTTTTCAGAGCTCCTAATAGGAGAGATGATGTCTGTTGTACAGATCCACAGCAGTGGTTGTAAGTTGAGGATGCAGGCTGACAAATAAAGGCCTGAAGCTGTTGGACATGAGAAGGCTGAAGGAGGGTGACTTGCAGTTAGTTTTCTGAAGGTGCCCCTTTATGAAAAGCAGTCCTAAGTAAAGAATAATGTGTAGAAAGGATTTCCATGGTGACTTGCAAGTGAATTTCTCATGTATTTTTAGATTTCTAGTTGTAGAAATCTGTTATTTGCCTAATTACCAAGTGGTTTTCATTCTACTTTGAAAACAAAAGCACCTCATGACTAAAGTACATTTTTGAGTGTTCATTATCAAGATGTCTTAATGTATAATGTAATATTTTCTCCTTATATAGAGCATCTGATGAAATTACAAATGGAAGAGCTTGTAGAATTTCTGCAGGAGTCTTTAGCCAAGGATTTCTTCTATGAAGATGACTTTGTAATAGAGCAGCTCCAAAATTCTATAACAGAATTGAAACGAGCAAAGCTGGATTTACCAGTAGCTGGTAAGAAACTTGCAAATATGCAGAGCTAGATATTTGGAGTTATTCACACATTGGTAATTTCTTAAATGTTAATTAATGCTGTTGAAAACTGTGCAAATATTTTCCTCTTCATCACTGCATAGATTTGGGGAGTTTTTACCCAAAAATATTTTACAGTGTAAAATCACCACTTTTCCTTTCATGAATTTTCCTCTTCCTTTGGTGATTTGTTTACTGCTTTTAAGGTAATGGCAAAGCACTGTGGGAAAATACCATATTCTGGTAATTTTATTAACTTGAATTTATAAAACCTTTCAGATAGAGGCTCTAATATCAAGGTTTCAAAGTGTCTGAAACACTACCTTGTCAGAGAATCCAGACTGTTTTGTAGATTGATTCGATGTGGACCAAACTTCAGGTCAAATAGCTTCTTCTGTTTGTTAAACCCAGATTTTTAAATTTTTGCAAGTGATGGACTTGCTGGGTGTTTAATGGAATAGTTTTCATTATTTCTTTTTAGCCTTTGTGCTTTTTGGTTGCAGATAAGAGATGGTTGTTTCATGTGACCTTACTTATGAAATGTATAGGATTTCTTCAAGATTCTGTTCTTTTTTCTATCCCTATCTCCATAGTTTTTAATTAGAATTTTTCTTGTGATTACTCAGAGTCCTTTTACTTTATCCTTGCTAATTGTAGAAAAGCATGTGAGAAAATGTTTTTTAAAAAATTACAAACATGGCAGAATTTACCTTGAAGTAACTTTATTAAGTTGCTGTGGTTAGCTTTCAGAAGTTAAGAAGTGTCAGAATAAAGGTTGCCTGTGTAGCCTTGTTGTGATAATTTGTTCTTTCATTAATGAACTTAATTTTTCTGTTTCTGTTGACTTTATTTATTGCATGTAGTATTGGGCTGTATCAGATCTCATCACAGGTAAATACCTGTTTTACCTGGTTCTTCAGAATTGTTCTATGGAGTACAAACACTTTCTGTGTATTTGTTTCTTATTTTGCTTCTTCTCAGAGTTCCCATTTCTCTTGCTCTCTGTTCCTGCATTTTGCCTTGTTCCTGAGTTTCTGTACAATCTGTCCAGCAGAATTTCTTCCACCCACAGCAGGTCTAAGTCTACTTTCTGCCCTTTTCATCTGTTGCTTCCCCTTTCAGCATTCCTGTTCTACCATGTCTCCATCCTTTTCCCCAAGCTGAGTTTCAGTTTTGACTTTCTCTTCAGAAGAAGAAGTTGCTCTGTCCCTACACTTCAGCCAGGTGCTGTCTCAGGTGTCTTGTGCAGTGGGTGACAAATCTGAGCAGCTGTGTCCTTCAGCATCAGTGCCACACCACCATGTTACAAGGAGATTGATCACAGGAGTCCTGTCTCTTCAGTCCTAAATACAGAGTTCTCCATGGTTATGTTTGAACAGTGAGGGGTTATCCCAACAGCTTCACTTGTCTGTAGACACATAGATTTTTTTATGGATGTGGTAAAGTAAATGTCATCAGTGAAAAGTTCCACATGAAACTGTGGTAGGGGAAGAATTGGGAAAGATTTTTGTAGTTTGCTACTTGATGGAGTTAGTGTATCTTACAGCTTAGAAAATCACATGCATGTCAGTCATATTGAGATTTTCTGTGGAAAATACAGAATTTCCTGGAAATTTTCTTGATGCAGAAGGCACAAAATCTGTTCCTAACTTGTTTATTTTAAGGCCTTTGTTTTGGTAGAACATAAAATGTCTTCAAGTGAAAGTTTGAGAATACTCTGCATTTTCACAGAAAATTCAAGGAGGATTTAGGTGACATAAGTGTCACCCCCCTTGTGGCAGAAAATGTGAGACTCACTTGAGTCTTCTTGTGGATACCAACAGCAAGGAATGGTGACTGTGTCTTCTTCCTGAGACACTCTGGCAGTGGGATGCAAGTTGTTTGGTTTCACACATGCACACTTAGGTGTAACTTCTGATACAGTGAGCTGACAGCATGCTAAGTGTTTTGGGCCACGTTGGTTCTTAATTTTGGTAGCTAAAGAAAAATCAGTAACAAAATGTTTTTTGTGTGTTGTTTTTTTTCCCCCTGAACATGAATGAGAAGGTTTAATTTTAAAACAGGAAGAGCAAAGCCAAAGTGAAGTGTATGTTGGTGCTGGAATTGAGCTTTTTCCTTTTTGATTTCAGATTAACTTGGGCAAGCTTTTCTGTGTGGTATGTTTTTGCTAGGGGTGGAAGGGAACATTATTTAACCTTTCACAGACTAAAAATAAGATGCCTTTAGCCTAACCCTTGGGAATCTAGCTGATTTGTCTGCTGTTATTACTTGAGTGAGGCTGCCTCATTTGTTCTTGGTATGAATTTCATAAGCCTTTGGTTTTATTTTTTAAAGTTTTCTGCACTCTCCTAATTTTGGTTTTATTGATCACTGTCTACAAGCGTATTCTTTTTCAGGTTTGAACATTCTCTAAACATTCAGCTGTGCTTATGTGTTGTTGATAAGATACCAGGTGCCCTCTTCAGCTGGGCAGAGGAGAGAAAACAGATTTCTGGATCAATATAAGGACAGGGAGAGAGCACTCAGCAATTGCCATCATGGGGAGAAGAGACTTGACTTGAGGAAATTAACTGAATTTATTATCAATTAAATCAGAGTAGGATAGTGAGAAGTAAAACCTTAATAAAAACCTTCCCCCACTCTTCCCTTCTTTGTGGGTTCAACTTAACTCTAATTTTTTTTCCACCTCCTCCTTCCCAGCAGCACAGGGGGCAGGGAATTAGGGCTGTGGTCAGTTTATCATACATTGTTTCTGCTGCTTCTTTCTCCCAAGGTGAGGGCTCCTCACACTCTTCCCTTTCTCCAGGGTGGGTCCCTCCCACAGGCTGCCAAAACCTGGCCATGGAACCTCCATGCAAATGTCCGTCTGGCTCTACTCTCTTTACTACCTTGAATTTCACTGTTTTTCTTCTAATTTAATCTAAAACATATGAAACTATTAGAGGTGATACAGCCACAAAAAACACCAGCCTGCTCATTTAAGTATTCACTGTAGCCTGAGAAAATAATGTTTTAGTTTTCTCATCTGAAATCAAAGCACTGCTTCCTATCTTGTACTTTTTTTTTTTTTTTTTACACTGAGCAAAAATTACACCTTTAAGAGCTAAAGTAAAAATGCATGTTAGGATCAAGAAAAAAAAAATCCTGCAGTTGCATCAGTATCAGTCATCCAGGAATAGCAGTGAGCTAATTAAGCTCAGTGGAATTTTCCATCTGGCATCCTTTGTTAGCCTGTATAGATTTTCCTGCCCTAGTAGGGTAAGCTGCAGTAGGATATTAAAAGAGGTAATAACTTTTGTGTTACTTTAAAGTGGATGTCTATTTATGTCTGATGTAGCTTTCTATGGCTCACTTCCTCCATGGCTTCTCTCACTGAATTAAGGAGCTCCTTGTTCCCTTCAGAGCAGAGAAGGAAGGGACTTGTTTAATATTTTCTCTCCAACAAAGCCCTTAAAATGCTCAGCCAGAAGAGATGGATGTTCAGGGGATCTTGCTAATTTTGGGTGTCAGTGATTGGCACTGTTTTTACCATGGCTGTTTTGCATAAAGAAGGCCATGGACTTTTCTTCCTTTCTCTGCTCATTTCCAGTTGAGTGCTGACCAGTGCAGGGTAGCCCATAGCAACTCCCACCTCCAGAGGGTGGTTTGGAGCTCCAGTGCTTTTCCTACAACCCAAGGTGGGCATCCCTCTATTCCCATGGCTCTGGAGAGAGGGGGCTGTGTGCTAAGCACACCTCTGACTGGGGAGCTGGGGTTTTTGAGACCTTGGAGAAAGGAGGCTGTGACAGCTGTACATAAAAACTGTCCTTGAAGGTACTTCTCTGACCCAGCCTCAAAAAGAAGAAAAGGCATTTGGTATTTTCTGGATTGCCTGGAATTTGATGAAGGATGTCCACACCATGGATGGTTCTTGAAGAGCCTAAATCTGTGTGACTTTACATATTTTCCTGGAGTCAAATCCAATGTAAATTCAACAATCTCTTCCTTAATTCAAGGATGATGTTAAGACCATTAAGGAGAAAAATCTTCTTGGTATACACCATTGGTTTCCAAAATTCCTCAATGCAAATTCTTTCCTTGTCTGTTATTTAAAACAGCAGCTAAATTCTGTAAATGCTCACAAGATATGGATAGAATTTCTAGCTTCACTGTAATTTTTTCCTGTAGGACTACATGAATAATGCAATGCTTAATAAACAATATTTATATATGGATAGATTTTTATAGTGTCTGACTTTAATAAACAGAAGTGCTTACCAGTGAAAATTCCATATTAAAAATATGTTGCTGAAAATAGTTTATTAATCCAGTGTTTTGTAAACAAGACAGCCAGGCCCATTTTCAAGGTGTGAAGCCCCTCAGGTCTGTTCTTGAGACAGTTTCTCACCTGTGTTTTAATATAAGGGTCCTGAAAAGGGTGGGCAGGGGGCTCCTGTGTTGGTTTTTTATGACTGAAAGTTTAATAGACTTTGCAGCAGCTGAAGGCCTTAAATCAAAGAAAAAGGTCTTGTACCTTAATTTTAAAGCAGTATCAGCAAATTTGGAATCTGCCTCTGTCCTTGTGATTAACACCAGCTTTAAATTGCAGTTTTTATAGTTTTTCCAATCTTTTCTGTATTCGGGGAGAACTAACAAAGTTTGAATCTTGCATTCGCCATAAATTTTAAAATGTTTATCTGCTATTTATATTTGAAGTTATTAAATTTATTATCAGTATTTTTATTCAATGATCTATTTTACACAGTCATCAGTCATAGTGCAGAAATGTATACTACCTGAGTAATTATCAAATAATGTCTGCTCTCTGCTGTTAATGAGCCTTCTGCTAGCCAAAGCAATAGAAATATGTAAATCAGCTTGACTTTCCTGTTTCTGATGGTGTCTTTCTTTTGGTTGTGTTTTGTTTCAGAGGAATTTTGGAGTTTTCTCTTGTACTTCAAGAATACACAAGTAGCTATTTCAGACAATGCACTTCATGCTTTAATAAACTAAACTATTTTTTTCTGCCTTGTTTCTTGTGTGATGCAACTACTTTACAATACTATGAACTAAAATAATATGTGGAGTTATACTAATACAGTTAGTATATATCCTTAGCAGTTTTAGACTTTGACTTTGCATCATTTTTAAATCTTTACTGTTTCAAACTTGCATGATCTTTAAACACATGATCCAAACAGTTGTGTTGTCATTGTTCACATTGCTGTTTAAAACTGACTTTTCAAGGATGTATATTTTCTGGAAGAAATGTGGAATTAGGAATGTGAAGCTGTGGTTAATTTTAGAAATTTCTTTTTTGCAAGGGCACCTTACAGATGTGCAGCTGATCACCTGCATCTTCTGGCTAATAACCAAATCTGTTAAGATTTCTGTTGTTTATCTGAATGCAGATGTTTATAAAATAAGTTTTCCTTACTGTCAGTACCATAAAAGTGACACAGCTGCAAGAGAGGCAAACAGTGCTTTTAGTTCTCCCTTCAAGTTGTCCAGTAGTATTTCATTTAGCAACTCCTTTGCCAGTGATGGCATATAAGGGAAGGAGGAGCAGAGGTTGACTTTCAGACAGCAGCTAGAGCTTCTAGTGCAGGCACTAAAGTTTCTTTAAAATTCTCTTGGTCTTGTAAACTGAAGAAGATGGGATGTCACTGGTCGAAAATAAACACAAAATTTCAAGTTGTCGTTTTAAGAGGGTTTTTTTAATGACTATTACTATCCTTGAAAATTGTGTTAGAACAGTCAAAGTGCATGTATTCTGGTGCTGAAATTAAGGACTAGACTGTTATTCACCAGAGAGAGCACTTAAAGCACTTTACTCCAATTATATGTCTGCTACTCGATGCACGAGGCTGTTAGTGCCTCCTGAAGCAATTATCTGTAAAAGTCTTGTAGTGGAGATCGACTTCCACTGGGTGGTGGCCAAGGCTTGTTTGAGCAGGAGGAAGTAAAGAGAGACAAACTTTCTGTAATATGGCTTGTCTTTCTTTTGGGGAACGGTCAGATCTGCTCATATTTGCTTTGCTCCTTTTCATGTCAGGGAATATGTTTGCCAGCAACAAATAAGCACCTGATTGTTCTTGTTTTGCTTAAGTTGTCTCCCTCTACTTCCATTGCTCTCCTTCCTCACCCATTTTTCACCATATTTCCTTTGTTGTTTGCCTACTTTATGCTGTATTGCATAGAAGTCAACTAAATCACTATCTCTTTTTTAAAGGAAAACCAGAAAATCTATAGCTCCTGCTCTGTAAACTCTGATACAAGCTATTTTAGTGCTTGTTTTTGGGAAAAGCCAGTAACTGAGCTGTCTAGAAACCTGCTCTGTTGAAGGAAGAAAGGAGAGAAAGATGAAAGTAGAGACATCCATATATCACAGGAATACTGGCAACTTGGGAAGAATCTCCTTGCCCAGATTGCTTCAGAGGACAAAGGGACATTTTGATTATTGTACAGGTCAAAACAGTCACAGCTGAAAGAGACAGCTTTGTCTTTAACTTCTGGTTTTAAAATGCTTTCAGTTCTTGTACGTAAACATCACAGATTGTGCAGAAAAGCACTTGTCCCAAAAGTACTTCTTGTAGAATTCGGCAGTTTCTCCATTTCTCAGTCAGACAGATATGTCCAGACAGTGAATTAACTCAGATCTTGGATCAGCAGCACAAATAGACACTCAATTGCATTTCCTTTAAAACATCCAACTAAAATTTCTTCCTGCTCAAATCTGAGGAGTTTGAATGGTGAGTGTATTGAAGTAGTACAGGAGATGGTTGAGAGCTGTGTGTGAGGTTTTAGGCAGATTTGGAGTGGAAAAATGTTAGATAAAAGAAATGGGACTTGAAGAAATTGGTGCTTTTGCATGCTTGTCTGGCGAGCTGTTTGTGTACCTCTTCAGGTAGAGATGTTTGTTGTGACTTGGTTTCTTTTGTTTGCTTTTGCATTATGGGTTTTTTTTTTTTTATCCTCAGCTTTTTGCTTTTATTACCTTTTTTCTTTCTTTCTTGCTAGCATGCAGCATCATGGGTTTCTTGTTGTTACTGCTGATCGTGTACTGCTTAAAGCATTCCCAAACACATTTGGCATGCTCTTTGTGCATTTGAAGAGTGTCCCATTGTAGTCATGTGCATGACTTGGTTATCCTCTACTTGTTTATTTTGTGAACTTTTTTGGAACTTCAGGAGTTTTTATTTGTTTGGGTGGTTTTTTTTAAGTTCTCATTTCACTGGAAGGGACAACTCTGTGTGTGTGTGGGTATTTATAGATGATCTGTACACTTGAATTAGAATTAAGTAGCCATTTTGCAGTTTCAAAAAATTTCCTTTAGAAGATGACTGGTTTGTAAGATGTCTTTTTGCTGCAACATCATAGATCCTTACACAATTCCTTTCCTCCCAGTGCTTTTTATGGCTGGAGGTGATCAGTGGAGCACCTTTGAACCAGAACAAGTCCTGTTCTGGTAGCCTTGACTCCTGAGTTGGTACCTCCAGCAATGTGGCCTTGCTTAGTTCCACAGGCAGATGTGGGTGACTGGGCAACCAGTGCCCCTTGTTGGCGTCCAACGTCAAGTTAAAACAAGTTTTGTGGAAGTCCTGTGGATGAGGTTTAACCTGTATTTCTTCTTTTCCCCATTGAGCCTTCTTCCACACATTCTCATTGTTCTGTGTTTTGTTTTCCCTGACAGCACTGAGCTCTGGTGTTACCAGCCTATAAACACAGGATTGTGCTGTTAAAATGCAGAGGTTTTCTTCTAAATGAAATTTTCTCTTGCAACACTTTCCTTGTTACTCAGGATGCAAATTAATGTTGCATTCTAACAATTCCACTACAGACATGGCAAGATTTCTCTGACAATCATTTTACAGCTGTGATTCATGTTACAGGATACATCATCTAGACCATGCAGCCCACATATGCCTGCTTGTAGGGGGTTCCTTTACCCTGAAATGAGAAGGAAAGGTGACACAAAGCAGCCTTGATAGAATTCAATAAAAATGTCTGCAGTATTCTCACTTGGGTTATTAGAGCTTAATGGTGATTAGGAAACCTTAAGTGTGTGAAATTAAAAACCAAAACCTCACACAAACCCCACTTCTATAGTGCAACCTAGTATATTTAAAGGATCTCCTATTGCTCTGTAGACATTTCTTAGAGTAAAAGCTGGGAGAAAATAAATCAGTTCATGCTTTTGATGACCCTGGGCAAATGAAGGAAGCATTGCAGCTACCATAGGAACTGGTCTTCAGGTTTTTATATATCTGACTAGAATATTTTAACTTAATGTGTGAAAGAAAGTAAACACTTTTTCTAAAACATGTCTTCTATACAAGGACAGAAATTAAATAATTTAGTGATGCTGCAGAGCCATTTTCTTGTGCTATTCCATAACTACTTTGGATCTTCTGGAGACTGTAAATGGATTAGCAGCCCATAAAGATTAGTTCTGTATGATTTAGATGGCAGGGTTTTGGTATGTATTTTGCATGTACCGAAGTATTGTTTCTTAATGCAGACTTCATGGTATTTGTACATTTCAGATTAGTAAGACTGAAAGCACTGCAGTCTATGGTTTAAGTATCAGGAATATTTATTATATACAAAATTCACTTTTATTTAGGAGACAAGATCTTCAGCTTTGCCTAATGGTGTATTTGAGGATGCAGATGGAATTAAATGATACAAATACCTCTTGCCAAACAGAAGCAAGTTCAGAAAGTGAACTCCTATTCATAAAGACTAAAGGACAATTTTGGAGAGGCTGGTGCAGCAGTCAGTGTATTGCAGAGCTGTTACATCACCTCTTTTACAGCATCCATGCAACTCTTTCCTTTGTCCCCTCATCTGTTCTTCCAGTGGAGGAACACTCCCTTGCTGGGGGATGCAGGTCTGAGAGCCCTGTTCTAGATTTTATTTGGGAATAGTGGCGGCCCATATGGAAAGAGACCAAACATCAGACTTGGAATTGCAAGAGCAACTCACTGGAGCCTAGTGCTGAGGCCTGGCCCCACTGTGTTTGCTGTATGTGAAGTGAGGTTTCTGAAGTTATTTCTGAAGCAAAGGGTAGGTTTTAGGTTTCCATATGACCTTTGGCCCTTACAAAATAAAATCAAGAAAACACTAGTTTAATTGTTTGGCAAATCTAGGCTGTTTCTATTAAGTTGATTTATTTAGTTATCTTGTGGTGATGGCACCATTGTCTTTTTCTCTGCTGTCCTCCTGCAATGGCCTGGCTGGCTCAAACTCAGAGTTTTCCTTTTGTTTATATAGCAACTGATCTGTGCTGGTAGTTTGTTAGCTGTTATAACAAATAACAGTCACCTTGGCTGCTGGCTTTCCTCAGTGTATCTGTATCATGAACCACTCATCAAAGATTGAGCTCCTGCTCCTGCCTGTATAAATGAACATAGCTCACTTGTAACTACAGCCCTTGTCAGGGAGAGACAGGTGTGTGTATTCACTCCTGTGAACCCTTATAGACAAACAAAAAGAATTTAAATTACAAATAGCTAGAAAGTGAGGCGCTAACTCTCTGATCTCTGATGGGAGGAGATTCTACAGTCCTTGCCTTAGGAAGAAGCAGGGATTAGACAAAATTATTTTGCCAACAACCATTTTATAGAATTTATTTTGCATAGCATTTAAGCAAGGGTAGCCATTTCTTTTTTCCTCCTTACAACAGAGCTTCTTTTTATAAATTGATAGACAGTGAATAGGACTTGTTTGGTAATGCTGACTTTAAAACTTCGGGTTTTGTTTTTTGTTTTTTTGGTTTTTTTTTAAATGCTGAACATCAAATGAATTAAATCTAGATTAATACATTTAATGAGAAGTGCATGACCTTTTCTTCTTCTAATAGGAAAGTAATGGATTACACAATTGAATAAGTTATATGCAAGTAGATATGATAAAATACTTTTGCTGTGATTATGGAGGGCGTTGACTGTTAAGGAGAAGGATTGCAATAGAAAATTTGATGTGAATTGTTCTGTGAGCAGCATTGAGCCATGAAATACTTCTTCATTGTTTCTGTGTGTCACTGTGGGTTGCTCTGAGTCCCCACATTGTTGATGTTTACCACTGGCTGTTGCAATGTGTTGAGCTCCAGTCTGGGAGAAGTTTCCATTTGTGTCCTTGTTCTGTAAATGATGTCCTTGTGTCCTGCAAAACCCGCCCATGGAACACTCAATTTAAACCATGACGTAGCCAGTGTTGATGTCAGCTGCTCCAGTTATTCTGTATTGATAGAAAGCTGAACTGAAAAAAGATTCTGTGCATAGAGCCTTTTACTGGAGGTTTTTCATACTCAGGATGAAATTTCTAGGCAGGAAAGGATCCAGGAGGAACAAGGTCTTAATTGTGTAGGTGTTAATGAGGAGGTCCACCCAAAAACTTAAGGGAGAGACAGTTCAAAGATGTCATCTGAGAACTTTGTGCATGTGAGGGAGGAGCTGATGGTGTGGCTTGCTAGAGGTGAACATTAAAGGATGAATGAATGGAAAACAATCAAATAGGAATGTGATATTGGGAAGGATTTTTAAAGTGGACAAAGTATTTTGCTTAATGTAACAATGTGAGGAGGGTTCCATACAGAGTTGGTACTGTAACCAACATGCCATCTAGGAAAATGGGTTTTTTTCAGCAGTGTTGAGATAGAGCAAAAGCTTGGTGAGATTGCATCAGCTTAACGGGTTGGGATAAGAGGCTAAAGAAAATCTGTGTTTGATGTCAGTGTACAGAAGAACCTTTGAGGTGTTCAGAAAAATGGTGACCCAGAGGGAGGTCCAGTTAATTTCTACCTATTTGTGCTTGCATGACAAACAGATCAAAGAAGGCTTCTGCACAATTGTGAATTTATGTTGTTCCTGTTCTTGTTTTAGGTAAAGAAGATGAATTTCCAAAGAAGCCACTGGGGCAGATTCCATCAGGACCTCTGCCTCCTGTGCTTAACTCCACTCCAATGCTTAATGGACAGAACAGTACTGGTACACAAGCAGCAAGACAAAGGACAGAGAGAAGACCATCCACAGAAGAAGAACCAGAAAGTTCACCAAATGACCGAGAAAGAATTAATTCTGTGGAAAAGAAACCTTCATTAAAACAGCAAAGGATTCGACCAGTAGAGACACAAAACAGTTTGCCTAAGAATGAGGTGGACACCAGAAAAAAGCCTCAGCCAGCAGAGCAAGACAACTCAAGTCTATACAATAATGCAGCTGCTAATCAGAATTCTAATGCTACTTCCAATACAAGAAGGGAATTTGTACCTAAGTGGAATAAACCGTCTGATATCAAAATAATGGAAAAGACAATGAAACTCACTGCAGAGGTGAAAGGGAGGCCAGCAAACCATTCTGGTTTGGGCCCACCACCAAGTCCTGGAGAAATGCAGCCTTTGAATGTAAAGCAAAAGGTGAGGGTTTTGGATGCTGACGAAGGTAAGCGAGGGTCTAATGCATCTCAGTATGACAATGTTTCAGAGGATGAAACTGAGGATGAGAATGTTGTTGAAGAGATGCTTGAGAGAGCTCATCCACAAAGTCCTAGGCATGTAGCATTTTCTAATAGTCCAAGAAAGCAAACAGAAAAAATACCAGCTCCATTAAAAATACCCAATAATTACACCTTCACTTCACAACCCAGATCTCCAAAATATGCATCTCAGTCTGATGGTCCATCTCATGGAATGAATGTAAAGCAGCCACTGCCCGGTTATAGTAATCCCCCTACTTACTATGGGAATTCTCCAAAGCATGTTTCCAGTATAGGCAATACAAGTTCTGCACCTCTGCATTACCACGGGAATCGACCCAGCCCCTCTGGAAGGCCATATGCTCCTTTGATGTCAGTAGATTATTCCCCAAATAAACTGCAGATGAATTCCTATCCTGCCAGTCGCCAAAATGCTCTTCCACCAGCCCCTGCTCAGACAGAAGTCTCTCCTGTTGATGCATACACCAGCAACTCGAGGTCCTCCCCAGGTGTCAAGTTCATAATCCCTCCAGCAGATTATTTACCAGAGGAGAGAAAGTGGCCGGACGCCGCCTACGTCTACAGACACGAACCCTACAGGCAGCCCTGGAGCCAAGACCTGAACAAAGGCCACTTGGATAATTTCCAGAAGTACCAGCATTTTCAGCCAACACCTTTACAAGACCGCAGTCTTCCTGCTGTTTCTGTGGATAGTCCAGTGAGATACAGGACTTCCCCGACCTTGGAAGAGAATGGTTCCCCACAGTACCAATATGCAAACCCACCAGCTCAAGCCCAGCACTATCGGAACAGAACTGATGGATTGTCTATGCACGAGTCTGTGCTTCTTTGAGAATCTGGCTGTGCTTAGTAAAATGGCAAGAACCAAAACCAGTGAACAGTACTGTGTTAGTAGTAGTCCTCCTCAGTTCTCTGAAATTTGGATGGTTCGTGTGAGTTCAAAAATAACGACACTATTTCAGAGATGTTTCAGACTTTGGTTGAAAGCTGGTGGAGTTCTTGGACTTGCATGGAAGCTACTGGAAGTGATCTAATGCACATAGACATAGCAATAAGCTCATATACATCATGTGGTTCATGCTGTCGTTGCTCCTTACATTCTAAATAACTCGTGTTACAATCCTTCTGCCTAAAACCTGTAACACACTGAAAAGTTTTGACTGACATTGTTAATGCACTGTACAGATATGTGCGTGTGTGCGCCTGTGTGAGTGTGCACTTACAGTACACAAACTCATATGGAAGAGAGCTAAAGAGTTTAAATTTAAATGCATTTAACTTTGGGCAAAGCTTGTGAAGTACTTTTATTTCATATTAATTTTTCTTTGTAATTTATTTGAGAAACCATTCTTTTTGAATGGCAATTTCTGTCATTTTTATACAGCTGCCTCAGCATCCCAGTATCTGTTCTGGTCAGGAGAGATGCTTTGGGATTATTAATTTAATCATATGTGAGAGTTAATTTCCTCTCCTTTGACTACTGTTTGTCATTTTCCTCAGCAGGAAGGAGCAGGCAGGAAAAAGCAGATAGCCAAAAATGTCTCTCTGATCTGGCTTAAATGGTGCTTAAATTCAGGGCAGTGTATAGAAGTTTTTTAAGTGCATCAGAAATGGAGAATTTGTACCTTCTCACCCAAATCTACTTTCAGAATGTCGTTCTATATGCAAAAGACTGGAGCACAGTGAGGCTAATGCCAGATACAGAAATGGTGCTGCACCCTTCACTTTTTGCCATGCTGTGCTGTCAGACTCAAACTGGTTGCAGGGCCAAATCTCACAGATATCAGAGGATTGCACAGCTCGTTGACACCTCTGTGAAGTGCACAAAGGAATTTGAGCTTTGCTCCAAGCTTGACATTCCCCAAGCTGTGTGAGTATCAGTGTCTCTTGTCGAGTGGATTTTGTTGTGTTTTGCCCTTTTTCCCCCCAAATTGCCGGTGGGTTCCTGTCTGTGGTGGGGCGTGTGCTGCTGTGCTGTTGGGCTCGCACTGCACGGTGTTCTACACTAAAAGGACCCTGACTGTTAACAGGAAACTTAAACTCCTGCTGATGTAAGTAATTCTAGTTAGTCTTTGCAGCCTTTTCTACTTCATGCTTTCCTTTCTGTTTTGACTGTGAATTGGGAGTGGAATAAAAAGCAGGTGAAGAGGCACATGTAGGATGGAGTCCTGCGAGCTGCAGGACACACTGACCTCTCCCCAGGAGCTGAGGCAGAGGAGGGTCTCACCAGGAGAGGCCCTTGGAGTGCTGAACAGAGAGATTTCTCTCATACTGAAGTACTAAACATTGGTATCAACACCAGTTTGGAAGGTTGTCCTGTTCCCTTTTGTTTTGTAAGGTTTGTTAACTGAAAACATAGAAATGGATATTTTTTTTTTCCTTTAAAGAATGAGCTTTAGTGCCTATTATTGCTGCAGGTTGGCTCTGTAAGTTTTAAGGTACAGAAGTAAAACAATTTTTACAAATGGAAGTAACATTTACTTAGTATGTTTCCAAACTTTTTTTTTGTGTATATAACGTGTCTGATGTAATTTTTAATAACTGGGCAATTTTATATTTTAAAAATTGCAAACTGCAGCGAAGTAACTGTAGCCAAGCACTACACTGAAATCTTGAACTAAAATTGTGAAGATAAATATGACTTGGGCTTACTTTAGTTCTGATTGCTTACAGCAGCTTAGAAATGTATGTATATAATATTATGACTAAGTGTAATAATCTCAGTGTTTAATGATGGTTCTGTAATTCATAATGAAGCTGTACAATTTATTTGTGCAAACAACTTGAGGCTCCAAAATATGTATCAGCATTAGTAAATACTGTAGATTTTTATATATAAAATATATACACACTATTTTCTTATTTCATCTGCAACAGTTTTATAACTGTGTACCCTATTTTGATGTGACTGTATTTTTAACATGTTAAAATAATAATAATTAAGCTTATGTTGTTTTGTCTTTCTTCTTAATTATTTGATTAGCTCCAGACTGGACTTTAGCTATTCTCAGCACAAATAATTGCTTTTCATAAATGAATCATGTGTATATATATGATGTATCCTATTTAATTTGTACATGTTTATTTTTAGACTAAGCAATGTGGATAAAATCTATATAGTCCTTTTGCATTATTGCAGAAGTGGCAAGACTATTGATTATAGCTTATTACACTGCTAAACCTTAGCCTGTCATTTGCAAAAGCTAGGAGCATAAACTGTGATCATTATTTTCTGGTTTTGTTCTAATAATCTTACCCAATACCACTTTAAAAGAGAATTGTTGGCATAAGGAATTTGCAAAGTTGCATTGATCAAAATGCAAAATAATAGTCTGACTGTGGCTTCTGTCTCTCACATGTTTGGAGGATGCTATTGAGTTGTTTTTTTTAAAAGAAAATCAACCCAGCCTTGTGTCATCTGACTGTAGTGCAAAATACATTTTTATTTTCATTTAACTGGACAAACCAGACTCAAGGTACAGCCAGGATTGAGTCTGTCATTCATACCAGTAACAAAACCCGCTTGATGATGCAGAGTGAAGGGAGACGCAGCTGTACCAGAGCCTTGCTGGTGGAGGGGCTCATCTCAGTGTCATGGATTAGAAATCCTCACAGGAGCTTTGCTGTCACTGTTTTCTTTGATCTGAAAACAGTGGAGTGGTAAGTATCAACATAATATAGTTGAGACCTTTTTATTTTTTTTTTCCTATGGTTTAGTAATTTTCCAAGATCTCTGCTTTGAGCTGTATAAACTGTAAGTTTCTTGTCCAAGTTAGTTGTCATGGCTTTCCTTTTGTGAGACAAATTCAGCGTAGGGATTTGGAGAATTAACACAGAGGAACACAGAAGACTAAGTAAGGAGACATGTCTAACTTCTGTATGGAAAAAATTTAGTGAAATTAAACTAATTAGGATTTAAAGAGTGTTGATGATTCCTCTCCGTGTGTGGAGACACGAGGCTTGACTCCATTTCAGAAGGCTGATTTATTATGTTAGATATTATATTAAAATGCTATATTAAGACTATACTAAAAGAACAGAGAGATCAGAAGGCTACAACAAGAATAGAATAGAATAATATAACAAAAATCCTGTGACTGCTCACAGCCTTGGCACAGGTGGCTGTGATTGGTCATCAATAGAAAACAATCCACATGGACCAATCATGGATACACCTGTGGCATTCCACAGCAGCAGATAGTAATTGTTTACATTTCTCTCCTGAGGCTCCTCAGCTTCTCAGGAGAGGAAAAATCCCAGTAAAGGATTTTCATAATATCATAGCTACAAAAGAGGAAAGAAAGGGCCTTGAGTATATGCTGTGGTTGCTTTTCCTTTCACTTGGATGCTCTGCCAGATTGGATCTAATGACTTCAGTGTGGTACTGAAGCAATTGCTGTGGCCATGGAAGAAAGATAGGGAGGATGGTACCACTGGTACTCTTAACCTTTTTGGTGAGTGGGATGTGATGGCAGGATCCAGGTGCTTGCTTACCTGTATAACCAAGCTGTTATGCACTGCAAGTGAAGACAGAAGCCAACCCTGCTTCTCCTTCCAGGAGAAGATTCTGGTATCAGATTTGGTGAATAATCCAAATCTAAACATCAACTTGCCTGGGCAGCTAAGGAAGAGAATCTGACCTCAGGAAAATTCTTTGCCTTTCTCCTGATCCACCTGTGGCCAGTCTGTAATGCTTTAGGAAGTGCAACACAGAGGAAAGAGAAAACCTGTTTAGCCAGAAGTCTGTTAAGGAGAGTATTCCCTCCTACACCTGCTGATTACTACCTAAAGCCTTAAAGCATGATATTGTTTGCAGTTGTTTCAAAATTACCAGACTGGAGTGAACAACCCTGTTTTTCCCATGGCCAAGATGTGTAAATGCCAGTTACCTCTGTAATATCTGTCAGCAGGATGAATCCCTTGTTGTAAAAGTAACTGTTCTGTCCCCACTATCAGTAAACTTTCAAGGCAAAAAGCCAGAGAGTTTTAGAAATCATGGAGGGTGCAAAACAGAAGTACCTTATTGCTAGTGAAAGATACAACATTGTTATAAACCACTGAATAATTCCTAAACTAGATGCAAACAGTAAACAATGTTGAAATGTCAAAAGACAGAACAGCCTTCCAGTGTGGGGAAGCAAATCCAAAGCTTCCCTGAGGTACATAGACATTTTCCAGGGAGATTCTTCTCAAGAATCCTATCCTGAATTTCACTTCATCCTCAATATGACTTTGAAATGGACTTGCAAATTGCAGACTTTTTTTTTAATCTCCCCCTTGGGTGGCATTACACTGCATGCACAAAGAAGAATACTATTTAAAATATGCCATCAAACGCCCACCGTTTCATTTCCAGCAGAGAACATTCCACTTTCGATACTTCAGTGAGAGGAAAATATGATCTTTTTTTTGTAGTCCTTTAAATACTGCATTTTTGTCAAGTTCTGTAAATGTAGCATAGTTAGAGTTTAACAGCTGCTTAACCAAGTATCGTTCAGATGCTTGGTTAGAGATCCTCTTTAGAGGATCTTTAGATGGCATGAAGCTACTGCATAATTTGCTGCAGTTTCTTTTTTCTTCTGGGCAATATTAAGACAATCCAAATGCTTTTAGTGGCAGAGTTGCAATGAGGAGATGACTAGGCCAACAACTGAAATTGGAAATATAATTGCAGTCATTTTGGAATAGCCTTTAAATGGTTGCCAAATCCCGAGAAAGACACCATTTTCTGGGTTCTTTGTGCCAAGAGAACTTCTTACTGCAGCAGGGAACACGTAGGTCCCTCTGCTGAGTGATTTGATTCTCTCTGCTCACACCAACTGCTTTTCTTTGTGCTTATGGAGTTAATATGTTAGTAGAAAATCAATGGAACTTTTAGAATGAATGATGAGAAAACAAAGCTATCTTGTTCTGACTTTTTTTTTCTTCCTTTTTTTGTTTGTTTTACTGATTTTATTGTCAGCCTTGTCAAGGTGAGCTGTGTGTGATGTGATTCTTCTGTCTTCTTTCTCTAGTAATGTGCCAATGTGTTTTTCAGAGGCTTTGTGATGCCTTTTTGCTGCTGTTTCTGCTGTATATCAGAGGTTATTGTTTGCCTCTTCAGCTTTTCCTTTCTAGATTATGTGCAAATTAAGGGAAGAAAAATTATATTATCAGTATTGCAGTTGGTCAGAAATTCTCCAAGAAGGGTAATTCCTGACAGAAAGCAGTTTAATTTGGCAGTTGGTGAAGGAGGCTGTAAGGTGGAGACTTTTGTACAAGTCTGTGGAATCCAAAGTCTAAGGTTGCTTCTGCTTGGGGGCAAGCACCAAAAACCACATTAGACACAGGCCAAGGAAGAATTTTTTTGCACAGTGCAGTGTCCTGCCACAGAAACATGCCAGCTTGGAGCTACAGCCGACCTGCCAGTGTAATATGCTTGATTTGGTTAAGTAAATACCCTGTTTCCTGGTAATGCATTTCTTTTGTGAGAATTTTCTGCTGGAAATGAGGTAAAGAATTGAAGTCTGGGCTGGGAACTTCAGGGAAGCCTGAGCTCCTCCCTTTAATTAGGAGAACTGAAGTTGGCTTTTGGTTCAAACCATCCGCTTCAATCATTGTATTTGTGAGTTCAGGAGTATCTTTTAGAATAATTTGTGGTATTGTCCCTTAGGACTTGGGTTTTTTTCAGTAACAGAAGGTCTGTTAGATTACTTTCTGTGCCTTCTTTTTAAACTTCCCTGTTCCCATATTTCCCCAAAGAGAGCTCAGGTCTGGGAAAGACTCCATAGGTAGTAAATTGATCTTAGTGGGTGATGGTAGATCTCCAGTGCTCCCATCAGACGGGTTGGATGGTATTTTCAGGCACCTTAGCACTCAGCATGAAAACTGGGGTTTTGCAATACAGGTAAGTGGAAAAGCTTTACTGGTGCAAGGCTCCCCTTGAACCCAGCAGCAATGTGTGTTTTACAGTAAAACTCACACAGCTTTGAAGCAGAAGGGCTGGTTCTCAAACATGGTGATGCTTAACTGCCTTAACCTTTGGGAGCAGAGTTCAGTAGAGCTTGTTTCTAGCAACATTGGGGTTTTGTTCCTCTGAAATTTCACAGGGAAGGAGACCACAAGGATTATGAAGTCCAGCTCCTGGCCCTGCACAGGACACCCCAAAAGTCACACCCTGTGCCTGAGAGCATTGTGCAAACACTTCTTGAACTTTGCCATGCTCAGTGCTGTGCCCTGGGGAGCCTGGTCCAGTGCCCAGCCACCCTCTGGGTGAAAAGCCTGTTCTAGTATCCAACCTAACCTCCCCTGACACAACTTCAGGCCCTTCGTTCCCTGTCACTGTCACCACAGAGCAGAGATCTGTGCCTGCCCTTCTTCCCCTCACAGGGAAGCTGTAACTGCAGTGAGGTCTCTCCTCAGTCTCCTCCAGGCTGAACAGGCCAAGTGCCCTCAGCAGCTCCTCATGTGGCCTCCAGACCCTTGTTACTCTCCTTTGGACACTCTCTAATATTTTAATATCTCCCTTACATTGTGGTGCCCAAATCTGCACACAGCACTCAAGGTCAGCAGTATCCTGGCTGAAACACATCCTGGAGAACCTGTGCTCTCAGAGGAGGAGGAGCTGGGTCCATTCTGGAAGTCAGCAGTTCCAAATTCCTGGACACATGAAGGTAACCTAGAACAAACTGGGTATCGCATTTATGTTAAAGTGGTTTTAAAACAGTCCTCTTGGCCTCAGTGTTCCTTAGAGAGAGCTCACCCAATCAACCTTTCAGTCTCTAAAGAAAGCAACTGTGTCAGAAGATCTTTCTTTGATGTAATTTGTTTGGACTTTGTGTCTGGAACTCCTGAAACCCTTCAGAGTGCTCTCCCTTTTTGTTCCCCAGGTTTTACTGTGTCGGGTTTTTTCCAGATGAGTTTTTTTCAATTCCAGTAGAGATGTCCACCTGTTTGCTTCTCCAGTGAATGAGTTTTCTTTCAATTCTTGTGTCAGCCTGTCATGAGCTTCATGCTTGGTGTCAATTTATTGCATTCTCCAGTCCGTCCCAAAGTCTGTCTTCAATTGGCAGCGCTGTCACTTTGCTTTGGAGAAAACACTGAAAAAGGGACAAAGTACATAATTTGGACATCATAAAACAGAAATGATGGGTGTGAAAGCCAATCATAAGCACTTTAGAAAGGTCTGTCTGGTGGTTGTGCTGTAAGCAGGACCTGTATCATCATAAGTGATAGAGGTGCTTATCTATTACCCTGTTAATTGGAAGGGCTGGGATGATCAGTGGCTTTGCTGAGCTCTTTTCTCCAGTGATACCAACTTGTGTGGCAGATTGTGTCTATGATCTGACAGTTTGATGCTGGTCAGCACAAAGGAGCAAGTGAGCCTTTGCTGGATGGCTGAGAACAGAATTCTCTGTAAATATTTAATCACATATAGTGAATAAAGAAGGAATAGTCTCTTCTTGCCATAGAATGAGTACTCTCACAGCTACAGAAAGTAATTTGCAGCTGCTGGAGTTGTACAGAGCTGTACCCCAACTTTTTTGATGCTGTACACTGTGATTTTTTGTAACGTGCAAAAGTGCAGCACTTCTGGTGTGCTTTTTGCCATGCATTTGTGCATCCAGGTGGGCAGTGTCCATCCTGCTGCTCCCATTGCTTTCCTGCTGAACTCAGCTTCTGCTGGGCACACCAAGTCTGACAGGGGAAGAAATTAGCCCCTTGTCTGCTCCTTCATGGCTCCTCCTGGGTGCTGGTTGTGGGATTTATTTATTTTGCGACAAAGCTTTAGAATATATTCAGTTTCCACATCTCCTGGTCTTCTCTGCTCTGTCCAAATTTTGCCAAATACTAAAAGAGAGGGGAAAATAATGAATTCTGGAGTTAAGCAACTGCAGACTTGACCTGCTGGAAATTGTGCAGCTCTGTCTGCTCCCCACAGAGAAAAGTTCTGGTAGCCGAACTTCAGAAAGGAACAAAATAGTTTTGCTCTTTAAAGCCATTATAAAACCCCATGATTTCAGTGTCTGGGTGGGGTGTCACACTGGGCACACATTTATCATTGTAAATGTTATGTCTGAAAGGCTTTGAAATGCTTTCAGAATGTGTGATTTTGGGCACATAAGCAGATCACTTTTATTATAACCTTCATGTTGCACTCAATAGGGTTGGTCAGGTGATGTTTTTCCCTGTTCATTTAAGTGGTTTCTTACAGAGGCCTTTGAGTTCCAGAATAATGTTCTGTGCAACCCTGATAATTACTTTCTTATTAACTGGAAGGCCAGGCTCCCTTGTCTACCACCCCTTTTAGAAGTGAATCATGTTCTGATATTAAAATGACCCTAAGCTGAAATCTCAAGTTTCCTTTCCAGCTGGACTAATGGGGCTTGTAGGAGGGAAGGAAAACTTCCATGACTGCTAATTATCCTTGGATTGGATTAATAAAGGAAAATTACTTAACCACCCATCCAAAGATGGAGAGTTAGCTTACCTTTGAAAACACTTGCCAGCTGCTAACAAGGTAGTTGCACTGGATTTGCCTTTTTTAAAGATACCTTGGGTGCATCCCCTGAGTACAGTATCCAGAAGGATTCATCCTTGTGTGCTGGAAGGGCTCAGTACAATCTCAGCTGGCAAGTTGGCCACCTCAGTAGATGCCTTTGGAGCTAAACCAAGGACTGTGTTTCCATCTACGAATCTGATCATGACCTGTGGAGGCCATTGGGGGTTTATAAATAATTTTTTAAGGGGCTTGTCTTCAGAAAAGGAAGGTGAGCTGTCTGAACTTCTCTCTTGAAATTCTTTTCTCTAAGCAAATCAATAGGAGTGAATTGCTGTGGGGTTGGAATTATTTCCAGCCATAAGAGCAAACAGTGCTCAGACAGTGCTGAAGGAGCACTTTCCATGATGGTGTTCCTATAAGGGAATTGCATTTAATTATTTTAAAATTATTGAAGCAGACCAAAGTGTTGTGTCCAACCTTTCAAGTGACTTAGTATCCACTACTCTTCATGTAAGTTGAGGAGCCAATGTCCATGCCACTTAGGAAGGCAAGTAACAACTGTCTTTATATCCTTGGCATCTAACAGATGATCAGTTTTACCATTAGCATAGCTGAGCTACTTTATAAAACCTCCCCAGCCTGCATTTTCTGTCTGACACTTCGTTGATAGTGTTGTTTATACGAAAAACCTGCAGCCCTTTTATTTTTAACTCCTGCATTAATGATGGGGATGCTTAGGGAGAAATTCCCTCTTTGCTTTTTTGCCTTTGCTGTGAAAAAATAATAAATGCTTGTCAGCCTAACAAGATGTAAAGTGCCTCCCCTGCTCTGCAACATTTAATTCCTGAGGTGTCTTTGTAACTGCACTTTGTTTTGCTGAACAGATTTTTCTCAAATATTTTCTATCACATCAACTTGTGATAAGTCTAGTCTGACCTTTTGGACTTATTTTTGGCTCAGAGCATTGTGTTTCAGTCACTGCCTCCTCCTTTCTCTCCCAGCTAGGAGCTGAATAGACCTAGAGGATGCTGGTGGGCTTTGAGGTGGGTATTCCTGAAACTCTCACTGCAGTGAGCTAACAAAAGAAAATGAAAATGGCTCTTTGAATTCAAAAACCTTTATTAGAATGTCAGTTAGAATACTTAATTATCTTAATTAGAATTCAAAGCTATGAAGAACATTCTTAAATATTTAAGCGCTCTCTGCCCTTGTCCATTAAGTGCAGATCTTTTCTTTTCTGCCCTTGTCCTGTGCAGATGTTTTCTTCCAATTCTTAAGTCAACCCAGCCAGAGCTTGCAGTAACCCCCAGTTTTTGGGGGTTACTGCAAGCTCTGAGCTGCCCCTCTCATCCACAGAAAGTTGTCCCCACGGGATGTTCACTCCCTGCCCCTCTCAGCAGGTTTTAAACCTCTCTGACAACTCTTTCATAGCCAAGTTTCTGCTCTTGGCCCTTTCTGCTGCCAGACCACCTTCTGCCCGTGGAGCTCTGTCCTGTGCAGGCTCAGGAACCTTCTTCATCCTCTGCTGACTGAGCCCTGCCCACCCCCATCTCTGTCTCCTTGACCATGGGAACTGAGAAACCACCGGGCACAGAACCACAGCAAAGGCTGGGGCAGATTGGGATGGGTTTTGCCTGGTACCTGCCCAGCCTTCCCTGCTTCTGGCTTGCAGCTGGAGAGTTCCTCCTGTCCTCGAGAGGAAAGCCTTCCATGGCAGATCAGTCCTCCAAGACTGTAAATACAGAGTGCATGAGCCCACTGAGCTCAGCAGAGCTGGGATATTTCTGTGTGAGAGAATTTTCCATAAGCAAAGTGAAAAATCCATCAGTCTTTGCACATTTGGTGCCTGAGATTAAAAAGTTTTGAGCAGGTCTTCATAACTGTTATTGATACATTTCATACAATGCAGTGCAATGCAGGGTTGGCACTGTACAAACAGCTCTTCCTGTGTCTTGATTTCCATTTTTCTTTTAAATTATATTTCTTTAATGTTTAATTTCACTCAATATTTGAGTGGTTTGGTTTCTTTTGCATACACAGATGTGGGATGATGCTTTTATCTCTTCTCAGAAGTACTGAACTAAGTTGGTTCTCTCTGAGTTTCTCTGTAGGATACCAAATATTTTCCTCTCTTCAGTATAGATGAACCTGTTGCTCTGGAATACATTTATTAATTCACATTGAAAAAAAAAATTTTGTTGTTATTTTAATGGGAGTCTTTTCTGTAAAGATGTTTAAAAGCTTGTATTTGAAATGAGATTTTTATTGTAACTGCTCCAAGAGGACCCTCATAGCCTTGACATCTGAAGTCTTCCAGAAGAAGCTAAGTGGGCTCTGTGTTTGAAGTGGCAGCACAATGCAAAGATGTAGCAGGAGGGAAATGTATTGTATTAATTCTAACAAACTTCAAGAAACTTATAATATCTATGAAAGTTCTTCACATCTTTTGTTCAGAGGTGTCAGATATAAAGAACGTTGAAATCAAGGACAAAGATGCCACAAAGGCTTGTGTGAGATGGAGGACCCAGACCTCTTTATGAGAGTGAGACAACTTCTCTTGGGCTTCTTTCAGAGAAATAACAATAATAACAATAATAAAAAGCCACTCAGCAACATCTCTGAACACAAAGGCTGAACAAGTCTCTGTCCTGTGAGACTGAAATGATTATTTAATAGGTAATTAAATACAGTCAAGGACAGTTGACACACGAGGTACAATCTGTGTTTGTGACTTTGGTTGCCGGCTCAGGTCATCACTTGTCCCTAGACAGGCAGGATCAGGCTGTGAGTGCCCATTGTATTTAGAGACAAATTATTGACCTGCCTTGCCTGTGAGTTTGGGGTTTTTTAGCAATATTTGATGTGGGTTTTATGAGTTGCAGAAACTTTCAAGAATACATCTATTATTTGGCCGTAAAAATGGGAACAAATCAAGGGAACTTAGACATCTTCCTGTTCTCTGCTTCTAGCTGATTAATCTTAAAACTTACAGCTGAGGACCCTAAATATTGTCTAAAAAAATAAATTTACAGACTAGAAAGTGGATTTACAAAGGCACTGACTTCCAAAGAGCATTTACTGTCTTGTCTCTGCAAACTATTGAGAATTTAACTGAAGCTATTCAATTGGTGATTGTGCTACAGGTCTTTACAGTCACAGGTCTTTACAGTTTTTAAAATTATTTTTTAATGCCATATGCAAATACTTTGGCTCAGTAAGTGTGTTGATATGAAGCACCCATGAAATTAAGCTTTTGTTCCCAAGCAAAGATCAGTTGAATCAAGACCACTATGACAGACAAGAATTCATAATGCTTTGGCTTCCAATTCTTTGTTGAAATCTTCCTGGTTCCCAGAAGGATTTCTTTGTGTTTAGTGATGTTTGAATCGATTTGCCTGTATTGTGGTCCTTCAAAAAAACCCAAATCCCAAAGTCAAAACAACAACAAAAAAAACCCCAACCCTCAAACAGCTTCTTTTCTAAAACTAATTTCTGATCATCTAGTGCTATCTTATCTGTTTGTCATCTACAGAAATTTTTTACATGAGCATCTAGAACATTGATAAAATATTAAATAATATTGAGCCAAGAGTTATTCCCTGGGGAAATCTGCCGGGAAAAGCCCCACCAATTCCTGTCTCCCACTAATGCGATTACATGAAGTTGCCTTTTGATATCAGTGTTTACAATTTTAACATTAATGTCCAACAATAAAGCTCTACCTGACACTTGGGATTTCTTTTGTTTCAAGTTGCCTTCTTTATTATGCTGAATTCTTGAAGTTTATAAAGTTTTCATTGAATTTTGTACTCTCCATTATTACTTGTCTGTTTTTTCAACCCAACTGAAACACTTCGCCATTTCCTGCTCTGGTTTTTAATATTTTTTTCTCTTTTTTTGAAGTAGTTGTACTTTAACTATATGTATTTTTTGCAGATCACAACTTTTTACACATCTGCTGGGCTTGGGATTTTTTTGCTGTCAGGTGAAAGACCTTTATTTTTTCCCCAGAAACTCTGTATTTTGTTATGTAGCCGCAGGCCATGTCCAGCACTGCTTGCTCCTGACAGATTAGCTTTCCTTTCTCTACATGATACAGTGATTTTTGTAGAATAGTTCACTCTGTTGTCTCACCGCATCTGGTTGTGTGCTCAGATGTCAGTGTTTTACTGATCATAACCCTGAGCATTCAAAGACCTCAGAGTTGGGGTCAGAATATCTTGGAGGACTGAGCCAAGGGTGGGCACTTGCCCATCAGGAGCTGAATTAAAACCTGATAATGATTTTGAGAGGGAAACAGCATTAAATACATTTCCTGTGCACCTGGTGTCTTTTCTGGCTGGTAGAGATACATAGAGATACTATAGATGAGACATAAGAAAAAAAAAATCTATTTCTTTACCTATTCCAGGTGTAAATATTTTAAAAACAGTAGTCAGGCATATGGCTCAGCTAGCATTTATCTGGAAGGAATATTTTACATAACATTTTGCATAATATTTATTGACACCCTTCTCCAGAGCTGGGAATCCAGCTGCACTTGCCATTGGAATGCACGGACAGTGTTAACAATACTTGTGCCAGGAAGATTTTCTTACCCTCCTCATATTGCCAAAGGATTTATTATCCTTTACAGCCAATACTTCATGGACTTGTGTTATGAATGTTTGTTGTTTAGAATTTGTCACTGAGGAAAGGCCAGTTCCAGACGTGGTGCTCTAGATTTGTGATGTCGTGCAAAGCCCAGGTTATTTTTCATAATTATTAATATTGCTTTGGTGACAGTCCAAAGGTGAGTTGTATCTGCTCATCTCCAAATGACCCTGTGAAGATGAGCAACATTTGTAATGACTTTGGTCAGTGGCTTCTTAGCTGCTCTAAGTAATTTCAGAGCCCAGCCAAGAGATTTACGTTTCCATAAACAGATCCCACCCTCAGAAACTGTCTGAGCTTGAGGGATCTGGAAGAACTGGCTGTTCCATCAGTGTGTCCAGAGCTTCCAGCACGGGGATCAGTACAGCTCGTCTGTGAACTGGGAAGACACCCCAGGTGGTGACATATAAAAAGGACACAGAGCATTCCCTTTCTTTCAGAACATCTCTCTCTCCTGCTGGCATTGGGTGATGCATTTTAAAGAGGTTGGGTGTTTTTGGTCAGAAGTTTTTCTGAAATAATTCTGTTGAATATATTTAAAAAAAAAACAACCAGAAAAAGCAAACCAGATGCTTTTCTCTTTTTTTTTTTTTTTTTTTTTTTTTTTTTTTTTTGAATATGAACTTTCAAAATTTCTTTTTTTCAGAGTTACGGAAGGCTTTGAATTTGCTTTTTTTGGGCGAGGGAGGGGGCAGGGGACATGGACACAGACACATGAATGGAGGATTTTAATTTTTAACACTAACTTTAAATATTACCAAGCTCAATCAAACCTTCTCAATGGGGATTGCAGAATTTAAATAGAGTTTTTAGACCTGCAGCTGAGCAGGCTTCACCTTTGCCGATGGGAACAGCTGTGGTTTGCTCCTGCTCCTAAATGAACTCTGAAAAGTAAATATTTCCATGGGGCAGTCCAAACAAAGGGGTTTTTGGGGGGGGAACAGAAATTGTTTAGATGCTCTCTTAGGAAGTCTGGGTGATGATTTAGCTGCTGGGATACAAAGCCTTTAGGAACTGATGGCACCTACCTCTGGGGAACAGACTGTGCTGGCTGCCTTGATCGCTGCACACACATCACCTGCTCACTGCTGCACTCCTCTGGGAGTACCTGATAGACCCATTCCCAGGGGTCCTGAAGATTGGAGCAGATGGAGAATTTGTGGCATAAGAAAAGCAGGTGTTGATGCAGGTCTTACAGTGGGAAACATACCTGGAGTACTTCCAATATCCCAGGGATGTCCTGTATGAATTAATGGGAGCTTGAAGGAATACCATGTGGGTGAGGAAGAATTGGCTGCTTTGGAGGTTACAAAAAAATTAAAGCTTCATCCTACCCCAAAGCTGCTGGAATTTACTGTCCTGCAGGAGAACCTCCTGGGAAGAATATGCCTGAATACTGCCAAGGTAGGGGAAGACACCTGGGCAGTTTCTTCAGGATCCATCCCTGGGGACAAGCCACATAGGGCAGCAATGTGAGTCCTCTCCTGTGCCAGCAGAACGATGGAGGAGGAGGAAAAAGACTGTTCTGGCTTTCCAATGGGGAGGAGTATAAGTGTTTGTACTGTGTGTGTTTAGGCACACAGCAAACCTGGAGTGGCTCAGTGGAGCTGTGCTGGGAGCCACAAGCTGCTCCCAAGGCTGGCTGCTTTGGGAAAACATCTTCCCAGCAAGCACAACCACTCAATGCTCCATCAGGAGGTAGAGGAAAGCTGGAGTACATGCAGCAGCCAAACCACCAGCCCAACAAACAGAAGGAGGAATCTTGCAGCAGATGTGATGGACAGGCAAGGAAAGAGAGAAGCTGTGATTGCCCTGACCCATTTGGGGGTTTTTTCAGAGCTTTGAGAGGATTTTCCTTTGAAGATATTCACCCTAATGTTTATATTTTCTGTCATTTCATGTTTCTGCTTATGATTATTCACAGCAGCTCGAGAGTGACTTCAGCAAGACCCCTGGGCCCGTGATCACTTCCCTCAGGAGCTGTTCCTGCTCTTGGAGACAGTTTTATGGTTCTTGGGGAGCTCAGCTCTCTCCTCTAGAGCAGCCCACTGGGGGCCCAGGTGCTTTCTGCTCCTGCTCTGTCAGCAGGGATTTGAGGAGATGGTTTTTTCCCTGGCAAAATAGATCGACTGCGTTTGACATTTAAATTGTCATGCAGAATTAACCTGCCACTGAGATAACAGGAGGAGGACAGAGCAGCTTTTTCTTCCAGCTATTCCCCCCTCCCCGGATTTTCCTCCAGAGACTTCAGTTTCTCCTCTGTATCCTTCTCCCTGTCCAACTTTGCATCAAGCCAGACCAAAGAGCAGCAATTCCTATATGAACATTCAATTAGTCCCATATTTAAATCTTGTCACTGTGACCTAGTGAATTATGCAAGGGGCTGGATACCAGAAATCAATTGAGCTCTAATTCCCAGCCCTGGCACCGGATCTCTCAGCATATTGCTACAGGCAAGTTATTTCAGCACATTTTCTCTCTCCATTTCTTCCCCATAAATTGCACAAGTTAACATTAGGTGATGCAGCAGCATCACAGATGTACTGAGATATTTGGGCAGAGGAATTACAGCAGCACATCCCACTCTTGCATTGTGTGCCCAGGTCTTTGCATTAGATGTTTATTTAAAAATGTATCCACAGCAAAACATTTGCCAAACAAAGGATGATTCAGGCTTTGCCTAACTTCCAATAAAGATACAAGGTCTGGGGAAAATCTTTCAAATTATTATCATATGAAAGTTTAAGATGAAGAGGAGGTTACAAGAGAGTAAAATACTCAATATTTGCTATCCCAAAATGCTAAGTTATCACTTACATGCAGTCCAGCACGACGGCAGTTCAGAACCATGGGGGTCCTTATCTCCCATGGCTCATGCAGAAATTATTGCATATGTTGTTATCAAGAACAGACTGAATCCAGTGGGAGAGGCTGCATCAGTAAGAAGGGTGCCATCACATGCAGGGCCTTAGGATTTTTTGAAGTTTTTTTCCACCTTGATGGAATGTTTTTAAGAATGGTATTGTAAAAAGCCAGCACCAAGTCTACAGTGCTCTTCAGTGAAGAATTTGTAATGCAAAGGAAATGTAAGTATGATAGAGAAAAAGGAAGTATTATAGCAGTTTACAAGCCTTTCATGTTGGTTTCTTAGAAATATTAGGTGAGTATTTTGTCTCCTATTTGCTCTCTGTTGCTCCCGATCTGGTTCTTCCCATCACACTGCACTCACAAGTTAATCTCTGCACTTTGCAGTTGTTATCTGCTAATGGAGGAACACAAGTGACTTGTGGCAGAAACCTAAATGTTATTTATTTAAAAAACTACTGGAAAATATCTACTTGTGATCAGTGTTTCCTGAATGGTTTAAAATGTCATCTGAGACAAAGTTCTGTTCAGCTGTTCTCCAGTGTGGTATTTTCATGGTGCAGAATTTGTGAGGCGTGGGAGAGCCAAGATGTGAACTCATGGAAGGCAAAGACTTTAAGCTGCTTAGGTGGCTGCATGAAATATCTTGAAAAAAGCACAGGGCAAGGAGGGAGGAATAAATTATGTGGTTTAACTGTCCTTAATTTCAATTAAATATGATAGCAGTGAAATTGGAAATGTAGTTAGTCTGATAACTTCCCTCTAACGAAGCATCCTTGGTGTGGCTTTCAGGGATCCAATTTCACTGTCCACATTGCTGAAACCTCTTTGTGTCACACAGACCTTATCTGAAATCAGCAGCTTATTTGTGGCTTCAACAGCTTTTGGCCACTTTTTGCCATCTTAATGCTACCTTGGTGAAGTCAAGCTGTTTGCACATCCTTTCCCTCCAGCCCTTAGTGGAAACTTTCACCGGGATGTAAAATCCTTTGCTGTGAGGTGATTCATTGGGTAGGATATGTAATGCTCTCCTTGCTCTCTGAATGTTTCAGCCAACTGATAAATAATCAAGAACCTTGAATATTCCTTTCTGTCTGTCTCCTCAGAGTGCTTTGTTTGACTCACAGTAATTTATGGTGAGTGCATTAAAGCCAGTACTGTAATGTCACAGACATGAATTACCACAGTACCTTCTGTCACTTGGGGGCTTTTTTCAATGCCAGGCAACAGACTTGTCCCAGGGCAGGGTGTGTTTGGGCTTGTTGTCACTGTTGTCATTTTGCTCCTCTGCATTTTTAAGTGTTCTAATTAAACAGACTGAAAAAAAAAAATCAAAGTTTTATACATTCTTCCAAAATCCAAGTGCCATTCCCAATGAGGGCTTTTTGGGTTATTGTTGAGTGGCTCTAACCCTTTTTTTTTCTTTCTCAACATTATAATCTTAAGTCCAAACTTTTAGACCTTGATACCTCTGTTATTGTTTCCTGATTGGCCAGGTGAATGCAATGAATGTCTGTGGAGCCAGGTCCTTGAAGAAGAGCTCTGCAAATTGGGATTTTCTCCAGGAAGGTCAGTCACAGAGTCTTAGCCTAGGCTGGCCTCCCTTCCTTTTGCCTCCTGGCAGTGCTTGCATGTCAAATGATTGCACTCTCAAACTGTGAACTCCAAGGCCTGTGCTCCCACTGCTGCTTGGCAGGAAGGAGAGATCTTCTGTATGGAATTAAAGAGCCTCCTCTCTTCCTCTGATTTAAAAAATAATTTTAAAAAGGCTTTTCCACCCCACATCTTCTACACCCTGCAAGGTTGGCAGTCTCTGAAAACAATTAGAATGAGACCCTTGAAGGCAGGATCTGGACAATCTTGCAAGAGACATAATTTTAATCTCATAGAATGTCTTGGCACACTGGCTGAAAACAGGCTTTGTCCCTGGGATGAGAAATGATTAAAGCCAAATTCTGTCTTGCGGTGATTATGGAACAGGCAGAAGTACAACATGAGGCATGGCTAAATTGGTTGTCTTAATCCATGGTTTAATAGACTCTAAAATATCTCTCAGAATGGGGAGAGATCATATGTTTGGGTGTCATCTGCATGCATGTCCTGACCACCCTGACCTGATTTATATCCCAGGAGCCTCTTCTTCCTCTGGCTTGACTTCAGCCCACTGCCCTTCCTGGCATCTGTGGCTGTCCAGCACCTGCTCCTGCCTCCCCCCACACACACAAACAAAAACTCTTCACTGCCCACTTGCTTCACTCGTGCAGCCTCTCCCTTTGAAGACAGATGGCTTTGGGCAGGATATGCCACCCTCCTGTCTCCCCACAGGATGCTGCTTGATCCTCTGGCTACACACCTACATGCTGCTGCCTCTTCTGGCAACCTTTCAAAAAGCTCTTCAAGGACAAACCCCCCAAAATACAACAGATAATCCTAAAAAGGAAAGTCCCCTTTCCTCTCATTTAATATCACCCTAATACATCAGAACAAATACAAACTATTGTACAGTAATTTTAACCTCTGTTTAATCTCTGCCAAGCCTCACGGGTTTGAGCTGGCCAGCCCCCAGAGATGAGCTGCTGGGACCCCACCAGCCCTGTGAACAGCAGGAGGTTTCACACACGGATCACACTTTGTTTCTGAAGCAGCAGCAGAGCATATTGCTCCTGGTTTTCATCAGAATCATTAGCCAAAACTTTGGAATTTTGCAAAGCTGACTGAGGACAGAAAGCCCAGGAGATTGTTGGCACAGCACGAATTTACATATTGAGTATACAGGGTCAGTTCCTAGGTACCCAAGCAGAACGAAACACAAGAAATGTTCCTGATTAAAACTCCAGGCCTCTCTTGTCAGCACTGCAACCCCAACCCCATCACTTTAGGGTCCCTTCCACACCTGAGAGCTGAGTGATGAAGGATTTGGGCTCTTTTAGCTGCCAGGCTCAGGTTTTATCCACCTTGTCCAGCAAAAATACTTCCCAGACACCTAGAAAACACCTTCATCTGCTGTTCATCAACCTCAAGAAGACTCAAACATGCTTTGATTTCAGGTGAGGATGTGCCTTTGTGTTGACTGCAGGTTTGTTTGGACATCAGTAGTGAGTGCATGCAAATCTGGACACTGAGGGTATTTAGTGTGCTTTATAAAACCATCAATCACTTAAAAATGGGAACAAGGGAGCTGTTTTCCTAGCAGAGGGCTTGACTGGCCCTTCTAGGTGGTAATCTGTGCTTGCAGTCTGTCGCTCAGCCCAAAGCCATCTCTGTTGCACATCTCTGTAGAAGTGGAGGTGAAAGAAGGAACAGAGGTGTCACCAGACATTTGACCTGATGCAAGCCTATGTCCAAATCTTGCATGTGTGGATTCTTCTTTTTTTTTGTTATTAGCATTTTGGTTTGATTTTTTTGTTTGTTGTTTCTTTTTTGTTTGGTTGGTTGGTATTTTGTTGTTGTTTTTGTGGGGGTTTTGGTGGATTTTTTTTGTTTGTTTTTTTTGGGTTTTTTTTTAAGATAAGCTCACACACAAATCTTGATCACTGAGACCTGTACCAGTAACTACACATGGACAAATACAATCTGGAGCTTTGCTGTTGTGGCTGCACCAGTTTAATGTGGTCTGGTACACTGATTAAGGAGCTGTGGTGTTTAGAAGACACTTGGCAATCAGTGGAATAGTTTTCATCATCTTTGTGCCTGACAAGAGTGCAAGTGAGGAGGAGATGAGGCACTGAGATAAGGAGAAGCTTTTAATTCATTTCCTAGGTGACCTAAATTCAGCCCCTGTGGCCATCATGTCAATCCCACAGTTTTGTCTGCTAGATTACTGATGTAAGTAATGGTGACACATGTATTTATCCAATGTCCTTCTGTGTGGCTTCAGGAAGGACATCTCAGGGGGAAAAAGAGTTGCTTGGAGATTTAATGATACTTGTCATCAGTTCTGTTTTCCATGAACTGTGGTTTATCCTAGCACTGAGAGAGCATCTGACAGTGTGTGCCACAAAAACGTAGTGTGTTTTTCCTGTGAGGGTGGCTTGTGCTGTGGGAGATCAGACATCTCTTCTGCTGCTGAGGCAACAAACGTGCAGAACTGGTGCATGACTTACTGAAAATAATGCAAAATGCAGATGTGGAAATCCCAAGCCTTTGTGCAGGGTCAGAGCTTTTATCAGGGCTGCACAACACAATCATGCAATCTCTCTCTCTCTCTCTCTCTCTCCAGCTTTAGATTTCCTCCTGTGCTGCAGCATTTTGGGAGGGGAGGTGATGCATCCCATCTCCTGCTCTGAAAGAGGTGTCTGAGCTGCTGGGTCATGAGAGAAAATCTGTGCAAAGCATCCTCCCCTGTGCTTCATACCCAAGGAAAAGCTGAGACTGCTCAGGGAACTTAAACACAGAAAGACCTAATTTGCAGATCCCAACAGGCATGTACATGACATAGATGCAAACCTGCACAGTCCTGCTGAGATGACAACATTTCTGAGTTGCAGCAGCAAAACTCCAGATAGCTGGGTAATTACAGTGGCAAAAATTATATGTTTATGGCCCTTCAGGAGCCATAAACATAGAGGTGATAAATGTTCTGTGGATTGCACTCCCACATTTGAGTGCCCACACTCTGTCCTGGTATCCTGTGGTTCCTCCTGCCATCAGTGACACTTTGGGCACGGTGTGTGCAGGCTGCTCTAGCTCTGAGTTAACTTCTCCAAAGTAATCCCAGTTTTCCTGTCTCCTTTCCACAGGTCAGCCCAGGCTCAGCAGTGACTCAGCAGCACACCTGCCCTTGCACACGTGACTGAACATCTCCTGCTGTGCGTTTCATCTCCAGCACTGCTACTTCCTAAAGTTAGAAGCAAATAAAAGTCATTCTTCATGAAAAATAAATCTTTATAATTTAGGTCTCCAGCACCACCTGGTCTTCCATCCTCTCCCCTAACCTGTTCCTGGATAACATTTCCTGTGCTGATTGTATTAGTGTAGCATGGAGTGAAGTACAGTCAAAGGCTAATCTTTTTGTGATTGAATATTAGATTCCTCATTTCAAGAGGCTCTCACAAACAGCTTTTTGTCAGACTGATGGAAGATGGCAAGGATGGAAGAGAACTTAAGGGAAAAGTACATGTCCCTTCCCAAGGGTTTTGTTCTCTTTTCCTTCACAGCTTTTACATTATGGCAAATAGTATAATTTAGAGTTGTAATTTCTAAAAAGATGTTCATTACTGAGAAGGCAGCCTGACCAAATCTTCCTCAGAAGACACTTAATTGACAGTGTTTAGGACTGACAACACACCTGAGATGGATTACCAGCAATTCATCCTTGAAGCAGAAGCAAAGGAAAGAAAAGGACAAAACTGACAGAAAGAAAAAACCTGGAGCTGCAGGATCTAAAATGGAGTAAATATGCAGCTGAATAATAACTGATCCTGTGCTTCCTGAACCCTTTTTAGAAGGGTAAAATTACATATTAAAACCCATTAATTGCTATTTTTTGCAGGATGAAGATCCAGCACAAACAGTGCTGTTCCTCAGGCAAAGCCAGTCCTTTACCCCTTATGCAGAAGGTGGGTCCTGTCCTAAGGACTGCTCTTCCCAGGAATTTCCATTCCTATCTTAAAACAACCCTCTCCTCTTTCTTCTTTTAATCACTTTTAATAGCTCTATGAATTGCTCTCCTCTCCCTACTCCCAAAAGAAAACATTTGCATGCAGGTTAGAAAGGGTGGTGTCCAGAAGGGACCTGGCAGTAAAAGCAAAATATACACATGATGCAAGTAAAATATAACAACACATAATACCTGTCCCCAACCACCACGCAGTTCTGGAGGGTCTGACTTTGATTATGTCTCTCCTTGCATTTTATGATTCCTCTATATATACATGCTTGCTGCTGCTCAGCCTCAACAGTTGTACTTTTTATGTTAGGTAAAAGCAGGAAAAGACACACTCTGAATTCTGGTTATTTTTGTTTACCGTGGGAGGGAGGATTAAAGATAAAGTTTCAGAACTGCCCTCGCCCAGAAAAGTAACTTGGTTTTGCTTGTGCTGCTGTCTAGAAAATAATGTGGTATTTGGGATGTTCATGAGAATACTGGGCCAAACAGTCAGCATAGCAAAGGGTCTCTGCTTTGTCACCTCACAGTTGAAGATCTTGCTGTGAATTTGGCAGGTGAAGGGACCAAAAAGACTTCCTCTGCTGCTTGTGTGCCAATTGTGTTTGTGTTTAACATAGGTTTTAACACCGATACCCAGGAGGAAAGGAGGATTCTGTCCAGAAACCCTGAGGTGGAACTTTTTCCCTGCAAGCCTGGGTGAGGAGCCTCCAGGAGAGGCAGGTGTGTCCCTGTGTGCAGCCTCCTCTGTGAGCTTGAACTGACCTGACTTTCTGCTCTGGGAGTGCTTTCTTGTGGGGGTGCCCTGATCTCTCCTTGTCAGCTGGAGACAAGGCAGCTTCTGGATTCACTCCCTGCAGTACAAAAGCCTCAAAACAAAACACTATGTCACCTAATTGCAAGAGCTGAACTTATTTATGGACCTGGCCTTTGGAGTCAGAGTCTCAAACTTCTTTAATTACCTTTGGGGATCTGTGCACAGGATACCATGGTGATGAGAATAATATTTGGAATTCAAGTCTTGTCTAGTGTGCTTTAGCAGCTGGAATGGGCAAGCAGCTGATTATGACCATAACAGAAATAATGCCAGAAAACTACATGCCCAGAGTTTGGAGTACTGGCTTTTAAATCAGATGCATAAAAATCTGGTTATTTTTCTTAAGCCCTTCTGGAAACAAAATTTGGAAGGAAAACTCCTGTTCAATATTCAAGGTCCTTGTGCAGTGTGAATCTTTACCTATAAAGCTCCTCACCAAAGGAGGAAAGACTAGAATGTAAATTATTGTCTTGATACTGCTATCTGGAGCATTAATATACATCCACCAAAACCCAAAAACTGAACATGCAAATTATTCCCATTACAGCTCCATACCAACATTGCTGAAATTACTCTGAATCTATCATTGCTTGATTCAAACTTTATAAAATCTCTGGGGACAACTTAAATGTTTAAGGTGATTTGTTTCTCCAGGGAAGCCATCCAGACTCATTAGCAGACCATAGCAATTGTCAGAACTGATGATATCTGGAGGCAGCTGCTGCTTTCCAACTCACCTCTAAGGATCCACTGAGGCACAGCTACACAGGACTCTCCATGGGATGATGTCAGCCTTGGAACCACAGGCAGCCCACATTCAGCCAGATCATAGCACAAATCTATCAGCCTCAGCCACGTGGGATTCATCTGAGCAAACAAACTGGTTGTCTAGTCTTGCTTTGGCACCAAGGGGAAATTGGCACATTCAAGGCATGATTCATCTTGCCCTAAAGCTGATATCTAAAATAAGTCAGCTGAGCACGCTGTAAAAGTGCCTATTTCCCTTCATGGCTACAAAGGATGGGAGGCTCAGTGAGGCACAGATGTCTCCAGCATGGATGTTTTGAATTAGGCAAGATGAATACTGTCTATGCTGTATTTTTTAAAAATGCCTTTTGTGATGGATGCTCAGGTCTGAAATTGGAAGTACAAGTTCAATTACAAAGTACAGTGTCCTCAAGGGCCCTCGAAGAAATGCATTTGCTCTGAGTTCAACCCTGACCCAAAGCCCTGATGCATCTTTTCCCAGAATTTAGTGACTATAACTTGACAGACACTCCACTGTTTAGTCCTCTCTATCACTTTCATTTAGCAACTGAATGCAAAGATTTAATGGATATTTTTAGAATTTACTTACATTAAAATTGTTTGGACCAGGTACCACAGACATTTCCCCCTTCTTACACAAAAAGCTCTAGGATTTGTAACAATGGAAACATGGCTTTGCCCTACATGGCTGCTTTCCTAATTTCTTCCCCCCTTTGTCTTGCATCATCCATAACATTTTGATTGTGGCACAGCTCAGAGGAGAAGGTTTTTTTTGAGTAGTTTGGAACATCTTGAGCTTTGATTTCTAATCAATTTGCACTAACAGCTATGGAAACCAGTACAACAAGCCAGGCCATTTCTGTCTCTTTCTCTTTCTTACATTTGGAAAAATAAATCTGAGCAGCGATGTGAGTCTTGTATAATTACTCTTCCATTTGTATTTCTAGACTTGTCAATCTGGCAAACGCCATAGAGAGGGATTAAAAGCTTTCTCCTTCTCTCTCAATCAGAGATTTCATTTGCTTCCGTGTTTTACAGTAAATATAATCAGTTCAGCAGGAGATGGTTTTGTTCTCTGCAGTGATGTCTTCCTAGTCGAGGGAGCTCTTATTAACAGCCTGGATGTGAAGTCAAGTGACAGGAGCCCCCCACACCGAGTGCCACTGCAGCTGCAGGCACAGTGATCAGGGCTGGAGTCCCTGGGCACCTGCAAATGTGTGTCCCCAGCAGGAAACCCAAAGATCCCCACTCCTCTGTTTCTGGCTGGGGTTTAGGGACTTCAAATGAAAGTTGGAGTCCTACTCAGCCACCTTCCAGGTGCTGCCATAAATCAGTTACCAAAAAACAGACTGTGCAGATTAACCTTAACTCCTGTTTAGTCCCAAACACAGGGTCTATGGGAAGCTCCTCCAACCAGCCACAGTCCACAGCCAGGGACACTGGGAGTTCTGCTCTTTTGCCCTGGAATTGGCCCCGGTTTGGGGGGAAGGGGAAGTGCTGGATCATGGCAAGGCTTGGCTGTGGGATGGAGGTGCTTGGACTGAGAGCCATCAGTGGATTGCAAATTATTCAGCTTACTGTAGAGGAGAAAATAAAGGAATTTTTGAGTAGTGAAGAATGCATGGTGGGCATTTAGATAGCTCTAAGTTTAGACAGCAGCAGAGCAGAGAATGCATTTCAGCACCTGAATTCCACTGGCACCTCGCTTAATTTGTCTTTGTCCTTTTTTTCACCCTGACTTGCAGGCTCTGTGCCTTGATTTCCAACACATAAACACAACACAAAATACAATAAAAAGAAATTGGAAACACTTTGGTTAAGCCTTGATGACAGCTGGTATGTAAATGCAAAGACTTCAGACTGTCTCTCAGTACAGAGCAACCCTTAGCACTTAGTTGTTTATAATTTTTGCATGGTCAGACCCATGGATACACCAGTGCTTCAGTGCTTTCACTGACTGCTTCATTTCTCAGCATCTGAATTTGCGAGCAATGTCTGCTTTCATGCAGTGTAAGTCCTTTGCCAATCCTTCATTAAGCAAAAAGCAAACCTACCCCTAAGCCCCAAGGATTTGTTTTTTCCCCCTATATCTTTTCCAACAAGTTTGATCCCTTTATGAGGACAAAATGGCATATATTTTACTTACTGACTTTGCAAAAGTCAACCTAATAGTTGATATTTCTATTTTTTCCCATTGTCACCACTAATAAATATTCCATGGTGGGGCCTGGGCTGACAGTTGTGATGAAGAGACGGGGTGGCACAGAAATTCTTGATCCTCTGTGGCTGTGCTGACAGCTGGTGAGGACTGGCACGGCTCCAGCGGAGATCTGGCCCCTGGTCCTGGATTCATACAGGGAATCCATCTGCAAAGGCAGAAGCCATTTTACGGACTGCACCTCCCCTTCAGCCTGACAGGTTTTAACAGCTGATATCAGGGTGCTGTTGCACCATAAAAGGTATCGTAGAAACTCATAATGAAGAGCAACCTCGCTTCGTAAAGCTCTTAATTTAAGCAAAGAACAAACGGACATCAGAGGACGCAAGGGAAAAGCCGCCTGATTTTCCAGGCAGGTGCGGCCTCCGGCGCTGCGCTACCCGAAGGGGAACGATCGAAGCGAGGAGCTCGGCAGCGCTCCTCTGCCGACGAGCGAGGAGAGGAGCTGCTGCAGCCGGCCAGGGAGCAGCGCACCCCGCCCAGCGAGGCCGCAAGCTGTTGCACAGCCCCTCGCCAGGCAGCAGCGGAGCGAGCCAAGCGGCCGCCCGGGAGCCAAGCGCGCTGCCGCTGTGAGGGCCCGGCCCGGCCCGGCCCGGCCGCGCTTGGCAGCGGAGCCCGGCAGCCCTGGCCAAGCCGGGCCCCGGAGTGCGCGGCCGCCGGCAGCGCTTCTGAGGCTCGCAGATAAAGAGGCTGTGCCGGGACCGCTTTGCACACAGCAATTAACAGGGAGAGACGGCACCGAGCAAATATTCCAATTGCGGATCCAGGAGGTGCCAATATGTTTTGCCGTTCCGCGGTTGTGTTCTGGAGGCGGCGGCAGGGCTGCTGCACTGAAGGGTCTGCTCAAGTTGGCATTTCTGCTATAAACCCAATTTTTGAAAGGGGTTATGATTCGGCCGTTTTTAATTAACGAGGGGATTAAAGTTGGCACATGGGCACTGAAGGGCTGTTTGTTGCCTGTTTAATTTATTTTTTTTTTAATCCAATCTGTTAGGCCCATCTCAAATAATATTCTTTGTTTCCATTTGCCGGGATTGACTTTAAAGACCTTTAAAGATCTCTATGCATATGTGTGTGCTTATATTTATGTGGAAGAGAAAAGAGTTTCATCAAGGTGAAGAACCACATCAGAGTAGGTGAGCAGGTTGCTGAAAGATCCCACATTCCCAAAGCTACCATAACTCACAGCAGCTCTGGGCTGGAACAGGGAATGCAGAAGCAGTTGCAAATTTTTTTGCTGAATTTTGCAGAATGTTGTCCGCTTGGGACTTGCAAAAACTTTTCCCCCAACTTAGGCATCATTTTTATGCACTATACTTTGATAAATAGATATTAGTATTGCACAGCTTCAAAAGGAAGCAGGCAGCTGCTGGTAAGTCACTATTAGAATACATAAAACCGTGTAAATACAATGATACTGTAAGTAGTGTAAATAGACTATATTTTTCTAAATCCCAAAAGTTATAGGGCCATAAACCTCTCAACATCATAAAAATTTATTCCAGTTCTCTATTATCCCAGCCACTGGAAAGTTTTTCCCCTATGTTTAAACTGAATCTTCCTCTTCTTAACTTAATCCTATTAATTGTCCTATCTGCCCTGGACCTGGAAAACAGACTGCCTCTTCCCTTTTTCAGCACTTTTCATGCACCAGAAGGCCATTGCCTCTTGGCAGTTCTTGCTTCTTTGGGCTTTCCAGCTTTCCCAACACAGCCCCTGAAAATTTGTCTATCCTTAAAAAAAAAAAAAGGTGTCTCACCTCTTTCTAGCTGGTCCAGCCTTCCCAGGAGTGATGAAGATTTTAGGTGAAGTTTCAGCAGAATCCTTACTGCTGTCTCTTTGGGCTCAGCAATATTGCACCTCTCAGTCCCTCTGCTCTTTCATGGATGTTTCTCAAGCATCACCCACAGATCACCACGATACCTGGAGTGTGCAGCTGGACCTGTTAGGAGGAATGGCAGGATCTCTGCTTTTGTGAAACTGCTTCATACCAATGCCCAGCAGGAAGGGTCTGCAGCTGGCTGCATTGGAACTCTGGAGCTGGTGACTGGTGGGTCCTTTGTTGCTCACAAGACCAGAGCTCTGTGGTGATAGAGGGATAAGAGTGAATTGTAAATCCCTCAGGCTCTGCTCTAGCAAAAACCCTGTTGGCCATGTGAACAACTTACACAAATGATAGAGCTTGTTCTTCACAGCACAGGCACCCTCTACTCTCACCAAAAGTCACATCCCAGATCAGCAGCTTTGGCCACAGTCTCTGGGCAGCTCCAGGAGTTGCTGAGCTGGTCTGGTAATCACCATGAGCTGCTTCCCTCTGTCTGTGATGCCTGTCAGTTTGCTGGCCAGTGGCCTTCCCAGCTATGTCCATCTTCACCCTGTGGCTGCTCTCCCATCTTTCTATGTAGACAAAATGGAAATTCTCCATTAAAGCAGATGGGTAACAATGAATTGTCCTTTTAGTTCTAGAACTCAGGCTGGATTTCAGGCTGAAGTGACACCTACATTAGGTTTCTCTGTATATGCTCTTTAGCCCTTTAGCCTTTAGCTCCCATTATTTTCAGTGGAGATGGAGCTGATCTAGGGAGCAGCACAGACAGATCAGGGCAGAGCAGACAGTCAGGGCTTCATTTGTTTGACCCAATGCAGGTGTCAGTCCAGAAAAGAAGAAGTCTTGTTTAGGTCTCATGTCATACCTGCCAGCCCCATGCCCTAAGCTTAACTTCCAGTGGAGCTGATTTGCCTTGTGGGTTCTGTTGGGAGCCCAGGCACCAAAACTCAACAGTGTTATTTAAATCTGGTGCCTCAGAGCTGAGCTCTGGCATTGACACACCACCTCATCTGTTTTCCAAATAAAACACTCCAAATGGATGGGGTTTGGACGATGCTTTGATTAAATCTGCAGATAAAATATTTTAGATGCTGCATAGATTTCCAGTGACTTTTATAACTCTGCTCTCCCTCTACCTTGATGTGCAACCAGGTGAGTTTCCAGACTCAGTTTTTGGACAGGAGAACAAGTGAAAAGCCATGGAAGTTGTTGAAGAAATCCATGTGCTTTGTTCAAGTCCCTGCGGCATCCATGGCCACACTTGTGGGCAGTGCTGAGGGCTCAGTTGAACTGATCATTCCCAAAGTGAGAAAGGGGTTCTGTGTGAGCAGTGACCTCACCTCAGGGTTTACTTTTGCCAAAACTCCCCCTGGGCTGATTTCACTCCATTCAGAGGTGACACAACACCCAGAAGTCCAGAGCACTTTTCAAGAAATGTTGTTGCCTTCTGCTGTCTGGATGGGAAAGTTCCTTGCAAAGCTTTGGTTCCTCTCTCCATTTCCTCTCTCCTGGTGGCATCTGGGTGAGAGAGGAAGGGCAAGAGCAGGGTGTTCCTTTCCTGTGAGGGCTGTTTCTTATTTGGGGATTTGAGGAAGGGTATTTTTGCAGGAAGTGTGGCAGTTTGCATGGCCTGGGGCTGGTTTGTCTCCTATGGATGCTCTGCCCCGAGCGATGAGGCTGCAGTTTGGAGGGGTGCAGCAATCACTGCTCCCCAGCATGATGGGTTTGGCACCCAGGGTAGTGCTGCTCCTGGGGTGTGTGTGTTTGTCAGTTGAAATTTGTCTGCAATTTCTTTGATGGGAATTGAGTGGCATGCATTCCCTCGGGAGATATTTCCATGTTTTTATTATTCTTCAGGCTCCCGTGACATTTCCCAAGTCCAGTTGTTGGAGCCTCAGGTTCTATCATCTGCTCAAGGTGCCAGCAGGGATAATTTGGCCCTTCAGCAGCAATTATGTTGGCCTCTGCAGCTCATGGTATGCACAGTTTGGGAGTGGGTTTCTCATGTAAAACCTCAAACCCACAGTGGAAGCCTCTGTCACTGGGTGCTCAGTGATACAAGGTCCAGCTTAAGTTTTTACTCCTGTGAATTCTAACAATGGCTTGAAAATGAAGATTAAAAAGAAAACTAAAGCTGCTTTTGCTTTCTTTTTAGGTAGAGGTACATATAAGACTGAAATTTTCAAGCTTCCAGTGGCACATGAAGTACAAATACAATTTCAGGAATGCTGGCCAGCGGGAAAAGCATCACTTACTGTGAGTTTCTTGGTAAAACCGTGACAGTTGACAACACCAGGCAGCAAATAAAAGCTACATAAAACAAACTGGTTTTCTGAGTGTGTTATCACTGCTTGCACTTCTCTAGCCTGAATATTGACATTAGATCAATTAATTAATATTGATTTTAAAATTATTGATTTGATTAATTAATTAATATTGATTTAAAAATCTGTGGTTGGCTGTGAAAGTTTATTTCTCCCTGGACTTCAGACATCTCTCATGTCCCTGGTAGAGAATGAAGGGTTGTTGATGGATAGATCATGGAGTTGTTCCATCTTTGTCACAGTGAAAGGAGAGAATGTCATGGTTTAACCCCAGCTGGCAGCTAAGTACCCACAACTACTCATTCACTCCCACCCCCTGCCCCTATGGGGAGGAAAATTGGAAAAAAGTAAAAGTCACTGATTGTGATAAGAAGAGGTTAATAATTGAAACAAAGCAAAATAGAATAATAATGATAATAATAGTAATGGAAAGGAGAGAGAGAGAGGAATAAAGTAGTAAAAAAGAAAAGTGTTGCAGAACACAGTTGCTGACCACTCCCTGGCTGATATCCAGCCTGTCCCCAAACAGCAATCAGAGCCCCTGGCCAACTCTCCCCCAGTTTGTGTACTGAGCATGATGTCCTGTGGTGTGGAATAGCCTTTGGCCAGCCTGGGTCAGCTGTCCTGGCTGGGCACCTCCTCCCTGGCAGAGCCTGGGAAACTGAAAAGTCTTTGACTTAGATAAACTCTACTTAGCAACAACTGAAATGTCAGTGTGTTACCAGCATTATTCTCATCCTAAATCCCAAACACAACACTGTACCAGCTGTGAGGAAATTAACTCTATCCCAGCTGAAACCAGGAGAAGCCACCCTTTTTGTTTGTTTGTTTGTTTGTTTGTTTGTTTTGGTATGTTTTTGGCATTTTTTTTTCATCCTAAAAGTGCATCTACTCCAATGGTTTGATTTTCAGGTTGCCCTGGGCCATCTGTGCTGTGCCCAGAGGTACAAGTTAATTTGTGTAGGTTCATTCCCAGCCTGTTCTTCCCAACATGCAGCTCTGACAGTGGTTTGCATCAGGAACCTCTTCTCACTTCTTCTTTTGACTCCACCAAGATTGGTCCTCTCTGTCCTTGCATCCCTCCATAATGGACCCTGAGGTAGATTTTGAATATTTTCAGTAAATTCAAGTGGGATTGAATTAATTTCTTTCTATTTCTGGCCAGAGGAAGAAAGACTGATACAGGTACCTGGGATGTGCCACCAACCACTGTGGAAAAAGATAAAACCTATCTTATCTCCTATTGTTGCTTTTGTTATTGATATTATTATTGTACTGAGAACCCACTGAGACCCTCTTATTATGTTGTTAAAGTCAACGTTTTCCCTGTGCACTTCATTCTCCAACTTGGGAAAAATACAGAATTTTTGATAAAGTTATGCTGATAATGCTGCTAATTAGTTTCTCATCTTTAAAAATGATGACTGCAGGCAATTGGAGCGATCTCTTTGTTGCAGGACATTGTGGGCTGAAATGTCTGGATGCTTGATATCCTCTGCAGGGCTCTCACTACGTGTTAATTTGTCCTTGCAGCAGAGTTCATTTTTATAGGTCTTTGCCACTCTATTTTACAAATCCATTATGTCAAAATAGGATCAGTCATATGTGCACAAGGTGCAGGCCTCCACCAACACATACAGAGATGTGTGTGTGCACATTCACCCATAAATACCTTAAAAAAATTAATCCTTAGATAGGTGTGTATGCATATATTTATGTACACACACTGATATATTATTTCATGTTATTTAATGAAATAAAATGTTTAATAAAATTAAATGTTATTTTTTTAAAAATAATTATCTATAATATGTGCATGCACATGAAATTTGACATCTATTTAGGAACTCAGCATGTGAATGGCTAATTTAACTTGTAGGGCTCAGCTCTTCTAGGGAACATTTCACTCTCATTTCACTTAAAATATATAGTTTACAGCCTCCATTCAACACATACAAATTGCAAGCCTAAGTTGTATGCTTGCCTATGCATTTTCTAACACTTCCCTCTGAACACTCATTATCATTTACTTTCAATAACTATCATCTGTCATTTTTAAAAGTTGCATAATAATGTGGTTGGTTCATATGAAAAGTGATGTTTGCTCTAAATTTGGCTATGATTTTGACATTTCTGTTAGTTTTTTTTTGTAAGCTTGACACCCACAAGCTGAAAAGACAGGTGGTAAGTTTATTTTTTTAAACTTCCCTTCCGACACTTCCTCCCACAATTAAAAAAACAAAAAGTCACATAGAACATTTTCAACACATTTGCTGGAATTTCTCTATTCCTTTCCAGCAAAATTTCACTGAGAAAAATGAGAAAAGCTGAGTTTTATACCTCTTTGGATTAAAAAAATCTGTACTTTTCAGTTGCTGAGGATTCAAATTATTCCTTATCCAATGAAAGCCATCAGTAGAAAGAATATTTCTTCCCTGGTCCTGATGTATGTCCTGGCTCCTCCTTTGTGCTAAGCCTGTGCACCATTACACAAAATCTGTTTTTTCCCTCTCTCCTTCTCCAGGTGCTGCAGCAAAGTAACAAAAGGGGCTCATGGTGTTGCATCTTCACACAGCTGAGAAATGGGAATATCTTGTTCTGAGCAACACCTTGTGTCTCCCAGAGCTGCCAGGAGCTACAAGCTAAATGTTCTAAACACGGAGTCTTGTGGCAAATGTCCCAAACATGGAGTTCTGTTCTGCCAAAAAAAAAAAAAAATCTGCTTGAAATGGCTGAACTGGGTGTTTTTCTTCTCCATCTTTTTGAATTTTGAAAATAGTACATGCAAAGTAAGTAGTTTCCAGTGATTGAAAATCTGGGTTTAGAGAATTTTCAAGAACACACTTTAGAAAAGGAGCCATGACATCTTTCATTAAGAGCAACTCCAATAGAGATTTTGAACATTTTTTAAAAATTCAGTTTGTTTCAATTTTTCTTTCTCTGTTCTGCCTTTGCTTTGGTTACTCTCCTGGGGAGCCAGCTGTGGCAGAAAGAAAAGTTTTGCATATCTTTTCCTTCTTGTTTTCCAAGAAACTTACAAGCTGGTTGTGAATCACACTGAAAACGATTCTGTTTTCATTGATGGGCCAAAGCAAACAACAGTCCTAAATGATGTTCTTTCTAGGACTGTCCTGACCAAGAGCAATCAAGCTTTCCTAATTAGTTCAGTACCTGCTCAAAAGTAGTTTGAGGTTATGTGGGAGTTTTTTTACCATTCTGATGGTATTTCTTCTATTTGGAGTCTTCAAGTTTTGTATGACAGCTGAAAATTAGTTAATCTTGGAGAAGGAAACATTAAACACTTGGGAGATTTGGGGGGAGCTCTTTTTCTTCTTCCTTTTTTTTTTTCCCTTTCCTTCTTCTGATTCCAAACTCTTTACTGGATTCCACTCAAAATTGTAGTTTCTTTGTCTTTTCAGGGTGCAAACTGTTCCCTTCTCCAGGCTCATGGTCATGTGGTGGGAAAGATGTGGCAATGTGTGGGCAGTAATTTGGGGCCAGAGGGGTTAATTTCTGTGGGGCCAGCCTGAGTTCAGCAAAGGTTGGCTGTGACCTGGAGCAGTTGCCAGCTCCTCTGTCACAGATGTACAGAGAGCTGGCTGTGACATTTTTCAACTGTCAGGGCATAAGTTATCCCAAATACCACAGGTAATTGCTTTTAGGTTTTGTTGTTTCTTTTTTTCCCAGCAGTTTTCTGTTGTTACAGGTGGGGATAAGGGAGTTCTTGTGCTGTACCCACCTTGCCCTGGACTCAAGATGAGCTGTGAGGGTCATGCATGTTGCTTTTTACCAGAGCCTGAGACTCCCTGAACGCATGGGAGCTGCAGGAATGTGTGCCTTATTCAGGGACACATCTGCACAGCTGGTTGGTGATGTGATGAGTGGTGTGCCAGTTGCACAGCAGTGAAAAACATGGGAGCATATTGAGTTTTGGTGAGCTGGAGAGGTTGTGAATGGATAGTGATGGGAAGGATGACTTTAGGGAGGGCTGGCTTAGGTAATAAACAGTGAGGCTGCCAGTAGCAGAGACAAAAGGGATTTTTGGATGAAAAGGCAATTATTTAATCAAAGGGGAAGTGGAGGGGAATAAATACCAGAGGAATGACAGATTGGTGCTCTGGAGTTGCCTCCCTCTGACTGGTTGGACCCTGACCGCCTGCCCTACCTGTCAGCTACTGTCTCACACTGCCTGCCCTGCTGCCTCCACTACTCCATTGCTCCTGTCTTTATTTCACCCAGTGGATTCTTGTCTTTAGATTCTTCAGATCACCTTCTCCATCAGTTCCCACCCTCCAGCTTGTCATCACATTTGTTATTTTCAGCCCCCACCGCCCCTGCTGCTTTTCTCCTGAGATGTTTCACTGGCCCTGGTTAGCCCTGAATTGCCAAATCCTCACTCAGCTTTCATCAGACAGCCACATTTTTTTCTCTTTATGGGCTAATCATGTCCCATCCTTACATTCCCTATGGCTGAGGATGGGTGGGTAGGCACTGAAGGTCACCCTGGTTCCTGACAGGCGTGGGAGGCTGGTTGGTGTTGAAACCCATCCCAGCTGTTCATCTTGGCCTTTCATTTTTACTCTGATACAGCTTCAAGGACAAACCAACATCTCCTGGCCTCCACTGGTTGGGATGGCCTCTCCTCTGAGACCCTTAACAGCCAGTCTTTGTACCTCAAGGCCAACTTGATGTAAAAACTTTTGACAACTAAATCCATAATTAGACTTTACTTGGCTCCACTCTTCCTTGCTCTCCCAGCCTTGCTGAAATGGGGGCTGAGCCCGCCTCTCTTCCAGGACAAAAGAAATGGGCAACGTCACAATGAGGGGAAGTCTACTGCAAGTAATGAAAAACCTCTTCTAACAACCATTTGAATTTTTTCCAGGCATGAACCCACCAGCTTGGGCTCACAGGGATCCCCACACCCTGTGCCTTCTGTCCTGCTCACCATGGCCCTTGCAGCACTGTGGGGCTGATTACTGTGCCAGGCCGGGTGCCCCAATGTGCCTGCAGAACTTCTTGGGCTCAGCTGGAGAGGGAGATGGGAATGGTATTTTTGCCTTGTGTTGAGGAGTCTCTTCCACCTCTGACTAGTTCCCTTTTCCAGGAGATTTTGTATGTGAGGCTTCATCAGAGGATAAAAATTGATGCCTCCCAGCATGTCTCCCACTCATGTACTCTGCAGCTGAGAACTTCATTGCTGGGTGACATGGCAGAGAGCCTGGAAAGGGCAGAGCATCCCTTCCCAGTGATGGGGGCCACCCTGGGCAGCCCACAGCCACCACCAGCAGCTCGAGGTCTCGTGTTCACAGAGGAGGACATGTCCTCCAGACAACTACTGCTTGTTGGTTATGCAGAGCAGGCAGTTTTTGCATTTTGCTATTAACAGCTAGAGGAAGGGCAGGAGATGCTTTTATCACTGAAGAGTGATGTGCTGTTTCTCCAGAGGGTTCCCTTGTGCAACACACAGAGGCTCAGGGTTGGCTCAGCTCCTTGTGAGCCCAGAGCAGGATGTTCAAAGATCCAGGAAATCCTGGCCGAAGGGCTCAAGCTGTGATGTTTGGTTATGTTCACAGGGAACTTAACATATTTAAACTGATCCTGCCATGCGCTTTGTCACAGATAAGAGGTCTCTTCCCTGGGCAGTGAGTGCATGGGATGGCTGGGTATTGCCTGGGTCACTAGAGGTGCTTCTTCCCAACTGCTTTCAGGCAGCAGGAGCTCTGCTGTGCTGGCTGAAAGCTGCCTAGCAAAGGATGTCTTTAATCTGTGCCACATTAACCATGGCCGTGGGGCTTTGCTTTGTCAGGGCATGAATGGGATGCTATCAGGGCAGCCCACAGAGCCATGCACTCAGTGGAGCTGGCTCTGTCTGCAAGGCTGAGGGAGAAACAAGTCCTGGAGCTCCCAGATTTGCATAATGACTTTTACTTCTCTAAAGAAAATAGGCTGCATTTGCCAGGAGAGTCACCTGAGCTACCCTTTAGGCAAAAGAATGAATGCCAAACACAATAAATACAAATCATTTTCTCATCCCTGGAAGTGCTCAAAGCCAGGCTGGATGAGGCTTGAAGCAACCTGGTCTAGTGGAAGGTGTCTCTGCCCACGGCAGGGGGTTGGAACTGGGTGATCTTTAAGGTCTCTTCCAACCCAAACCATTCTGTCATCCTATTTTCATTCTAAGCCTGAGCCAATTATAATCATACAAAAGAATGAAACATCAGGAATTAAAGCCCAACCTTCATGCCTGGCCAGTCAAGGTACCAGCTGAGAGTCTTTGCAACTGAAAGCGAGGAAAAAACATCAGAAGGTGGGATTCCATAAAAGACACACCAGAGTGGGATTTGTGAGACCTGGACTAGCTGGTTGGTCTTTGCCATCTTTTTCCACTCTTTGCCTGACTCATCTCTTTGGGCTCCAGGTTCTCTGGTACATGCGATATCTCTTCCCATCCATCTGCAGAGTGTCTTGGGGCTCATCTCTGTGCTGTTGGTGTTACAAGCAGCATTTCCACTGCACTGAAAATACTGCAAGTCCAAGAGTATTTTCAGAAATGGATAGAATCTAAAAACAAATTACATTTCCCAGTATTTAACCTGAACTTGGTGAAAACATTTTGTTTTTAACTGTTCCTAACTGAAAGAGTCCTTAAAGTCCTTTTTAAATGTTTATTTTTTTATTTTATTTTAAAATTTCATGTAAAAATAACTTTCAGGCAAGGGAAGCTGCTTCTGTTGAAGGTCAGTTTCCATTTCTGTTGCACTGTGACCCTGACACAGCCATCTCCAAGCTGCTTTTCTCTGTGGCTGCAGATGGCTGGGTGGCAGATGTGTTCTCATCTGACAAGTGGCTGGATTTTAGTAGTGGAGTGAGCCATCCCCAGTAGCCATTAAAGTCAATGTTCATCACCAGTTACTTTATTCTAGTGGCTTAGAGAGTGCAGTTTTCATTTCTTGAAGAAGAAACTGCTGTAATCCTGTCTCCTCTGTCATATAAGAGTGTGCTGGAGCTTCCATTAATTGCTGTAAGCTGCTGAGAGATCATAAGCAGGAAAGTGCATGAAAAAGCAAAATGATCTAAACATTATAAACTTCAACAAGAAAAACTCAAAATCACTGTAAAAATCAACTTCAGAATTGAAAGTTGTAATTATTTTATGCTACTGATAGCAGGGACATTATGGGTGGAAAAGAAGAGCAGATTCAGCCTCTGAGGGCTCACTGCATTTGCTTGATTGCTTTCTTAGCTTAAGCCAATGACATCCAAAATGTACCATCAAAAAGACATCAAAAGTAGCATTCTGATCAAAAGTGCCCAGATCCAAATCTAAAATTCACATCTGAATTCACACTTCAGCTCTAGGCAGCAATACTCTAAAACACCGTGGTGATGGGACTTAGAAGATCCCTCCTGATGCTCAGTTCTTGTCTGGAAAAGACCTTTTAGAAGTTTCACTTCCATATTGAAAAGATAAGATGGGAATAGAACTATGATTTTGCCTAAATTGCCCAAGAATCTGTTCTTCTCCAGGATGTGGTTTCTAGCTCCAGAACAGCAACAGATGGTAAGGAAAAAAGATCAGCAATAGGAGTACAGGAAACAGCACTACAGAAACTTTACCCTTTATAACACCCCTAAAGAGACCCTTTATGCTGCAAGCCCCTGGCAGAGGGACATGTCATGCCTGTTATTTATCTACTTGACCAGGACATTGACTTTTTTACTACAGGACTCATTTTCAGGTTGTTCCTAAGAAATCAAGAGGTTGTGGGCAGCACCAGAACTCTTCATCTGAGAAGTCTTGTTCCAGAAGAAAACTGAGGATAATATTTGGAGGGTCTCCATTCAAGACCCTGTGGCCAATATTCATGACCCAGTTGTCAGTATTTGCAAAATCCCAATGGGAGGAGTTGGACAATTTTATTTTATTTTTTTTAAATTTTATTGCCTCTTGCTTATGGGCTGAGCCTCATTTAAACATGTTTGCTATTGGGAAGAATCTGCTAAATGGGCTTGTGCAAACCCCCCCCCCCCCCCTTGGATTCAGCTCCCGTGGTGCTGCTGAGTGCCAGGCACCAGGCACAAAGTGCACCATTTGTGCTGTGTCATCAGCTTCCTCTCTTGCTGGGGATTATTGCTTTTCCATGGCTGGATGCTTCTATCTTTTAAAGCAGAACAATCAGGAAGAAAGAATGTCAAATGAGAAATGAACTATGAAGGACAAATATTTCAATTCCTGCACAAATAACCTGTCCTTGCTAGCCCTGGATGATGGTCTGTGAGCAAAGAAATAAAAAGAAAAACATTATCCAAGTACCTGGATAAGCACACTGATTTCATGTTTATTTATGAAAAATAAAGGCAACTCCTGGCCTTCAATCCTCAAAAGGATCATTGTCTTATCTAATTTGGTCTCCTCTGTAGGAAGCCTATTGTTTCCACCCTGTTTCCTGCTTGAAGTTTTGTCAGGTTTCCACTTCCCGTCATGGCTGGTTCAACCATGCAAATGAATTCCTACATCTCTGCATGACATGTCAGTTATTAAAGATTACGCTGGCAGGTCAGAAGAACTTAGAAGTTCATGTTTGTGGCAGGATGTAAGCCCGAGCACAGGGTTTGTGCCATCAGCTTGGTGGAGGTGGCCTGTCCTGCAGAGAATGAAGCTTTTTCAAGGGCTGCAGGTCGGTCAGCCCTAGGATCACCCAAAACTTTGGAAGTCTTTGTCTCCTTGCTTTGGAGTGACTGATGACAGGTTGGTAGAGGAGATAAAAAGATCTGTCTGGGGCTCTGGCTGGTTAAGAAGTGGCTGCTGCATCTTATACACTAAGTGCCAATGAGGGCGAACACAACATGTGGATAGTTTATAGCATATTGGTTTTCTTTATATGCCATATATGAATACTCAGAAAATAGCTTAAAAAAAGATGAAGCAGTGATGCTAGGAATAATTAAATCACACTGAACTAGAGGTTGGTAGCTATGTGTTGGTAGCTGCTTCTGTTGAACTGGGTTTGGTCATTTATAATTCGTAAATGCAAATATTGCTGACTCTGGTAGTCCTTTGTAAAGAGACCTGTTGCTTTTTTGTCACTGAAAGAACAATACAGGTAGATTTTAAACAGCTGGACTAAAACAGTTTTACCTGTCTCCCAGGCACAGGACGATGCTTCTGAAGGCTGCACTGCAGGCTCACATTTGAATGGGGCTCTATTTTGGGAACAGAACAAACTAATTTCTCATTTTGCCATTTATTAGCCAATTGTGTGAAACCATTTTTCATGTTTTAATTCACTCTGCATTAGCAGGGTGTTCATCTTTCTAACCCTCAGGCCAAATCGTGCCTTACTACTTTCACCTCTTCAAAGAAAGAGTTGCAAGGAAAATCTGCCTCTGCCCTGGAAATGAGGGACACAGAAAAGGCAAGTTCCCACCTTGGTGAGCCTGCATGCTTTGTGTGTGTTTGCAGTTGTGTTTTCTGGGGAAGCACATGCTATTTTTTCTGCCCTCAGTGCCGGTGTACTAACAGAACTGAGGAACTGGAGCCTTTTCTCTCTTCTGCATTATCTGAAAGGAGTGATCATTAATTTCTAATTGTAGTACACACGGTGTAATCCCACTGCTGTCAGGCTGTGCTCTTGCTTACCCATGTGTAGCCTCCAGGAGACACTTTATTACTCTTGATGGATGACCCTGGAAGAGCTCATCTTGACTTTCAGATCCTAAGCTGCATTTACAACCCTGGAAGATGAGAATCTGAAGGAGAAACATTTTGCTAGTAAACAGAGCAAATGAACATACAATAAACCTCTGAGACACAGTAATCCCAGAAACCCATGACACTATTAATAATGGGTCCCTTTCAAAGTGAAGCCACACTTCATGCCCCAAAGCCTCCAGAATTATGTTTGGGTAAACTGCAGACATCACATTCCTTGGAGGGCAATAGCTTGTATCATCCATTTCTCTGATGCAACCTATTTTTTTTCACTTTATCAGAGATGGATATGGTTCCCTTAAGAATCCTCATTTAAGTAGCTTCAATCTTTTTTCCACTTTACACTTATTGATCTTCTGGGCAGAATGGGCACTCTGGTTAGTGGAAAATTTTAGGGTTTTGCAGTTAGTTTTTACTCTCAGGAAGGATCACAGAATCACAGAATGGTTTGGGTTGGAAGGGACTTTAAATATCACTGAGTTCCAACCCTCCTGCGACAGGCAGGGGCACCTTTCATTAGACCATGTTGCTTTGAGCCCTGATGGAGGTCTGTGTGCTCGGGTTCCTGGCTTTAATGGCCAGTGCAGGGTTTTGGGCTGGTCTGTGGCAACCCTGGAAAGTGCTCCAACAGCACTGGGGAGCTGCTCGTCTGCAGTGAGTTCTCTCACACTCACTTGAGCTTAGAAACCAAATCCCAGCTCAACCACCATGGCTCAGGTTCACAAAGCATGAGGGATTTCCCTCCTCATCCAGGCAGGGCTGTGCCCAGGAGCTGCCAGAATTGCAGGATCCCTCCCAACATTTGGGACATCAGTACCCACATTCCATTTGAGGGAGTGGGGTGGGATCTTCTCCTGATGCTGTCTCCTTCCTGGAGTTTACAGCTGTGACATTGGCCACTGTTGTAATTGTCAGTTTAGCAGTTTTCAGGGCTTTAATACACTGTATTTCTGAAAATTTGCCTTCCTGCTCTACAAGTGTTATTGATTATAATATGTGTTGGATTGCAGCTGGAACAGTAATATACTCATAATGGATTTAAATTTTTTTTTTATTTTTTATTTTTTAACCAGACTTGGGGGTTAAGTGGATACTACATTATTCCATTATTATAACTACAATATTATTTTTCTTTAACCAGGATTGTTTATTATGCATGCACTGAAGCACAAATGTGGAACAAATGAATCTGATATCAAATTAATGCTGTGATCAGGTTCCCCCCCCTTTCCTCTTTAGTTGCCATAACAATCTGTGATCTTGAAGCAACAATAAAATTAGAATTGCATTAAAGGTGTTTACATCATGTACGCTCTGTATCCCATTATTGTTTTTCACTCTAATAAAAGCATGGAGTGTTTGCTTTGGAATGGAACACCGTTACATCTCTTGCCTTGCCACATCTCACATTGCTTTTTGCAGCCAAAACTTGGTGGTTTTTTTTTTTGTTTTTGTTTTTTTTTGTTTTTTTTTTTTTTTTTTTTTTTTTTTTTTTTTTTTTTTTGAGAACAGAGACAGTTATTTTGGGATGGAACTTCTGAAGGAGGGATGATTATGTTTTTTAAGATAATGTTTGTCTTTTACTTGTAGAATGCAATTCTGGGGGTGCTACCCTGGGATTTCAGAACTTCAAAGAATTGCAGCTCTGCTTTTAAATGTGTGGCAAATCTCCACCCTGATGCTTGTGGAAAGTACATCTTCTAGTGGAAAGTATGTCTTCTAGCTCTTTGCCTTACTGACAAAAAGCAAATTAAAGGGGGAAGATTTTGTCAGCATGTACGTGTGCGTGGCTCACATGCGTGCGCACCAATGTGCGTATAAAATAACTTCCCCTCCTCACAACTGCACAAGCTTCTCCCCCTGGGGAGAGGATGAAAGGAAAAACATGACAGATGTTAGTCATATTGCCTGCTGCATGACTTTAAAGTGCTCTGGTAGTTCAGCTACGAGCATTATGGAAAAACATTTATGGAATAAAGAGGCCGTTATCGCAGGATCTCGGCTGTGCTGGGCATCACGGAGCCCCTTTACTGCTGCTCCTATCCAGTCTGGCACATTATTCCTTGCTGTGACACCTTTCTGTGTAGCCTTTGTAGATAATCCTTGTGATAAAGCTTCCTTCAGAAAAATGGAAGTTTTTCATTTTTAAATACATAACGTGATCACATTATGCTGAGGCAGGACTTGAACAGAAATACCATGAGAAGATTTTCCTTCTCCACTCTCTAAGCCTGCTGTTCTCAGATGCAAACCACCCTTTGATTTTTTTTTTTTTTCTGCAAGTTTAGCCTTTGTTAGAAACACAGGATCCATCTATTTATGAGCATTGTATGTGAGTATTTCCCTGATTAATCTAAATATTTGTTCAGCAGCCAGCTAATTCTAAAGCCTTTCCTGGTGGACTGTTCTTTATTTCAGATTCCGTACAACACTGAGGAGAATTCCTACATCGGGCACAGGGATTTGAGGGGGGAAGGGGGCAGATAAAAGAAAATAAAATGCCATGTAGGCTGAGAGATGAATGTAGTTAGCTGTCATAAATCTCTGGAGACAAGATCCCTCCAGAGCTGGATTCATCTAGTGATCCCCTCACTGTCTCCAGTCCTAAAGATCAAAGAGTGGTGGATTAAGTAACATGTATTCTGCAGTGATGTGCTGCTGTTTGCAGTGATGTGCTGCTGGGGATTAGCGAGGTAGGAATCACCTAAATAAAAGATCACAGCACCACAGAGCAATTCTGACTGGAAAGGACCTTGTGAGGTCCTAGTTCAACGTGCTGCTCAAGGCTGGGCCGACTTCCCTGTTAGCTCAGGGTGCTTCAGGGCCATGCCTAGTAGAATTTAGAATGTCTCCAAGGTCAGGGACCTCACCTCCTCTCGTGACTCCCGTTCCAGAGCTTAACTCCTTTCATGGTGAACTTTTCCTTCCCTGTATCTAATTGGAAGTGCCCTTCCTGCAAATTCTCATGCCTGTCCAGTCCATGTAGCTTTTTGTCCTTTTGTTGTAGGCTCTTGAAGAACATCTGTCTCTCACTTTGGGTTGTTGAACACAGCTGTAAGATCCCATCCTCCCCCACTTCTCCTGAAGTTATGTCTCCTCCAGGATGAACAAACTCTCTGTCTCAGTATCACCACACACATCACGTGCTCTGACTCCCTCAGCATCTTGGACAATAACCAAACTGGACTCACTCCAACCAGCTGACCATTCTCTTGGTGGCCCAAAACTGGCCCCAGGGCTCCAGATGTGATCTCACAAGTATCAAATTAAAGTGAGTAACCAATTCCCCTGATCCACTTCTGGAGCAAAGGAAATGCTCTGGGATACCATAGCTACTGATACTGCAGAGCCCGTTGAAACTGGTGCCAGCTGTCAGTGCCAGTGACCTGTATAAATGATGGCCTTAGGCCTGTTCTCACTGTATAAAGTTCACAATGATCTGGGGGGAAAAAAAAAATCATTAATTGTTTCAAAAGAATCCAAAGACTACGTGATGCTCTGTGTGGGCTTTTACTCTTTACTGTGGCCTGCCAGGATGAGGGCTAAGGTTTTCCCAGGTGTTTGGGAGTCTCCAGCTGCCTGTGACATTTCTTGGTCTGTTTTGTGATGGTCCCTATGACCATACTCATTGTCTGCAGGAGTTGCTGCCAGGGTAACTCAGCAGAGTCACTTGGCTGCCCTGGTGACTCACTGTAGGTTCTGGAAATGGTATTGGACCAGTTCTCCCACGTTTCTAACCAGGCTTTGCACCCTCAAGCATTTTCTCATCTCTCGGCCTGGAGCTCTGCCCTCACCCTCAGCATCATGCTGTAAAGAGAAAACAGAAACAGTCTGAAAGAGGAATGGGGGTCCTTGCCCCACTAATGTATAAGGGACATGAAGCATCCCATAGGAAACCTAAGTCAAGTTGCTGATGAGTGTTCACACTGGCTGCTGTGCTCGGGCAGAATATGGACCAGTCTGCCTCAGCTGCTCTTGGCAAGGGGAAGGGAAATGGATGGGCTTTGCTGTGGTGGGCTTTGCTGGAATGGGCTTTGCTGTGGTGGGCTTTGCTGGAGTGGGCTTTTCTGTGGGAACTGGTGTATTAGTGTGGCCAAGACAGCTACTTTTAATTTCAATTAAACTGGCTGCTCAAATGTCTTTACAGATGTTGTCCTCAGGCCTTTCTTGGTATTGGTACCAGTGACTAGGAAGAGTCAGCTGGGGCTGGGGAAGGACAGAGGAGAGCAGAAGATGCCCTGTGCTGGCTCTTGGTTTGTGACCACACAGTGAATGTGCTTGTGCTGTGTCACACAACAGAGGCACCTCCACAGTACCTCCAAGTGTGACATGGTGTAGCTCTGCCAGTGTCACTCTGTGCCCAAGAAAAGTCTCACTGGCCTTACTCTGGAGAATGGAGATCCTTGCAGATGTGCCTAGATTGTCTCCAAGACCTCAAAGTTTGTTCTTGCACGAAGATCCAGCTCCGTGGAGGTGGTGTGCTGGGTCACCTTGCCATCTCCCAGGTAAGATGTTTGTGACTATCAAACCTTTGAGCTTTCACATTTTAGAGCAAATGCTTTATATCGTGAGAATTTACTTTTTTGAGAAATCAAACAAAGCCCACACTGACTACTTGATTACTTTTCTCCTCCAATGACCACAAGGTTTGATGCAACGTTTTGACATACTCAGAGCTGTATTTGTGCCTTCTTTTGGGTGACCTAGAGCTACACAGAGCAGCACAGAGGGTACTCCAGTGATTTGTAACATGCTTTCTAGTTGAGGGCATATATTTATTATGGTACAACAAATGAATGATTAATAGTTGCCATAGTGATAATGAGGACTTGAAGTCTTTGAGCACTACAGAGTCAAATTCAAGCCTTGGCACATCTTGGCTGCAAAGCATTCATGGCAGGGTCTTGAAAATGGAGCCAGCATCACTTAGTAACACTAACACCTTATGGACAAAAAGATTAAAAAAGTATAATATGCTTATTGAGAAATGAAAAAAAAAAAAAAGTGGAAAAGACTCAGTTCAGGTGTTTCATTGTAGGACATTCAGTATTTTCACAGAATCTTCTTTTTCTATGTTTTTAAAATTCCATTGAAAGCTGCTGCTTTTTACTATTAACCTTCCCTATCTTCTTTCCCCTGGCACAACTTTGCTTACTGAAACGTTACACGGACAAGATCTCTGCTTTCCAAGATCCTGCCAAAGCTTCTCTTTAATTCTAGGAATACAATAATTTCTCCAAAAATTTCCTCACCTGCCACGAATAAGAAGTTTTTTCAAGGTTACAGATTTTCTCCCACTATTATCTCTTGATATTCTGTGAAGGAAAATGGCATTCAGACATCCATGGGACACTGAGGTATGTGAAGGTTACAGCTGTTTGTTCAAGCTCAGGTTGGCCACAAAGCCCTCTGTATTTAACAGCTTGTGCTGCACAGTGCAGGGGCCAAAGAGAAGCTTGTTAGTGATGGCAGCTTGTGAAGTTAACCCGGGTAATGTGTCCTGACAGTCTCAAAGTGCTTCTCTAAAAATAGCAATGCAGGAGGAGCTTTGGCTTCGTTATCCTCCACTGGATCTGTCACCTTTGGTGCAACATTTAGCCTGGAAGTGCAGGATCACCAGAAGTATAGATGAAACTTTGAGGGTCAGTGTGGCACAGCCCTCTGATTCTACAGGATGTCTTCTGAAATCATCTCCAAATCAGACTTTCATAACCCACAGGGAAAAACAGAGAGCAGACTTGGTAGCCATTAACTACTACAATAATTAATTAAATGAGAGGGAAGGATTCTGAAACCACTGAGACACACATTGGCTTCTGGTACACTGAGAAATTCCAGCTTAGGATCTGCAAGAGGAGTCAACTGGTATATCCAGGAGATCAGACAAAGAGCAAGGCAGGAGTTATTGTGCCAAGCTAAAGAACATGCACAATCTTATTTGGCATCAGTATGCAGACATTACCCCCTGAGAAAAAGTAAAAGTGGTGAGAAACCTTCTCCTTTTGTCACTTCTGCATCCCCCTACTCTTTGGGGCTTTTCCAGCTCTGAAGCATCAGGATTCTGTACTTTAAAATTGAGGTAAAATTGTTTTTCTTGCTTACTCAGCCTATGGTTTTGGGAATGTGAAGTTGCTGTCAGCTCTTTGGAGTATTGAAGTTTTGAAGACACATTCTGTGCCTGGGGATACCAGCCAGTCCTCACTTCAACAGCACTAAATTAGAGAAAAAAGAATTGCATGCAATGTGATAATTGAGGGACAACAAAGAGAAGTAATTTTGGTGTTACCAGCAAGAAGCAAAGCATTAATTATTAGCCAGTACTGCTCTGCATGCAGATGCAGAGAGAAGATTCAGTGCCAGCAGGTATCTCCCATCAACTGACACAGGCATCAGGCACCCAAACAGCTTCAAGATCTGTGAGTCTCTGTCACCAGGTATTGCCATACACCTGCCTTTACTTGGCCGAAAGTCTGAGGGTTGCTCCAGTATTGGCTCAGCCTCAGTCACTGTGACCTCATGAGACCCATGTGTGTAGAATCCAGATCCACAGCCCACGTGTGCTCCTCCGGTGGATTGCGATGTTGTCTTTGCCACGTGAGATGATCTTGTGCTCTGCCATTCTAGTTAGTCCCTCAGACAGGCAGGAATGGGTGTTTGTAGTGGTAAAGTGTTGTACGTGAGAGAATTGTCCTCTAATGATGAGTTTTTCCCAAACCAACATTTGGTCACTCACAGTTCCCTTGGGTTGCCCAAAGCACGCAGCCCAACTTGCTGTAGCTCAACTTCATCTGCAGCCACAGTGGGTCAAGGCTGGATATTAGGAAAAATGTCTTCACTGAAAGAGTGGTTAAACACTGGAACAAGTTTTCTGGGGAAATGGTGAAATCACTATCCCTGGATGTGTTAAAAAGCTGAGTAGCTGTGTCCCTTCACAATGTCTTTGGTGGGCATGGTGGTATTCAGTTGAAGGTTGGACTTGACAATCTTGGAGGTCTTTTCCCACCTTAATGATTCTATGATTGTATGAAAATAATCCTGACACACATAAAGAATAAGCGTGCATTCCTGAGCTGTAAAATTTTTCAAAAAAAGGGCAAAATGACCACTTCAGTGAGAAGGTTTTTGAACAAATTTTTGTTCAATTAGCACAACTTGATCTGAACCCTCAAACAGCCTGTAATTACAGACCCACAACTGCAAAGCAGGAAGATTATGAAGGTTAAACATATCAAGTCTTTGCATGAGAAGGAAGTGATCAATGAGAAAAAAAAAAAAAAAGAGGAGTTAATGAGAGATGAAAGGATTCAGGAGTGTGGCAGATCAGTTTGTGCTAGGACACTCTGTAATGAAAGAAGACAGCTCAGCAAATGAAAGCAGAAAACCTTGATTTTGCTCAGAGTGCCATTAGAAACTTAGATGTGGTCTTCACAAATAAATCTCATTTTAAGGGCTAGTGCTCTTTCTTTTCTTTCCCAAATTTACCTGCTGTGTTAATGCAGTGTCCTCTCACATTTGTTGTTGAAAATTAATTACTTGAGTAATAAGGAGATACAAAAAAACTCTTCAAACAGGTTATAAAAGGCGTTGTTTGTGCTGAAGGGAAGTTGCCCACTGCATTTTAAGTTTGCAGCATGAATAAATCTCTTTGTGTTCTTGTTTCAGTGCTTTCTCACACACTGTGTCCCACCGTTGTGCCTAGAAGGGATAGACAAATGTAGTCTTTTGGGCTGGCTAGCCTTGTCCCAGAAGGATTCCTCTTAAAGACCATTTTCTGCTCTTTGCAATCTTAAATCCCATGGGAGGAGAAACTTCCCGTGCTGCCTCAGAGGCAGGCTTGCCCTCTGTTACATTTCACTTTAAGGAAATATTTTCCTGATCTTCAGCCTTTATGTCTCACTCGCTTAATTCCTTCCCAGTGCACCTAGTTAGATTCCATTGTACAATTCTAAATAATTAATCAACTCCTTCATTCATTTCAAACACTTGTTGAATACAGAGCAGAGACCAAGGATTCCTCATAGAAAGAAAAGAGGGAACTAGATGAGAAAGAAATGGGAACTAGATGAGAGAGGACCAATTGAGAGGCAAGGAATGGAGAAAGAACAGTGCTCCAAGCATAAAATCCAAGCTGCTGGTAAGAGTAAAAGGGATACAGGAGAGCTGCAGTGCCCCATGGCTGATTCATGCTGCTTACTTTTGCATATTAATTTGGGAAGGCATAACACAGTTCCTGCTGGGGTCTGCTCAGAAGAAGGTGCTTTTGATGCCTGTCAGTCTGAAAGAGCAGCAGGGCACAGGCAGCTTCCCAGGCATGGCTGGGTGAGAGAACATGAAATATGGGCAGTACTGAGTGCACCATGAACAAAAACCCTGCAGCCATCTGGGTGCCCAAAAAGCCTTCAGCAGCTGAAAGCTGCCCAGGTGAAGGCAGTCCTGCATACGTGCAGAAGCAGAACTCAAGAGAACTTCCAGCACACTGATGCTCCTCACAAACTTGCTTTCCCAAGGACATGAGTGGATTTTGCTGTACAAAATCCAGTTTGAAGGGTTGTGTTTTGGTGGTATTTTTGTTGTTGTTTTTGGGTTTTTGTTGTTGGTTTGTTTTATTATTTCCTTATACCTTGAAAGCTGAAGATCACTAATTTCTAGGCAAGCCCTGAAGTGCATTCCTAGAGCATACAGGCTCCTTATCTGCAGAAGAACTGTCCCAGATCGCCGTGTCCATTCCAGCCAGGATGCTAAAGCCATCTCTCTGCACCAGGGTCCCTTCCTCACCCTCCTTCAGCAGAGAACAAGAATTTTCTTTCAGTGCCTGGGGAGGTGGTGAAGTCTATCCCTGGATGTGTTTAAAAAAAGATTGGATGTGGCACTGAGTGCCATGGTTTAGTTGAGGTGTTGGGGCATGGGTTGGACTTGATGGTCTTGAAGGTCTCCCCAATCTAGTGATTCTGTGAATTCTGTAATCGGTCAGGCTGAGGTCTGCCCTGCATGTGGTGATACCTCTCCACCATTCCCAGTGTACAGGGATGCTCAAACAACCAAGAACCTCAGTAAACTGAGCCCGAGGGCTGGCCACACTACAGCTCTAATGTATCAGCAGGCATTTTGGCACTGATCCCCCAGGCTGAACTCCACAGCCCTGGGACTGTAGGTAGGAACATTTCTGTTCTTTGACAAAGAAGTGAAGAGCAAGGAGGGAGATGGCCAACATTTAACAGAACACAGTAAGACTAAAGGAGCTAAAGAAAATGAGTCTGGAGGAGAAGGGGGGACTCTGAACCCTTGTATTAATCCTGTTTGCCCTCCGTGCAAAGCCAGGTGGGTGTTGTTTCTGTGAGTTGTGAACTTTTTATTTATTCACAGCTGGGAACGCGACCTCTCATCCCGGAGCTCTGTTCCACCAGGAGTGAATTTATGGCTGGCATATGTTCCTGCAGGAGGCGCAGGAGGTGATTTATGGCAAAGAAATTACATTCTGACCCAGTGACAAGCCATTTTGCTGAGATGTTGAAGATATAAACAGTCGGGCTGTGGCACAATCGTGGGTACAATTTCAGTAATCGTGGTAGCACTTACACTTGCCCAGCCCACCCCCAGCCCCGCTGCTGGTGTTCAGAAGTTGGCTGCAGCTGTAACTCTTTTACAGGAAGCAGGAACACTAAAAGGGAGGTACATGGGCTAGGGTTTTCTTTATATTGGGAAGGATATTTTGGCATAAAGGAAAGCTGTCTTGTAAGCAAGCATTCCCAGTCATGCAGAGGGTGCTTGGAAGGGGACAGGCAAGATGGATATCTCACCTGGGAATTTGTGATTGTATTAACTGTGTAAGGGCCGTGAAGATGACCATGGGATCCACTGGCTTGGCAAATGGTGTTTACAAAAAAAAAGAAAGTGAACTGACAGTACATCTGCCTACACCACCCAATTTTCTAGGCTTGTATGACCATTGTTTGGGACAGGAACCTGGGATGTGGGAAGGGGAGGAGAAAAAGTCCTCCATGACCTCTCTGTCTCCCTGTGCATATGCTGGCCAAGGACTGTGCACCTTTCTAGCCAGCATGTTCTCAGTCCCTGGCTGAGTGGTGTTGTTACTATTTCCCTTTTCCTCACCCACGTGTTTGCTAGAAACCTGAGGTTTGCTGAGGGTGTGTGGTGAATTGCAAAAAAATCTGGGGTCAAGACAGGAGAGCAGGAGGCCCAAAACCTTGTGCCACAAGTTGTGTTCATGCCTGCAGAAGGGAAGAACGTTTTTAGCTGACTGCAGCAGACTGACAGTGGCTGGCAAGGGAATGGGGTGGGTGGCTGCATTCCTGTCACTTGAGAGTGACAGGATCCTTGACAAGGATCTTGGCCATCCTGGCAGTGCTGCAGACACAGCTCTGTCACTGTTGTGGACATGCACAAGCACTGGTAGGTGTTTGGACCAGTGGAGCATTGCCTGAGTGTGCTTCACAGCAGGGTGGTGAGCAAATATCCCAGTTCTGATGGCCAGGAGTGCTCAGAATGGGCTGTGTGACTAATTATGTCTGCCTGCTAGAGAACTACCTGTTTCCTTTATTGACATCTCCTGGAATTTCCTTGTTTTTATTTTCATTTTAAAGTAAAGGGAGAGGGTAATGGTATCGTAATGTGCTGCCTGTCTCCTCAGCCTCGACTTGCCTCAGATTCACCCATATGTAGAAGGAGAAATTGAGCCAAAGGCAAGTTCAACATTCATATTTCACACCACTACATGTCCCATCCTGTGAAATTTGCAGATGACACAAACTTTATGAGGGCTAAGCAAGGATGGGGCTGTCATTCAGTGCATGCTCAGCAGGCTGGAGGAGAGGGCCATCAGGAATTGTGTGAAATTCAAGAAGGACAAATGCAGAGACCCACACCCAGCTGTCACCTGCCAGCAGAAGCTGAGGGAGCTGGGCTTGTTCAGCCTGGAGCAGGGACAGCTTGGGGGCAGCTAAGAGTGGCACACTGCCCTGGAGTCTTTGGGGAGCCTCTCAAGAAGTTTTAGCAGGGCTTTTTGCAATGGCATCTGGCAGGTGTGAGAGGAAAGGGCATGAGTTGCAACACTAGAGGTATCAGGAAAGACATCTTCACCATGAGGACGATCAAGCAGAGCAACAAATTGCCCAATGAGTCTGTGAAGTTTTCTGCTTTTTATTTTATTATTCTTTTGAACAGGAGGATGCATGGCCTGGGGATATGGGATGCTAAAGCGCGTGGCGTGATTACACCAGGATCAGAGACTCAAGTATCACTAATTATGTGATACTTTTGCCACATCCACAAGAAATGTAAGTGATCATTTCCTAGGGATCCTCAAGGCCAAAAGCTGAATAGGATGAAACTAATGCCAGAGGTGCTCTATAGATCACGTAAGTACAAGTCCTCAGGGGTCTGGCTTTCCTGTCAGAGGGATATTCTGCATGCATCTATCCCCTAAAAAGCAGTTCCAGTGTAGCTGGTGTTTTTATTGGTATGGTACAATTCCCACTTAGGGCCTATGGGACATCACCTGGGGCTCATTTGTTAACAATAGGATTCACTGAATTTCACCTTCAGCTGTCTACAAATTAGACCCCTAGAGCTCAATTTTTCTTTAATAAATGGAGGAATCAATGCCATTTGAGTTGCCCTGGAGTATCCAACATGGCCCAGGTTTAGGAAAGTGAATATAGGCCTTAAAATGGGATTCAGCTCACAGGTTCATTCTTCTAAGCTTAGGGATCCTTAGCTGAGTATCTGGATGCACCAGACTCCTACACTTGTAGTGTTTAGAGCCCTTGAAACGGCCTAGGAGAGCTGGAGGTCATAAATGCCCTATTCATCCTGCATCGTGTCTGCAAGCCCTTGGAATCACAGAATTGTTTTGGTTGGAAAAGACCTTTAAGATCATCGAGTACAGCCATCAACCCACCACTGTCCTTTGCAGGGACTGCAGTTGAACAGTCAGCAGGGTATCCTTGGGCACTGGGGGCACTACTTGAAGTCTCCACTGAGAAAACTCCCTGTTATCTCTTTCAGTCACTGGAAAGTCAGCAGCACCTCCAGACAGGTCCCTCAATGCCTGGTCTTTAGCACACTGCTTCATGTGGGAAAAATGCAGGATGCATTTTGTTACCCCGACTAGTGGAGATGGCTACAGGGTAAAGCAGCAGCTCCTGTTTGCCGGGCTGAGGTTCCTGAGCAGATGCATTGGTATCTCAATAATCTCAACAACTGGTATCTCAACAATTGGTATCTCAACAGCTCTGTGGCCTGTGTCAGACACCTCTGTTGGGATCACCGTGGTGTGAAACTGGACCTGTGCTGTTGCACTGAACAGTACAGCACCTTCCTCTGTTACTGCTGCTGCAGTGTCAGGTCTGTTTGGTTAAGGTTTCTTCTGATTCCCAAATGACCTCTCTTCTCTCATAGGTCCCAGGTATCCTCAGGTGCCACTGACTCTTCTCTGCTGCCTCCTTCAAAGCCAGAGGGCTTGAACACACATGTGCACCAATGAAAGCAGCTGTGTCTGTTCAGAGGAGGATGGTGAATGGAAGGGTATTGTACCTTCACACATGCTCCCTATTGATCTTTAAATAATATATCACATATAAACAAACATTCACTGCCCTGTGCTTCTACACTAAATTGACAGCTCTGTCTGGGTGAGGAGGCAGGACTCAGCTACAAGAATTTCTTTAGGTGTGTTTATTTTATTGTTGAACTTAGGCTTTTGGAGATGGCAAAACTTCTAGTTATGCTGCGGAAAGAGAGGTAATGTCTAAAATTCTCCTCTTTCACACACCTAGATGCCAGAGGAAGGATAAAAGGGTTTCTGGTTTAACTCTGTAAGAGTCTGCTTAGCTACCATTTTGTTAAAGATGTGGTAGCCCCAGGTGGCTGGGGCTGAGAGTAGGACAGAGAGCTCTGATCCATTGACATGGATCCTTAGGCATATTTGAGCACACCAGCAGAATCCCAGATGGGATGGGAAATGTGACATTCCCATGTACTGATAAAAGACAGGAAGGATGACCCAGCCCATGCTTGGCTCGTTTGACATTAATTTGGCAAAATAATGGACATATTGATATGGGTCTAAACACATTAAAGATGAGGTAAACAATTAATGCCAATCAACATGTTTTTTAAGGGAGGAAGGGTTGTCAAACTGGATTTCATTCTTTGATGTGATTGTAGGTTTTGGCTGATAAAAGTAATTGCAAAGATGGAATATATTCTGACTTTTGTATGTTTGACAGCACAACAGATTCTGATTTAAAAATTAGCATTCTACCCTATCAATACAAGGCACATAAAATGGATTAAGAATGGGCTGACATGTCAACAAAGAAGCTGTCAAAGGAGACTCGCTGTAGGAGAGTGTTTTTTTTTAGAGGGGGTCTGAATGCTATTGAATATTTTCAATAATGGCTTGGAAGTAAATATCAAAACTGCTGATAACATTGGAAACTGTTGGAGGGGACTAGGACTTACACAGAAATGCTCTCAGTGTGGTTGTAAGGAAGCTTTCAAGTGGAAGAACAGGCAAGCAGACCACACACACAGGAACCTGGAGCTCAATGCATCCCAGAGGAATTTCAGCATCCTAAAGTAGCAGACCCAAATAATTCTGCTAATGTGGTGTTTTGTGGCTTTTGCATGTTATTTTTGGAGGGCCTGATGCTATCCTTGGCTGTGTCATTCAGAGGAGTAGAGTAGGGATGAAATTTTTAATTTCTGCATGTGGAACCACTTGATGTTCAAATGACATATCTGGCTCTGGTAACCCAAATTTAGAAAGAATGTTGAGGAAAAAAGAAAAAGTTGCAAAAATAAAGCACAGAAACTATTCAGGAACTAAAAAACCACTATTGTGTGTGGATGCTTCCAGAGCATGATGTATTTGTTTTATGAACAAGGGATGACAAGTAACTTGACACCTGCTTATGGGTGCCTTTGGAGGCAAATGGCAGATGTAGAAGGGCTCTTTAATGTAGCAGAACTGAGCAAATCCAAAACCTACAGAGAAAACATCTGCAGAAGCACGGGCAGGGACTCAGTAGATCACGCACCTCTGGGAAGTGGTGGACTTTTGCTCCAGATCCCAGTGCCTTCAGATTAAGATTGAAATATTTTGGTTGTGTATTTGTTGATCAAACATGGGGTGAGGGAGAAGCTGTTGACCTGCATGTGAAAGCTGAGACTTGCTGGTTTACTGGTCCCCTCTAGCTCTCGACTGAAAGCCGTGGTGCTGTGAGGCGGACAGTTGAAGGAGCTGATGGACCCACCCGTTTCTTTCCTACAGAGCTTCATCTCTGCTCTTCCTCCTGCCTCTTTCCAAATTCCCTCCCTCCCTGCCTCCCCTCTGTGGTCTTCCATCCTGAGGCACTACACAACGCTCAGAGCGAAGTTTCTCAGCTGCTGGTCGGAGGGACAGGAGATAATGCTGAAAATTTTGCCTGGTGTATTCTCAGGCAAGTTTTCAGAAGGGAAAATGCCAGCAAAACTTTGTGCCAGAAGTCAGCCCACTTTCCAAACTGACACTGTCTCCTTTTGCTGGCAACTCAGGAATTTATGCGTGTCCTGTGAGTGAGATGTCCCCAGAGCAGCCGGGGAGGCTGGGACATCACTCCCTGAAGTGCTGTCTTGGAAACAAGTCTCTAAGATTCAAATGCTCCTTTGTTTATGAAATAAAGTCCACCAGACCTATTGCCAATTGTTTATGCTAAAGAGCACACTCCCATTAATGCTAATGGTTCTTTGGAGCATAAATCCTTGCTAATTGATATAGGAATGTATCCCAGAAGAGTTTACTTTACTGCTGATTTAGCTGATAGATATAAATGTGTGAGAGGGAAATATTAGCATTCATGTAAAACAATTAGGTTATCAACAGGGGCAAATGATTCAGAAAATGACTGCAACTTTCCAGTTCCCTTTAATGGAAAAAAAAAAAAAAAAAAAAAAAAAAAAAAGAAAGTCTGCAAATGAGGAAAATCAGAGGGAATACAAATATGAGCTAATAATTGTGATTATTTAATATTTGTGTTACATCAGCAGCCCTTGAAAACCGGGGCAGGGTTCCCACCTGAGCTCTGTGCTGATGTGGGATGGACAGGACCATCCTGCTGCCCACCAAGACAAATCTACCCTGTGACCTCTCTGGTGGAGCAGTGGTTTTGGTTTACAAGGCTGATGCATCTGGCCACTGGATGTTGAGCTCAGTAATGTTTGCTAAATATGCATGAATAGAAGGATACAAGCAGCAGATAGATTTCCACAATTTAATTTTTTTTTTTTTCAGATAATATAATGGCATATGAAAAGTGAGGCAGTAATGCAGTTCAAAAGAAAAAAAGAAAGCAACCCCTCTCCCTCCCCTCCCCTCATTCTCCTGGATCTTTCTGCCAAAGGCTGACATTATTGAAAGATTGATAAATACAAGAATTATGGCCATTTCCATAAAAATCAGATTGTTTAAAATCTACAATTTTGTGGCAAATATACAGCCATTGAAGGAATAATTATTTTCAGTGTACTCAACAGTTTTACCTATTCGATTCCCATTTAATTCATGGGTTTTGATGTGAATTATTTTTTTTTTTTTTTTTTTAAGAGAAGGCTCAATTCAGGAAACGTACAGTAAGCCATGGATCTTCCCCAAAAAGATGCCTTGACCTCCAGGGTGGAATCTGTGGAATTTTGAGCATATGGGTTTTCATTTTTTAACTCTAAACCTATCTAGAATCAGGAGGAAAAAAAGTCATATACCAAAAAGTACAGTATTGTATTGTTTGATAGCATTTTCTCATTCACATATTTTAGCCATTTTTTGATTTTTGTGCAAAACCAAACATGTTTGCTTCTTCAAATAGAGAAAGAGATCAAAATTTCTGCATCTTAGAATCTTTTGCTGCAAGTCACTGAATGGCAAGACTTTTTCTCCCCACAGATTTCAGTAAGCCTAATTTTCAAAGTCTCCATTATTAATGAAATATCAAGTGAATTAGTTAACATTTGCCTAGGCATGGTTAAAGACCATATACCCAGGAAGATTTCATATAACAAAAAGCGCCCAATCCTAGAAACATTTTTTTGTTCCATTTAATGCTCATAAAATTTTACAGACAACAGAATCCTTTCTTAAGCTTTATTTAAGAAATCGAATACTATTATAGTTCAATATATATAAGACACATCCAGTATTGTGTTCCTGATAGCAAGTGCATAGATTTTGTTAAGATATCATTTTTATATTTAAATTTTTTTTTTATTTGTTACTCAGTAGCACGTTTCATGATCACACGAAGGGATATTCCCAGTGATTTTACTAAGAGCATGAGAGAAAAAACAGAACACAGCAAAGTAGTGAAACTACAACAGAGATGAGGAACAAAAACGATCAGGCAAACTATCAGTACAGTCGATTCCTGATAAGTGAATAATCTGATTGCTTGGTCACAATGCTTTATTCACTTATCAGGAATGATTCACACTACATTTTGTTAAACTGTTTTCCTTAGCCTAATACCTAAGAGTCACACTGGGCAAAGGCACACACACTCTGGCAGGCTATTCTTTAATCAGCGAGTCTTGTGACAGTTTGGTAATTTCCCATGGCGATACACATATAGCTAACAAAGAGACATTTTGCTAACACTGCAAGGTGCCTCACATAATTGAAATTAAAAGCATGTGTTTAAGCAGGACAAACTGTTCAGCTGCATTGCTTTAAGGAACTCATTTTTCCCCCATTGTTGAAATTAAAAAAAAAAAAAAAAAAAAAAGAAAGAAAGAAAACCCTGTATCTTTAAGCCCTGAGTATTTAAAAGAAACCTAACTGCAGTACAAGTCTTTTTTTTTTCAGTTGTATTTTTGGAAGAAAAGACCCTTCACAAGCTCTAGTTTCTTTCCTAAGACCAAGTTTGGAGGAAAAAAAGAGAAAAGGAAAAAAAAACCCAACATCCACAGCAAGCTAAAAAACCCCAGAGAGCAATTCTGATTTATCCATCATGCAATTCGACTTACTTAACTGAATCCACTGGTGTCAAAATTATCCAAATCGAGATCATAAACTCTAGAGGTGTCAAAGACCCAGGATATAGTCTGACCATCAGGTTCTCTTTCCTGCCTGGGCTGTCTGCTACAGGCTCCTGTGGTTTTAGGTTAAACCTAGAGCCGCTTGGAGCCCTGACCTCTGATAACAGACCCTGCGGGACGGCACTGGAGCTCGCTGGGGGCTCCACACTCATCACTTGTTTGCTTCTCGTGGAAACAGAAAAGTGAAAAAAAGGAAAAAAAAAATATCAGAAAAATAGATTGAGCAGTAACAACCAGGCCAACTCACAAGCCACCAGAAAATTTCAAAAGTCTTCCAAATGCAGGAACCAACGTTGCTGCTGACACCACACGGATACACCCAGTGCGCCAGGACCTTGTTGGACGGGATTGATGGGGCTGTGTGTGTGTGTGTGTGAGCCAAAGCCTGAGCGCCAGAAAGACCAGGGGAGAGGAGACAAGAGGGAGGAGTGTCGTTTGGGTCTCATAAGAGCACTTTTAAGTGGTCTTCGATTCCTGAGCATCACAGAAAGTGGGACAAAGGAAAGGGATGGGGGCGTATGGCTTGAATTCCAGAGAGCACTCACCAGTGCTTCTCTCTCCTCCTTGGGTTTGGTTTGGTTGGTTTTGTTTTGTTTTTTTTTTTTCCCCCCCTGTCCAAATTGTAAGGTTTGAATCTGCGATCAGAGGAGAGAAGAGATTTTCTGTAAACCAGAACAACATAGATTTTTCTTTTGCAGCTTTTATTTCATCGTGGTAGACACCGGTTGGGGAAGAGCAGAGAGAATCTTGTGAGGAGGAAAAAATTATAGGAAAGGAAAGAATAAAAAAGCTAAGAGCCAAGTGTAAAAAATAATGAGAAAAAAAGTGCTATGGTATTTCTTTAGTCCCTTTTGAGATTTGTGTAATACTATCAGCCAATGCTGAGAATGATCTGCTTTGTAAGCCCACAGCAAAAATATCACCCATTGGAACAGGGGATCTGTTTTCCATAATTTATTTCTCCTTTTTTTTTAAATTTTTTTTTTTTTTTTCTTCCACTGGCTTTAGTAGAAAGTCTTCCTGTGCTCACTTGGATTTTGTTATATTTTTTAAAGTATTATATGTACAACTGCACATAACAAGCTTGATCACCTGGTAAGATTTTGCAGGCTCTCCCAGCCCTACTTAAGACATGATTAGTTTCTAGGGAGAGTTTGACTAACGCCATATGCCATCAGATTACTGTGCAGTTTGGAAAAAATCCCAAGGCTATATCCTCCTTTTCTTGAATGTTTCATATGCTTCTGCAACGTAGTGGCAGAGTATTATTTTTTTTTTTTAACAACTAGGAAGAAATGATCTCCATAATCCACATTTTCCAGACTGACTGAAATGCCACAGCAAAAAAAAAAAAAAAAAAAATCTTTTCAGGTGTCTTCTGTGTGTTTGTGTGCAGAAGGTTTTGCAGTTTGAAGGCTAACAAAAGCTACCTTCAATAGGACTTTGCAGGAAACTCATTTAAAATGCTTCCTGCTCCAAGAGATTATCCAAGTGATAAGGCATGACTAGGGGGAGGAAAAGAGAAAAAAAAAAATCAAAGAAACCAGAACATGTCTAAAATGTACAAATCCTCTTTTGCCCCCCAATCAGCTATTCACTTAGGTGGAATCGACTGTATCTTTTGTACACAACCAACAAATAGAGAAAAAAAAAAAAAAAAAAACAGGCACGTGAAACAGTGAGGTGTGCAGATGTATTACCAACACAGAATGACCACCAACAATACAACACACAAAGTAGAGAGACAAGTATTAGGAAAATGGTTTAATATTGGAGACAGAAGCAAAAAACTGCATCACACAATAACATACGTTACAAAAATAAGTCTGACTGTTTCAACTACACGGTTATGTTCACAATGAGGACAGAAGAATCAGAAAAAACTCTGATCTAAACAGCAAAAAAGCAAACCCCTAACGTTTTAACTAATACATTTATCCACGCAAAGTGACCGAGTACTCCTAATTCTAATTACCTTATTGTGTAACTGCACGATACAGAATAAAAAGTGAAACTTACCGCTTTTGTTAAGACAAAATTCTAAACACTAGATATAAGCAAAGGGAAAAAAAGAAATCAAGCCAAAGTTTTGAATTCTCGAAACAAAACCAACTCTCTTTCTACCGTCCAGAAATCAAACTTGAAAATCAGTCATGATCGAGGGGGCCCACGAGAGTAAGCCACAAAAATTTCCATTTGTTTTTTAATCTCCAGTATAAAAAGTTCCACTGGTACAAAATGCATAAGTACAATCAAGTTGTAGAAATAGGAAAGCCTGCTTTTTTTTTTTTTTTGCCTTTTTTTTTGTTCTTTTTTTTTTTTTTTGGCTCAAATTCCATCAAACAACAAAATCCAAATGCATCAATAAAACAGAAACAATACTCAAATGGTCTTACAGTTTCCACTAGATTGCATTAACTTTGGCTTTTCTCAGACAATACTTAAAAACTAGTTTGTAATTCTAAACAAAATGATAGTATTATTAATCTACAAACAACAATTCCCACAGCACGAAAAAAACACAAATACATAGGTTTGTTTTTTTTTTTCTTTTTGTATGACATTATCCAAAAAGGTAATGAAACTACAGGATATTTTTTTCCTTTTGTTAATTAGCACTTAAGATAATAAAAACAGAAACAGTAAAATGATTCCAGAGTAGCACAAGCCAAGGAACTGTAACCCCTATGGTGAAAGAAAGATGAACTTGTTACTCCTTTGAGGACTGCCATTTCATTGCAATTAGCTAATTTGTTTGATAAAACAAGTAGTCTAGTCTTTTGATTAGAATTTTGTAAAGCAATTTCCCTTGTTTTACTTCCTCTCTTATTAGGCCCTTGCACCCTTGCAGCTTTTTCCTTTCATTATTTTGAAAGAGAACTGGTAGATAATTTGCCTCCCAGGAGGTGTATGTTTGGGTTTTTGGTTTTGTATTTGAATTTTATTTTTTACTTTTGAATTTTTAATTTTTTTTTTTTTTTTTCAGAGATGGACACTTTTCTAAGCAATGACTCATCTCAGTTGTCTGGAAGTACAGAAACATTCCTTGTCTCCCACTGCTAAGCCAATGTCCTGTGGAGTAATTCAGGGCAGTCTGGTGCCGAGTTACACTGCCCAAGGACCAGAGGCATCACCGCTCTAACCGGACTGGCAAACCCACAGGACACACCAGGGCATCTACAAAAGCTTTGGAAATTTAGACGGTGGGTACAATGAGAAAAATTAGTGAAACAGTCTCTAAACAGTCCAAATGATGATCTCATATTATATATATATATATATGTACATATATATAATATAACGTACGTGAGATGATACTTTGAATACGCACAATTGCTGCAAGTAGTACAAAATAGCCCTCAAAGGGTGTAGGAAGGCCCCAGCAGTAGTAAAAACGTGAGAAAAGTATAGATCATTTATTTATAAGTGCATGTGCTATAAGAAGGAAACTTTTTTTGCATCACTAGAGGCTAGTCCTTTCCATCCCAGGGCTCTACATAAAGAAGCATTTAAGTTGGGGATGAGAGACAAGAGTGCACCAGCTGATGTTGCTCATATAGGGCTTCATTTTTAATTTTAGGTGGCTTCAGATATAACCAGATAGAACTAGGAGGTGGAAGAAGTTATGGCACTTTATGACCTGTAGCAGGTACTGCTGCTCACACACATTGGATTGGCAATGAATTTGCTGAACCGGTGGCAAAGAACCGAATTTGGTTGTTGGTCACTGTTTGTGCGGTAGGAACGCAACCCAATCAGACTTACAAGGCAGTGAAAAGGGCTACCAGCATCTCTTTTCTGGCTCCTTACAAAGAGCTTCCTCCAGCAAACACCCACATCAGTCACACAGCTATTCCCATGGACCACGGGCACGAGTAAAGTTACTCCTCTCTTTACGAGTGTCTGCAGGAGTAAGCCAATATATTGCCGTGACAAATAATGGCAAATAACACCAAACATTACAGTGTATGTAAACTTTATCCATAAAAAGTAGTTTAACTGCAGTGCACACTGAATTTTCACCCAGGAAGATCTAGTGCATCTGATTTAAGCAAAAGTTCATTTATTTAAATTACAAAAATATTATTATTCTTTTTTTTTTTTTAATTCCTCAAGGTTTTCAAATGGTGGATTGACCGCTCCTCGTTGGGAGTGGCTCACACAATAGATAATTAAAGAATTGTTTTCTTTTTCTTTTATTTTATTAATACTGAATAGCATATTCCAGCAGCATATTAAAAGCTCTTTAAGAAAAGACAAAATCCCCAAAATCTAAAAAGGAAAACCACAAGTTAATTACTGTTTTAAATAATTTTAGTTATAGATACAGAAGAAATTTAGACAGCAGTAAAATATTTTTGTCCTTCAGATCTGCCCTGTGCATTGTTCTGATTTCAACCATGTATTAAATAAACCACAAAAAACTAAGTATATATATATTTATAGATATAGATATATATATAAAAATAAACAGCAAAATGGTGAATGTATAAAAGGTATTAACACTCAAGACAGCTCTGGGTGGAAAGGGTTAAAAGTTCAAAACTTTCTCACCTTAGAGGTTTCCATACAATATGAAGAAAATACATAGTGAGGTTTGCTTTCACAGCATTGATGTGTGCAGAGTGGTTAAAAAAGTGAAACATGGGCACTTATACAATGTTTTACAAAAAACATCAAAGAGAAATAACAAACAATAACAATTTCAGGCAACAAGACCACAGGATAGCAAGTTAACAAACTTTTTAACCTCTTTTTTTCTTTAAATATTCGGGATTTATACAAAACACATAATAAAATACCCATGTTATCAAATTACTTCACACAAGAAACACACTGAAGCTCTAGGAAGAAAGTACCTTTGGAATTTGGCACTATAGTTTCACTGATTTTTTTTTTCTTTAAAAGAAAAACTGATCACATTTTGCTGAACACAAACACACCTAAATTGTTCACAATAAAAAAATGACATCAATGCGTCACAAGCCAACACAAACTTATTCTGGAATATTTTTTCATTTTCACATGAAATTATTTTTTTTAAGCAAACAACTTTTTTTTTGTGTTTTTTTTTGAATCTTCTTTTTGTTCTTGTTGTTCAAGTAAACCAATTTTAAACTTGTCTTTTTATAAACATAGAACACTTAAGACCATAAGACTCATGATGAAACCACAACTTAATTCACAGAAGCACCAACGTAACACATTTTACAGTAACCTTTCTTCTGTACATTGAAACAGTATAAAATATAGGTAATTTCATGTGCATTAAACCATGGATTGTCTAACTGTGAGTCAGTTCAGCAAAAGGTGACACAAGTAGGTAGCATTTGCCCTAAAACAGGGTAAATATTTTCTTATACTAATCTACAAAAAGTGGTTCTATATATATACTTTAATGAGAAAGTGAGCCACCTAAAATGGCCTTATCAAAAAACTTTACACTGCCTGAAAAATGTAAAAACTATTACAGACCTCTAGAGACTTAAAATCAGACAGTTTTATTTCTCAAACTGTTTTGGAAGTAGTCTGTTAGAAACCAACATTCTGTGCCTCTGGACACATATTGCTATTGTCACCAGTGACCAGGCAGAATGCCAATCCCTGTATAATACTTTCAAGTCTGTTTTTTTTTTTATTTTTTTTTTACGAAATGAAAAAATAAAACAAAACAAAAAATCAACCAAGAAAAAAACCCAAAACAAAAAAAACCCAAACAAAATTAAACAAAAACTCCAAGGAAAGAAGAAAACCAGAAACCAAAACTGAACAAAAAAAAAAAAAGGAAAGAAAGAAAAAACATTTTGCCACAGGTTGTTTTTAAATCCTATCATTAATTTATCTAATAATAAATTTCAGTCTTGCATGAATGCAGCAATGTTTTTTCACATTGACTTCCCAGAATTCATAGCTAGATGAGGTCACATGCAAATTTCAAAGGTCAAACTAGGTCAGTAGGAGAACCAAATATGATGTGAGGTCAGAAAGACATCAGAAACAATGACGGGACGATGAAACTTTTTTTTTTTTGAGACGCCACAGGGACATGCTAGGCAAACGATGGGCTAACGGGCATGGAGATGTCTAGGGAAAAAACAAGGAAGAGGAAAAAAAGTTACACAGAATCTATGCAGCACAAACAAAATCACTTTTATGGGTGCAGGAGAAAACTAATGCAAATCTTTTATCAGTAGAGCCTACAAGCTGTTCACATAATTTGCATTAACTTACAATACTTGTCAACAAGAACACAATGGAACCCCAAACGAATCCATCTGAAAGGAGTCAGAGAGAATGGATTCCTCTTTGGGGAGAAAAGAGAGGAAAGAACCAGTTTCTACAAATGTAACAGAAAGGTACAGGGAGAGGGGTGGGGGAAAGGGTCAGACAACTGAACTTTAAACTAGGTAATGGAAACTACAAACAAAATAACCAGACAAATACAAACAAGAGGATAAAAGCATGAACTGCAAAGGGTGGAGGGTTCAACAGTGAAAAAGCGCCCATTCTTGGCACAATTACTCTAGAGACTACTTCAAAGGATCTAGCTAGCATAGAGAGCTGCTCTTTAGGTATCCAATAAGTTAACAATAGGCAATAAATAAATTCCATTATTTCTGAGGCAGTAAAAATTTTGTATAAAAATAGAAATGCTTTTTACAAATAAAATTTACAGGCCTGTGGCTTTCTTTTTTTTTATTATTATTAAATTTATCTCTCAAGAAACATCAAGTATTGTCACTCATTTTATTTTATTTTTTTTTTATTTTAAACCCTGTAGCTTTAGAAACAGATCTCTAAATCTTTTTTACATTAATCCTTTCCAAAAAAACAAGAACTTAAAAAAAATGAAATATAAAGACGACCGGTGTAAAATCAGACTAATATATAACAATACGTTGATTTGAACTGAAAAAAAAATCAGATCTTCTCAAAAAACAAGTTGATGTAGTGGAAAGACTTATTTCAATTTTTGTTGCAAAATAAGTGCTTCAACTGGCATGAGGCCATTTGTTTAACCTATAAACTGCTGGTGCCACCCTGGTAATATACGATCCATCCATAGAAAACAACTTTTATTGTGTGCTAATGGCACCAGGGTTCACAGAGTTAAATTGCACATTTTTTTTGTGTCTGTGTGTGTGTGCTGTTTGGAATTTCAAGACGTTTATTTTTGTTTCGAAAAGGAGATAAATTATGCTGCAAAACAAAATACAGTAACACAACTCAGTAATTACTTGGCAAGGAAATGGGAGCCAAGTGCAGTAAGGACAAGTGGGGAGATGGAAGTGGTAACTGTAAAAATAACTGTCCCTTGGTGAAGGTTGGCTCTATGTTCTTTCTTAACCCCCCTGCAGAGGACAGGTTTGCTCATGGGACTTACCCTAAGAAAGCTAAAATAAGAGCAGTAAGCATCTGGGGTTAAGATCAGTAAGGTTTGCTGTCATTTTTGGAGCGTTTCAGCTGAACCTTCAAGCGTTTCATGCCAATCTGAAAGCCGTTCATAGCCTGGATAGCAGCTTGTGCAGAGACCGGATTGTCATAGCTAACAAAACCTGCGGGACACAGAACACAGGCGGGAGAGAAAGTCAGCTCTAGGTTAGAACAAATGTCAGAAGGCATTTTGTTAGAATTTCATGACTGCTATTTATTTGACACATTCACATGGCTTTCAATTAGTTCTTTGATCACATTTCATCTCCTGTTCCTTTCCCGTTTCCTCTCCTGTTTCCTTTTGCCTTCCTCTTTACCTACATAATATTTCTTTACTAGCTGGGATGCAGTTGGCCAATTTTGGTGCAATGCAGTTTCCATTTTGTTATTTATATACCTACCTTAGAGACTGAAGATATTTATTACTGTAACGCTTTTCAGTGTAGTATCTACATACCTCCCAGACTATTAGGAAGTGCTATTTAGGCCAGTCTGCAAAAGGGAAGCTGAAACAGCAAGCCTGGTTCCAGAATCAACCCCCAAACTGCCTAAAACCACTGGCACACCTGGGTGTGAGTTCATGTGTGCTATGGAACACTCATCTCCTTGGGCTCAGCTAGGACAGTTGCAGTATTAATATTTTGTAATTTTACAGCTCCTTCCAGTTCAGGGTCTCAGGGTACCTTAATGTTAGTTAATTTAGTCTCTTGGTCCCCAAAGGGGTATGCAAATATCAGAATTAAGCAGCATCATAAAGACAATGGTAGGGTTTGATGAGAACTCCAAGATCTGCTCCTCACATGTGAGCACTAACTAGGAGGATAATGCTTGCTTGGGTAATTCAGAATGGCTGGCCTGGCTCAGATTTCTTTTCCCTGGGAGACTGAAAATGTTCTGTTCATAATATATTCAAATCTCCCTGATTCTGGAAGCTCAAAGTTCATTTTCATATCTGGGCCTCCCACTTGTAATTGCAAAGCTCACCTAACTGCTGCTCTGCCTCAGCTTGGGCTAATTATTACTGCACTCAGCCTGCTGCTATGCATCTGCTTTGAAATGCTCCCTCTTCTTTCCACTTGGATTTGCCTTAACATATATCCCTCACTCTCATAAAGCAGGGATGCCACACACTTTGTCTTCAGTCCTAATACATGGGCTTCTCAGTGCCTCTCTTTCCTCAACCAGCTTCATTCATTTGTGCTTAGTGTCTGTGTACTTCTTGGATTCATAACCTCTTTTTACTTTAACCTATCCTTTTTATGGCTCTTGCACTGCTGCTGTCTTCCAGTTGCAGAGTCAGAATGCTATTATACTTTCCCCACTGCATAAAATCTTCCCCCCTTCTCAAGGTATCCTTGTTCAGCTGTTCTTCTTCATAGATCATCCTGTGGCTTCACCTTAAAACAGCTTCACCAAACTATTTAAGTTAAGACTCTTGTCTGACAGCTCAGGCTATCTTCTGTTCCTTCCACTCAAAACCACCTCTCTGCAGACCTTCTCCTGGCCAAAGCCAATATGCTTTATCCATATTGTCCTGCGGTTCATTATCTGTTACTTCCTTAAGGGATAATAAATGTTCTTCCATACCTTCCTTGGTTTTAGTAAATCTTGCCACCTCCTCACTTTCTCCCTGAGATCATTCCCTCTTAAATTTATTCATTATTTTAGCTCTACATCCTCCATCAGCTCTAGGATTGCCTCAGGGATAGCAAAGGGAACTAGCAAGAGTTGGGAGGCAGCTGTAGCACTGTCCAGGCAGATGCTCCACAGCTCATGTGTAGCTACTCCTACCTACCTTGACAATCCAGCATTTCCCTCTACAGCTTTCCTGACCTTCACTTTATTCTCTTAAGTGCATATTACTGCTATGAACTTATCATCACTGTAGTTCCTCTCCTTCATAACTAGTTTTATCCACCTGGAAAGTAAGCAAGTGATCTAAACTAGTCACTTGGCATCTGTGGATGGTGAATGAAGAGAAGGAAGCACACTGCTGGCATCAGCCCCTATCATTCAATTCTTATTTGGATTCACAATTTGTCTCTATAGAGAATGCAATACCTGCATTAGCTTGTTACGCTCTCATCTTCTTCCTTACTGAGAACCTTCATTTATAAAGCTTACTGAGGAATCTAGAATTCCTTCCCTTTATTTGTATTTTTCTGATTGCACCCATTCATCATCTTTTGTCTGAATTTTAAACCACAGGTTATATGTAGTCAGAATGACATTTCTTATTAATTCTCAAAGTCCCTGTCATGACAATTCTGATTTTTGTTTTAGGTCTTTGGGTAGCTCTATAATCAGAATAAATAATTTTCACCATTCAAGTAGCAATTTTGCTATAAGGCTGACTGCATTTCTGCCTTGATGTAACTGGGTTCCCCCTCCTCTGCCTTACTTACATATCTCATTTTTCTTATTGTAACATTTATGAAAGGCAAGAGATAAGCTGGAAGAGTGAAACCCTTTGTCTGCTGAATCAAGTAAAGCCTGTGGAGCCTGTGAGAACTTATGGAAGAGCACTTCCAGGTGTAAACACACTGTCCTGTCATCCTCTTCACCATTTAATCCTTTGAGCATTCATTTTGGATTGGACAAGAAAAGAAAAAATGCCTAAGTCCTTTTTCTACACAGAAAAGAAATTTTTCATTTTGTGAAGAAGTTTTACATAAAGACTCATCACTGTCTATCACTCACTCAGAATGAACCTTCCCATTTCTGCCAGACAGACTTGGATAATCTTTACACCTTTTAGATGTCCAACCTGCTCTTATCTGTAATTTGACTTTCTCCTTATTTGGGCAGGAGATTGGAAACTCCAGAGTAGGAAGCCCTAAGCATATGCAAATTATTACAATTACAATTACTATTTCTAGGAGCAAAATGATCAAACCAAACCAACAAATAAAAAACCCAAACCTAAACTGTACCAAACATAATGACTGTACCAAACATTAATGATTCAGCAGAGAAATGGTTTATTCAGCAGCACTATTGTCATAGTTTTTGGTGGGAGGACAGGGAAAAAAAAAAAAAAAGCTTTTTGAAACACAAATATATACCAAAACAAAAAATAGACAATTCTTGCTAATAAAGCTGAGGAGGTGCATGATGACTATGCCACTGCATTAAGTTAGCAGGACTAATTCTGACTTTGCCTGTGATTTGCAGCACCACCAAGTAGTCACCCACTGAGTAGGAAAACTCAGCTTCATCTGCCACTTCTGTTTTTTGTTTCTAAAGCAGAGCTCCCTCCCTGGTGGCAGAGTATCTGGGAAGGAAGACTGAGAAATGGAAATATCAGTGAAAGCTGCCTAAAACCAAAGAGACAGAGGATTCCTCCATCCGTTGGGTGTTGACACCTCCATTTTCCCTTAAAGAAGATAACTTTGGTGCATCACTAAGTTAGAAAATTGTGTCCCACAAATCCAGGAAAATGTGTAAGAAGCTAATCAAAGAGTAAAAGAAAATGCACAAAAAGCAAGTGTGGGAAACGATCTGATGAATTGAGCCACCTGTCCAAACTGATTTACATTCTTTCAGCAGTCACCACAATTGCTGCATTTTGATTAACATAGCTTGATTTGTCTTTTCATCAAGATTCCTGGAGACCTCAACAACGATTTTGTAACCCCCAACTTACTAACAGAACTGGCTCCAGATCAATGGGGAGTCCATTTCAATTCCACTTTTCAAATTTGCAAGAGCCTCAGGGATTGCTTTAACCCACTGCAGACACAGGCTGGACTATACTGGTCTAGATATGAATATTTTTTTATAAAGCCTAAACAGATGAATGCTTCAAAAATGAACTGAAAGACTGTGGGAAAATGCAGAAAGAATGTCACACTCTTTTTGTGAACTGAATCAACTTTTCAAGTGTACTGCCCACTCCTTTTTGTCATATATACAGGTGCATTCTTTTACTCTGGGAAAGAATTGCCACTTTAAAGAAAATTCCAGTGTTTTATATCAACACTTACAAAACTCATATTTAAGAGATTCCTTCCTCCTAAATCTTCACTGTGTCTTGTGTAAGACCATAATTATTAGCTCCAAAAGTTTACCCCACACTGACATTCTCCACTCCACTCCATCAAAGCACTGAACTGGTGCATCTCTGCTATTCCAAAGACATCAGGCCTCCTAATCAACCCTAAAACTATTTTTATACCAACACATCATCTCCTCCTCTGCTGTGATCTAATTTTCTGACAGCTCAAAGTATTCTCTGGGAAACTTGACACTGATCTTGTGAGGCTCTCTTCATCCCTGCCCTAAGGTAAGGGAGATGCCACCTTCCATAACACACTGGAACCCACCCACACCAGCTAGAGCTGCATAGATAGACATCAGCTGTCTGCAGAATATTCTGAACTACATGTACACACCATTCAGTCACTAATTGCAAAATCTTGTGCTTAATTCAGAAGAAAGAAATTCCTGTAATGTAGAAGCAATGGGTTAAACATAGAGCTTTTTTAAGTGGCTCAGCTATACAATAGAGAATAATTAGGTATCCGTAATAAGGCAATTTAATAGTATACTAAATGACATTCCCCCACATAGGGTGTAATTAGTTTCATGTACTTGACACATTCATGCGAGATGTCAGACTGGAAGATTATTATTGTTTTTTTTCATATCCAATTTTTAGTTAGAAGTAGTTTGTCTTTGCATCTTCCTACTCATTTGAGGATTAACAGTCTATTATTTTTGGAATGATTTTCCAGTATGACATTTCTCACATTGCTGTTAATTTTCTTTCCTGGCCCCTTTTCAGTATAGTGCATGTGGCTTTTACTGTTGGATTTATTAAATTTGACATACCAAAGCACTTGCTCAAATTGGTCTGTTTGTCAATGAAGACTTTAGCAGAGATAACATTTCCAAAAGGCATGAACATCTGCAGAATGTCCTGGTCTCCAAACTCCTGGGGGAGGTGGTAAATAAAGAGGTTTGCCCCTTCTGGACCTTTAGGAAAATAAAATAAATAAAAAAAGAAAAGAAGTATGAAAACAGTTATTACAAGTGCTACATTTAATCTGTTTTTCCATAATACTTACTGAAGCTGATGGTCAGAAAGCATTTCACTTTCTAACTCTGAAGGAACAAAAGCAAGTGGATCATCAAAAGAGCACAGCTGAAATGCAGCTCTTGAGAGCATCCCATGTTGAAAAGTGTTTACTTTGAAAAGTGTTTATTTCATAACTCTGCTACAGAAGTAGTTAAATTCATCCTCTTTCTTCAATTTACGTGTCTTTCAGTATAATTAAGGTTAGAAAAACAGGTACAGAATGTATTGGCTCTCAAAATGCCCCAAGAACTGCACAAGGAGTCCTCTGCTGCTTTCTACACCTGCATGGGTTTGTCAGTTTAATTCCAGCTGCACGAACTCATGGAAATGGAAGCAGGTGAGCTCAGATTTGAGTACCACAGATTTAAACTCAAAGGGCAAGAAAATGGTGCAGATAGGAATAAAAATAGTAAGGAGAAGCACACCTTGTGAATTAAAAGTCAGTGAGAAAAAGACATCTAGAATTAAATTTGTACTGACTCATTTAAAAATGAGTTGGTTTTTTTTTTTTGGTTTGTTTTTTTTTTTTTTTTAAATATAAATCCCCCATACAAAGATCTGTCTCCTGGAAGAAGCTTTGTAAAGCAAGTCTTTTAAAGAAGTTCTAAATTAAGTAGTTGGGTTGCAATTAAGTGGCTTTAGACTTAGTTCAGTTCGCAAACAAAAAACTCAAAGGTGCTTTGAATACTTTCCTTACATACAAGATTTGAGATATGTATTATTTAAGGTGTAGGTTAAAACATTAATCTTAGTACTGATAGGTTGTTTTTTTCCTCTAGCTCAGTGGTAACACACTGGGAATGAGCAATGGATGCCAGGAAGAGTGTGATACATGATGGAGCCAGATGTGGCCTCCATGCAGGCTCCAGCAGCCTAAGTGGTACAAAAAGGGAACAAACATTTCTGCTAAAACCACACCTAGAATAGCCTGATTACATATTCCCTTGCTTAATGGAACCTAAATGTGCCTCAGATGTGATGCCCTTGGTTTTCTGGAGAGGAAGAGGAAAGTGCCCATGAGATTTACAGAGTTCCTTCTGCAATAGAGCCACAGAGCCTCACCTCTCCCACACAGAATCAGGCTGGCTGCTCTCTCTCAGCCTGAAGGAAAAGGTAGCAAAGCTTGCCCAAAGGGAGATAAATTAATTAGATTTAAAAAAAAATTCTGGAGAGGCAGGAAAAAAAAAAGATGAAATAAACTTGTCACTTGGAACTTTTTCTTGTCACAAGTAAACTATAATTCCCAGCCAATAATGTTCTTTAAAATAGTAGGGAAAAAAATTGCTAAATGAGTTTAAGAGCATATGTACGAGGCAGTTCACTGTGCTTCAGTATTTAATATTTATACAGCATTTTTGTCTGGTACTTGTTTATCCTCAACCACTCCAGACTCTTCCATCAGAAATCATGGTAAGAGACAAAACATTGTTGTCAGTATTCAGTAGTGGGATTCACTCACTTGAACTTAACCACCTACTAACAGATGCAAGGTATATAACAAAACCACTGTGTTTTAAAAAGGATGCTTGCAATTCATAAAAATAAAAAATAGGCCTAAAATTGGTTTGAATATTTCTGAACAGACAAAAATTAAAATAGCTAGAAAAAAAAAAATCAAGCTTTCCTTGACTATGTATCTTGAAATGACACCAAATAAACAATTTTTTCTGGTGTCAGATAGTCTGTTGTCACTGACCAAAGGGCCTGAGGTGAAAGATGAATGCAGAAAAAAAATTATGGAAAAAAAGATTTAAAAATCGCCTTTCATTTTAAATAATTCAAGCTTTTAGAAGCAAATGAAGGAAAGACTTGAGAGAAAATATACATTTTAACTCCAGTGTCCCTATACAATAACCAGCTGCGGAAATGCCAAATTTGTCTTCCTAGGAAACGCATCCCATAACAATACAAAATACTATTTCAAAAGAAGATAAAAAAAGATTTCTCTTGAGGATATTATACTAGGTTTATTTCCAAAGCTTATCCTTGGCAAGAGCAGTAGTGACAACATAGATACAGTCTTAGAAAGCATGCAGTATTTTCCTGTCTTTGTAGAATTAGCTGGAAATTAGGACAGGACAAAGCAATGAAAACAGAAACAACCCCCCTGAAAATGCCTGGGAAGCATGAAGGGGAACGGAAGAGGGGAAAAGGGTAGCCTAAACACCTTGTAATTAGTATTCATTTATTCTTAGCAATAACTTCCTGAGGTTTATTTGCTGTTGGTGTGGGGAGAGGGGGGCAATCATTCACTTAGCTGCTTCCTCACAAGACCCACAATTAAGCAAAGAACCACTCAAAGTGAAAACGGATCTTGTCATTAGCTCAAAACCGTAATCAGATTAACTCCACTATGACAGAAAATGGAAACCAGAAGACAAAATTGCACATCCACAGAGGGATGATTTTTGTTACCGGCGCCTTTTTATATGGTAGTGGGTAAATGCTTTTATATAAGGAAGGGATGGGTGGCAAAGCATAACTTGAAGGACAGATGGCTGAAAAGTGAAACACATTAGACATCAAAAAAGGTGACGGTGGCAAGCAGGAGAAAACTGGAGGAAGAAGAAATCACAGATTAGACTGCTTGAGGCCTTCCGTGAGGCCTCCACGAGGAAACAGCCACGTGGCAGCGCTTGGGCCGGCTCTGCTGGCGCGGGCACTTACCTTCCTTCTGGCTGCCCGCGGCGCTCTGCTGCTGCAGCAGGCTCTGGCTGTAGAGGGTGGGCAGCGCAGCGGCCGCGTACTGCTGGATTCCTGAGTAGGCCTGGGTGAGCGCGTCCATCGTGCCGGCCGTGCCGTTCGTCAGGCCTGTTGCGCCGAGTCCTCCGTTCAGGGCCGCCATACCTGAGAGCATTTGAGCAACTTTACAAAAAACCCAACAATAGAGAAAAGAAATTGCACTTGTTCATTAGTGCTTTCCGAAAGTCGTTGGTATTATACGACACTGACGACGACAGCAGTGCATGCAGCTCGGCACGTCACCAAATGGGACTGAGGACAAAGAAACACGACTTTGGCATCAGGATCACTTTAGCACAAGGGTTGCACAGTCAAATGGACTCGCATGCAGCCTGCTACTGGCAAGTACTACAGCTCCATGCTCCTGAGAGCCTCTCTGCACATCCTCCTTGACCCCTGTGCTTCTGCTGTGGGTGTCTGAGGCTGCCAGTGTGGGACCTCTTTGACCTGTGTCCTTGTCTGTGGAAAAAGCAGTCTGTGAAGAAACCCGCTCTCTCTGACCAGGGTCTTCAGCAACAGCCATGAGAACACCAGATCAGAAGTGTTCTGCTTATACAGAGTAAGCAGAGAACCCTGTTTAACTGCATTTAAAAACAAGTCTTTTTCAATCTAAATGATTCTGTTATAACTCTCTATACAATTACAGGCTTTGTCCCTTATGCTTGTGGTAGAAGCATGGACTGTGATGCTCTTTGCTTCCATCGTCCTCCTTTAGTTACTCCAGTCACTCCACAAAAGATGAACACCAACACAACCAGAGGGACTAAAAATACTTCATCCAGACTAGGCATCTTTCATGAAGAAACAAAAGCATTTATTACTAGCAATGTTTTTCTTCACAAGGGAAGCCGAGTCACTTTTTTTTTAACTTACAGCAATTCTACATCCTGATAAGTAACAGAGTAATTTAACTGGGATGGCTGCTAAAGAGGAAATTTCAGACGGGATTGCTAGCTGTGCAGAAAATGACATCCCTCATCCGTGCAAACAGTGTGGGCTGCATAAGGAGTTGTACTACTCTGATTTGATGGTGGACAAACTCCTGAGCTGCAGCTTTCCTCCTCTGTTTCTACTGCTCAGCATGACTCCAAAATGAGTTATGTTGAAGTTAACACTGCTAGCATGTCTTTCAGCAATTCCAGAAAAAGTGAATTTGCTGTTGGAAGTTGAAAGCATGGCAGGGTTCAGAGCCCTGCTCATCTTCCACACACCCAGCCTGTGTCAACCTGAGCCCATCAGGACTGAGAGTCAGAGCATGTTTTCTGCACAATTAGCCATCCCAGCTCCCCAGTTTCTAGGTGACCAGCTCACAAACAACTTAAAGGGCTTAACAGGCCCATAGAGGTACAGAAGATCAGTCACTAGAAAAATGGGGGGGGGGGGCATCCAGAATCACCAGCAATCATTTCTTAGACTTTGTCTAATGTTTTGATTGGTAAAATGGTGGGTGAAGATGTGACTGGTGTCATATTAAGATCCCAAAGAGAGGAACAGTAAAAAGAAGGAAAGGGCTTAATTTCAGAGCAATAATAAGGGTTGGTATGTAAATTGGAGAAAAGTGGGGAAATTAAGCAGAGGACACTTTATAGTAAATTAATAATTAAATCTATTAGACTGGGAAACAATCTTCAAGGGAAATGGAAGAAACCTTATCGCATGTATAATTTAGATACAGGAAGAATACTGCAGGGAATTATCCAGCATTGACAGAGGAGGATAAAGATGCTGACCCCAGTATCCTTCTGCCTCTTATGTAGATTTGAAAAGCATATTCCTATGAGTCTCCAATAATCAGGACAATTGCTCAAGTGGCACCTTTTTGGCTCCACCAGACTCTGTGCCAATTAAGAGAATTGTACTGCATAAATTATACCTTTTGATCTTACTATAATTTGTGTGACTAAACACTTGACAGAGATGTGATATTCTTAGCCTTTCCTTAATAAAATGTCTCACTTTGAAGACTTCTCTTTCCCCTCCACCCCACTTCAGAGCATCATTGTACCCTGATGGGAGGTACTGGCTGCCACTGCTTCGAACAAAAATCCCTGTCTGAGCTCAACAGACTCGGGTATTTCTTGTATAATGGCTCCAGTTATAAAACTGTATTGGGTTTGGGTGGTAGTGGGGAGGATAAAGGGCTGGTTCCTCTGAGAAGCTGCTGGAAGCCTCCCCTATGTCCTACAGAGCCCATTCCAGATGGCTCCAAGATGGACCTGCCGCTGGCCAAGGCTGAGCCCATCAGAGACACCTCTGAGGTAACTTGGTAAAGGAGGAGAAAAAACCCTGTGCAATGGTAACTGCAGCTGGAGAAGAGAGGAGCGAGAATGTGTGAGAGAAACAGCTCTTCAAGGCTGATGGAGAAGGAGGGGCAGGAGCTGCTCCAGGCACTGGAGCTGAGATTCCCCTGCAGCCCCTGGTGCAGCCCACAGTGAGGCAGCTGAGCCCTGCAGCACATGGGGGTCCATGGGGGAGCAGAGATCCACCTGCAGCCCATGGAGGAGCCCACACCAGAGCAGGTGGATGCCCAAAGAAGGCTGTGACCCCACAGGAAGACAGTGCTCCTGGCAGGACCTGTGGAGAGGATTGTACTGGAGTAGGTTTGCTGTCAATACTTGTGACCCCGTGGGGGACCCAGGCTGGAACTGTTCCTGAAGGGAAATGCCATGGAACAGACCCACACTAGAGCAATTTGTGGAATGCTGCAGCCTGTGGAAAGGGACCCACATTGAAGGAGCAGGTGAAGAACTCTTTCCTCCTGTGGGAGGGACGCCATGCTGGAGCAGAGGAGCAGTGTGAGGAGTCCAACCCTGAGGAGGATGGAGCTGCAGGAACAATGTGTGATGAACTGACTGCAACCCCCATTCCCTGTCCTCCTGCACCACTGGGGATGGTAGGTAGAGAATTCAGGAATAAAGTTAAGCCTGGGAAGAAGGTAGGAGTGGGGGAAAGGTGTTTTTAAGATTTGGCTTCATTTCTCATTATTTTACTCTGAATTGATTGGTAATAAATTAAACTAATTTCCCCAAGTCAGGAGTGTTCTGCCTGGAAAGTGATCTCTCCCTGTCCTTACCTCAACTCACAAACCTTTTGTTATATTTTCTCTCCCCTGTCCAGTTCAGGAGTGGGAGTGATAGAGTGGCATTCAACATATTATAGTAACAGTAATAATAACAAAACCAATATCAATAATATTTTTATAATAAGTGTACAATATACAATACATTATACATTAAATATTACTACTAATAATAATTTTATCCTGAGGCTGACTGTTGCCTGCTCTGCTGTTCTGTGCTTAGGTTTGTCTCACTGCTTGCACAGGACTGATTAAACTAAAGGCTCCTGATAAAGCAGCTTGTATCATCTCTCTTTTTATTAGAGTGTTGAAATAACTTGATAACATTAGGATGTTATAGGTAGCATTAGGATACCATGTTATCTCTCGTGAGTCACTGGCCTATTAGATAAATATGCTTTGTGTTGCAGTGGGCAGCATCCTCCCCCTCCTTTCCCCTGGAATCAATAGCACTTCCCATCCAGATCAGCCATCAGCCAGACAACCCAGCCCACGGCACTGCCCCTGGGAAGGGCACAGCTACTGCTGCCACAGCCCACGGGGGGCACACACCTCCCTCCTGAGCAAAGCACAGCTGCAGAAAGCACCCAACACTTTTTCTGATCTTACATTTTTATGAAATCTGCAAGGCCCAGCTGCTGTTACGCATCTCTGCCATCTCTTTATTATCTCTACCAAGGCACCTCAGTCACACACTGAACTCTGGTCCCGTCCTCCCTTCTGTGAAATAACCTTTTGGAGCCTCTCATCTATGGCCTTCTACTTTTCTGAGTTTCTCTACATAATACAAAAGCAACAAAGCTTGGCAAGTCCAAAGGTCTCTCAAAGTGCTTTTCAAGCACCTTCAAATCTGTCATGAATAGTTTTATCTCTGTTTTACAGATGTAAATAAGGGGGCAAAAAGGCTAACTGACTGCCCTGGGGTCACACACAAATACTGTGCCATAGCTGTCCAGTATTCTGAAAGTATGGTCTTCTTTCTTAATTGCAAAGATTTGCTTCATCCCTCTTTAGTATTTTTTTCCTCATAATTTATAATTCTTTTTGGTACTTAGAATTCTTAAATTTACATGCTCAAAACAGGCAGTCTAATGTTTTGCCATTTAAAGTTTTAGGTGCTTCAAGAATAACCGAGGGAAGACTAAATTCCCACACTTCGGTACAACTGCTGCCAAAACCTTGGAAACACCTAAACTTACCATACTCCACTTTATTTAAGGCCTCCAGACATCTTTTAAAAATGCTTCTCTCTACAATGACAGCACTATCAGCCTCCATAGCACAGCTCATTTTCACAGACCCAGACAAGACTGAGAAAACAGAAAAAAGTCTTCTAGAGAGCCCAGCGTGGAAGACATTCTCCATGTGATTCTCATGTGCAAGGCAGGACTTGGCTTAGGCTGAAGAGCATCTCTTCACACCTCCATATAAAACAATGCCCAAGCCCAGTGCCAGCTTCTGATTAATTTTTGGATTAAGCTCTGCTTGATTTTTGCTTTGGATTTTCTAATTCACCAGCTAGAAGCATGTCGCTCAACTCCCAGTTTGCTGCACAGTTACGTCAGGAATGTTCATGGCCAGTGAATATTTTTTATGGGCTTGCTTATGACCATGGTATAAGCCATGTCAGTGTGGAACACCAGACTTACTGAACATGAGGTTTCCCAAAGCAATCTCCCAGGTGGGTTTGAGTGTGCATGACTGAGTCAGACATGGTCATCAGGAAAAGCCCCAAATTGTCATTAAAATGGACAGGGGAGGTTATTCTAATTTGAGCAATGCTTCACTATCATCAGCACCATGAGTACCAGAAAGTGCTAATCAAATTCCCTTTTAAAGGAAACAATGCCCTAATGCTGAGCTGTGTCATGGGAAAGCAGTTTCCCCTCTTTAGCTCTCTCTCAAGTATGTATATACATAGACGGACATACCCACACACATTTTGTAAGCACCATACACATATCCTTAAAAACATCTATGAAGAAGATTTGGGACTGCAGTCCCTGTCAGTACAAGTCCATGGAAGCAATGGTGACTTCAAACAAACTGAAATTTGGTACCAGGTTGTGAATACATCATTAATACTTCAAATGACACATGCAGATAAGTTTGCACACACATCACCTCAAAATACTTGCTGAGAAAATGTAAACTCTTTGCTTGCAGACTAGCAAGGAGTGCTAAAAGGAGTGCAACAAAAGGGCTCCCACACAATAAGCTCACAGGATTCACTCCTGCTTGGTTTTTATGAAGGGGTACATTATGCTGGAGTGCTCCAGTGTGCCTGGGTGATTCTTAGTACTTGCTGAGGGGAAGGAGTGGGATGTCATATTTTGCTCTTGATATTGTGATTTTTTTATACACCAAGTGAAGCACAATGACTGGTAATCAGAAAGGACATTTAATGGTTTCTTACTCGTGACAGGGTAGCTCTCTTACTACAAGAGCTGACGAGAGGAAAGGAGAAAAGGTGAGTTAGCCTTCTATGCATGCCATTTCCAGTGGCTTGCTTTGACACTAATGGAATAAGAAGAAAGGAAACTAACACCTGCCATTTTGGGTCCTAATACTAATTTTTCTTAAGTTGTCCTTGAGTTGTATTTACAAAGAGGTTGTTTGGTGTGAAATGCACGTGTCCTTGCCAGAAGCAAGTCCTGTTTTACACGAGACCCCATGCAACCATTCAACATTGCAATATGGACATCCATAAGCCCCCTTCCTTCCCAGCTCCCAACAATACCAACCAGAGATCACAGAACAAAAATATTGGGTGAGCAGCCAAGTAACAGTGACAGAAAGGACATCATGCAGAGCATCAGAGTGAGCAAGAGATACTGAGGAGGACATCCATTCCTGAGGGTACATTATGATGGGTCATGGACTGGCAATGACCAAATAGATTCCTTGCATTGCAAAAGGAAATGCAAGGAGCAACAGCAGCTAAAAGAAAAAAAGAGGGAGGGAGAAAAATGCATCTGGGCAAAATCTCTTCTGTTACAGGCAAAGGTGAAGTCATCATAGCAGAAACAATAATTTAAAAAAATCCTCCTTCTTCAAGAAAATCTTGATCAGGGTTAAGAACAAAGAAGAATGTTCTAACAACTACTGGCATCTACTTAGCTGGAGATGCCAGGGTTTGTTAAGATGTCATAGGATAGGTGTGTGTGCTCTGGCATTACAGGTGGCTGACTGCATGTTCTTCTATACTTGCCAATTAAAAGCCAAACACCTGCTTTCATTTTTAAAGCATGTTGCTCTCAAGTCAATAAGATAATTCTTACAGATGTTTAAAAGGACTGCTTCTGTGGCACTACATTTCTGAGTGAGGTTTGGTACATTGGGGTGATACAGCTGTTGTCAGACTCCCTCAGTGAAAAGGAGCCTCTCCTACAACCTTGATAACCCCAAATCCATGGTGACAATTCTTTTACCTTCCACATGTACTGCAGGAAGAGGAGTCTTTATGCAGGGATACAAGGAAATTCACTTTGCAGAACAAACTGTGTGAAACTAAAAGACTCCAGAGAACTACATATGTTGTAGTACTAGTATGGAACTGAATTAACTTGACCCCCTTATTTGGTGCAGAGATTAAAAATCATATTATCACTTTGCAATTGATAGTTTTTGTGGTGTGATTATTGGGGAAGGCTGTCCACCACAGCAATAAATACTCACTGTTTACAGTACCTGCTAGTGCATTAATATTATTCAGTCCAACAGTGGCTCCAGCCAGTCCTTGGAGAGTACCCAGAGAAGTCAAGGAATTCATGGCCGCACCAGCTGTGGAATTAGCAGTTGATGCAGCCACTGAAAGGAAAAAAAGCAAAGCAAAATTAAGGCAATTAAGTTTGTTTATTTTATTTGATCACAGAGCAGCTTATAATCACACACAGGAGCACAACAGGGCTACTTGCAAGGAGAAGGAAAAAAGAAAATGATATCAACAAGACCAATCTTGTTCAACACATTAACAGTGTGATTGTTCATGGGAAGTGCTGATAAGCCTAGAACTGCAAATACTAGATCACAAAATTCAGTTCTGTTATTTGCAAATATAATACCAAACCAGTATGTCTGGGATCAGACACTTTCTCAAAAGTTTGTCAATCAATCTAGCAATCCAGGTTGATCAGCTAACCAGGCTTTTGAGATTTTGCCACACACCTCAAAGTCCATCATTACACAAACAAGAATTACTCAGTAATTTTGTCATATAACAGATTACTGTTCTGGGCCCCAAATGTTCTAAGAGTAAGTTAAATTATTCTAAGTGAAGACAGTATGCTCTAGGACACTGTATAAACTTCATTTAAAGACCTGAAGGCTAGAACAAGAAGAACGACCAGGCAAATACAAAACGTATTTTATTGCAGGCATTTATCCTGGCCTTTGTATAGATAGTCAGGTATATGCACCCCTATGATACTTTATGTATCCCCAAAAGCTCTGCCAGAGGGGAAAAGAGGGAAAAAAATGTCCTTGATGTCAAGGGAATGATGAAGCTGATGAGATTAAATTATGTGTTTAGAGAAAGAGTCTCACTTGTCATAGAAAGTAGTAAAAAGTCATCATTTGGGATAGTTGGGTGAACTAGAAATACCTGTCTGTCTCACAGAAGTGCCTTCAATAACCAGCACAGATTAAACACTTAACTCATAGGTAGGTAAAGGTATACCAGATGAATCACACTCATAAAAGCTGCAGAAGCAATTAAGTTTTTAGTGCATCTCCTGAGCCCTACTTTCATGTGTCAGTCATAAAGACTTCCTTTTTTTTTTTTTTTTTTTTTTTTTTTTTTTTTTTTTTTCTGTTATAACGTTGCATTATCTTAGGAAAAGCGAATATTTAAAGTCAGACTTTTGTTGATGATGTACTGGAGGCACATCATGTCTACAACCAGGCTTTTCTTGCTCCTATTCATTACCTAGCTATGAAATAGTTAAGACCACTTTTATGTGATGCTTTTTTGGGCTGTCAAACACGTCAGATTACTCAGTGAACCCTCAAGAAAGTGAAGTCTCTAGAGCTGACAGGATCCAGTAAGAAAGTAGGAGGTAACTTTTTCACTCTGTGGGTAAACCTTGAAGCTCTAACCTACAAATAACCTGCCTTTGCAACATTAAGACCCACCAAAGACAAGTTTTCACACTCTTGGGGCCTCAAAGTACAAAGAACATTCTTGCTGTGGGGGAAGAGAGATTTCCAGACTCTGGTATGCAGTCCTTGTCTCTTAGCATCTGCAATGTTAACTCGAATAATTTTCTATGTTGCAAAGAGAAGCAGCTTTGATTATTCAATCTGTCCCCACAAAGCAATAAGAATCCAATAATGTCTTTGATTAAAAAAAGTAATAAAAAAACAAGTAAAAAACCCCACTTTTTTCAGACAATGTGGGCACCAGCAGAGAAAAGAGGAAAAAACCAAAGTGAATTCCCTGTGACCAACACTGGTCTGTGTTTCTGTCAATGCTCATTAGCAAAAGATTTAAATTAAGTATATACAACTCAAATCTGAAGGATCTGATTAGTTTTGACTGGACTAAATTCCATCCATTTTCTGCTTTAGAGGATTATTACCATTTTCTCTTGAGGAAACACATATAGTTAAGAAATGAGAGAAATGGGGACTAGGAAACTGCCTGTAAATTACATTAAAGCTGGGGGCAAATAGCTCCTGTGAACAAGAGCCATATGCTTATGGATTGTCAACACATCTGTTGGAGAAGGCAAGAAAAATCTGCTTAAAAACTTCCCTCTTGTGCAGCCCAAAGGGAACTATGGGAATTCTTATTCCTGGCTGCTCAAACACATGCTCCAGGGATGGCCCCCAGTATGTTGGGCCAACTTCTCTTTTTTTTTCTTCTTTTTTTTCTTTTTTTTTTTTTTCTTTGGTATCAAGTTTCTCTATTCCAGCAGGCAAATAAAGAGCAGGTGCCTCAGTATTTCTCCCACTTGAAGCTGCAATGTAGATTATGTAGTTTGCCTGAATAAAAACTTGGCAAATACTCACTGTACAATACTGGGTGAAGCCTAAAGCACCTCAGGAATGAGTGTTATGTTGTTGTGGTGCTTCTTCTGCTTAGCAGTGATCTGCCTCACACATGCAATGGGACAATGCTCTCTCCTCTTTGGCTTAATATCTCTTTGAGAAAGAAACTGGACACACTGTGTGGTTTCCACCATCTTATTGAACAGAGGGTGAATAGAAATGAAGGGAACTCCTTTTTTTAGGGTGCTTGGAGAGATCAAGCAACCTCTGCATGAGGATTCCTGAGAGACCCCACACTAATTGATTGAGACCTGTATGTATGAAATAAAGGTGACGACAATGATGAGCTAAAATATTACATAAAGGGGCTATAAAAGGTCCAAAATATTAACAGAGGTGAAAATTTCTAACAAAATGCTGTATAAAACCAACAGATGAAGCAATGGCATGCCTTGTCCCCCAGAAATCTAAAGGAAGCTGAAACAAAAGTTAAAAGGTCCTACAAGACAAGTGTGAAGGCTTATACCAGCTGAAAGTTTTTACTTTGTGTGCTCCCAGATGAAATCCATCTAGAGACAAAGACTATGCTTCTCCTGTCCTTTGCCATTTTCTAGTTGCTTTCAACTAAAAAATTGTAACATATATTAAACTGAAGGGAAAGAAGAAAAATCACATGCCTTGTGGTAACAGCAAATGACTGCACTACTTTGGGGGAACCTGTATAACTCTCTTGTGTCAGCAAAACTCTCGGGCTCCACAAATGCTCAGAGTAATGGCAAAGGAAGAATAATTCACTGTCAGAATACTTTCTATATTTATGTCTTTTAGTTGTCCAGAAGACAAAAATAGATTGGCTACCTACATAATTTATAAATTGGGTTTTACCACGTTCCTCTGAAACCAAACAAATGAAAAAAAAAGAAAAAAAAAAATCCCAGCTCCCTCCAGCCTCCACACTAGAACATTCACAGAATCACAGAATATGCTGAGTTGGAAGAGACCCACAAGGATTATCAAGTCCAGCTCCTGTTTCTGCACAGGACACCCCAAGTCACAGCCTGTGCCCACAGCATTGTCCAAACATTACTTGAACCCTGTCAGGCTCAGCGCGGTGCCCTGGGGAGCCTGTTCCAGTGCCAACCACCCTCGGGGTGAAAAACCTTTTCCTGGTATCCAACCTAAACCTCCCCTGACTCAGCTTCAGGCCATTCCCTCAGGTCCTGTCACTGGGCACCACAGAGAAGAGCTCAGCGCCTGCCCCTTCTCTTATTGTGCTTCCTCCATTTAACTGAGGAATTTTCGCTATCAGCTTCAAGCTTCAAGCCATGAAACTTGGCCTTCGGTTAATATATTCATTGGCAGAGTTCTCTTTGGTACAGAGAACATATTTTTATTTGGAGTGGTTGCTCTACACAATACAGATATTTGTGTTTAACTAGTAATGCTGCACTCATGGAGATCTTTAAGGCTGGAAGGAGATGGCAATTTCAAATATTCTCAAACCATTCACTTCTGCCTATAAATGGCTATAACTCCTTTTAGATATTTTTTTTTCTTTTAATTTTTTTAAACAGAAATATGAACTGACAATGAGCCATTTCTCTTTTAAATTTTAATTTAAATAACACTTCAACACAATTCCTAAAAAATATGCCAACCTAGAAAAACAACAAGAATTAGCACAGAAACTTCTGGCCATTCTTTTGGCTAGTTTATGTCAATAGAGTCATAATGATTTACATCATCTGGATTTGCCTCAGCTGGAAAACTAGATTCAGGGTAACAGCATCTAGGAAAGGCAATGATGTGTAAATATTTCTTTGGCTTTGCTACACACACTGTGGATGGAATTAATTTCCCCACCTTTGGCAGTCTGGTTGTTAGTTTAAGCTAGTCTAGTCAAAACTAGACTGTTTCTGAGATTTAATGACCTCCAATTCAGACACCCTACCTTTAGATTTCTATTTCAGGTTGGGCTGAATTGTCCTAAAAACCATGTGGATGAGCTCAACTACCAGACGCTACTTGTGCCTTTCCCAGTTTTCCCCCAAACTTCTTGTGCTGCCCTGGATAAAGCAATTGCTATGATTTTTGTTGCAAGACCTGCTTGTTCACAGTTGCTGCCTGTCTTTTAGAAAGCTCTGTCATGGAGGCACAGGCACATTTCTGTCATTCCTGTTTACTTCCTACACCTCAGACCAAGGAGTGCCCTTGGTAGGGCTTCTTGCTATCCTGAAACCACAGACCTATGCTTGTCTGCTTTGCCTTGGGCAAATCCCACCCCTCTCATGTCTCAGGCCAGCTGATAAAGTGAATCATAGAATCAGAGAATGGTTTAAGTTGGAAGGCATTTTTAAAGATCAGCAATGAGTGATCTTCAACTAGAAAAGGCTGCCCAAAGCCCCATCCAACCTGACTGTGACTCTTTCCAGAGATGGGGCATCCACCACCTCTCTGGGCAATCTGTGCCAGTATCTCACCACCCTCATAATAAAAAAGTTTCTTCCTTGTATCAAGTCTAAATCTACCCTTTTTTAGTTTAAAAGCATTGCCCCTTGTCCTATTTCTACAGACTCTGCTAAAAGTTTTGTCCTGATCTTTCTTGCAGGCTCACTTTAAGTACTGAAAGGCTGCAATAAAGTCTCCCTGGAGCTTTCTCCAGGCTGACAACCCCAACTCCCCCAGCCTTTCCTCATAGGAGAGGTGCTCCATCTCTCTGATCATCTTCAGGAATCCTTTTCCCACAGTGGAGGTCAGGGTCCAGGAAGGCTGCTGAAGACAAAGAACTACAGAACCCACCTCTGACTGTTGCATTAAAGGAAAGAACCTATTCCAATCACACATGTGCCACTCTGCCTTAGGAGAGAAATGGTTTGCAGTGTGTACTCAGGCTCATTCTTTCCTTAATTTTTTTTTTTGTTAAATGTCTAACTGAAAAAAAAAATAGTTCTAATGACTTCTCAGCAAAGTCCTATACCACAAAAAACCTCTGGATCTCTTGAAACTCCCTGCTCTATGTGCTAACTTGGCACTATTTATGGGCAGTGTAAACTGTGCACTTCTCCATTCCTCTCCACCTTCTCCTGTTCCCTTCCTCATTTTCCAATATGGGCATCCTCTCTGGAAATGATACACAAACTGCAAGTCTTGGAGTAAGATACTAAGCAAATGAGGCATTATAAACATTTTAAGTGAAGTTGCTTATTGGAAACATTATTTTGGTTTTAGGGCAGGACTAGTGGAGAGAATGGGCAAAGAAAAGCAAGAGCAGCATCAGCTCTTTGCATGGAGAGTTGCTCTACACCCTGCCAACCCCATCCATGTGAAGAGCAGCTATAATGTTTCTGGAGCAGAACCAGATTTCTGGTGCTGCAGGGCTTCAGGGCAGCTCCAAGACTGGCTTAACTATTCTGGGACTTTCCACACAGAGATCCACAATGGTAAGAAACTGTGTCAGCCCTGCTGACAGCTTTCCTTTAGGCAGTCCTTGGTTACACTCCACAATTGTCTGTCACTACGAATGCATGGCACAACAGGAAGCTCAGTGCCTAGTCTGATTTCAGCCACTTGCTTATCACCACTCACTTACGAACCACAACTTTGTTCTTATTGTTTTACTTAATGGAGAGTTTAAATAACTCAGTGTTCAAGTACTTCTTTTGCTCCAGTTAAGATGATGTAGTAGTGCACCAGGGATCAATATTGCCCACAAATTTTAGGTTCAGCATCTCTGTGGCTAAGCATGAGAAGTTGCAGAGAAAACATTCTCTTTTGGGAAACACTCCTGGCAGATCTGTATTGGCAGTTGTCTCAGTCCAGAATCCTCTTTCTTGTACTGAATTTGGGTGTATTTCTGATTTTCTGCTGCCTTCCTAAGCTCACCGACTCCAAGGGCCAGATGAAATGGATCTGACACTGGTGCTGACTAAATGGCTGACATTTAGAGGAATTCAGATGGGCAGAACTGGCCAACATGAACCTTCTGAAATTTAACAAGGATAGATGCAAAGTCCTGCACCTGGGGAGGAATAATCCCCTTCAATAACACAGCAGGGGATGGATGGGGCTGGGGAGAAGCTGAAAAGGACCTGTGGGGGTCTTGGTGGGAGGTGACCATGAGCCAGCAGCATGCACTGGCAGCAAAGAAACCAAACAGCATCCTGGACTGTAGAAGAGGAGCCAGGAAATCCAGGTTTCCTCTTTAGTCACTGCTTGTTGGATCACATCTGAATATTGCATGCAGATTTGGGCTCCTCTTTGCAAGGAGAACATTGATCAGGTGGAGGGAGCTCAGTGGAAGCTCAGCAAGTTGGTCAGGGGCTCCAGCACTCATCCTGTAACGAGCTGGGCTTGCTCAGGCTGGAGAAGATACAGCTCCAGGTGAACCTAAAGCAGCCTCCCAGAGCCCAAAAGGAGTTCATCCACTAGATAGAGCAACAGCACATGGAGGGAAGAAGAGAAGTGCATTGAAACAAGGGAGGTTCTGTTCAGATATAATTAAAAACATTTGTACTGTGAGGGTTGTCAAGCACTGGAACACATTACCCAGATTGCTCCATCCATGTCCTTGGAGGTTTTTAAGACTTGTTTGGATCAACCTGATCTCAGAGGAGCAGGGAGCTGGGTCACAGACCCAACTATCTTCCAACCACAATTATTCTATGGGAATTAGAGCAGTGTAGGAGAAAAGTAGAGAAAGTCAGCTTACACTGTGGCAGAATGAAAGAAGGCTGAAGAATGAAGATGTTTTGAAAACTGAGCAGTAGAACCAGTTTCTGTTCTTAGGTCTGTTTACAGAAACAGAGGTTGACATTGAATATGCCATTTTCATCTGTGGTTTTGGTTCTAAGCTGCCACAACTACACTGTGTGGGTGAGGTTTCTAGGGCCCAATCTACATCTAACAAAAGAAGTTCTGACCTTGGATCTTTCCTTGAAGTTTTAGATTCCTCTTGGATTCAGCAATGTGCAACAGAAAATAAAATCACAGTAGAACAATGTAAAGAAAGGATATAAAGAAATCAAACAAAGAGAATAAAGGCCAATTTAAAAAAGAAAATAAATAATAATATTTCTAATAGCTCTTCAGTCAGCAATAGAAAAAAATGTTTAGATTTTATAAGAGAATTTTAAGGACAAAAGAAAAAGAAATATTAAACCCAAAGTAGAAATCTCTAATTTTAGCCAGATGAATTTAAAATCTCTGTTTAGTACACAAAATCTCTTGGGTAAACAAAATATGCCTTTGTCCCTTGCTTAGTCCAAGAGGGATAATAAAGCTAAGAGACAACACTGGATTTAAGGATAATCAGATTAAGGCTGCGTTCTCTATTTTATTTCTAATCTTTAGTTGCAATAACCAATGGTGTTTGGAACTGTGTCTTGAAAACTGTATCTAAACATGAGGAACACCTGCTGGCCTGACTGAAAGACTGAAGATATTGGACAAAGTTTTGTTGTGTTGGACAAAATCTGTGCAGAGCTTCTGACTTTGGTTTATATTATCTTAGTTTTGTGGTGATAGTCTCTTAAAATGAGAGTACCCTACCCAGCTGTAGGAGGCTCTTATGTGGATGGGAGTCTGGACCACTGACCTGGAGTTAGGAGGGATTCTGCACAGATCTGATCTTATATATTTAAGATCAATCAATTGAGGTGTGTTATCTTTATGTAGCACTAACCAAACTTGTTGTTTCGAAGAGATGGAGGCCACAGAGTTTTCTCCTCAACACACAAATGAAATGTCTTATGGAAAGGGGGAATGATTCAAATATAGTCATGCTGGAGTTTATGAAATGAGGATTATAAACACAGTGTGGGGGAGAAGTGGGCAAGTCAATCATGGTGCCTGTGTGACATTGCTCTCAGGAATTTGCAGTGGTGTTTCTGGCTGAAATGAGCTCATCCTACGGGCTCTGACTGCAGAAGGTACATTTTAAAGGGGGAGAATAATTAAGCAATGACAGAGGCATCATCATTATTAGATAATCACAACCCAGGGGCATTAGCAAACGTTGAGTGTCTCTAATCCCATGGGGTCTAATTATTCTGTGATAATAACCACACCTCCAAGTTTTAATTTATTCTTGTGGAGAATCTGGAGGGGGAGGGGGAGAAATAGGGACATTTTAATATTTTTGCTAAAAGAAGATGCAGTTGGCCTTTCACTAGGGCTCATCAGTATTCTGATCTAACTAGCATGTGTGATTTGCATTAAATTGTCTGCCCTTTACTGTGATCTCCAGCCAATCTGAGTATCCACCCTTGCACAGACTGGTGGCCTCCCTGTTCCTAACAGTACCAGCAGGCCCTGGTTCTATTTCTCAGGACAGATTTTGGCAAAGGTGAGGTAGATTTTCCTGGTCTGGACAGGTGTATTTTCCATAAGGTCCTCTGACAAACACATTGCCATTGGTATGGAGAAAGAAGTAAAAACTTGCACATTTTCTGGTATCTGGGAAGTGCTGTCTGACATGTCAAAAAGGAAGATTCTAGGAAGTTTAAGTGCTCTGCTTGTGCTTGGATAGGATAAAATTAAAGTGACAGATGCACTCCAGGGAAAGAGCACCAGAAAAGCAAGAGAGCAAGAAAGAGTCAGGGGAAACAAGAATGACAATATAGAAAGACATATACCAATATCACAGCCTTTCTCCAGTAAGTCAGTGCCCCTCTGCTGCTTCATTACTCACAGGTGAACTGTGCCCATGAAATATTGTCCATTTCTGCCCAAGGAACAGGGAAAGAGAAGCAACAGTGAGCAAAGGAGGAAGGGAGAATGCCATGCACTCAACATCTGATCTCTTTTTTAGTTCTGTGTGCACACATGTGCAAATGAGAGAAAGCATGACAGAGAGGGGGAGGACAGGAAAGAGTCTTTCCCCATGGTGATCCTTCTGGTTCTGGCTTTCTGAAAACAGGTTTATATTTTATTAAGTCATTCGTGAACACTGACTTTTACAAGAATTAAAAAAAAAAAACCAAAACAAAAAAACAACAACCCAGGAAACATAAAGAGATGAACCCATTCATACAAATTCTTTGCAAATTCAGAAGGCAAGGCCTTCAACAATGGGAGAATAACTTTAGGCTCATAAATCCATACTATTCAGCACTGCATGGGTTTTTGAGAGCTAAGAAAGCTTGAGAGAAGTGAAAATCAGGGACACTCATTTTAATCACTTGTTTATGTTAACACCTAACTTGACACTTATGATTGTCATGAAATTACAGTGTCTACACCATGGACATTCCACAGCAGTGCAAAGAAGGAGGAGAAAACAAGAGTATGCAAAGGTACCACAGGTATGGCAGACAAATTTATTATTTGGTTATTTTTGTAGTTTTCTAGTCCTCTCTTCCATAATTTTCCTCCAAACCTATCTATCTAGCAGAAGGCGTATTAACAAACAAGGGTTTATTGATTGGACATGTCTTTGTGAATGTAGGCTGGTTTTGTGAATCTTGGTGTTTTAAAGGCACATTTTCCTATGAGATTTTGAACACAAAGAAAGAGAGAGTAAAAAGCAAGTCAATATTCTTGGCCAATTCCACGCTGATGCTTCTGCTTTGTTAAAATGCATTCCTCAGTGAAGACCATCCACCTCTAGCGTAAACTACAAGCTGTACCTCAGTACTGTGCCTGCAACAGGTTGTGCATCCTCCCCAGCACACCACAATGGTAAGTCACCTTTGGTTTTGGGTGGGAAGTACTTTAGAGTGGCTTGGGAACAGAATAACAATGCACAGTGAGCTGACTTGAGTTCAGCTTCATAGCTGACCATCATATATTTCCAACTGTAACTCTCAATGAAATCAAACCAAATTGAATCACCACAATATGAGGAAAACAAAGAGGAATTGCTGAGCACTTAGGACTCAGTGGGGCCAAGGGCTGTGGCTGTGCTCCTTGAAGCACCACTGAGCTCACATCAAAGCCATTTCTACAGGGAACTTCCAGCTGTGCTCTCATGTTTATCACAGCTATCTCACACAATTTGGAGCAGGCTATTGTTCTGAGATGCATGCCCTGATGCTGAAATGACCTCCATGTGGAGCTGCATCAGAATACAGCCACTTATAATTCACTTTCCAAAGAATTTCTGATCTAAAATCAAGAAGGCTCTACTGGAGGCCAGGATCTCCTGCCTGGAGTACAGGTTCCTTCACATGGCCCCTGGTGTGCCTGCAACATCTTTGACACGCATTCAGCACTAAACATTGACAAACAATATGCAGTGGCATCTCTCCATTAACAAAAAAGAAAAAAGGAAAAAAAAGAAAGAAGAATGCCAGCGAAGTCCAAGGCTACAATTCAAGGTAAGCAATGTTTTTGTTCTACAAGTGCTTACCACGTACATATATGCCAATTCAAATTCTAGTACATGGGAGAGGATTCATCTTCTTTTTCACCTCTCTCATATATCTGTCTTAGGATAATGTAAACAGTCCTTGGGAGGTGTTTGTCTTTCCATTGCAACAAGATGCTTCTAAAAGGCTTGTCTCCTTCAGACACTTAGGAGTCCTATCCATGGTATTTTAGAATAGAGAAGAGCTAAACCATATATTGAAAATTTGAGTTTGTAGTTAAAGGAGTTATGAACCCTGAAGGTGCATGCAATTATTTCCATGGCAGATGGGTTTCTAAGAGGGGTGTGCAAGCACAGCCTTATTGCAATAGCACATCCACAAAAGGCAGTTGTTCACCCCTGGGAGCTGCAGAATTTGAGGATTATCTTGCCTCATGTAAAATTACTCAGCGAGGTCCTTTGCAGACCATTTGTAAAGTCATGCTGAGTTCACTGTGATACTGGTTCTCTTCATTCATGTTACACATTTTTGTTCTGCAAACAGCAAAGGCAGTTGAGGGTTTACTTTACTTGGTTTTAAACTCATGCAGCTGTTGGAGATATTTTTGTTTGGTCATTGCATGAAATAATTCAGTAGCCCCATAGCCAAACAACTACTTCTTTGGAGAGAATGTTTAAACAATTAAGATATTAATAATAATAAAAAGTTGAATAAAATTAAGACTTAAAATTATTAGTTTTTACTATTAATTATATTTTTTCTGCCTTGGGTAAACAGACCAGGAGTATCCATGGACACAAGCACAATTCAGTAGGATTGAAGGAACAGCGTTGGCAGTAGTTGAAAGCTCCTTCGAATGCATGAGTTTCTCTAAGATTTACATTATTTCCTGGGTATTATGAACTGCAGCATTTTCTGGGCTTGTAACTGCTTGTAAGATACATTACATATAAGCTCACATATCTACCTGTGTAGGCAAGCTGATACTATCATCTTTCTTTACGAGAAAGCAACCCTGAATGAACTTCAAATAGTGCTTCCAACAGAAAGAAAAAAAAGCTTTTTTTTTTTTTTACAAACTGGGATTCTTGTAGCTTGAAATAGAGATTAAGAGTGGGGTAGAGAGACACTTACAAAATATAATGTATTATATGTGTTATTTGTATACTGCAAGCAAAGTAAATCCTGAAATGTGCTAAGGCAATGGATTTAATACTTTAGGAAGATGATAATGCAATAATGTTTAAAAAACAAACATGTCTCCTGTTGAATTAGATCCTGCTAATCCATGGTTTAGTACTGTATGCTGCTTCCTGAAAGAAAAAAATTAACTAGCACAGTGCTTGACTGAAAATATGCACGTGTTTCTGTCCTTTTGTATTAATGGAATTCTGAGGAAATAGCTGGAGATTTCTGTGCCAAAAATTCATAAATTGAAAATGTTGATACTAAAACAGATAGGGAGCTTTGCCAAAATGACCCCTACCGTTGTCAGGCAGCCTCACAGCACTTCACAAAGCAGTTCTGCCCACCCTGAGCCCATTCGGTGCCTGAACACCCCTGAGACCCTTCAGGCTGCACTCACTGATGCAGCTGCTCAGAAACCCTTCTGAGAGGAGAATGCACAGAGACCTGTTACATTTTAAGGGACAAATGTGCAAACAGGTCATCCCAGTAAACTGGTGGCCTGTCTGCCGCCATCAGCATCCTTCAGGTTATCACTGGCTCATTTTTCCAATGAGGACTCCAGGGAGGCTCCATATGAATCCATCACCTCTCCTTCTACTGTACTGGGACTCTTCTATTTTTGGCTCCAACTTGTACTTACATACCTGCTTAAGAGTGGCCTAATAATCAGATGGGCTTAGTACCAATATATCTCCAAGAAGCAGCATAACCTTTGGGCACTAAGAGCAGTCAAAATCAACTCACTGATTGAGGAGCCTAACCACAGACTCAGAAATCTAACACCATGTGTGTACGACCTGCTGACACACAGCAGTTCAGAAATATACTTGTCCTGCCACAAATCTCCTTGAACTACGCAGTCCAGTAACAGGCACTGGGATGTGGGCATGCTAAGGCAAGGTTTTCTTCCATGGCTTCCTTGAAAATGTATTCTTTTAAAATATTGGTGCTGAGATCAGAGTTAAGGCATTGAAATGCTCTGGCCTCCAAGCACTAAGGTAACAATGCTATTTATATAACTAGACTTAAATACAAAATTTAAAAACATGTGCTTGGGTTAAGTGTGTGTACTCCACATACACTGTATTTTAAAACCTTTATGTAAGCGATGTTTTACATTTATCAACTGTATCTTTATCCTGAAAATAATGAAAATTATACTAGGGAAGTTTTCTACATTCTGCAAAACTATTAAAGCTTATTTTAAGTGATTTTAAATAATATTCCACAATAATGGAACATGCATTAATTCCACGTGAAATGGCACAAAAATTATAGATTTGTACTACAGCACGACGAGCACCATTCTGCATTTTAAACCGATCTTTTCCAACATGAAACATCTACTTCAATTCAGTCCTTAGCAAACTGTCAGACCTTCCTACACACCTACTGGTAGGGTTATTTTTGAATCATCCTGGAAGCAAATCACAACTATCTCAGTGGGTGCACTGGCCTCTAACAAAATGTCATGGTGGCAGCCTTGTGCCACTGATCGGAGAAAAATGTTTTGTACTGAAGTGAACAAAAAGCAAATCTTCTAAGAATGGTTATTTGAACATTCTTCACTGCTTCTCAGCTGAAGCATCTTGTATATTCTATAAAATCTCTACCATTTCAACAATTGTGCTCACAACATGAACACCTTCAACTAACAAAGACAATCTTCATACTAGATTAGGGGGTAGAGAAAATAATGAGCCACAGATGATAGCTATAAGTTGTAATTCTCTGCTTTGACCAGAGGGAGAGAATGAATTAATTCTCACAGGAAAGGCAGTACAATTTTTTTTCTTTTTCAGTTTATTCTATACTTCAGTCTTCCTTTTTTTGGGGGACTGTTATTCTTCAATGTCAGCATCTGTCTGAAAATGAGTATTTTTAGACCTTTGTGCTGAGGAGAATTTTTTTTTTCCAGTGTAAGAGTTAATGGCTGAATACTGACATAATATGACAAAAGCTGTGCTGGATTTTAAGAGATCATTAAAGGAAAAAAAGTATCACTTTCTCACTTTCTACCCTATCAGTATTTTTTTCCCCAAATATTTCCTCTCAGGTTTACACAGCAGATAAACCTGAAGAGTTTTTTACTGAAGCATGAATAGCTAGTTCAGCTGTGTGAATAAATAATAGTTTAGAGAATCAAACAATCATGAAAATGTCATGGAGAAAGAAGGCTCCTAGGTCTGAAACTGAATTAGCTTTTGGTTTAGCAATTCTATCCCTCCACAGCTCAGAAATTATATTGTGTATGTTCATGCAGATAAATTTGGATATATAATTAGCTGTTTCGTCTCTTCATTTACACATAGTAGGGCTTTCCTACTGGTTACTGAAACAAACATTTATGTGTGAATTTGAAGAAATGAAATTGAAATTATCTCACAGAGGCTGTGGAATCTCCATCCTTGGAGATAACTTAGACCTTGATTGGACATGACTTCCACCAGCCTGCTCTGAGTGGTCCACATTTTACAGTGCTGTATTAGCCCTGTACCACCCAGGACAGTGGGAACACACATTATTACCCTTGGGAAAATTAAGGCAGTGGGTCAACTGAGGGAAATTAAACATCAGACAGTGTTGGAGACAGATACTTTGATTCTCAGCTTACATGCCCCTCCTTCACATGCATCTCCAGGCATTCCCACCACCCCCTGAATGAACTCTGCATCTCTGCAGGCTCTGGAGCAGCAGCCTCCCTGCGAGCTCTTTGCTCAGAGATCCATTTACAGGATGTGTCAAGGACAGCCTCTGGAGGAGAGAAAAATGTTCCTGACACTCAGCTGGGATTCATCCTGTCCAAATTGGGATACCTGCAGTTGAGGTAGTCCCTCCAAAACCTCTTCCCAGTTAACAAGAAATGGAAACTTCCAAGTTCTCACCCAAAGGGAACTGAGACAAACTGGATAAGGCAAACCTGGAGTCAGGTAAAAGCTACCCCAGCCCAAATCCTTCTGTTATGAAATGCTACAGGTGCCTGCCTTTAAAACACTATGAAGTAGTACTGGTACCTGTCTTTAAAACAGAAAAAGTATCCTAAGCAATTGAAATGAAAATAAAGTGAAGAATTAATTAACTAAATAGGGGTGATTAAAGTAAATAAAGGAAACAATTATCATATCAAAATAAAAGACAAGAAAGATGATTAAATGAGTCTTCAAAAGACCCATGAGGAACCCATGAAAGACATAATATGCCTTTACCTGGTTTTTAGTCTTTCATGATTTCATTTTAATTTTTATTCACTACCATCTGATAATTGCAAGAAACAGTTACTTTAACCATAGGCAATTTAAACCATTTTAATTTTTTTTCCAGGGCCAAGAGACAAAAGAACCTATTTATTGCCTGAGGGGATTTTTACTAAAATGAAAGCTTAATCTTTCATGTTTTTTTAAGCAAAGGCTTTTAAAAAATCATTTCTAACAATGCTGTAGGGAGACACTTCCATGGGTATGCAAAATTGAAATTATAAATTTACAATTATAAAAAAATTAATAGTTTGGGGGATTGTATTGTCTCTGTTCATTCTGAATGAATACTCTTTCAAGCTTAAGAGAAAGTATTTAGCACATGGAGGAGAACGAATGTCCTTAGACTCTCTTGTGGTCAAAGCTGTTTAGTCAGAATGTATGGGAGAAAGATCATTGGAGTTTAGTTTGTTTGGAAATCCTCAAATGTCAGCTGCCCACTGCCTCCTCACTTCCTGGCCTGTTTTTCTGTGTTGCCAGTGCACTGAAGTTGGCCTGGCCACTATCTGCTCTGCACTAGTGTGGTGCACTGATGGTTGCTAAATCTTATGGATGTAAAATTAAGCTTCAAGATGAATTCTAACTGAAACAACCATCTTTTGGGGCTCTAATGACACAGGTTTATAAAGGACAGAACAAGAGCTCTTGGTCAAAGATTGATTCGGGGGGATTTTCAGGGGAGATATATCTGGCTAGAAACATGGATATGATTGATGTGGCTGCCATGGTTCAAGGCATACTGGAAGTACACACTGATGCCCATCTCCATTCTGTGTAGGATTTTGCCTTTAACAACAGCAAGAAAAGGATTAAATTTAAGCATCTACCTTTGCACTGCCACAAATGTGGGCTGTTTTCTCAACTAAAAAATATTAATTTAATGCATTATCTGGAGAGATGCAAACATTTCTTCCTGGGCTTAGCTCAGGCTTTGAAATCAGACAAAATAATTTACACTTATGAAACACAACAAGCTGAATTGTTCTATTAAAGGAAAACTAGACCAAAAAAATACCCTTAAGGCCTCCAAACATCCACACATTGAAAGGCAGATTTAAATGTTTTCTGTCTACATATTTCAAGTTTTAGTGGAAACACTTTGAGCTACTATGAAAAGCTTTATCAAACTAAATTCATTTTCCATGGAGCAGAGAAGAATCATTGAAGATATTATTCAGGTTTACAAAATATGTAATAGGGTGGAGAATGTGGAACCAGATAAGGAAGGTTAAACTGAAGAACACTTTAACAAAGCTTGATTTTAGGTTGGTTGTGCAACATAAATAGGTCAGTGGACTTATTAGAGATTTTCCAAGCTGTCTAACATTAAAAACACCTGTGTACAGTTGCCATCTATAAGATTTTCAAAGGCAACTGATATTCTGAAGACACTATTTGAAAGGCTAAATACCCAGAATTTTTTGGAAATAACACAAGTTCAACGTGCTAGCCAAAATAATTAACCTCTTTGAAAAAACCCTTTGTATCTGCTCTACAATACCACCCAGAGCAACAGGAAGCTCTAGTTACCCCAAATACATATCTGCCCAGCCCAGTGGAAGCTCCTGTCTACCACGGGCCTCTGCAGACCTGGACATCAGATAAAGCAACCTTCCAGGTACTCAAGGAGCCTCAAGATCAGGTTAAAAGGGAACAGCAAGTCAGACAGGCTGGGTAAGAAGACTGTGTTGGACAGGGGAGGAGAGAAATGCGGCCTTTAAGGTTGAATCCACGTTCTGTGTGTACATGGCAAAACAAAGTGCACAACGGGAACATTGTGGTCCCACTGTGCTGCAGGGCAGCAAAGAAAAAGGGAGTTAATTTCCAGCCCCTCTGCACCACAGTGCAGTGCATTGAGTTGCCCTGGGAACTCTTGTCAGTATGGGTCAAGATCTGTTGTGTGTACCTTGGGAGGACAAGGCCGCTCAGATGTTTATGAGCTAAACTGCAGAGATATCACAGAGCATGCATGAAATGCAACATTTCTGCTTCTCTAAATGGGTGGCATTTGGACATGTGTAACATGGAAACACTGACACTGGGAGTAGCCTTTTCCAAAGGGCTAAGTCCCAGCTCCAGGACAGAGGGAAGAGATTGCTCAGGTTTAAAAAGAACACATCAGCAAGCCAAAATTATTTTCACTCAACCTGCTTCTCAGAGATGTTGCTAATGAATATTATTTTTATGTCAAGATGACGCTCATGCCAGAAACAGGAGAATTCCACAGATTTAGTACTAGCCAAGCTTCTTTCCATTTAACCCCTGTCCCAAACAAACAATAAAACTGTAATATAATGGGAGCCCTGGCCAGCACTAAGACCCAGCACCACACTTAGTCCCATTTATTTTTTGCAGTGAAGACTGTTTTCCTTACTGATGAGCTCAGTCTGCCATGAATTACTTTTTCATGGGGGATAAATATACACTTAAACAAGATTAAACACAAATGTTCTTTAGTAGTGTCTAAAATAATATGAATGTTTTTTAGAACAGCAATAAACACACTTCATGATGCAAATAATTACACCCTGCAGCCTTTATGTAACAATAAGTGGCCAAATTCTCTACTCAGCTACATCACTGTAAACCCAGAGTAACTACACTGAATCAACATCTCTCTCTGTGGATTCTGGAGATTCTGAAGTGTTACCTAAGCCTGAATTTGCCCCAGTTTCTCTCTAGCGTTTTGGAGACATCAGACATCCATGTCTGGAAATCCACATGGTGGTCATGGAGGCATTTCCACCTCTTACCCTGTCTCTTTTGCCCCCTTAATGAAGTCAGAATCTGGCTGTGTATTCCTTGTGCATCTGATATCACTTCTGTAACTGTGTACTCAGGACCAGAAGAAAGCTCAATTGAGATCCAGCAAGAGAAAGAAAAAAAAAAAAGTACGTCACAAAAATTCATGAAGGGTAAAGGCAATACTTGCATGTGATGGGAATCAAAGATCAGTATCTTGGGGATTAAAAAGAACCACCTCAGCTGATTTTCCTTTGGATGGGAAGAATTTGGTCATGTTCTGAATTCTTTGTGAAAAGTTAATTTTATCTTAAGTTTCCCATGCAATTGTAATTTTCACGCAGAGTTTTTTAAGATGGGTCTGTTAGGCTTTAATGGCCCCTGAAATGGATCTAGAAAAGCAAACATGCCCACACTGGACCATTTGAAAAAGCAGTTATTTGCTTGAAAATAGCAGCAACAAAGATGTATTCAGCTGTTAAAGGCTCTTCACAATTTACATGAGCGCGGAACCCATGACACAACATGGAACCAGCGTTTTAACTACCACCTTGCCCTTGACTGCCATGTTTGTGTGTTGGAAGCAGGCACTCTGTTCTTACCAGGACTTGTGAGGGCTCCCAGAGCACCAGTCGTTGTGGAGAGAGGGTTTGCATTGGTGGTGGTAGCTGAGGTCTGGGCGGCGGCTGCTGCGGCTGCTAAAGTTGCCAAATTCTGTAATTGTAAAGCGTTCATGCCTATGTGGAGAAGCAATAGGGTTAATTAAAACAGGTAATAATAATCATCATCATAATCATAATCGTCAAAAAGTGCTGTTTTCAATGGTCATGGAAATTGCCATGTGCCTTGCCAATAAACTAGATTCTTTTCATTCCCAAGACATCTATAACCTCAAACCACCTCTTACAGTTCCTGAAGAGTATTTCTCATCTCTCTACCTTGCAGTTGAGAGAATGCACCAAAGACACCAGCCTATACTTCAGGAAAATTAAACCTGGTTTGTGCCTCTTCTAAGGGAAGTGTAGAATTAAAAGTAATTTAAACCCTGCGTGAAGCCCAGGCACAATATTATTTCCTGACACAATGGGGGATATAAAGAAGATAACTAGCATTTAAAACACATTCAGGACAGGGTCATATAATTGGGATGAATAAAATTTGTTTCCCATATTTCCCAGTTTGAATGCCTAGAAGCTTGTCTGATTTTTTCTGAATGTTAGTTTGCCTACAAGAGATATTATTCCTCCCTGCACACTTTGTATTTCAAACAGAGGAGCTTAACAACAACTTGGACAAAATGAAAAAAAAGGAGAGTTTAAATACAATACTTGGGAAGTATGTTTGAGAAGAAAAAAAAATGCAGTGAAGGAGAGGTACTGTCTAGGAATTCAGAACTCCTGCAATAATGGAGAGTGATACTATTTTCAAACATAGGTATTGCAGACTCAGGTTAGTACAACCAATGATTTCCATAAAGAGGAATTCTTACTGTCACAGCATTAGGGACTGTGAAATAAACCTTTATATAAATATCTATTTCTGAATAAAGCCCCAGATTTAAATAAAGCATGTTCCAACAGGCAGGTCAGGCCTCAGGTGAGCACCTAATTTGACTGAAGTCCTAATGTGGGTGTCAATGCCCAAAATCAGTTCAGATGTTGGTGTTTCTGAAAATGTGACACCGTTGCAATGGTGGGAGTTAAGATTTTAGTTGATCCAAGATACACCAATTCATAGTCTGGAACTGGAACAAGACACTTTGAGAAATTACATGATCAAACCTCTTTAAAGTTTCTTTTGGAAGCTAAAGACCATCTTAAAAGATAAGGCTTTTCTCAAACATTACTAATTCAAACTATTTTGCAAGACACAGTTCATAGGTATGCAAACAATATTGTTTTTATTTTTTAAAACTACTAGTCTGACTAACTGGCTTGCCTTGGGTGTAAGTATTTTTTTTTCTGAATTATCTTCCTTTGATAATAAGACTGCAGACTATTTCAAACAACATTTTGGGGATGGAAAAGACGGATCCAAATCTTTGTGAACAAAGCAGTCAGTAACCCTCAAAATGAGACATGGAATTAATTTTTATCCTGGACTGATATTGGTCCTTAATTATAATTTACCTTCCTATTTCATAAGGAGAATAAGTAATTCAGCAAAGAATATCCAGCAAACATTGCTGATCTTCACTGAGGCTGTATTATTGTGCCATCCTGTAACAAGGATTTGGGAAGCAGTGGGTTGCTCTCCTCCAGAGGAATGGCTTTCTATCACCCACTGTTTAGTTATTCATCAAAAGGATCAGTCATAGCCAGCTTATATTTCTTCTGTGTGAGGAAGAAGAAATAAGGAAGAAGAAGTCCAAGTTCCTTTGGACTTTTAAATGGTATACAAGGTAGGATTAAATAATTGTGGTGAAAACAGAATGATTCTAGAGGACAGCCTAGGCCAGACAAGGTCAAAAACAAATACCATCATTGTCTCATTCCACAAAATCTTTTTTTTTTTTTTTTTTTTTTTTTAAATAAGCATGGGAGGAACCCATCAATTTGGCAAATGAGTTTGAATGCCCAAAGAAGATGAATGAACAAGAGCTTGGTGCTGAGGAGGTTGTCTCCTCACCCCATTTGTTTTACTGTAGCAGTGACTGTAAGACACTGGCCACAAAACAGCCTGCAGGTGGTATAGGGGGTCAGCTTGGGTGTCTGCAGGAGAAAAACTTGCTGGCTGTTGTCACACCTGAGTAAGGGAAGGACAGCAAAGACCCCCACTGAACTGAGCACCCAAATGTGAGTGTTAGCAAGGGCTCATAGCACATTGTCACCCAGCAAGCTCTAGAGCCCATTTTGTCAGCAGTTTTATCATTTAATATGCATCTTCTTTAGGATCCTCTGTCTGCTCCAACATCTGAAAAATAAGTCCTGTCATCACTGTTTCACATTCCCCAGGCATTTTACCATCTCTGCTCCCTCTTTATTGGTTTCTCCCATCATTGTCAGGAATGTCAACATCCCATTTGCTTGGACAAATTTGGAGGAGAGAAACCAAATGCTCTGAAGTCCCAGACCCCAAAAGTACTTTACTTTCAAATGGGGGTTTTTGGTTCAATTGAACCTCAGCTAAGGTACAGTTCTGCAGTTCTGTGCAGGATGAATCTGCTCTCTCATTCTCTCCCCTTTCACACACACTCTTCACACATTTCACATTCTACAGTTTTTTTTTCAAAACAGTCCCAAATCCCGCAACAGAACTGGACAGCAAATGAGTAGATGGATTTTATTTGAAAGTGCTGCTCACTCAGCAAATGCACCTCTCTCTGAAGAAATGCAAATTGCTTAACACTGAGGAACAGCCTCATAGGCAGAGCTGCACATGAAAAATGAATATCTTCCTGTAGAGGAATAAAAAGCCCCTTCTGGGTAAGGAATAACTCTTGATCTTCATGATGGAGACAATGTTGGGAATTAAAGGGAAATGATTAAAAAACCCAGATTCACAATACAGTTTGATTCCATTTTTAATAACATGTATTTACCAATGTGCTATCAGCTTGGCAAATATTCAAGATCGCAAAGAAATTCGACTTTCATTTTGTTATTTGGCAGATTAAAAAAACAATTAAATTATGTACAAAACAGATGCACAGTATGCCTTGCTTGAAACTTAAGATTTTTTAAAAAATTATTTATAAGGATAGGGGCATGAAAATTTAATTTAATGTTCACCTTAGGTAATTTTGTGTCTTATTGTTCACAGCAATTACCATAAATCTACATATCAATAAGCGAGAACAGATGTCAGTTGTTACAAGTGCTTGCCAATCAGGCCTGTTAAAAAGTGACAGATGGATGGTGATAGAACATTCTCATAAGGCCTATTAGCACATTCACAGGAAATTTTTGTAGTGCTGCACAGTCACAGATGCAGTTCTGTGAAAACACTGGGAAATTTGAGAGCACGAGATTTACATTTTACAACTTCTTGTGCTGCCTCTAACACAAACTTTCATACAATGAAGTAATTTGCCTCGTTTCAGTCACTGCAGCTTTTCTCCTGTGATAACTGTAAATTTGGAATTATTGGGTATTTGTAGAGGAGGGAAGGGAGTCACAAGCCGTTCCTCAAGATTTCTTTGGCCTCATCAGTTCTTGGGTTTCTAAAACCATAATAAAATCATATTAGAAAATAGCTGAGATTGCTTACTGCACAAATTCCAAAAAAAGGAAGGCACCAGCTACATTGAGTGGCACAGTATGCATGGAGAGTTTCAAAGTCAGTGGTGATTATCAGAATGAAATCTGATCGCTCATAAGCAGTTCCCACTGACTTGACTTCCTTTGCTTTGGAAATTTTATCCTTCTCAATTATTAGGATTTATTCCACCTGAATTAAATCTTAGCTGCAGCTTAAAAAATGGGGATTAAGGTAAAATTTATCATCTCCAGGCTAAAAAGCAACTATTTGCTAACACTGACATTAGCCATTTTGGATGCTGATGGTAAAATGTGTATAAAGGTGTGGAGGGTGAGGCTATTCCAGCAATATTCTAAGAATTAAAATAGACAGAAGATCTAAGTGCCATCTCCATCAAAACATATATATTCTGTGGCTACTTTTAGAAAAGCTGCTTATCTGAAAACTGCTTGAGGTAGCCTGACCAGTTACTGTTTGATTGAGCAAAGCCCTTAAAACAACTTTTAAGTCCACAATTGATTCTGCCCAGTATTTTAAGAGTACGTGCTTAAATCTGACTGCAGGTTCACAGAATCACAGGATGGTTTGAGTTAGAAGGGACCTTAAAGATCACCTAATTCCAACACCCCACGAGCCATTTGTTGACTTATGTAGGATTTCAGCCCATTTTCAGGTTATACATGCTCTAAACACATTCTGGCAAGAAGGGTGGTTTTGTCAATTACAACTTCTTCAGTCCTAGTGGGAAGGATTCATCTGATCTAACTTTGTCCAAAAACAAGTTACTCACTCAGGCTCTTGTTACAGTCAAAGAAGAGAGGGGGTAATGAAATAATCTGATCCTAAAAAAGAATCATAGAACCATTGACTCATAGAACATTTGGGTTGGAAGAGACCATAAAGACCATCTAGTTCCAACCTCCCTGCTATGGGCAGGACCACTTTCCATTAGTCTAGGTTGCTCCAAACCCAAAGCCCACCTTCCAAGGGACAACTTTCACTATCCCAGGTTGCCCCAAGTGCTGTCCCACCTGGCCTTGAACACTTCCAGGGATGGGGCATTCATAGCTCTCTGGGCAACCTGTGCCAGGGCCTCATCACCCTCACAGTGAAGAATTTCATCCTAATATATGTAGTATTTTCCTAATATCCATAAAATAGATTGACTCCAGCCTTGGTAGGATGAATCATTGCCTGGGAGTGACTCCCTGTTTTCTGACATTGCAGGGAGATGGGATGCCTACTTTCCAAACTACTGAGGCTCAGTTGGATGAATTCCATCCACAGAGGGGCCAAGGCAATAAAAATCCCCCTCACCCTCCATTTGCTGGTTATGGAAAGCCCACACAGAGCTACAGATATTGTGCCCAGACTTGGCCAAACTTGCACATCATGCACTTTTACCACCTGAATAAGCATATCTAACTGCTGAGCACTGCTTTTTCCTCTCAAGGTGCCTCTCCTTCTCCTCTGAGAAGGAGCACTGTGTGGATTGTGAACAGGCTCACTTGCTGCAAACTCTCTCTTTCCAAAAATGCTAAACAGAGTTGTTTAATTTATTAGTTAAAAGAAGAAGAAGGGAAAAAAAAGTTAATTTTATGTGTTAAAATAACTAGGACTTTCAATGGAATTAGTGTTACAAAAGCTGAATGTTTTTGGTCCCTGAGGTCAACATTTTCAAAACTGGTAGTTATCTTTAAGAAACAGCTATCTCCCTTGAGCTGGAAACAGTTTCTCAGTGACCTTTACTTTTAATATGATATCCCTAAAGAGGTCAAAGCAGGAAAAATCCTCCTTCTGTATGGCTTTGCTGGAATGAAGCCATCGAAGAGTCAGAGGATATAAAGGATCCTTTGGCCAATGCAAAAGTATAGAGCTTTTGTGCAGATGGTCCTGGCTTCCAACTGGTCCCTCCAGATCCACTGAGCCAATCCAACAATTAGAGGAAAATATTCAGAAAGCAGAGCCTCGCAGACTTTCTCTCACCCATCTGCTCCTACAGACTCTGCAACAGGAGGAAATCTGGCTTTGGTAGTGGAAGAAGGGTGGAATGGATAGAGCAGAGCTCAGGAAGGGCCAGAAGTTCAACCCAAAATGCAACCAAACTGTGAGAGAACTTGGACAGCACTGGAAAAAAGATATACATTGGAAAAAAAAGAAAAAGTCGCAGCTGCAGAGGGCTTAGGGACCTGAAAGAAAAAGAAAAGTCCATGGTTTCTCCTCCTGTATAACTTCAGAAAGCAAAATACACTGTCTATTCAATGAAATTAAGAGAAGACCTTTGGTTTTTTTATGAGTACTGTACATTTTTTTATGTCTTGAATGGTCACACATACAAAAATATTGCTGTATGAACCAATATTTGTTCCTGCCAAAACATTTGACATTAATGGATTGTAGAAAATTTTCCTAGACTGTACATTGTTTAAATAGTGAAAATATTGAAATATTTTCTACAATCATCCTAGCAATAGTAAACTTCCTTTTACACTATCTGTAGGGTAATTCCCAAGCTCTTAAACAGGCAGATTAGCTTAAATAACTGCAGCTTTTAGGACCTACTCCAGTGCCAGCCAAATTCAATTCAAACATTCAAGCAACATCAATCTCCTTTGAACTAAGCTTCCCATGCAATTTGTATGTATTTGAAGGAGGAATTTTTGCTTGCTTGAAAGGTTGCTGGTGTTTAATGTAGCTTACATTGTTTTTTAAAGTAAGACAATCAAACCACATAATGTAATTCATCTACATTATTAGCCTCCCCCAAAGACAAAATGCAGGCTAGGCACTGAGGCTGGCGAGGAAACACGTGAGAGGAAAAACACGAGGGGAAACACTGTCTTTAAATTACCATTAGGATTAGAAGATTTCAGAGAAGGGGAGGAAAAGTGAGGAAGTGCTCACTATGAAATACACTCATAAGGATGCATGTCCTTGCATGCTTTATACAGGACAATGAAGCAGAATTTGGCAAGGAAGAATTAGTGCCTGTAATCAAGACCAGGGGATTACTGTAATACCAAAGGCACCACTGCCAGCTCTCCCAACTTTATTACCAGTATCAAAATATTACATTGTTTTCTTTGGCTTGACTCATGACGTAGAATGATTTCGTGAAAATCTCGCTTTTCTATAGAAATGAGGTAAAACTAAACTGCAGAATTAGGCATGGAACCTTAAAACTTGGAAAGCTAAATGGCAAGCTACAGCTTTTTGTCTCTCAAATTTCAGGATCTCAAATTTTCATTAAACCAGTTTTGTGATTTGCTTGGACTTCACACAATGCTGAATATAAAGCAGGGTCAGTTGGCTACTACAGCAAGAACAGTGTTCACTTTTAGACCTGGTGCTGAGTGTTTAATATCTGTATGTTAGAGAGTTCTTGAGAAAAATCCCCATTTTTCTTTGGACTGTATTCCCAGCTTACAAACAAACAAATACATAAACAAACAAGCAAACTCCAATACTCTTAAATGATAAACACCTAAAAATTCCACTCCTTTCACCAAAATCAAAGAAGACTGCTTTTGCAACGTGAGAACTACTTTAACCAGTCTGAGGCATGGTATTAGGGGAAGGGAATTTAAAACTGCACACTGAAGAGCAGTATCTTTGCTCTGCTAGCAAAGAAAATTGCTTTGATTTAAGAAATAATATACTGAGCATAGCAAATAACTCTTCACATGTGCAGTGGGGTGTGTGCTGTGCCCCTTCTGTTCTCTACAGAGACAGCACAAGCTTTAGCAGCACAAATAAACACTTGCAGATCCAAAGGGCCCTAATTTTGTACGAGGGGGAAGCTATATCAGAAGTCCTAATGTAGCAAACCGTGACTTCATCAAGATTTAAGCACAAAAGAGACGTTAGAGCCCTGACATGGAAGTAAGGGTGGAATTTCAATGGCTCATGTGGCTTTTGATCAAAGTTTTAGTGTCTGAATTACGTGGTAAGCACACCCATCGACTTCAAGGATAAAAGTTGCACCCCTCAAACACAAAGTTCAAAGAACTTGAAAGCTGCAATGACGGATCTTCTTTAGCACTTCACTCAATTGTGTCTGGATTTTATTCCTCACTTTGAAATGTTATATTAATAGGCAAACTACATGCAATATGGAATTACATATTAGATTCTTTTTTGTGAAATGAACCTGTACAGCTTAAGTTAAAAAACTCTAGGCCTTCACAAATGTTCAAAGATAGCTTCAGCTGGTAATGCAAGCTCTTGCTGCAGACACAGGAGTACTTTCTATTCCTTTCACAAAACATAATATACAAATTGTTAATACCAGATGCACTGCATGACACAGTACTGCCTGATTTCCAGGGAGAGGACATGAACTCTCAGTTCTAACAATGAAATTGTGCTTAGTCTTTGGCACTTTTATGTGGAGATGCAGCTTGGAGAACAATTTTGTAGCACTAATTTTACCTTGAACATAAAGATTTACAAGTCACATGTTTTGGGGAAAGGAGTAAACTTCAAGCTGTTTTGATAACATAAATATCAGATATAAAATACATTTTTTTCCATGAGAGGCAGTCAGTCATCAAATTATCCCATAGATGAGTGCATTAGCAATCTAATTTGCAGTTGAAAAAAGTATATCCCTCGAGTAACAATGATGTGCCACTATGATTTCTTAAGATTACTTTTTCTCAGCCTCAAGACCATATGATTTTCAGAGAGTAAATCACATCCTGGATTGAAAGCCCATCCTGGAAATACTTGACTAAAATCCTTAGTTTCAACAGTTCTTGAAAACAAGCTGAATCTACATTAACAGTGAGAAATAGGCAACAAAAACTTCTAAGGTGCACATAATGCGATGGACTTCACATTATTTTCCCTCAGTGTTCCAATTCTTTCATTTTTGTAGACCTAACCAAATATGAAAACATTAAAACACAATCTTTGAGCTCAAAGCCACTTCCAAAATTCCCAAGTATAAAACTGCTGCTGAACCGCTCTGTTCTGTTTATCATATTAAGATACATTATTTTGATGGAAAAAACACTAGATTGCAAGAGTAACATAATAGAACCAGCAAGCACTGCCAGCAGGTCTGAGGAAGAGAGAATAATTCAGAGATATTGTCATCTGTAGGCCAATTTATATTGTCAGACAGCAGGTTCACATTATTCTCTGATGTCACTGCAATAATGGCATAATATAACGATTGAGCAAAGAATACCTGTGGGGTATAGCTATAGAGTGTGGTATATATATACTTGTTAAAGTATTTCAGGCTTCCTTCAAAGCAGAACCAGAAGCAGCAAAAGACCAGGATTAAAAAAGAATGAGAAATGGTGCTCATAAAGACTTCTGAATATTTTAGCCCTTGTTTTGTGATGATGAAGCAAGCGTAATGTTGTATTTCATTGATTCAGCGGGCTCATGATTAAAATAAACTAATGTAGCAATTTAGGGGGTTTGTGATTCTTTCTTTTTTTTTCCCTGTAACAAGAAGAAAAAAAAAGCTTTTTAACAGTTCCTCACGGCAGGCATAATGTGCATCTGTGCTCTGATTTACTGCACATGCTGCCTTCTCTAGCATCATGTTAAGTTAGGATATCAGCATGGTAGGTCACACAGTGGGAATGACCTTTTGCTAATCACTACACATCAGTTACTACTGGCACACAGCTCATTACTAAGAAACCCTCCAACTAGCAGGCTTTCAAATCCGCTCACACTTTGATTCTTTTTTCCCCTTTTCTTTCTTTCTTTTTTTCCTCCAGACTGAAGATTATACTTTTACATAAAATCTCTGTTGTGTAATTTTGCCAACTAGGGTTCCAAAGTCAAAAAGGCACCCAGTTAATTTTCTGTGATTATAAAAGGAGCCTGAAAATTCATACTGAAGGTAGGCCTGTAATCTTGGGTTTCATTAAAAAGGTCAGAACATTTTTCCTCACCACATATTATTAAAATGTTTGAGGGCTGCCATTAATTTGATTTTTCAGGACACAGAAATCTCACTGGAAATTAGAATGTAATCCTGCTGTTGCTTTCCTGACACTTTTCATAGGGCAGGATACGGCTGCAGGGACTAAGAGCTCTCCTGCAATTTACAATTGGTTACTTTGGCCAAATGGCAGGTGACTAATGCAAGACAAACTGTTTGCACAACCTGGGAGCTCTGGGTTTAATTTCAGTTCTGAAAGAGGGGTGAAAGTGTTTCTATTGACGCTGAACCATGAGCTGTCCCCTGCCAATACATCTGCCACATTTAATACACAACACGCCCCCCACCCCCTGACAATGTGATTATTAGAGGTACAGAATTCAATAGCTTAAGAACACAAAACATAGCAGGAGCAAAATGAAAGGGTTTTTAACTCACCGGCCATTTGCTGAATGCCGCTGAAGGCACCCAAGTTACTGGAGGAAGTTGCTTGCTGCAGGAGCTGCAAATGAACAACACAGCACAGCAATCTATCTGACAGTAATGTAACAAATGAAGATAAAACTAAAATGAGCTATCATTTCACATTTGGAGTGTTTCTGCTTTCCTTTACATTTATATAGTCTCTTGCTTCTGTCTGCTGTTGGAATGAACATCCCTAGAGTCAATGCTGTAAATCCATATTAATGTCTAATCTCTATTAAGAAACACAGAGACACAAGGGAAACTCAATAACATGGCTGCTTTAAAACAATTAATCAATTTATTCTTTTTAACAACCAGGTGTTAAATCTATTTAAACCAACATAGTGTGACTAATTACAACCCTCTGTAGTCTAGTAGTTACCATAACTCATCTCTGTCAATCATAGTCCATTCTTCCCCACCCCCGTGAATTCAGTTTTTTCTTTATTATCTTTATGAATCAAGCACACAGATATTCATTAGACTGGGATTTGTATATATTGCAATTTAGCCTATCTCAGCATTAATTAGCCAACCTCAGTACTAATATATATTTTTAATTGCCGAGTAAATTGCTGTTTATATTACTATATCAAAATATTGTATGCACAAAAATGATGTATTTATACATACACAATACATATATATAGGCACATCCATTTCATAGAATCACAGAATGGTTTGCTTTCATAGAATCATAGAATGGAAGGGACCTCAAAGTTCCTCCACTTCCAACCGCGCTGTCACAGGCAGGGACACCTTCCACTAGATCAGGTTGCTGAGAGCCCCATCCAGCTTGGCCTTGAACACTTCCAGGGCTGAGGCAGCCTCAGCTTCTCTGGATAACCTGTGCCACTCTCTCACCACCCTCACAGGAAACAATTTCTTGTGAGTATCTCATCTAAACCTGCCCTCTCTCAGTTTAAAATCATTACCCCTTGTCCCATCACTAAATGCCCCCATAAAAAGACCCTCTCTAGTTTTATTGGAGGCCCCCTTCAGGTACGGAAAACTCAAAGGTCCCAGAGGCTTCTCTTCTCCAGGCTGAACAGCCCTGACTCTTTCAGCCCTCTCTCCATAGCAGAAGTGCTTCAACCTTCTGATCACCTTTGTGGCCTCCTTTTGGATCTTTCCTGTACTGGGGGCTCCAGAGCTGGGTGCAGCGCTGCAGGTGGGGTCTCACCAGAGCAGAGCAGAGGGACAGAAGCCCCTGCCTTGATCTGCTGCCCATGTTGCTGGGGATGCAGCCCAGGACATGTTTGGCTTTCTGGGCTGGAACTGCACATTGACAGGTTGTGTTAAGCTTCTAATCTACCAACACTTCCAATCCATGCTTTTGTGCTTGGGATTGCCCTGATCCAAGGTCAGGACCTTGTACTCGGCCTTGTACTTAGTGAGGTTATATTTGTCTTGAGGAACCCCCAAGTTATCCAAAAGATCCTCAACCAGACCTCCCAACTCCAAATCCACAAAAGGCAGAGGCTCCCTCTCAGCTGTGATGAAGGGAAACCTCTCTTGGCCATCCAGGACCAATGATACATGGCTGTGGATTTCAGATTTTTCAGCAGGGACAGCAGCTACCACCTGTTTCTCTTACAAATGGACTAAGGAAAAGGCCATTTTAAACTGATGGCTATTCCTGGCCACATTCACTTTCTGCATAGGGGGATATGAACCATGCATGTTTAGCATTGACAGGACCATGCACTGAAGCAAAAGCCATTTCCAAATGAAAATGTGGAAATTTGATGATTGAACCACAACATTCTAGTTTAGAGACTGCATCATATGGATATGGCCTCTACAGTGTTCAGCTGCCTATCTGTCCTCCCCTAAGGAAGAACTTAAATTTTATTCCAGCTATAAAAAAAACCAGACTCTAGCATTCAAAACCCCCAATAAAATTAATGGAATAAAATTTTATTTACATGGGAGGGGTTGGAACTAGGTGATCTTTAAGGTCCCTTCCAACCCAAGCCTTTCTATGATCTATGTTTTGTTTTGCAGATAAACACACCCAGAAGAAGACACACTGTGTATCCTGGACAATTTAGCAATTTACTGCAGGAAGTTTAGAACTGATTTACCATGGTCCTAAAATAGATAGAGTACAATACAACCACTACCTCTGAAGTGAACTTACAGCTAGATATTGTGGTGTGAGTCCTCCAAGACCTGTGAGGTTTCCCCAAGTGGCAGTATTGAGCTGTTGCATCTGCTGAGCCAACTGCTGCTGCAAACGCCGCTGCTCCTTGTCCTTTTGGGTGTCAGCAAACTTCACCACGATTGGCGAAGAGCAGCCCTGTGGTTGGATAGATCAGGAAAGACAGAAGGGTTAAATCACACCGGGTTACCCTCACCTCATGAGCTCAGCCATGTCCTCTAGGGCCCTGGCACTGGCATAACCAGATCAGTCACCCTCTCTTTGTGACTGGCATGTGTAGGACTGCAAGCACTAAGGTTTTCAGGTTCTTACGAAAAGAGGCTATGGAGAAATTATTGATTCCCCAGCTCTTTTTATAAAGCACCTTTCCTCAGGCTCTCTTTTCCTTCCAGCTATCAAAATTGCTGCCAGAGACAGCAAAGTGTACCAGTCCTCTTTAATTAAGCTTCACAGCTGATGAGATGGACGCAATGCTTTGTCTGCAGTCTGTTTTCGAGGCAGCGCCAAAGGGAGAGGTGTCCAACCTCCGTGCTGCCAGGGACCACACAGCCAACAGCGCCCTGCCACCACGGTCTGGCTGTGCCATCAGGCTCAGTGCAGCTGGTGTGTGCACCCTGAAGAGCCTGGGAGCAGCAGATTTACCTCAGCACCCATTTACATCAGCGAGGCACTGGCCCTGCTCACACCAAGGACCCCCGGTCAGTTCACCCACCTGTGGTCCGCTCCCGGGCACGCTTTGTATCAAGCACCCTTGAGATGTGAACAAAGGGCAGGATGCAGACCAAAAGGGACTAGTTCTGGTGATAGCAGCCCATTCCTGATTGACACCACTTCTTCTATTGCTTCTATCAGCTTCTTGTTACATGGTATGGCAAGGCTGTAAGATGCCTTAGGGAATAGGGAAGCTGTAAGAAAGAGCTAGAGGTCTGGTCTGCAGCCTATTCCTCACCCATGGCTGAGGGACCCTTGGGAAGAAGCTGGAGGTCACAGACCAAATGGACTTTTGAGGTAAACTGGAATTTCCCTTGGACTTCGAATTGGGCATTCCTGGGCAAAGACACTGAGACAATGAGATGTGATTATGAAAGATGTCTCTGTTGATTTCTCTGGTTTTTTTTCTCTGCTATGAAATGTTTCACATTTTAACATTTCAAGTCTTAATTTTTTTCAGATCAAGAAAGCAAGCTATATACTGCAATGATTCAGTTCTTCAAATTAATTCAAGCATTTTATGAGTCATCGAAACTGTCAATCCATTTCAAACTGCTTTTCAACTTCACAGCATCCAATGAATAACTTCCCTTGCCATGCTTTGTTATACTAATTTCTTGTCTAACTTCAATGTGAACACAATGGCAGGAGTGATAAGTGACTCAAGTCCAAGAAACACAGCAGTGCTTAGCCAAAGTGTATAGCGTGGGATGCAGAGCAGGGTGCTACTTCACCTACTCTTCCCATGGCTGCCCTCACAACACTGCGAACACCTTCAGAAGAGTCCCTGTCCTCAATTAATTACAAAAAGCAGCCATGTAGCTTTTCTCTGAAAAACCTCATACCAGGACAAGTGATAAAAATATTCCCAATCATCAGATAAAATTATGAAATAAACTGCAATAATTATAACAATAATAACAACAACAATAATAAATAATCTCATATAAAGATTCCCCATCAATGCTGTTCCTTTAAAATTATCTTAGAAAATCATCACTTGTGGTATATTATTCCACCTCCAATTCTTTTCCTGTGTGTTTCATTGTAAAAATGTCTTTTAGTGTTTCTGTGAGGAAGAAAGGAGATCCATAACACTCCAGCAATCAAATAAAGATTATGAAGGAGTCGGCTTGTTACACAATTACCTCTCTCTAGTGATTTTTATACTAATATTAAAAATAAGATCATTTAGAAAAAAAAAAAAAAGAAAGAAAAAGGAGCCAAGGGGTAGACAATGTGAGAGAGATTTTTATGGTTTTGCTAATAAAAAAAAAGCAAGCTGTTTCTATCTTATATGAGATACAAGTAACATTATTGGTAACGCTGGGCTAAGAACAACTGGAACTTACTGCCTTCTGCCTGGATGTACAGGAGAATCAAGTACATTTACAAAGAAATAGAAATGAGTATCAAAGGAAGAAATATTATATGGTTATTTCGGTTTTCACTTTGGTAGTTCAGCATTCAACACTACAGCTGACATATTTATGAATGCTTAAATGTCAGTAAATTGTATAAAAACAATATCTCTGCAATTTATGAATCTATAATTCATTTTTTCACTGTCTGCTCTATATTTCATCACTTCATCATTTTCAAGAAAACAAACATTCTGAAGACTGAGATTATATCTAGCAAGTGGCTCTATATGAGAAAAGGATTGTTATTGTTGTATCAAATTTACTCCATGATAACAAATTAGTGTTTTCTACTGGTGCTGCATTTAAATGACTTGAACAAACAAACAAAAAAACTCCATAGAAAAGAAATAGAAGAGCAAACACTTTAGAGCAGCAATTATATTTTAAAAATCAGTTGATTTCACCAGGTCAGTAAGTCAGGTGGAAAGAGTAGTAAGAGAATGCATTATTCTAAGAGACATTCATCTGGACTTAACAACCCCATTGTTCTTTCTTAGCCCTCTTTGAAAATTCATCTTGGTCAATGATGTGTGCTAAAGAACTGAAAATAATAAAAGAGAAAAAAAATCTGTAGTAATCGGGTTGTAATGCAATTGTGTACTGCGTATCTTCCCCTAAGCCCACTTTTGTTTGCAAAATAACATGAAAACAAAGTGTCCAAGATGTCTGTTTCAGGCTGCGGTTTGACATGTAACACTAGTCAACCCAATTTAACTTTTCACTAGAAGAGTATCGGCAAAAGTCAGCAAATTTTTTTTTTTTTTTGCCTAAGGGGTGATTCTTGTTTTACATACTTCTATTTCCTAGCTTGAGGGAAAGCTTCCAGCACAAACACAAGGTGCATCTCCCTTCCTCATTCAATTGCTTAATATTTCCATGCCACTCAGTGCCATTTTCTTCCCAACAGCTGGTGCTGCTTTCATATTTTTTTGTGGTCAGGTTGAGTCCCTCCTCCATGGAGAGGGAGGGTGCATGGCTTCTTTCCAAGAAGGGACTCAGCCTAAGCCCAACTGATGCAAAGACCCAGATGTTCAAAGGGCAAAATATTTGGAATTGCCTTGCCAGTTTGGGGATCTCATTGATGATGTCTCTATAGGTGTTGAAAAGGATTTTGAACCAAGAGTAACTATTCTACAGAACTAATCTCATTAAGAGAATCCTGTCCAAATGCAGCCCCTTTTGGAGTGCTGCATACAACAGAGGAGTGGGATAATTTGTCTGGGAGGTGTTACGTCTTTATTTTACCATCTTCGGAAGTAGAGCTGTGTAAAATTCATTTTGCTAGATGGAAAAATGCATTAAAACACGTGGAAAATATAGGTAAAACACAGTATTACCAATAAACATTTCCTTTTTACTTGGAATCAAACCCAGCAAACATATAGATCTGAATTAATGGTGCAGTGCACGGCAGACAAATTACTACAGGTATTATTGCAGACACTCAAAGTGGCAGTTTTTTCACAATATACTATCAGACTGCATAGAATGTATAACAGCAGCTTTCTAGTAAAGATAATTTCATTTGTTCTCATCTCATTGGCAGATTCTCAACTAAAACTGTATACCCAGGGTCTAAAAATGCATTGCACTGAAAAGAAAACACATTGATTATAAAAGAAGCTCAACCAAATTCAAACGTGATGTTTGGAAAGACAACAGCTTTGCAATGCTGATATCATTACTTGTACTATACAGGAAACAGTTAGTGACATTTTCATGCACTGGCTTGAATTTTATCTTCTTCTCCTTGTCCTCTGTCCACCCTCCCACCCCTGGTGTCCCCCCTTGGCTCATTATACAAAGCAGCTCAACGACATGACGCAATAATGATTGTTTAGCACCCAGCATGCTTTGGGAGACTAGAGCATTGCAAAGGAAAATCACTGAGAGAAAAAAAAATAAATAAAATTGAAAGGTCCTGGTGTAAAAAGAAATAAAAAAAAAAAAAAAAAAAAGAAACAAGTGCACATAACATCAATGCCACCTCTGAGAAAAATCATCACTACACGAAGATACAGTATACATAATACAGTATAACATGCACTCTCCAATGATAAGCTAGAAGATCCAGAGTAAGTAAAGATTTCATACTTGTGCGGTTTTTTGTGCAAAATTCTGAAAGACCATGACAAAAATCACAGACTGAAAAAAGTTTTGAGATTGCCAGACAAGCTGTGGCATTCAATAACCACTCCAATGACCAGATCGTTAGCCAGCAGCTGAAGTCACATCGAGTGAACCGGTTTAAAGTTTTGAGCTGCTCATCATGATAAAATACAAGGCCACAGAGGCAGTTTGGAAGGGAATGAAGAGTGTTGCTTGTGAGGGGCCAGCCACGATGGTGCTCTGCAGGAAGTGCCACAATCCGATATGCTCTGTCATCATTAGCATTTTTATTGGCTACATGAAGAAGGCGAAATAATATTAACTTAAAAAGAGATTCTATTTGCAGAAAAACACATGCACTAGTAACTCAGTGTGGCCATGTTAAATCTCTTAAGCTTTTTCTCAGAGCAGTGCAAACCACGACACTTAGAAATCTATTTAAAAGAAACTAAGATTTTTCTTAGGGGGACCATATGCTAAAAATAGAGGTAATTTATTCTTCAGAGATACTCTGAGTACGACTGAGGAGTGGTATTCACAGCATTTTTATTTTCTGCTGAATGCCACTGAAAACAGGACTGAGAGCTGTGTTTGGATACCACACAGCAGCCTTATTGAGCTCTTTTAGGTGATTGAGAAAAATAAAGCTTCACAAAGACAGGTAGAGTGAGCTGGTAAAAAATTTAAATCTGTGATTGTCATGTGTCTGATCTGATCCAGGAGAGCATGGCTTTACCATTCGCAATCATTTGCACAAAGAAAACAAAGAAAGGGCAAATGATACAGTACTGTACCTCCATGGTCTGAGACTGGTGCATGGCTTTGATTGCATTCTGTGCCATTGCCCTTGTAGAAAATGTGACAAACGCACAGCCTGTGGGAACAAGGGGACAGGGAGCAGGAAAGACAAAAAACAACAAGACAAAAGGGTTGGACGCTTGTTAAACCAACACAGTCTACGAGAACGGCCACAAGACGACACTGTTCTCAGTAGTACATAAAAATAAACAACTTCTCTAGTTTATTTATTGACAGTGCTGACTTGCTAATCTGACCATAGATGAAAGAAAAAAAAATTAGGTGGAGATGGGTGACAAGAAGGGTTTTTATTCAATTTTTTGTTTGCCTTGTTTTGTTTTTCTTTTTTTAAATTTGTTTGTTCTGTTTTGTTACTGTTTTTGTTCTTTAGCCACAGGGTTTGAAATAAATAAGGCTTTTATGTAGCCTTTGGATTGCATAGTTAAATCTATTCAGACCATGCATTAACAATTGCTTGCTCTGGCTTTTGTGTAGGTAAACTGTGGATAGTGAATAAATGTCGGCATCACTGACAGCTGAACTGAGAATTTAATAAAGGGGTCCATAACATCACAAATTACTGTGATGCACCAAGAAGTATCATACAAATAAGAATGAGAAAAACACCACTGTGCATCCTGTGACTATTTGTGAAAGACCCAGACAAAATTCAGTAATGTAGGTGGAATCTCAACATTTAAGAAAATAACATTTTAAAAATAAAAATCCATATGGTACTTGTTTCTCTGAGTTCTAGGTACAAGTATAATTCTTTGATCCATGAAAGCTACTGCCAGCTTGAACAATTCTGAAGCTATGTGCATGAATAACTGAAAAAATCACTTTTTTTTTCCCCCTCTTCAGCCTTTAAAATCATAATGAAAAGCCAGTAGGCTAATGCCTGGGCTATTTTTCCACCCTTTTAGTATTGTCAGCCATACCTGCACTGGGCATGGTGCAGGTCAACGTTTTCAGTGCATGACTCACTGCCCTTTTGGCTAATAAAAACATTGCCTCCTGAGATTTACATTTTATTCTTCATGCACCCTTGGGCATCTTAAAGAAAAAGACTGTGAAATTAATGCAGATTCAGGCTGATTTTGTAATAATACCATGGCACACTAAAAGCTTAGCTAAAGCAACACAGACTTATTTCACTTGTGATCTCTAATGACTTTAAAAGTGCATTGATTTTCAGCTCCCTTAGCCTTGCACAGTTTGAACTTAGGTTTCAGAGAATAATTTAGTGTTCCACTCAATTTCCTCAAAACATTATTATTATTACTACTTAAAAGATTTCCAAATGAAGCAGATCTAAGCACTGAGAGGCTAAAGCATATTGTCATTTTAGAGCTAATGCATGAAAGCTACATTCTGGCATCAAAAATACAATATTGTTGCCCCTGTGGCCAATGGGCAAAATAAACCATTTTGCAATCCAGCAAGCAACAGATTGTTTGGTTTATGCAAATCAATTTGAGGCATAGAATACCTTTTCTTTTTAGCTCTGTGTGTACCTGGTAAGATTATCAAGTCAAGACTGTATTCACATTTTAATCAAACAACAGTAAGAGAAAGCAATGCCTGATCATTACCCAAAAGCACTACATCTAGTCATGAAAATAAAGTCAATGCATTTTTGCATCATGCGGTATTTTTTTTTCTCTTTAATGTAAAAGCCCTTGATTCAAAAGAACCTAAGCTGGCTTATGTAGCTCTGACTGAAAGATGAGCATCATAAAATCAGAAATCAAAATTTTTTTACCCAAACTTCACCACAGCATTGTGAATTTCTGTATTTCTTAGGTAACAAAACAGCTCATGATGTCTCACTACTCTTTAGCCACACTACATAATGCTATACTAGTCTTGTTCAGCAACATATTTCTGTCAAAGAATATGATGTAACAAACCAGCTTTTTGTACAGCAATCTAGACAAAACGTGCAGTAGAAGGGTAAATAATCTACAGTACTTTTCCTATATTCCATATTGCTGCTGTGCACTAAAATGAAAGAGGCCCAAATTTACCATCATTCTCAAAGTAATCTCTCTTAATACCATTTCTGTCATTAGCATTATTCTTTTCTTGTCTTGCAAATTCAGTGGGGGACGAGCACAAATAGAGGTATACTGGAGGGCAGGCAAGGAACCCCATGCAGAGCCTTGAATAATATTGTTGATAATGGTCAAGAACTGCTTCATTCACGTCTTTGGTTCTCACTATCCAGGAGTGTGTACTATAGTGACAATTACTGAATGGAGGTTTCAAATACATGAGAAGCATGTAAAATGTCAACAAAAATCAGTAAGACACAGTTTATGCATTTATCACAATTTCTCCCCAGCAGTTCTGCTGTAAGTAACTTACTGAGAGATGTTGCAATTAGCAGGTCTCAAAAGAAATGTGAATCAGCAGAGAAATAAGGCTGCATTCCTCTCAAGATAAAGCAGACTGCCCCTTCCCTCCCTTAAGCTTTCTCTCTCTTCAACCACAGGGCTCAGCTGCTGGGTACTTTCAGTGCCCAACACCACTGCAAAGCCTTCCTCCTCACTCCTCAGCCCAAAACCATTTGCATGGGTGTCGTTGCCTTTGTCACAGAGCAAAAAGACCTTTGTAGCAGATCTCTGTACCAATTTGAAAGAAACTTGTTCTTTGGGCAAGGGGAATGCCTGATGAATGAGGTTATGCAGCTTGAATATGAGCATTTGGAAGCAGCATTCCACGGAGAGGATGGGGCTGCATTTTAATTAGGGTTTGCCAGCCAGAGGCTACAAGGTTAAGTCCCCTTGTTATCTCCATTCAGCAGGCCATTTCCCACCGATAGACAGTGGCTATTTCCATAGTAAATTTCCAATTTACCTCAAACACATGGCCAAAATTCAGTAGACAATGTTATTTCTAAATTATTTGAGACTTTAAGAGGTTGCCATCAAGTGCCCCAGTTAAACATTTGTTAATTTAGCCATCCTTCCAGACATTGCTACGTGTATTCACATTCAAGGGTTATTTTTCAGCTACCAAACCTGGACACTTCACACACAACATTTGTACATTTATTATGTGTGCATATATATTTTATTGTGCATGGAATATGGGATCATATCTATTTTATTATGTGTGAACTATGGACTCCTTTCCTTCATGACCAGATTGCCACACTGGATGGGAGCTTAGCCTATGTCATAGGATTTGGTCTGTTTAACTCAATCACTTTGCATTTATATTTTAGATGTTCAGAAAAAGCTGTTCTGAAATGCTTGTATTTACTGCCATGGTCAATGACAGGACCTTGATTGTCCTTGGGGCACATATGCACTGGAGGAAGATGGTTTAGTTGGGCACCTAGAATTTAATCAGAAGTTGGTGTCCAAGGACACTGGATTTATTTCTTTATGTTTCTGAAGGGTTGGGAAAAGCCTTTCCAGCACTCTCTCCCTCACTGTGTCACATGGGTGCAGGTGGTCTTTTGGGAACACACTGCCGGCTTTAGGACTGTAAATCACAATTAGAAGAGGATAGGACTAATCAGATTTCATGCCTTGTGGTGCAAGGAAACAAGAAAGATCTCCATGGCCTCTTACCTCATCCTATGAAACATGGCATTGATTGGCATGCCATGGAACGAGGTCTTCCCAACCCACAGCTACAAGCAAACTATTTCTGTTCTACCCCACCGAGTCCTGATATTCAATTATTCCCTTCTTACTGGAGCTGTGGAGCTCTCTGGGAGGGAAAATATGGAGAGAGGGATATTTCTATACCTAGTGGCTTGAAATAACTTAAGTTTGTACAACCAGCTACCTAGCTACACCAAAAAATAGATTGTTTTGTAAAAACAGCCAACCTACAAGACACCTTGCACTTATTTATCAGCTCTGGTTTCAAAATATCAGGAATCAGTGACAGAAGGAAAAGAGGAGGGAGAGAGAAGATCTAAGAATTTTAGCTGCTTCTCCAAGGCTGTCTTCTCACCCCCTACAGCAGATAAATGAGTGACTGGGAAAGGGCTGCTGGAAATAATTTCCTTCTGCAGGCAGAATTGGAGTAAGGCACCCAGCCCTGGCATGAGAGAAATTTTTGAGCCCATTATCACATCTGCCACATTGGCTGAGAGAACAGCTAAACTCACAGGGTTACTCCTTACCCCTCTCCCACCACAAACTGAAAGAGAATTCTGAAAAAGCAGTCAAATGTGATAGGCCTCCTCCTTGATCCTGGCCTCCTCCTTGATCTCAAATCTAGGGCTTGCTTCTTGAGTGACTGAATATTTGAAATATTGTAAAAAGCTCAGCTCTGCCCCATTTCAGCTCCTGCTTCATGTGATTCTTCTCATCTCAGGTTTTTCTAGAAGTGTTGAGAAACATTCAGTCAGGACTTTTTGCCCAGCCTAACACAACATCAACACCTGCAAGCTGCAAGTGAAGGAGAACATGTTTACGTATGGGAGCTTCAGGTAAGGTTCATACCTACACAAGAAACCTCCCTCATGAAACCACCATGGTCTACCAGAGGTTTTAAAGTGAAGCCAAAGGGAGATGCAAAATGCAGAGACATTGTTTGGAAGTCTAAAACCAGGGTTTTGACACAGAAGAAGACCCAAGAGATTTTCAAAGCCACCCAAGCAAGCGCAGTGCTGCGAGTGCTGGCTGAGCAGATGGAGCTGTAATGGTTGCACCACAGCTTCCCAGTATACTGTGAACAAATTTTTCTTCAATTTCTGTAAAGAAACACAAGTGAAAAGCTGACAAATATTCCTGCAAGGAGTAGTTGGGATCCTCTGAGATGAAAGCTTCTCTTTAAGGAAAAGATAAGGCTTGAATAAAAAGCTATGGAAATTGAAGTGTGATAAAAATAAGCTCTAGTTGGGTTAAAATGTTTCTAGATGAGATTGCAAAGTAGACTTTTCCTTTTCCTTTCCTGTGCTAATACAGCCCAGTCTGAAGGAAGGAGCATCCTGGAAAACAGCCTTCTAATGAAGACATCACACAAAAATCTGTTTTGGTGGATAAAAAACATTTCATCTGCAAACTAAATTGTACATCAAATTGTTTACCATAGTGATATCTGGTTGCTAAATATTACCTAAGACACACAATGACAGGTCTGAGACCAAGTGCAACAATTCACTCTAAAGAAAATAATTTGAAAAAGCCACAGAGAAGCTCTTAGGTTTATGCATATCAGGCATATAAATGTAACAAGAGGCACATCCTGTAACTGTGTCTCAGCTCTTCAGCTCTACTGATTTGACTATTGACTGGATGACAGATTGTAGATTTTAAATTTCCTGAAGTTCATGGTTCCCTCGAAGCATTTCTAATTGGACATTCAATTACCCACCCTGCAAAGTACAGACTTCAGTAAGAGGAATTTACACAAACCCAGAATTAAATGGGTACCAAAGACTGTGTTCTCTAACTGTGCCTCGATGATCTGTTGGAATAAACCCTCTTGCAAATTATTTCATTTCAGGACTGCCTCTTGGGAGAGATTGCTGCAAAACTGCAGTAATGGAAATCTGAGATGTAGTTACTGGCCAAAGGCCAGCAGAGACATTGGTCAGTTGGATGTGTTGCTTCCCTCCCAGCTGCAAAAGAGTTTCAGCAAGGGAAAACAAAATTAAATGTGCCATCATGATTGGAAAAAATGAAAATGTTACCACATTGCAGCAAAAGGCATAAGGCACAGAGGTGCTTTTGAAGAGCTATTGAAAACACAGCATTTCTATGTCCTTGCTTCCCATCACTTACTGATACACAATTAAGAAGGCAGCCCCTAATCTAGGGTGTTCCCACAGCTGGCACTTGGTATTACTTTAGCTCAGAAAGGAGCAGTAAATATCCAGAGGAAAGAAAACCCCAGCATAAAAGTCCCTCACCTATCCTTCCCTGCAATTAATTGTGATGCAAATACTAATTTTCTTTTACTAATTCGTCAAGAAAACCCTTGAATCTGAAAGTTCTGAATGGATTTTCAAGAAATTAAATTGCCTCACCATGGTGTATCTCGCTATTCTGTTTCTAACCTGCTCTTAAAGCAAAGAAGGAATGAGAAAAACAATCCCTGTAATCAATGTCTGCAGAAATGTTTACTTGTCCCATGTGCCTGGTGATGTTTTGTTAAAAAATCATACAATTAGGAGCCTAGAAGATGCAGAAAAATGCATTTTGAGCTTTCTCACAATTTTCATGGTATATCCAACCCTCTCTACATGTTATTAGCAGGTTTTTTCAGTGCATGCTATTAACCCAGTTGACTTCTTTCTGGTATCTGATATATAAATCTGCACTTAGCAATACAGCAGAATAATTTGCTATGTGGTGCTCCTGTGATAAGGATAACAGGATTTTTTTTATCATCATTACGGATGGTAATAATTCCTAGAGTGATACAGAGATATTGATCCACTGATTTAAAAAAAGCATTTTACAAAGGCAGAGGAGCATCACTACCCTTATTTTAAGCAACAGGATAACAGAGATGATGAGTGACCAACTCACCTATGGTCAATACAGCACATCAGTGGCACAGCTACACAGCTACAAATCAAACTTGGGGATTTCTGGCTATTTTTGCACTCCAGCTCTCATTGCCTGGCTGTCCGTGTTGGCATCTGTGGTCGTGTAGACATTACATAGTGCAGGGAGTCAGGAGGTCTGAAAGTTTCCTTAAGCCATTTACAATAAGTGATTTAAAATCTTAATCATCTGAGGCAGTTCACTTCTACTTTTTCACGATAATGAAGCTTAGCACATGATATCACAATCATGAATTTTTGTAAAGCATATTTAGCTCTTCAGAAAAAGTGCTGGATTAAACAACCCTGCAGGCTGAATCCTTCTCTCTGAATAATGAATATTGTACAGGAAGTGGCAAGCTTCTTTAGATAGTCCCATGAACCCTGCTCAAGAGGCAGCCAGCCTCTGTGGCTGTTGGGTCCCTGGGTTCTTTATCTCTACAGCCAACAGGATATTTTTATTTTTTAATACCTTTCACAGCTAGGAATTACTTGCTGCCAGCCAGCTAATTTCACAGGGACTATCCCAGAGCCTTTGGAAGGCAATGCCTTATGGTTGCTGCCTATTCTTGTAGCTGATTGAAATATAGCAAATTACAGGTATAAACAATGGTTATTTCTTAGATGCAGGAGTGAGTAATGATGGGGAAAACATGACTCAGCCAAAAAAAAATAAATCTCAGTTTCTTTAAAATACACTGCTCCACCACTGGAACTCTGTATCATCACATTAGCCTCATTTTAGAGCTGAGTTTCAAAGGGCTGACAATAGGAATTTGGGGTGGAAAATGTGATGGTCCATTATGAGTAGTGACAGCAATGGGTGTGACTTTATTAAAGTTCTGTCAACTCTTGGTTAGGAACTACAATAGAAACAATGAGCTCCTGCTCTCCCTTTATCTCAGCACTTGTATCACATTCATCACAAAGTGTTACATTTTCCCTTGATGGGATTTCTCCTTGCTACTGGAGCCCATGTGGTACAATACAACCCTAAATCCTGCCTATGAGTTGACAGCAGACTGTTACCCTCCCAGTGGTAAAAGTTGCAGATGTAGTGTAGATGGGCTAAAATAAAAGTCAACCAAAACCTTTTTAGTTTTTAATAAATAAAAAAAACCCAAACCCAAACCCAGAGTAAACCAAAACTGTTTTACTGAGCCATGTAACCTGGAGCTATTCCTTGCAACTATCTGCTGGTAATACAGATTATTTGCCTAAACCCTTTAAGAAAGCTTGAAAACTGGCATAAATACCAAGGAAGATACTGTTCAAGCTTTTTTCATCTGAGATACCATGAGGTGTACTTGCTTGGCAATTAGAGATACCAAACAGAGTTTACATGATCACATTTCCATCTCACTGTTGTGAGCACTGAACTGAGCTCCTGAAGGCTCTGGCATGGCAAGGTTAGGGTTTTCCTCAGACAGTGACTATTTTTCATTCACCCCTCTGTGTCTAGGAAGGGAACACATCTGGATGGGTGATGTGAAAATAAATTATGCTTGTGGCAAAGGGAGTTAACATCTTGGAAATGGTAACATGAATTAAAACTCATTAAGGACTGGAACTCTTTACACAGATTTAACAGTGTAAATTCTCCCTCCTGAAGCAGTTTTTCACCTTGTGCTTTTTCAGTCAAGCTCCCTCCTCTGCAGATGTCCCTCAGCACTTTTCATTTCAACTGCAATACCAACCATTTTCACAACACTCTGCCTTCTCTCATGGAGTGGTGGTTTTGTGAAGCTGATAAAAATCTGCCTGAAAACCTGGTTGGCGCAGCTGAACCCATTTTGAAGTGTGAACATGGGTGTGTAGAAAGCAATTCGAGTTTAACAAGGCATAAGGCATGAGGGCATGATAGAATATCAGTCGTGATTGTGACCGAAATGAACCCGAGCGGCACAGAGGATGCAGCTCTGCTGTGGTTACTGGTGTGTGACCTACCTGGACTGAGATCTTCAGTCTCCAGCAGGAGAGAACAGCACATTAACTGTACAGCTGTGCTGGCCAGCACACAGCACTGCCCTGCCTGATGCCTTGGAGACGTGGCTTAGGAATTTCGGCTCCTGATTGTTGTGAGATTGCTGATCACAGCAGAACAAAACCACCCCACCAACCTCACTTACTCTGGTGGATTTCATAATTAGCTTTTCTATGCTCCTACTATACTGAGTCTGTTGAATTAAAGCAAGTATGCGGTGGGATTTTTACGGATCCCAGGAAAGATCCATTTCTTTGTTGGGTGATGCTGACAAGTCAATTAAATCTTTTTTGGGGGCTCAAAACATCTGATGTGCAGATCTTGTTATTTCAGCAGTTAATTAGCTCCTTTCCCACTTGTGTCTTCCATCATCCCTTCCTTGTGCTGCTCACACAATGAAATCAGTGAAAATCAGAAATACTTATTTTGCCTCAGTGTTGGGTCTAGAAAGATAATGGCAACACTCCACTCCATCAGTAAACATTCCTTATTGAGCTGCAGGAACCAGCTGCAGACCTGTGCCCTAATCTTCCCCAAGGCAAAAGCCTTGACTGTGAGGCTCGCCTTGCCTGAAGGGACTTCTGCATCCCAGCCCCAAAAATTTGGGGATCACAAAGCATAAATGTAAGTGCATAATTTTCTTAGGGCTTCCTATTTATTGTAAGAATGGCTTTTCAACAAGTCCTTATTGTTGAGAAGTAGTATAGTATGTGCTTTCAAGCAGTGCCATGATATATAGGAATACCTGCACTTCCTTTGCTGAAATTTATAGGTGTTTTATAGAAAGTGGAAACCCCCATGCACAAACTGTTGCACAAAATTCTGTGGATCCTATTGCCTAGTAGAAACAAGAAGATCCAAAAGTAAAGAAAAAAAATCTAAATCTATACGCAAAGTGGGTGCCTTTTCTGTGCCTTTTGAAAATGTAATAAAATGCATAAACTGTGTACTTTCTATGTATTTGTTTTTCCTATAGATGTGATGTTTTTCACAGCTCCACAATTAAAATTACTTTACTCCCTGTGCCATTAAATGGCTGTGGCAGGTTACAACAGCATGATCCTGCACTGAGAGATAGGACTATCCTTATTTTATTACCTACTCAGCAACCCCGTTCTCAGTGTTCTGAGAACGCTCATGCTTTGAGAATAAATTCAAGTCCACATACCATGGAGTTAATATGCAGTCTGTATCATCAATATATATTCATCTTTTTTTTTTCAATAGGTTTTCAGAAGGCCTTTCCCTAAAAGGTACTTTTGCACTCAAAAGGATCACTAGCTATTGAAATCTCCGCAGCATTTAATTTCCAAGTTCAGGTTGGCCACTTGACCACTCTTGATGGTGATGCTTAACACCTCTGCCCTGTTTTTTGGGTAGTTTTTTTTTGGTAGGGGTACACGATTTAAAAACTCTTTTTACAAACTTTTGTCCAGGCAAAGCTCTCAGGTCCAAGCTAACCTCTTTGTTTCTCACTTACAGCAGACCTATGTTTTGCATAGAGTTACAGAAAACACAGGAATGGAGAAGATAGTGCTACAACGAGGGCCAGTTCCCATCACCCTTCATGCCCTCAAGCAGTCATTTACAGTCCTGTCCTTTTTTTTTTTTTTTTTGGCCTTGTGCTACAAAGCAGAAATGGGGTCAGGGGAGCAACTTTGATTTTGTGAGAGCAGAAAACTGAGGGTGTTTTCTCAGGGTGCAAAGGAACCTTTCCAGCTGACAAACAGGGCGATAACACAAGTTAATATGTTGGCACCGAGACCTTTCTGACACTGGAAATAAAAGGTGATAATTTCAGTCACTGTGAAAAGTTCATGTGGATACCTTCATCACGTGGGACGTATTACAGAGTAACCTCTGGCTGCAGACAGTAGCTCTGCCTACCTCGGCTGTGACATAAAGCTCCCAATTAGCACTTAAGGAAAGAGACTTTACAGGCTGCACACTCACCTCGGCTCAGCCCATCTGGTCCCCGAAGGATTCGGCATTCTTCTATCTGGCCGAACGGAGAAAACATCACCCTGATATCATTCTCATTACACTTCTTCGAAACCATTCCTATGAACAATTTTCTGTCTTCCACAGCTAGAAGATAAAAATAATGAATGAGCAAAGGCCATTTCATCTTTTTGCTGTGATCAATGCTTCATTACCACATCAAACCAAGCTCCAGTCATGTGAGTCTGGCTCTGTAACTGAAGACAAGTCCTAAGGCAAAGACTTTATACTTACAACCTCCCTGCCCCCTTCCTTCCCCACCCCAAATATCTCATTTTTCTCTCTCTCTCTCTCTCCTTTTTTTTAGTGGTGCTTGCTGTTTATATAACATATTAATTGGCTGTCTTAGTCACTCTGCATACACCTCCCCTTCATGGCTTCTAAAAGGAAAATATCCTCCGTTAGAGACGCTTTTAAAGATATCTTTGCATAGATTCTAATTCAGATAAATTCCTTCACCCCCCTCATGTGTGAAAGAAATCCTGATGGTGTGAGGGTGAAGAAGGGATTGTGCATGTAATGATACAAGCTAATGAAAAATATTCCTGAGAAATATTTTGAGAGCAGCTCCTATCTGAGCTTTCAATTTCAGCCAACTTAATGCACGGCACTGGATAGGCAGATGTGCAATGACTGCTCTGGAAAAGAATGCATTAATTTTTTTTTTTTTTTTTGTGTCACAGTCCTCTGCCCTTCAGGAGGACACAAGATATATTTCAAGACATCACCTGAACACCCTTTGATGCGTAATAATGCTGAGTTTGCAAAAAAACACCATGAAAAACGTGCTTTACCTGAATTATTGGTAGAATATTTCCTGCCTGCACTGTCACCAGCACAAGCTGGACTGCTGCAGCAGGATGCACACAGTCCTATTAATCAAACCCAAATTTACAGGTCTAAAGCTGGGGACTCTTGTCCAAAATTAAAGAGGTCATCAAAACTTAATTCACTCTGGAAAAACTTAAAAATGAAAATGCACCCACCCATCTATATTAAACCAAAAATCTAAGTGCTTATTATACAGTACATACACCAGTGCTTTCTTCTTCTCTGGAAATGGCATGTAAATCCAATTCCCTGTTAATGAGCAGACTGTCAGGGTTTGTGGGGAAGCAAAGAGGGAAGGAAAGCTTTACTCCAGAGAGTCTGCAGTGCACTTACTTATTTCTATTATTGTGCAAATTATTTTTGTAATGAAGTATTTTCATTTCTGGGCTTACAAAAAAGAAAAGAAAAAAAAGAATCCTTCCTTGCTCTCTAACTCTGTCTCCTGTATTAGTAAGAGCTTGTCATACGGAAAAAATTGCAGCTGAGGAAGAAGGAATTGTGTCCATTTTTTCTAGGATTTTACTTCTGTTATACTTCAACATTTTCAGTGCATTTAATAATTTCAATAACAGGAAGAGGTTCATGTTTATTGATCATGAGAAGGGTTTGAAGTAATTTTCTCCTTAAATCGCTGACTTTAAAAAGTATTTCTAGCTTTTATATAAGCAAGCACCAAACCCATGCATTTTTCAGAACCCAAAACAGAGACCAGCCCCTGCAAACCCAGCTTCTCACTCTACAAGCTTGCAAGAAAATTGGTGTGAATTTAACACCCAGGGGAAGATGTTTTCTTCAGCAGAGATTCCTCAAGACTGAACATTTTCATTCACACTCTATATTGAGGTTCCGCACGCAGGTGAACTCTCCAGAAAGGGTTAAGAAATGATGAATGCATGGGATGAGCCAGTTATATACAGATCAGGAGCTGAATATGCGTGATTGCAAATAAGACCTGCAAGTTGGGATATATATATATATATATATGTCTTATTATGAAGCTTTACATCTGATTCATAATATATAGCTGACCTTGATGCTGCTAAATATTATTTTAAGGGTGGGAAAGCTGAATTGTCTTGCTCACAGCCACAAGAGGAATACAGGCAGCCACTTCTGCTGGTGGAAGGATGCCTGTAACTTGGCTGCAGACAATTCCTACATTGCCTTGAGCAATCTCAAAGCAAACTTTGAGGAAGTTCCCTGGCCAGCCTGTCCCCTCAAAACCAGCCACAGACTATGGCCATAGTGCAGGAAAGGTTTTGAGACAAGGGATCCAGCTGGGCTGCCCGGCCTGGATTTCTCCACATCACAGACTGAGGTCAGGCTGGGTGAAGCCTTGGTGCCAAGCACATTTCCAAGCATTGCCTTCTGCTCTGTGTTATGAACTTCTAATTTTGTGTCTCTGTGTCAGCTAGTACCAACCAGTTTAAATTTGATCTTAGGCTTGAAATACAGTGTGAAGGTCCACCTTAAGGGTGGCTAGGCTCCAACTCTCTTTTAAAAATAGCTGCTGGCTAAATTGGACAAATGCCTGCCACAGCATCCCAAAGGAGGTCCCTCGGGTCCTGCTTTGGTGCCAGGACAAAGCCTCAAACCAAAGAAATTCACATAGAGACTCAAAAAAAATGAGATGTGAACAGAAGGCTTTGTTTTAATTTTCCAAAGAGTAGCAGGCAACAAACTCCCCATCGGCCTCCTTCAGTTTTGGTAGTAAACCTATAAATATGCCATTTAACTAACATGATTTGCAGGTCTGCAGCTTGAGGGTGATTTTATAGTAAATTAAACATCCAGCTCCTGTGTACTGTACATCCTAAAAATGCAGATTTCATGAAGAATGCTCAGAGTACAGAAAACATATTGATATGATGACGTGCTCTGCATTCAGTGCCATTAGTCAGTCCTGATCAGTGTTGAAGCTTAAGAAAATTGCTACTCTTTTTCTGGCTGGAGGCCCAGCATAAAAAACATTTAAAGTGACAATTGTCAAGATCAAAATGACATGTTTTTACTCCATCTGAAAGAACATCTGATATTATTAGGCTGAAAGAGTTTTTCCCACATAGAGAAAGGAATACTTTTCCACCTCGATAAGACTGATTTTCAGGAGTTATTTCTGCATTTTTGGTCAGCCATTTCTTTCTTTCTAAAATGAATTCTTACCAGCCACACAGGCAAGGTTTGAGAATCAGACAACAGGGTGCAAGAAGTGTGGGTCAAATGTTTTTAGAGGTGAGCAAACTTCCCTCTGGATCTGCCAAGCCTGTGGATTTTCCTGTGTATGCTGGATTTCTCCCATGGACAGTAAAATGAGGATTAAACACACATGACCCAGCAAAGCACTGAGGCTGGGACAGGTGCTTCTGTTTAGGGAAAGGATGGCAGCCTAAACCCATCTGGCCTAACTTCAGTGACCTACAGGTTTGGTCTCAGCTCAACTGGTTGTTGGCAATGCCAAGAGATAAGCTCCTTCAAAGAGTGAGAGGTCTCACCTCTCCCAGCAAGGTGGCAAGGTACATGACAAGACATTTTCTCCCTTTCTCCTCTCTTCCCAAGGGAGAAATGGGAGTCCTTCCCCTGCTAATGAGAGCAGATTACAGATTTTTTTACACTGACTGAGCAGATTGACGGATGCTGTTACCTTCCAGCCAACTCTCAGATCTTGGGCATCATGACAATATTTAGATGTCCTGAGCTCCAGCTGCAGGGACATCAGGAATGAATGAGCTCTGAGGGGCTGGACAAAGCTTGGGAGCTGCCACGGCTCTGGGCAATGAGAGCAGGCAAAGAAAAAGGCTGGGGGAAGGATAACAGTGGGCAAGGGCCAGCACATGTACACGTACCTCAAAAGCATTTCACTGCTGCTTGATAACTCTCTCTCCCACCCTTGGGGTAGGTTTCAACAATTCAAAATCCAGAAAAATCAAAACTTTTTTAGCATTAGTTTGACATCATTATTTCTGAACCTTGCTTATGGGCTTAGTCGAACTTTCTGACTCTTTTACACCACTCTGGGGGAATGAAGGAGATACAGCTGTTTGGAAGTGGCAGGTAGAATGGGGTGGCTGAGTGCCCCTCCTTGATGGAGCAGAAGCAGTCAGAAGGTCACAGTAAACAAGGCCTGAAGTTCTATTTATAGGAAGGAAAGTGTGAAACCGCACAGTTTCTTGATTAACACATTATGGAGTTCACCTTTAATCCATCCCAACACATTACAAATGCAGGTTGGCTGTGCTGCCAGGGCAGATCAAGTGACACATCCAGTGCTAAGCCTGCTGGATTTGGGGTGGGGTTTGCCAGAATGCAGGAACACTGCACAAAGAGGTACAGACACCTGTTTTAAAATGAGTAGAGTTGCTCTTTTAACCCCATCAAGGCTAGCACTGCCATCACTAGCAGATGTGCCTGGGCATCATGTTTGAACCCAGAACTCTGCCTTAGCCATCAAAGGTTATCTGAGATGAAATCTGTCTCTGCTGGGAGGGGAACTTTTCAAACTGAGCCTCCTGTCTTCTGACAGCACCACATCCAGCTTGCAGAATAACATCCTGAAGGGTCTAATTTTTAGCTTTACTCAATTTGCTTCAGTAATGAGCATTTCTTGCAGGCTGTATTAGATTGCTTGTGCTAACCCAGGAGGATAAAGGAGTAGAGATTATTTTCTGAATGCTACAAAAAGAATTAAACCCTGTAATAATTGTGGGAAATCTCCCTGAAGATTCAACATAACTTCTATTTTCACTCTTCTAAACTCCCAAAATTTTGAAAGATCAAAATTATAACCCTTTGTTGTACATTTCTGAGGCGTCCAGTCAGATAAAGAGTGAATTTTCTCCCCAGAAGATTCCTTCTCTTTTGAGCAACTAGATAAATAGTTAATTATGTATAAATGGTGTAAGCATTTTTTTTTGGTTTGGTGTGGTTTTTTTCTTCCCATATAGAAGGGAAAAGGTGAAATCAGACTTTTTATCCCTAGTTGTAAGCCTGTGAAAACCCCTTGCATACAATCTGTCAAAGTCACACCTGAATCCGGAGCTGCCTGCATTAATTATCAACTTTTCTATGTGTTAGTGCTAACATATGGCATCTAATTACTACCTCCAATTCGGCAAAGTTGTGCCACTTAGAATTTAAAATTTTTTAAAAAAATTTTCACTAACAAAATCAATAAAAATAAATTATAAGATTACTCAGCTACCCTCCTGCCTACTTTATTTTTTTAAATAGAGAATTTTGTCATTTTCCCTGAAGCAGTGATGTTTTGATCCATTGAAGAGCATAGTGTCTCTAGGATATGAGCCTGAAAGTATTGACTGTGTTCAAATCCACATCCAAGACATTTAAGCATTTGCAAATTGTAGAATGTTAATGGCCACAGACAAGAGTCAAGCAGGTGTTTGTAAGTTTTTCAGCATTAGACTGGAGGAACCCCCTTTGTTTGAAAAAGGGAAAATGTCCTTAAAAGGATAAATACTGTGAGTGATGAATCCAGTAATGGTGGAACCTTCAAAGTTGAAAACATGCTTTTTTTGGCAGAAAATCCTTAACAAAAACTTTCTAGACAGCTTAAAACAACCTGCACAAAAGTGATCAGACCAGGACACACTACAAAATTCATCGTCTGCAGACCTTCAAGAGATGGTATATTTTTCAAAAGTAAGAAGCTTTTCAGAATCCCCCTGGGTAGTCAAATTAATGAAATCTGAGGGCAAGTCTTGCCCCATCAAGTCTAGGTGCTAAAAGCTTGGTGGAAGAGATCAAGATTTGCTTCATCTGCATGAGCAGAGAAACAACTTAGACAAACTGCAGTCCGGGAATGAACCATGGGAACAGGTTGTCCAGAGGAACTGTGGATGCCACAGTCCTGGAAATGTTCATGGCCAGGTTGGATGGGGCTCTGAGCAGCCTGGTCCAGGTGTGCTGGAGGTGTCCCTTCCATACCCATCTCCCAGTTTCCATGAGGTGAGCTTGGTCTCTGGTGTTGAGGGACAGATTCCTCAGGTGACACAGACATCTAAGGCAGGAACAGTGATGGAAAAGGAGGAGCATTTCATCCTGGGAGTCTCTGGCTTGGATCCTCATTCAAAGCTTTTTCACAAGGGACTCAATATGGGGAGGGAGCACTTAATCACACAGCAAATACTGTTCTTTGAAAACCTCTGTAAATTGAATGAGAGGACCTGTCCTTCCTCCCTATGGAACTTGAACAGGTCTATCAATCCTTCACAAACATGTACAAGCTCAGAAGAATTGTAGAGTGCTCAACTTGTCCTACATGTCTTTCTATAAGAAATTTTTGACCAAGAAAATTGCTTTAGCCTCTTTGCAAACTGAGAAACACTGCTTTACTCATAAAATCCACTGGGATCCTCCCATGACCCAGAAATCAAAGAGACTCGAGTATTCCTCAAAAGCTCAACCACCACAGATCATGAAAACCAAGATGCCTTGGCATGTCTTTTTTCTTTTCCCCTTTGAACTTACCAATCTGGTTGAAGAGGTACAGTTTACAGTTTGCTGTTGGCACGGATAATATACCTCCTCAGATGGATAGCCTGGAGCATATGGGAAGCATGTGCCAAACAAACCTCCACATCCCCCACGCTGTTGTTTTTTCTCTTTCTTGATCTCCAAGTGCTGGCAAACTGTCACCCACTCCATGAACCCCATGCCTACGCCCTGCCTTTCTGAGGAGCTGTACCATTATTACCACCATTGTGCTATTAGTTTGCCTTCTGTTTCTCCAGTTGATAAAAAAAAAAAAAATAGTTCACCACCCCTTGAACATTCCTATCAAAAGTTCCTGCACCCTTCAGGAATCTAAATTTAAAAAGGTGTTTAATTTGACAGTTGGAACCCTTAAAATGACAATTTGTTTTTTCTCCAAAAATACAAAGAAAGGCAAGAGAAAAAAAAAAAGGTGAAAAAGCCCAATTCCTTGTCATTTTTATGCTTGGAATAGATGCCAGAAAATAAGAGAGTATTCCCACAGTGCAGACAGGAGTTTCATGCAGATAACCCTAGATTAACAGCAGCAGCCAGGAGCCAGCCTACCCTGCCTTCCAAGCAGGCACTACTCGCAGAGAAGGACAGAATTTGCACAATTCCCCACAGTGTTTTTCCAATATGTTCAATCTCCTTTAGAAAGAAACACTTCAGGCAACGAACAAGTAACTCACTGGGAGTCAATTTTGGCCCATTGCCTCTTATTTTTCTAATTTGCCAAGGAAATTGAGGTGAATTTGTCTTTGAAAGAAGAAGCCATGGAAGCCACAGAGGGTTCAGAGGGTTCAGGCCAGCGTTCCGTGCCTAAGGGATAATTGTGCCCACTGCTAGCAGTAAATACTAGGGACTTTAGTCTGGATTCCAACAGCAATATTCTCTTTGACCACAGTGAGGCCTGAAAAGTTCAGTCCTTCTGCCCATCCAGGTGCCTTGACCTCTATTCTGAGCACTCAAAGACAGCAAGAAATCTGCTAAAAGTCTTTGGGAAAATTTCTTCACCCAGAGGGTGGCTGGGCACTCCCCAGAGCAGTGGTCACAGCGCCAGACTGACAGAGGTCAAGGAGCATTTTGACAATACACTTAAGCACATTGTGAGATTTTTGGGATTGTCCTGCACAGGGCCAGGAATTAGACTTTGAGAATCCTCATGGATGGATATCTGTCCTTTCCAACTCAGAATATTCAATGATTCTATGATTCAACCTGAGAGAGAGAACAGCCCCTCTCGTACAAATGGGTGACAGCTCATATTTCCTGCGCTCACGGCCACTTTTGTTTGGAAAGTTGTCGTAATGGGAAACCTAGCATAATGCGAAGTTTTAATTTCCTTCCAAACTTCATAATCCTTGGAGAAGCCTGAAAAAGGGATGCACTACAATTAGCAAAAAAAGAAGCCTTAAAAAAGCCTTGCGGAGAGATTTAGAGCCCAATCATAATTTACATTTGCAGGTATGTAGATCTCTAAGTGCACGGCTTCTGCCCTGATTACTAATTAATGAGGTGCAAAGATGCCTGTTGGAGGAACCAGCTCTGATTATGTGGGCCTTAAGGGAAAATGAAGCTCTTGCAATCTAAGAAGGCAGATGATATCTTTAACATATATTTTAGAAAATTACAGGAACAAATCAAGGGGCAAAATATACACATATATATTTTTAAAGAATCATACGCTGCCAAGTTGCACTACCATTCGATTATCTTATTTCCCTGAATATATAAACCTGGCATGTCTAATAGATTTACCTTGCCATCTATTTTGCATGTCATATACATCCACTTAGGCAGTACCCTAGTATTCCAAATGGATATTACTGTCTTTATAGCATTCATTTTTCAATCGTTTTGAGGAATAAGTATACAGAGAGCTCCAAAATGGGCTTCCCAGCTCATAATGAAGCATATGATTAAAACCTAAATTTGGCTCAGATTCAGAATGGCATCATTCTGTAAAAAGGTACTTTTGGCAAATGTTTAAGGCCATCATGTACTTACATAATTTGTTAACACAGGTATGCCTTTTTGTTTCTTTTATTTTAAATTTTCAGCATCAACATTTTATCTCCATCTTATCAACCTCAGGTGCTCCCACAATACCTCACTGTTAGGAGAACCCAAGGGAAGGATGTATGCAGTGAGGCAGGTCATGACATACAGCAGGTACAAGGAAGACCCTTTTTTGGGGACATTTCCTTCCTTCTTTAAAGCAGAAGATAAAAGGGAGTTCAGAGCAGCTCAACACCTTCCCAGCACGTCAGGTGTAGGGAAACTGCCTATTATTTTCACCACAAAAGGAGTAAAGCAAAATCTCTCACAATGTTGTGCTTACTTTAGTTTAGAGAAAGACACAATTAAGTAAAAAAAAAAATTTAACACATACCATTTGACTTTTCACTATCTGCAGGTTTCATCTGAATAGGATGATGCATCTAAAAACAAAAATGAAAGAGAGTAAGGCAGGTTGGATAGTCATAAAAAATCAAGAGTGATGTTTTTAATGAAGGGCTAAAAAGAGACACGATTTAATATTAAACATGTTGAAATTATATATATTCAGAATAACACTGTATTATAGACTTACAAAAAAAATGAAATGGTAAAGGAGTATTTTATAATGAGGAAGTTTAAAAAAAAAAAAAAAGATACCATTGGGCCCATAGGACTCATATAAATCTTTAATTTGCTGTATCTAGTTTCTGAAGACCTCTAAAGTTACAGCCCTCATTAGTTTATGGCATGTTTGGTTCCTGTTTTACCAACTTTTTTTTTTCCTTGAGCTCAACCACTGCCAAAACCAAGCTGTAATTTTCAAGTAATTTAAGAACTAGCAAGCATTTCAAATGTACTCAGAGGAGTTGAGTTTGACAAATGAATTTTGCTTGTAATTAAAAAAACTGTGCTCATTCTTTTAGGACTGAAGAAGAAGAGATCTTGATTCCTAAAATAGCTTCCTATAATTGTTTAGTATCTCATATTTTTGTTTTAGTATCCATTACACATTCATTCATAAAGCTTCCACCACAACACAAAACAATTCTGCCTTCCATAAAAACTCCAAATCCTTTTTCCTTTTCAACCTTTTCCTCCATGCATGTCCCTCTTACCGAAAAAAGGAAACCAACCCCTGTCTGCAGCGTTCTGTGCTGAACATCCCACCTTGGCACACTCGGGCTGCTGTGTCCTCAGCTTTCTCTACTAAATGATACTGCTCCCACACTGAATTGTTGACAGCTCCAATAAAATTTCTACAAACGGTGTTTTTCTTCTTTCCACAATAAAAACACCACAGCAGTCGAGCTCCCTCATGATCAGAGTTTTCTGCAGGACACTGGTGATAGCCAGCCCTGTGGCCACTGTGGTGTGTTGAGGGAAATTTTATTACAGATTCTCGAAAGCCTCCAGAACTGACCTGACATTGAGATTCAATGTGGGAGATGTTTAAGCTTGCAAAAAAACCCCCCATTTTTATTTTCTTTCTTGGACTCTGCATAGTTACTGGGATTTGACTGCACAAACCTTCTGGCAGCTGCAGGGCCACTGCCTTTTCTCTCCTCAGCAATTCCTTACCAATTCACGTGAACAGGTGAAAAAATGTATGCTTTTTCTACTTTTCTATCATTTTTCAGTGCAGCACAGCTGTGCATTGCCTGAAAATGTCAGAGGCAATTCCATTTTCCTAATAAAAGATTGTTATGACAAACTCTGGGAAACAAAAACAGCTGAGCAGGAGAGAACATCCATGCCCTCATATCAAATATGCTTTCAAAGCTGCACAGAAACCCACATCTGCATTGCTTTTGGTGAAGTAACTTAACCACCAGGGAAAAAGTTGCTGGATTCTTCAGAAAACATAAAATATTGCTGTGAATGTTTCTGTTAGATTTAGTCAAAGTCCAGACTGCTCTGTGGCCTTGCAAATCAATGTGTTCCCTGTGCTGCTTGCACAACTCTCCAGTGTGTCCTAGGGAAAGGCAAAGCCACAAGGTAGATGTTGTTGTCAGGATGCATAAATTTTTTTCAGTTTTAACAATTCTGCTCTCTTTAAATCATTTGTTTCCTCAATGGACTTTAATAGCCCAGCACTTCCCTGCTACCACTCTTATTAGATCTGTTTTATAGAAAAAAGGGAACTTCTATCGTTCTCTGTTTTCTTTAGGGCTTAAGATTTTTCCTGACATCAACAATACACTGGACACTGCAGGAGACTTAAAATTTGTGGGAATGTGAGGCAGCATACCCACTCAGAAAGCAAAAAAAGAAAGAAGAAAAAAGGTTTAACTTGCTCCACAAGGCCGTTGCAGGTTACTGAGGTCTCTGAGGAGCAATAGAGTGGTGACAAAATAGAGGAAAGAAAGGCAAGTATTGAAAATTCAGGAATATGCAGGATATAAGAGAAAAACCCAGTTCAATTTCAGGCCTTTTGTAGATAGAGAATCAATCAATTGCTCTTTACAGATGTGTTTATGTGCCCCTAAGAGGAAATATTTTGAATAAACGCTACTTTAAGAACATTAAACACCTCTCACTTTTCAAACTGTCCAAACCAGAGAAGCCAACTTTAGACCAAATTCACGTGAAGAAGTTATTTTTGCAGCCCATGGTCACAACACAAAGATCAGTGTTACCTGACAAGCACATTTACTGCATATGCAAAGTCATCCTCTTCAGTCACACACCATTACCCCAAGTTCATTAACTCAGTAATCTGGTACATTCACAAACCAAGAGGTAAGACTTAACATGATGCTTCAAATAGGTTTTCATTTCAAAAGTTCCTGCTAAAAACTCATGGTCCTCCTCACGCCATCAGGCTGTATTTGGGAGTGATGCATTGTGCTTAAAATTACATCAGTGCAAAACCAATAAAAAATCCAGCTCAGGCCTGGAGAGGTTAAACTGCAGAACCTCCCCGAAAAATGGATGTGATACACAAACCTGGCTTCAGCGAAGAGGAAAGTGGAAAAATACCTTACTGACAGTTTCCTAACATGAGAGGGCTCATGTTGAAGCTTGTTTAACCCTGACCATCACCAATTGATACGTTAACAACCTTTAACACTAGATTCAATAAAACATGCCATTTATAACCTGAAATGGGTTTTACAGAGTCACTGGTTCGCATCTCATTATTAAACTCATTGCTGACCTCTAGAGACAACTGCCGTGACAATACATATTATAAGCTCTCTACCCATAAAATATTTAAAGGTAGGTGTAAAAAAGAAAAGAAAAGAAAAGAAAAGAAAAGAAAAGAAAAGAAAAGAAAAGAAAAGAAAAGAAAAGAAAAGAAAAGAAAAGAATGACTCTCAAAGAAGTTGTGAATAAGAAAATTAAAGGGGCAGAGACAAAAGTTAAATAGGTACTATCCTTTCACTCTACAATGAGCAAAAGACAAAATAATCTGTACGTTTTGTATCTCCCTTGTATAACTGCAGGCTATAAAATAATAAAATAGCTGTGCTTTCCCAGGCCCTCCAAAAGATTACAGATGATATAAAACTGTTTTAAATTAGGTGCCACTCACTAGAATCATGTCATCTACTGAAATGAAGGATTTCCCATCTTATCAGGAAGCTGTTATTGTAACTATACATCACTTATGGATCTCAAGGTAAGTGATTTCTCAGTATGTCATGTTGTCACACAGAACAACAGGAAACATTTACTCCTTTTCTTGGAGAAAGCTTTGCCTATGAAAATACAGTATTTATGAATGCACACTTACAATTAATAAAGAGGTAAGAACAAGAAAAATAACCTCAGCAAGTCATTTATTACCTTGAACATCATCCTGTACTCAGCACATATAGTAAAAGAGAACAACACAGCTCTCAAGCAAGTTCCTTCTGAGAATGGGCAGCTTCCCCTGGCATGCACTGTGCATGGGGATATCAAACCCAGGCTGGAGTATGGGCTGTGAGGAGCAACCTCTCCTCATCAATATTACAGAGAGTTCTACTGAACACACGTGTGCAGCAAGCAGGGCATGACCTGCTCTCCTACAGGTGCTCTCTGTCCATCGGTCTCAAAACACACTTTGCCACTGTTTTACAGCTGAGAGCAGGCAAATGCCTGTTGCCCAAGGTTGTCAGTGCCTTGTGGCAGTGCTGGCAGCAAAGTGGGGGCTTCACTGCTGCTTGTGCTGTCACAGAGGCCACCCAAAGCCCAGGGCCATGAACGTCACTGCCTCTCCTTGGGCGCATCCCAAGCAGGGGTGCTGAGGCAGTCCACAGGAATCAAAAAGGCAAAGAAATAGTTGTCAAACATGCAACCCTGAAAATCCCCCTGAAATTAATGAGAATCTGGCTGCTGGCTATGTCCAGGGCAGCAGCAGGACCACGCCAAGGCCTAGAATTACAATTGAACAGCTACATCTTTTTCCCTCCCTCTTTTTCCTGAGCACATCTTGCTGTATGTAAACATAACGTCATGATAGAAAAAAAACCACAGCAAACCAACCCAATGCATCTCAAAGGCATGCCACCTCTCCAGCTTTAGAGCCTCAAAGTCATGTTTTCAACAAAAATAGCAGTACCTATTTACATTCTTGTCAAAGCCATGTGACATCTGCATGGGAGAAAACAAGCCGGCTAAGAGTCTATTTCTGGCAAAAATATTGCAAGGAAATTAGATTAACCTGGGTGGAATTCTATCTGGGAATTTGGAGTCTGTCGTGGTGATTAAGTCATCATTTCTGTCAGATTACTCTAATCGGCTGTCAAATACGATTCCACAACCCCATCTGTAACTTGGCATCCTCGTTATTCAGTCGATGTTACCTTCTGTATACAAAACAAACACCAAAAAAGGAGGTGTGTGCAGTCTAGCATTTAGCAGAGTCATTAGCTGTGATTACTATTGTGTAGTTGCACGTTGCACAAGGCGATCAGCTCATGGTTTGTTTTGTTTAGGGGATGCTTCAAATCAGGTGTAATCTTAAGTCTGAGGTGTCAGGGGTGAATGGGTAAGAACTGTCTCCAGGCATGGATGAGCATGGGATTGGCACACTCCCAGTCACCAGTGCATCAACAGCAACAGCTTAAATCACATTTCAGAGTTGTCAATATATTTGCTGGAAATGCTTTTGGACACCTGCTTTCCATCAATTTTCTGAGGAGAAATGGGCATTCAGATATTCTGGGTAGCTAAAGACTTCCTGCGAGCAGCAATTTCTGCAAGTGAAACAAGGTTTGTAGGAGGAGGCAGTTGGCACTGGAAATGGTCTGTGTTGGCTGCTTTAAGATGTTACACATCAGTATGTTAGTCTTACGCAGGACTTTGGTGATTAAAAGCAGGAGAAGCCTTTCAGTGAAGATGAAGAAGCTGATGGGCTCATTTTGCTGCAGCTGTGTTGAGTCTGTGAAATTTGGATACCCTCAGCATCTCTGAAATTCTGGCCACCTAGACTGAAATTTTTTTTTTTTTTATGGTCCATTGCAAAAGCACCTTCATACATGATTACTACATTTGTTAGCAGCTTTTGTTGTCCATTCCTGCCACTGTGGATGCATATGCCTTGCTCCTGTTATTTCTCGTGCCTTGAGGAAGAAAAGAGCTTCTCGTGCTCTTGACAAGAAAGGACTCTGAATGCACATCAGACCTGCCTGCACCTTCACCCAGCTCAGCATGGCAGTCAAAGCCCACCTCCTGAAAGTCCTCAAAGTTAAGCAGAATGTTACTTTTCACCATCAGAGTTGAGGGATTGTGTGTGGAGAATCTTATCTATATGACTCCTCACTCCTTACCACTCCTGTATTCATCTTTCTTTAATCCTTTAAAGCCACCAGCAGACTTCTAGAGATGTTAACCCTTTTCAGACCCGTCCCCTTCCTCCCTTCCCTGTCCTCTGCCCTGGCTAGAAGTTTCTAGCCATGACCCAGCTCAGTTTGTCCGTTACCTGTCACCCTCACAGACCACATCACAGAGAAGCACCACACAAAGTAGAGCTAAACCTTCCCCCAGGCAAAGGGTAAATTTGAAGAACTCAGGTTACTTGGGTAACAACCAAACCAAACAAAAAGCAATAGGATTAAATGATGACAGCTTGCATCTGTCTTGAAATTTCTTGTACTTTGGGACTAGCGTCTTGCTAGCATTAATCACTGTTGAAGACAAATGGGACTTCTTTCGTATTTTCTACATCTCAGAACTGTAAAATGTCAAGAGAGAATGTGGGATAGAGAAGAGACATTAGACCTTAATTAAACCCTAATTTTCTTTTTGGGTGAAGGATTATAAATTCTGAGACTTTGAGAATCAACAGGAAAACCGAAAAGGAAGGAAATATTAAAAGGAGCAGCAGAGACAGGCTAAGGGCTCAAAAAAAAAGCACCTAAAGAGGTACCAGCATGGAAACTAGTGGGAAAAAAAAAATTATAGTCTTTGCCTAACCCTGTTCTGGAAATTAATTCAAAGCTTTCTTCAAACTTCTCATCCAATTAGTGAGGGTAGTTTAATTAGAGCAGTAGTCCAAGGTAAAAAACAAGACTAACCAGGTTTCTGAGAACCTCTACTGAGTCTGGAGTCAGGAGGGAATGTATTGACCTACCAGAATATTGGATGAAGAAGAGAAAATACTCCATAAGCACCAGAGAATTAAATGGTTTTCAGTGTCTTTAGGGACCATTGCTTTTCTGGACTATTATGGGCAGATACCTCTATACCCCCCTGGCCCCACCCCTCATTTCACCTTTTAGCTCCCCAGTTTTTACATAGGATCTTTCAGAGGAGCTCTTGAACACTCATTTCTCACATCATTTCATTGCCAGCTGGTTTTGCTTTTTTAAACCCTTGTGACTCACAAGTAATATGAGTTTCCCAGAAGTGAAGGAGGTGTATTTTCCTATCGAAAAGAACTGTTTAGAATGACTCCTCTAGGGTCAAACTAACTTGAATTACGCAGTCAATATCTGGCTAGCAATTCAGGAAGTTCTCTGGGAACTGGGGATAATCTCCAAGGCCAAATAAATACTAGTGAATAGAAGAGGCAAAGGACTGCTCTCCGGATCTTAAAATAAGTGGTGTGGCACAGCTTGCATTTGCACAGCTATACTCCTTGTTCTACTCAAAACAGGATATCCTTGTCCATACTGTCCAGTGGGAACAGAGTCTAGCCCATGTTATTCCCCCAAATTATGCCCACACACCAGGCAGGGAACTGCTGACCAGCACCATGCTCCTGCTGGCTTCACCAGCACAGGCAGAGCTTTGGATTCCCAGTATTGGTTGAAGTCATTCACCTTTGCTTATTCACAGATAAAAGGAGGAAAAATGTGCATTTATCACTTAAATTCTCACAAATAAATGTAAAGCAGTTTCTGTAACTGCCTGAGCGATGGCATAGCTAGAAGAGTGTTTGCTGTCATCTTTTCATAAATCCCAATTTAAGGGATTTAAGCTGTGTTAGGCATTCATACAATTTTAGTAGTATAAGAATGTGATCTGTTACTTGGCCTCCTAGATTACTGTCAGACATATATACATGCTTTTTTTGGAGAGAGAGAGAGGGAGAGGGAGGGAAGGAAGGAGGAAGAGAGAGAAGCGAGAGAAAATGAATATTGCTGGTGGTTGCCAAATATAGTTCATGCGGTAATGCATAACATCATTATTTTCTATTTAGAGCACAGAAACAAGCATATAGCTTGCTTAAAACAAGTTGTTTTACTGGAGAACACTAAAACCACTGAAATTCAATGGCTTTTGGAAGCTTTCCAACTCAGTTATTTGCAATCCACTACACTCTGTGGTTTAAATTCAAGTTAAATTAAACATTAGTTAGGGAGACAAAAAACAATGCTGCACTTTAAAATAATAACAAAGTATCAATATTATTATTATTATTATTATCAATAATTCTTCATCTAGTGATCCCTTCCACAGTCACCCCCACATTCTGCTGTTCCTCTCATACATTTACTAATTAGGCTGTAGCACTCCATCTCTTTTAAATGTTGTATCCTCATATAGAAATTAAAAAGCTGGATATCTTAGAAGTGACCACTTCCTAGTGTACAAATAGCTACTATTGCTCTTTTAGCAGTTCTCCTCCATTTATTTAATTCCTTAATTTCTTACCTCCCACACTAATGGCAACAACTCCAGGGCACAGGCGAGCCAAATGAAGTGGAGATAAAGAACGGGAGGTATGGCCAAAAATTGTCTCTTCAAAATCACAAGGAAAGCAAAGTTATTAACTATCTTTTCTTCAAACAAATGAGCCTTTACAGAACCTATTCAATCCTAAAAATAGACATTAAGTGGGATTCTATAACTTATTGGGAATAATGCCTTGGGGATATTTTGCATCATCCATGCTTAAAAAGCAAACCCATTAGACATCTGAGCAAAACATCAGATATTATTTTAGCAGCAAGAGTTATCCATCTCATCGGCAGCAGCAATAACTTCTGTTGACATTTTGCCAATTGAAGTTTGCATGTCAATGGGGTGGGGCGGGGAGATAACTGAAGTCTCCCTGTGACATTAATTGACTGGATTTTACCACCCACTCAAGGTGATTGCAAGGGGCAAAAGGTTTCTGGGCGGCAAAGGGAGCGTGGAGAGGCGGCGGCTGGCCCAGTGCCACGCAGGGAAGCTCGTCATGGCCTGGAATGAGGATACGGAGGGAGGGAGCCGAGCTGTCTGCACTGCAGCAGAGCCACAGCTCCTCACGCTCCAATTGATTCCTCTCCCAACATCCATGTGAGATACTCACTGCTGCTATCTCAATGCAGCAGAAAGGAAGAAGGTGGGAAAAAGGCAGAGACGCTCCACGTGATGCACCTGGAGTTATTCCATGATTGAAGCCAAGTCTATCAAGCCAAAATCTTGTCATTTTATCATCAGGTGTAGGTAAGAAATTATTTAGCAGGTGTACTCCACACAAGCAAGGTTATTTTTACAATATTACTCCTCGGCTCTCCTATTTGAGAACATAAGAACCTGAAGCAGTGATCCAGGGCTGCTGGAGGAACCAAATGCCAGCCAAGCTGTTGTGGCTTTGGTATGTCAGCTAATAACTAATGCAGCCTTGTTGTGCATTGGATGAATTTGGCCAGCATGACCTAAGATGGCAGGTCTCAATTGCCAGCATGACACAAACCTTCCAGTCAGTGTCCCACTGGACATGACTCAAGTGTTCTGAAGATGTACTTTCTTCCATCTCCCCAGTTGGGCGTTTGTTTCCAGAAGTCAACAGGAGACAGAGACTTTAAAGGGAGTACTTTCCCTTCAAATCTAAGAACACCCCCTTCTCCCATATTAGTATTTGGAAAACAGAGCCAGAGCAAAGCCAAAACATACTACCTATTAAGTCATCCTCTATGTAAAGTCTTCCCATGGGAATGACAGAGGTCCCTCCACCATCTTAAAAGGGGAAGGCAGCAAAGCAGAGACGTTCTGTCTTCAGTGGTCTGCAAAGGCAGATTTCACATGTCTCCCAGATTCCCCACTTAGGGAGCATGGAATTCTGAGAGCATATTCAGGGTATTTTGCCCTTCTCAGAATCTGTGAAAGCTAGAGAAGAAGTCCCCATTTTAAAAAAAGACCTTTCCTGCTGCCAAACAAAAATATTCAAGTAGCTCAGTCTGCGGTCACCATTTTAGGGTGCTAATGCTCAAGCCTGGTCCACAGGAAACCCCTCCCTTACTACATAAATCCCTCTTCATACGAAGGGTTGATTCCACATCAACTTCTAGGACAATTTTTAGAAATTTGTTAAGAAAACAAAGCAATCCTCTACCCTGTCCTTCTTCTTCCCCAAAAACAAAATAACTTTTCTTTCAGGCTACCAATGACTGTGAAGAAATTTAGTTTAAATCACAGGTTTTAAAAACATGCAATGGTTTTTGTAATGCAAAACACAAGCTCGGTTCTGAGAGAGGCCAAAGTGACCAGGATATAAAATGCTTGTTTTGCAGGAATTTTATTTAAAGACTTACGCTGTTCTGTGCTTGCTTGTTGTCCTCTGAACTATGCTCTGGGAAAACACCATGTGATTATGCTCATCAATATCCTCTACCTTTGCCAAGCTGGAATTCAGGAGATAACCCTTTAAAAGGAATGACTAGCGACAGCAACATTTCAGAAAGGCAAGAAAGCATAGTCAGGGGATCTTCTGTTTCTTTCACAGTGTTATCTCATCTACACTTATCTTCTTAATTTTTTACTTTCACTCAATAAGAGTGAAACCAGCCTCAGCCACTCCCCCAGCTTCACATCACAGATTTTTCTGTTCATTTGCTAAGTGGATCTTCTGCCTGACTCTTTCTGCAGCATGGAAGGTCACCTTGATTCAACAACGCTCTTGGGCTCCTCTTCTGACAGAATCTAGAGTCTATTATTTTTGTACAAAACTCAAATTCTAGGCTACGGGATTTTTTTTTAATGTAAAGCTTTTTTAAAGTTCTTTTGGAAAGCTCTCTAATTTGCATTACAATGTACCAGCAAGAACATCTTATAGCTAAAAAGTGTGATTGAGGTAAGTCTAAAATAAGCCCCAAAAGCATCAAAATTATAAAATCTATTGAAATTCTACCTTTTAAATTAGAGCAAAGGGTACAATATATAGAAAAAGTTGGCCCTGATGATGTGGGCCTGCTGCCGTTTTCACTTTTCACTTAGCAAATGTTCAGAGAAGTTCTGAGTCCAGAATACATGTCTTGATTCACAATTCCCTCCTCCCCAGAAGGCAGACAGGCAGTCAAATTCCTCCCTGTTACCAAACACAGACCAATCCAGATTTCTTCAAAGGTCAGATGTGGGCCCCAAACTACTTATCAACATGAATGCCTCTAAATGTTGCAGGGAATAGCCAAAGCATTCAGGTAGAAAAGAGGTTTTGAATTAAGATGTCAAAAATCCTACTCTCCTGACTGAGATCAGCTGGGGTAAGTAGTACAGTTTTATTGTTGAACCAGCGGAGCCATAATATTTTACGCCAAATGAGGATATGGCTCATAAATTCTATTTAAACTCTCCATGAGCTGAAGTTACAGGAATTTTCCACGACTATCCAGTATCAGCATCCAAATTCTCAGTGTTATGCCAATAGTCTGCCCTGGCAAAATAATCTGGCTGTGGAGAGAGAATGAAAAAGATAGCTTGGTATTCCATCCATCTATGAAAACAGAACAATACTTCCACAGGTCTCCAGCCACAAGCACACATAAGCACACACTGTCCACATGAAAATATGAATGTCTGGTTATGTATACACACAGTTACAAACACCAGTAAGAGTCACGTTGAGCAACCATGTTATTTGTAACCACCCTTCGTATGAACTCATTCTCTTTAATTTTTTAGCATCTCTGTAGCTAACGTACTCTGCCAGTGCTTTCTTTGGGATAAGGAAAGTGGTTTGTATTCAAACTAAACAAGCACTATATATTTATAATGCTAATCTCCAGGAATTCTAGTGCATTTGAACATTTCTGTCAATAGGCGTTTTGGAAAGTGAAACAAACAAAAAATAAATGGACAACATTAGCAGAAACATATATATTTTTAAGAATGAGTCCAGTTCCAGCTGGCTGTGGTGTTTGGACCAAGAAGTGATTAAGATTTCATTAGTAAAAGGGACAGTGCTAGGAAGAGTAAAGCCAAAATCAACCTGCCTCCACCCATTTGCAAAGCTCCAAACCAGCATCTGATCCCAAGCATGAACCTTAATGCCTGTGTCCAGAGACTGGGCCCCTTGATTCTTTTGAAAAAAAGCAACAATGCTTTATTTAGTGACTGTAAGCATCAATATGTGAAAACTTGTCTTCTTTTACTTATTCTTTACTGCTACTGTACTCAATTAGAAATTTTCTCTGTCTATACCCCGTGAGTAACATCTTTATGTGCAACTCACCTAAAGGTCAAGGAAATCTCTTTGCAGGGATGGCTTCAGGTGGAACAGCTGGAGACCACAGAGAACTACCAGGAAAGTCCTCTGATAAAACCAACTGAGCTAAAAACTCTTACATCTTTCATCCTGCCTGCTCCAAAGCTAGCATTTAGAGCTACTGGGAAGTCTTGAACACCTGGTTTCCTGGCATATGCTACTTTTTCTGAGAGAGGCCAATGCAGCCTGAGGGCTGTTGCAGTGTCAGTGAAGCTATAGCAGAGGGCAAGGAAAGCACAGGGAAAGAGGAATGGGTGCAGAAAAGAAATTTTCCCCGTGTCACACCCTCTTGTGTCAACACGGAGGAAGACAAGTAGCAGACAATGAGGGCTGTCAGCTATCAGGCCACTTTTAAACTGGGATAAATCCATGTCCATTCTTTGCAAAATGACCAGGGTCACAAGAGGCAAGGCACACGTCTGCCTGAACAACCCCCAGAACCCTCCAGACACAAGTGTGTAAGCACAGCACTTAGACTGACTCTTAGCTCTTACTTAGCAAGATCTTTCTTTTTGGTTAATCATATATTTTTGTACAAATAGGAGGATTCTATATTTACGCAGCATAGCAATTTCTTTCATTTCTTAGCAGTCAGAGAAATGAGAGATGAAAAAATCCAGCAGCTGATCTCGAATGACTTAATGCCACTACAGGATTACTGCCTATCCCATATTTTCTAATACTTTCCTACCCCAAACACCCATAAGGACTGGGATTTAACTTTGTATCCTTTAGAAGATTATTCTAATTGAACAGATACTGGGTATTTTTTCCTGATACTTGATCTAGGCTTTATTTCACCTCTTATGATGGTAAATCCTTGGTTCTGTGTACAACCACAAATAATTCCTATTTGTCACTGGCATTTGGGCAGTACTTGGCCCTGGAGGAAATAAATGTACCATCTTCATGGATACTGCTGTGGATGCTGGGTGAGGTGCTCCCACAACAGCACTTATCCTCCTCTGTATTCTCTGCAATATTTGAAAAGAATATACTGTATAATAACACCGCACATTTTCCTCTAAGGTATTGTCAGGAATTTGCCGCAAAATAGTATTAGTTACTGTCTGGTGGATATTTGCTCAAGTGATGGTCTAGAAAACAAACTCCCTTCAATCACTTGAGCCATTCAGAGCTGAATGGAAAGATAAATGTGTCATATCCCTCACATCTCTGCGTGAGGCTGCAATCCCTCTGAGTGATCCTGGCAGCAGTAAGGAACACTGAGTGTTGTGTTCTCATGGTGGAATCAGGAGCTTCAGCTGTGGAGGTACCAGATTTTCAGTTCATAGCATCATAGAATGGTTTGGGTTGGAAGGGACCTTAAGGCTCATCTCATTCCAAACCCTCTGCCACAGGCTGGGGCAACTTCCACTACACCAGGTTGCTCAAAGTTCGTAGTTTAATCTTATTCTCTGATTAGTGTCTTATTTTCCACAATCTTACTTTCTTCAAACCACAATCCTACGTTCTCTATCTTTAAATCAGTGATAAGCCTCTATTCATGCTTTCTTAAAGATCATTACAGACTTCTAATTATTCCTTTCAGACACAATCTTCTTTTATAGTTTCTCAGCTTTTTCCCTGTGTCTCTCCTTCAGAAGAGAAAATTTCCACTCACTGCAGCTTGTAACAGTTGCAAGTGGGAATGGGTGAGCATTCCTAGGATGAATGATTGAGGCAGTGTATTAATTCAATTCCCTGATACATTGTAAATTCCATTTGCAAAGCAAAATTCCTTATTTTAAGCCCTGCTTGCATATCCCCCACCCGCGATGGCAGATAGACCATCTCTGAGTTACAGTGGGGCGAGAGCTGGGATTGACTGCAGACTGCTTTAATGCCACTCTTAATGACAACTTGTGAAGATTAGGAAGTTGTCAGAATCAGATATCAGCAAAAGCTCCAGCTTGCTTTGTGAAGTCAGTCTGAATTAATTAATGGGTAGCTTTCCTTTGATATCACTTTGATATTTGGCTGCAGCTGGATAAAAATCAACCACAAAGGAAGCTACATTTTGTTTACCACTGCTTAAGACTCTGTTTAGCTCCATGTGATTTTTTTTTTTTCTTTTGCAGTTTTTGCTTTTTTAACTTCCCCGGCACAAGGCAATAGATACAGGCTTTTGTTAATAAATGGAATTATGGTGGCATCTTTTTCAATAGTCAGGCTACTGTCTGGTAGCAAAGCCATTACTGATTTCAGCTAAGCTGATGGAGAAAAGATGGACCATTCCAAAGGCGAGAAAAACATTAGCTTTCCCCCTCTGTTAGTGCTTTCCCTGTTAAAAGGTATTTGACACTTTAAATGTGGAATCATATAATAATAAAATCATAGAATCATTGAATAATAGAAAGGTTTGGGTTGGAGGAGACATTAAGGGCCTTTTAATTTCAACCTCCTGCCAAGGGCAGAACACCTTCCACTAGACCAGCCTTGTTCAAGCCTTGTTCAACCTGGCCTTGAACTCTTCCAGGGATGGGGCATCCACAACTTCTCTGGGCAATCTGTGCCAGTGCCTCCCCATCCACACAGTAAAGAATTCCTTCCTAATGTCTAATCTAAACCTACGCTCTGCCAGTTTAAACCCATTCCCCCGTGTCTTAATACTTGCTATCTGCTTTAGGGGATGCTGACCACTTGCTTCACTGCCAGCCTAAAATATAAGCTCTGCAGCTACATGTCCTGAATGTCTTTCCAGGGTGGGAATTCACAGCCCATTTGAGCTTCTCTAAAGGTTTTGGATGTCTACCAAGGCAATCAGATGAACATGCCTGTACCCCAGACTGGTGCTTTCACCCAAGTGAATCTCCATGTACTTCTGGCAGCCCCAGTGGCCCCACTGGCTAGAGGAGGAAGGATTTCTCTGCACAGCACAGGGGAAGAGCAGACAAAAAAGTGGATCTTCCAACTAAGCTGATGAAGGTGATAATTTTTTCCAGAGAATGAGCAAAAAATAAACTATCTCTGGGTCTGCAAAGAGTGTTTTTAATTAGGCAGAATATGATTGCCCAAAGTGCATTATTGGAGCAGGAGACTCAATCAGGTCACCTAGTTTTACCTGGTTTTTGTAGTATTATGGGGTTTTTGAGCACAACAGAGACGACAGAACTTCTGTTTTCTCTATTATCATGTACACTGTCCCACTGCAGCACAGTGCACCTTCCCATTGTGATCATGGGGGAAATCTGGCTGGGGCTCCCTCAGCTTCCTGCACCACCACAGGAGTGCAAACACACAATGAGCCAGCACTGCATCCCTTCAACAGCAATGGGCCACAGAGCAGAGGTGTTTGAAGGAAGCAGCACAGCTCACAGGGTTGGACACAACAGCAGGAGGATGCTGAACAAACATTCCCTCTGGTATAAACATGCCACGAGCCCCAGGCTCCTTAGTCATAACATAACTCAGATCCACGGGTGCCAAACATTGCTATCAAGGCAGGTAAATGGCATCCAAGGGCACCTCTAATGATGTTTCTTCCTGATGCCTGCAACTCTGTTTATGATTTGCCTTTCTAATTTCACTATTGTAGGAGTAGTCAGACAGCTAGGAAGGCTCCCTGAACTAGATTTTCATTACGAAGACAATTTTAATAGCTCGTGTCGTGGTGCTAATGAGGCTGACTGAAGCACCTGCACTTTCTGTTCCAGATAACAGAAAACAGCTAACACCAGCAGGAGGATAAATAGATGTTTAAGAGAGTGCCTGGGCTATTGTCCTTAGCTAAGCACCCCACTTAAATCTTGGTGAGCTTTGCAATACCCTGGAGTACTCCAGTGATGGATTCTTGATTTTCTTCAGAGATTTCCATTCTGAAGTGCACAGCAAAACGTTCTCCAAGTCAGTGATTTTTGGGCACCCAGCTTAAAAGTGATATCCTGTGAACTGATCTCCACCCTCAGTGAGTAAGATTTCTAAGCTGGACAAAAAGGTCTGGAGGGATTTTGCAAAGTGATGACGTCAACTGGCCAGCATTAGGGAAACCAGAGGTAAATCCCAGCGTCACATGCCAGAATGGGGATGAGCTTCACATTAGTGAATTTTTCTGATGTCAAGCCATTATTATGCATTACTTACTTTCCATCCCAATATTATTATACTGAAAAAAAAATCCTGAACTTCTCCAAGAATTCTCTAAAAAAGCTTGTGTGCATCTAACTGCTTTTGCAGCTGGACCAAAGTGGTCTTGCTTCCTAAATATCCTGATAGGGATGTTCAGGATCAGAACCAGCTCATTGATGCCCATGTCCTGTGCAGCTCTGCACCCTCCTGACACACCACAGGTCATCACCACCCAAGTAAGGCAGGTCAAGGTCTAGCCACCTTCTCTCAGTGCCTCAGCCATGGATCTTCCTGCACTTCCCTGTTCTTGGAGAGTCGCTTCCAAACCTTTGAAGCTTATCCAAAGAACAAAATACTTACTAGAGCATGGACTCATATCCAGATATCACAGTATTTGAATCACTGCCCTTATTACCAGGAAACCAAGTGCTTTTCCTTGCTTTCTCTAACTCCCACCAGAATTTGGTACTTTCATACAGCTGGAGCAGCTTCAAGAGGAGAAACAGTGACCCTAATCTTAACTAAGTCCAGTGGTGAAGGCTCTGTTAGGTCAATCCAAGCTAAATCCTTTCAGTAAACAAGGCAGAGAGGATATGAACTGCATTCTCCTCGCATGCCAGAAAGTTATCCTAATGATGAGTCTGTGAATTTGGGTGAAGGAAAATTTGACCCTCCATCCCCCAGTGAGAAAAAGGGAGAATATAAGTATGAACTAAATGTTTTGCTCAATTTAGAGAAATTATTTTCACTTGGTCAATATTCCCCTCTCCCTGCACAACACTCACCATTTTCCCTTTAAGCTGCAAGTTCAGCTACTTGCAGAGATTCACTGGGTTCTAAGTCACTTTTTTCCATTTTATAAATCTGGGGCTGGTGATCCATTCTCTGTTTCACAGCAATGGTAGGTGCAAATCCAACTTTTCTACTAAGGTATCTGAAATTAGTGCAAATATTCGTTTTCACTGAAGTGGCAGAGTCAGTGCAACTTTTTTTTGAGTGGTATGAGTAGAAGTGGTATTTTTGAAAAAAAAATACCCACATGTCTTCTGAGCTGAGCAAAGTGTATCATTAAGTAGGTTCCTTTTCATAGCATTTTTGAGGAAGGAATGGGCCAGATTCACTTTCTCAACATCGACTATCTTATAGCTCACCTCCTAGGAACAGCTGCTCCCTGGGAATTCTCTTCTTTTCCATCTGGTATTTTTATCATTCAAGCAATTCTATACTCTTTGTATCCTTCATTAAACAGCACTAGGCCATACTGTATGGGTACTGAATTAGTTTAATTTGTCATCATAAATCAATCACTGCAAAGCCTTAACTAAGTTAATTGCTCTTTGAATTCCCTTTCTGTTTGTCAAAATCTCTCAGAGTCATTGATATATCATATTCAGGCTATTATTCAAATCATATTGGATGATTACCTTTTTATTACAGGTAATTTTTACATAATGTTCATATAGTACTGACAAACCATAAGGCTTAAAACAGAGAAGGGAACTGGAAATATCCAAAACACTACTCCAGAAAGGAGAGTGTCAGGAGTCATTAGAAAGGAGCTCATGATTTAAAGCGAGAATCAGAAATATATTTCAGTTTTTTTTCCTTCTTGTTGGACAAATGGTATTTAATCAGAAAGTGAATGAGGTTTCACAGTAAGTCACCATGGGTGCCTGTATTTTGGACCAGATTATTCTGATTATTGTTTTTCATATTCAACACCCCTAAATGGACTTTGAGGTTTTCTTACAGCCAGTGGCTGTAAGAAACACAACCTGTGGGCAAAGTTCTCTCTAAGCCAGTCCTGCTTCCCTATGATGTAAAAAATGTTTAATAAAATCAGTAGTGATTCTTACAATGTAAAGATTAAAAATGTTTTCCTTGGCAACACCTGGCAAAAAAGGAAGGCACGAATATTTTACAAAAACAGTTCCTAAAACTCCACCTTGCTGTTAAAATATTAAGAGCTTTCTCAAAATGGTATTTCTTCCTTGTTAAACCCTTAATCAAATCAATTCATATAGCTAATGTCCTAATTTCATGCCAGAACTTCAACACAAAGGTTTTCCGCTACTTGGAATATACATGTATATCCCACTTGAAATAAGAACCACCATAATTCTGTTAAAAGCACGGGAGTGCAGACCGTGGGCTGTTAATTATTTTTGTGATAACCTTAGGTAGGAGGATATATTAAAAAAAATGCACATAAAAACAACAAATGACCCTCACCATGTCCAATAAATCTAACTTCAAATAAAGAACAAAGACTCCAAAGAGTTTTAGGTGTAGATTTTACAAATGGATGCCCATTGATTTCTGACTTCAAATAGCCTCTGCATGACATTAAAGGTGCATTTATTCAGCTATTTGGCTCCAAGAATCCAACCAACATATAGTGCTCTTGTTTTACCTCTCTGTACTTAACCCTTGCCAGGAAATCCTACCAGGTTCACTTGTCAGCAAAACAGAGCACATTCTGTTTTTAAAATAAAGCATGTTAAAACTAAAACAATGAACAAATGTCAGTGCCATGAAGGCAGTTAAAGCAGTCCCTGAATGCAGCTCTTTGAGGTTTTCCCTCCATACAGAAACCAATTTTCACTAAGCAGCAAATTAGAGCATGGAGGAGCCAAGATTATTACATCTAACTGAAGATACAGAATAAATTTAGATGGGTGGAATTTATTGGATTACTCTGTTTAGGGAATAGAAGTTAAACACCTCTAACGAAGCCATGAGATTCTTAATGAAGATGAGACTAGTTAAGGCCTCAGTTCTACATCTCATCCCAAAGAAGCCCATTTCCAAGATCATTATTACATTCAAATTGAGATTTTCCCTTTTCTCCCTTCTGCCTTTTAAAACAAAATCCAAATGAATGCTCCAAGAAAACCTGCCTCTAAGCTGAATAATATAAACCACATCCCTGTGAGCTATGAGGGTATCAGCAACCTGCTCTCATGCTATGTTTGAAAAGACACATCTGAAAATTCACGTTGTTCATTTGCAAGACATAAAAGCTACTTGCGATGCCAGCACCAAGTAAACAGAAAAGAACTGTCCCTGTTTCGTTGATCTGTATCATATATCATAACAATATGCCTGTATTCCTCAAACACTGCATATCTGCTTCTCTGCCTAGTAGCAATCGCACATAACAAGTGATATCTAAATACATATTTTGGGAAAGATAAAAGCTCCAATATATGACAAAGAATATTATGACTAACAGAGAGATTATATTAATCATGAATAAAAAGATGATGTTTGATCCTACTTGTGCAGAAAGTTTTAAATTTTTTTTTTTTTAAATCTTTTAAATGAATTTCTATCCTCAGGAAAATGATTAAAACCAGAAAAGCCTTGAGATGTCAGCTGGTGACATGTTTTTCTTCTTTATCTTTCTTTTTTGTTGTTGTTGCTGTGAAAAAAAAATAAATCTGAGCGAATACAGCAAAGTGCATCATTAACTTCTTATTAATTTTATAATACAAAGGCAATTCAGTTAAAATAGTAGTGCTGCAACTTTAAATTACAGAACTAGCTTGGTATTTAATGAGAAATTTAGCACAGCGGGGTTTCTGTTAAATTAAGTTGTGCCTTCACATCACAGTGGGAAAACAGGTGTATATTGGTTTAGAATTATGGAAATGTTGACTAATTCCAAGGCTTGTAATCAAACAGCAAGGCACCCTGCAATATTTTCTTCCAAGATTCTGCATTAATCATTTATGTCTGGTCTTATTTTCTTCATGTCCACTAAAAGGGTGCAGCTCAAAGGAGCAGATCAAGAGCTGGTGTTTTCATGTCTCTGTTAAGGATGAGGTTCAAGCAAAAAGCAGAGCTAGAGACATAGCACTGCAGGCTTTGCTCAAAAACCTACTTAAATTAAACTGAACATGCAGCCTTGGAAGGTGGATGAATTTCACACTAAACCTGCACTTTTTTGGCTTCACCGGTGCTGGTCTAAAACCTGCTTACTGAGCTACCTGGAGCAAACCTGCATTTAAGAAATGAAGAGACTAAACCCAGAAATAATCCAGGCTCTATCAATAATGAACACAGAGCTATTCTTCTCCACACCTCTGCAGCAGTGCAGGCACACCTGAGTGCAGGTAAAGCACAGACGAGTTCCAACAGCCACAGCATCCCTGCAGCCCCCTGCTCCTGCTAGCTTTCCTTACCTTACACTAATAAATCACCTGCCTTTGCCTTGGATTTTCATCCTGGGCTATTTAAGGATGCCTCATCTGATGCATGGTGATATTACAGCAAAAGAGGAAGGCACGGATTCTTTTGTTTCCAGGAGACACCTTATTACTGAACCTCCTACTGACCATACCTCACTTACTGTAAGCAAGCTGACACTTGATGCCCAAATGAACCTGATCCAAATTCATCCCCTGTTGTAGCTCTGACAGAAGATTGCTTCCATTTGCTCTGAGACTATTTCACACATGGAACTATCCACTACTGATTCCTGCTTGTGTGGTAAAAGCTGCTTAGCAGGCAAGAGGAACAATACAGAAATTGCTAAAATTCATATAAGGAGAACCCTGCTAATGTGAAGTGTTTCCAGCATGTGTGCCACAACTTTAAAGAGTGCTTAAATGAAGTTATTTTGGGAATACACAGATGCAGCATAACAGTATCCCCCATATGCTGAATGTCAGCATACTGCACGTGTAAAATATAGATTCTGTTATATAATATATGCTGAATCATTCTGAAAGACAAGTAGTAGAAATGTATTCAAGTTGCTTCTCTTTACTAGAGGCTTCCCTTTAAAAAAGTAGGTGTAACAACTTATCTCATAGTAAAATCTAAATATCTCTGGCCGTATCAGGAATATTTTAAAAGCCAAGGCCCCAGAGTCATGAGAATGCAGTGTCCATATTTCCTTGCAAAAAAACTTTGTAACCTCACAGTCAGGACAGGAAAAAACAGCTTAGAAAGATAAATTTTAAATGGCAAAGAGCTAGAGAGGGCTTTAGGGAAAAAAAAATATATTTTTGAACCTTACTTTAAAATAACATCAAAAGGTACACTGGCATCTTTAACTGCTGCCTGCTCATTAGCTGTGCAAAAGTCAGGGAGAAAATGATGCCCTGCTCAAGTAAGATGCAATGCAGAGCTGCCAGCTTTGCTACCTGTATGAGAGGAAGCCAGAGAGGGAAACTGCCCCTCTGAGACACCCACTGGGATAAATAACATCTCTCAGAACACAGCAAGCAGCCTGGGGGACTCAAGGAAGAACAGAGAAAACTAAAAGCAGCTGAAGGAGCTTGGTTTGTTTAGCCTGGAGAAAAAGAGGCTTGGGGTGACCTTACCACTCTCTTCAACTCCCTGACAGGAGGGTGTAGCCAGGTGGGGGCCAGGCTCTGCACCCAGGCAAAAGGATGAGAAGACATGTCCTCAAGCTGCACCAGGGGAGGTTCAGGATGGACATCAGAATGAACTTCTCTAAAAGGGTAGTCAAGCTTTGGCTGCCCAGGGAAGTGGTGGAGTCATCATGCTTAGAAGTGTTAAAAAAAGTCAAATGTATGTGGCACTTAGTGCTGTGATTTAATTGACATTGTGGTTTTTGGTCAAATGTACTCAGTGATCTTGGAGATCTTTTCCAACCCTTATGACTCTGTGATTGTATGATTCTAAACAGACCCTGTCTACTTCTAAGGGGGATGATGAATAGATCTTGTGGTAGAGCTTGAGGGATGCTCTTTGGACAGGGTGCTGCTCCAGCAGCTTGGGATCACCTCCATCCCACCCAGCCAGTCCACACAGCCATTTGACTCAAAGCATGATGGAGAGCAATCACTCAGTGAGTTGGTTTAGGTGCAACATTGAATGGGGTTAGAGAGCTCTCATCCAAGGGCTCAGCATTTTCTGGCAGTGGGAAAGGGAACCAACAACTGGGGCTGCAGAGACAGAGGATGCTGAGGTTCAGCCTGAGCTCCAATGAGGTCTCAAAGGGAACTGTCCTTCAAAGCCTTCCTTTCTCTCTCGAGGATGGCACACCCATCTTCTACACCCCAAAGTGGTGAGACTCCCACTGGGAGGTTTGTAAGGTCTTGGTACTGTCCCTTGCAAGGGCCAGTTGCTGGAAAACATCACTTGAAGTGCCACAACTTTTCTCCCGTTTCCTACCTTTGCAGATTTCCCACCACCATTCCCAGCATTTTCATTGGAAATGACAGAGGACTCCCATTTTACCTTTAGCAGGGCTCACAGGCAACTGTCCCACGACAGCTGTCCCACCTCTATGCTGGCCATTTCCATGACACATGAGGTGGATTCCCTAACAGGAAATCACTTGCATAAAGTGAACTGGCCAGATATAATTTTTCAAACACAGAGTGTCCAATTTCACACACAGCACATAGGAGCTAAAGGAGATATTGGCCTTATAACTGTCAGTCCAGGCAATGCTCTATTTATTTACACAGTGTATTTATTTATTTTCATGTCTGTAACCAGACAGTACAAACATATACTTGAACAGTTCTCCTCCATCAAGAGGGAATATACCTCCATCCTTTATATTTTTTTCTCTTCCATCCTCAAAGAATACAGCAGAAAAAATGAAAATGGTGGTACAAGAAGATTTCAGAGTTTAGACATGCAATTACCAGTGATATACTCCTCTCTAGCCCTGTAATTTAAATATAAAATGCCATAGGAAAATGCAAGATACAGTTTGTACAACACAACCACAACTGTTCTGAATGCTGGTGCCAGTGAGAGCAGGTGGTGAGGAGAGGTGATGTCAGGAGACAGGATGATCCTGTGCAAGCAGCTATGTGGTACCACACTCCCCAGCACCCTGAGATGCGCAGCCAGTGCATTCAGGTTGTTTAGAAACCATGTGGATAAAGGCTGCATTTAACAAACTTTGGCTGTGGTTTTCGGTTTTTTTTTTCCCTCTTCTCTCCCTTTTCAAACATGAAGCCCCAGTGGTGCAGTGTTTTTCTGCCATATGTTTTCTCTCCTCTCTCCCTCCTCCCTCCCTCCTCCCCCTTAAATAAATTAAAAAAAAAGATCCACATTGTACTTTGGCCACTGTCTCTACTCAGCAAGAATCAGTACCCTTTCCAGGCAAAGGACTTTCTAGAGAACAGCAGCTGCCTTTGGACATGATGCCATTGCTGCAGGACTGGCAGGAACACAGGACAGACCATCAGCTTAGCCACCCTCCTTGCAGAGATCAAGACCATTTGGGGCACCAAGCAGCATTGAGAGCAAAAGGGCTATTCTTCTGGCAATAAAATAATTAGGATCAAAAAGTAAATGTACTCACCCCAGGTAAAGTTTTAATATTGTGCAGTGCATTCTGTGCCTCAAGAGCAGCTTTTCTTGTATAAAATGTTACGAAACAACAACCTATAGAGAGAAATGAAAAGCTTTCAGAAATTAGTGAGTATGATTTGTGAGAGTACAATAGGGAGGGAGAAAAAACAGTGGTTGAACAACACATTATGAAAGCTGGAAATGTGAATTATCCTGAGGCGCCTGAATGACATGAATAAAAGAAAGCTTGTATGATTTAAAATAAAAAGTCCCCCCCTGTGCATTGCATCTATAGCACACCTGCTTTGTTAGTGAACTGTAATCACTTAGAAATTGTTAACCAAAATCCAATTGGCTTTGTACATTGTAAATAAGGTTATATTTTTCTGAAGGCTCCCCATTATACTTTGAATATAAGCAACATGGCAGGCTCAAGCAGCAGGAATTCATTGTTACATCCCAAGCAGAAAATCAGGCTAAAGCAAGACCTTATTTAAAGGGCCTTATACAAAAGAGCTAAGGTTGGTTCCCCCATTTCTTTGAAACCAGGCAGGACTGGAGGTGGAACACTCATCTCAGTTTCAAGAATGAAAAACAAGCTACAGGTGAATTCACCACTGCTGGGACAGTGGAGGCTGCTGATGGCTGACAGCATTAAGGGAGGCTCTGCTCTCCCTGCACCTGCTGAATTTTCAGTAAAGCAGGTGGTTTTAGTTGCCTTAATCCTGTGGTTTCCCTTTTGACAGCATGGTCCAGCCAGGTGGTGTGTGGGACCAAACATGGGTTGCTGTCACTTTGTCCACTGCAAACATGTGAAGCAGCCTTTGCTGCAGCACGCACAACCCAGGCAGCTCAACCAGCCCCAGGGTGAGCTCAGGGCTCACAGGCAGATCCTCAGGGGAGAGCTATAATGTCACAGGCAGGGGACAAAAAAGCTAGGACCAGGGTTTGCCTGTAGTGCCCCACAGCAATGAAGTCTGCTCCTTGACAGATGAGACGTGTGCTGCAGATGGGGTGTTTGGTGCTATGGGGAGAGGCAAAATATTCTGGGCAATGCTGGCTGGGGGGCAGAAGTTGCTCCTGAAGTAAAAACCTACTTCACATGAAGGAGGATGATGCAGGTCTTACTGATGAATCAGAAAACAATCCTGTTCTCTTAATCACAGTCAGAGATTTGTTACAACTCCAGAGAAATGTCAAAACCAATCAGTAAATGAAAGAAACCCCGGCTCATGAGTCTTGGTGCTCCCTTGGAGCGTGACACAGATAAAATAATCTGTGCTTCAGGCAGTGAGCAAAGCTTGTGTCAGCTCCCTCATGCTGGCCAAGGTGAAACATCCTAGCCCACCTGACATTCCTGCTTGTGTTCAATCCTGCAGCATCCCCGCAGTGGCAAAGGACACAAAGGAGAAGGTGTGCACAGCAGCCCACAGCAAACACTGGAAGCAGCCATATGGAGGTGGCCCACTTTGGAAAGAAGGGCTGAATCCAGAATGGCCCCTCCACTGCCCCTTGCTTGGCTCAAGCTGTGCATGGCATTGGGAATGCTCCCTCTGGCTCTGCAGCCAGACCAGTGACAACCATTACCTCGGTAACAAGAAAAGGTGACCATGTATTGCCAGCTGGAACACAGCAAGTTTATCCCTGATACACAAAACCACTTGCAGGCACAGCTAAACATGGGCAGGCAGGTAATGCAGACTTAACACAGCTGAGAGAAACATTTTTCATACTGCCAACAGGTTCTTTAAAATTTCACACTTTACGATGGAGATGGTTTAATAATTATTTCAGTAAGCGGGACATCGTTTGCAGGGATGTGTGCTAGAGACAGCCTGTTAAGGTTTGTGTTTCCTGTGTTTCTAAAACTTCTGTTTCACTGGAAAATTCTGAAAATCTGAATTATTTTACCCCAGATGAAAATGAGAAAAAAGTTCTAAGTTTGTGACATTTAATAGTGTGATTTTGAGACAATATTGCAATATTTTTCTATCCTGTCAGCTAGCTCCAAGTCTATCTCCTATTGTTGCTTTGTTTGGTTTGCTAGCTTTTTAATATAAGGCTTTTTAACCAGGAGAGAGGATTCAGAGGGGAAAATATCAAGCTGTAATCACAACTTTGTAATTGCCATGTCCTTTTCCATGGGCCCGAAGAGTTTCATTTTAGATTTCAGCTCAGGGGGTTCATTCCGATAAGGAGAAATTTAAAATCTATTGGTTTATCATTCTTGGCACTACTTGAAAGAACTACACTTGAAAGATGAACATGCTGTGAAATACCCTTTAACTGGTCATTTTTGGGAAGCAATAGCTCAGGAGAGAAAAATGTTTCTGTGAATGAGGGCCGGAAGAAACAGTAGCTTAATGGGAAATGTGCAGATGTTTCAGGCAGGTCATCAGACCTTGACAAAAATAGAGACTTCTGAGCTCACAGACTGACACATCTGAAAATGCATATGGATGAAATTTTTCTCAGGATGCATTTGGCTCATATCTTCTTAAATAAAACAAACCCCACAACAAGAGCTGGTTTGCTGTGATTTGAGGGGGGATGGACCCCCACTTGTGGACAGCTGAATTTGAAGGTATCTGCTACAGAGGTCAGGGCTGGACTCAAAAAAGAAAATAAGGCAACAGAGAGGAACAGAAAAGACAATAGTCCATGTTTCCCCAGTGAAATATTGGAGCTCAGCCTATGGATTTTCCAGAGGTGCTGCAGCCATGTTGCACAAATTGTATTGAAGATGCCTACAGTGTAAAATTCTTTTGGGTCAGTACATAGACAAAGTACCTAATTCAGTTTTTTCTGCAGGAATATTGGAGGGAAAGATACCTGTGTAATAGGACAGGGCTAATCTGTGCTTTAGGACTGGTAGCTGTCCCCTGCTGAAAGGCAAAGAGGCAACGACCTTCTTTCCTCCATTTTACTAAAGAAAATGTAATATTGCCAAAGACAAAAAAGTGGCCCAGTTGGAAAAGAAAAAAATATGTTTCCTACTGAAAGAAAATGAAAAAATACAACCCTTCCCTTCAGGTCCCATGCACATATAATTGTTTCATCACCAACAAACTCGACAGGAGCCTGAACCACAACTAGACTTCTCTGACATCCAAATAACTCAGGGCCTGGCAGTGATAACCTTCTCCTCTCCTAGTCAGGACAGCTTAAAAGGTGAATTGGTTTGTGGACATGGTTCTGCCAGTCCTCAATAGCCTGAAATACAGCCCAGTTTAGCTCCACATGGGTTAGTGTATTCTTGCCCACAGGCAGAGGAGCTCATCCTGCCAGTCAGTGCCTCCAGAGCAGCAAATCTCCCACGCTCTGCTAAGCTGGTTGTGCTCTACTTGGAACAGTATTTACTACAGCGTAAGGCATTTCTTCTTTGTACCTTGAAAAAAATACTGAATGAATCATGCAGATCCCTACAGTCCCTTAAGGACATCGGCAACAACTTCATGGCTATCCTGCCAGATGCTTGAACAGACTGAATAAAACCTGCCACTCCATGCTGCTCGGTGTTTAATGGCAACAAATGGGATGCCTGAGAAACAGCAGCAGAAAACAGCCCTGCTTCTTAAGGCATCTGATGAGCAAACGCTGCAGTGTGGACACTACAATGTTCGACTTCAACACCTCATTAAAAAAAGGGAAAAGATCTCTTACTTCAGCTTGTTTTCACTCTTTCTCTCTCTTTTTCCCCTTCCCCCCCCCCCTTCCCCTTTTTTTCTTTTTTCAATGGAAATTTAGTGCCAGAGAAAGACCTCAAGGTCCCAGCCATTGGGAGAGAGTTGACACATTCAATTCTCCATGACACATTCAATTCACAAGCCCTTGCTCAGGCTGCCAAAGGCACCAATTAGCACCACTGGTAGAGATTTTATTTATTTAATTTCCACAGAAACCTGTTTAGCAAGACAGTGACAGGGACAAACAGCCTCATGTATGGCTAGAAACAGCTTTACATGAGTCACTGTCAAAGATGGCAGCAATGGATTACAGGGGAATCAAGCCACGGGTTCACTGAAGCCATCATTTAGAAGTGAGGAATGGGAAAAAGATCAAGTGGTGAGGACTTCCACACCACAGTAGCCATGGGTTTCTGCTGACAGTGAACTTGGGTTTCTGGAGGACTTTGTGGAACTACGACAAATTGCAGTATTCACCATGGAACTTCAAGACATGCCATTCCTCCTGTAAGCAAGAGATTTTTTTCAAAGAGTGGCTTGTGACCCCATGCAATGGGGCTTCTCCTCCCATGTGACTTCTGCTCTGCAACCCAAATTTCCCTCCCAGCAGAGCAGTCACAGCTTTGTTGGGCTGCAAGATCCAGCTCTATGACATCTCCAGGAGCTCTGCCATGCCATTATTTTTGTCACTTTCTCCTAATTCAAACACAGACTAATTATGCTGTGAGAGCTGTTTACATTCCTAATTTTGAGTAAGTAACAAAGGGAAGCTCTCCTCCACTTGAAGATGTGGCTTACACAGTCCTTGTTGGCATTTAACGGCACTGGGATCTGTGTAAGAGGCTTAATCTCTCAGCCAGGATTTCATGCCTGAGTGAATATGGACACCTCCATCTTGCTTCGGGTGAGAAAAAGTCTTTTACAGCTCCCTAAACTGAATAGACAATTCCTGTGTAAAAGTTACCAGGAATTACACATGTGCATCTATATGAGAAAATGACGCTTGGATGTGAACAGGAATTAAAACACGCTCCACAAGATGCTCTAAGGTTTTGATTTGCTTGAAGAAAAATATTCTGCAATCTCCCCAGCCCGAAAATTTAACTTTTGGGAATTAAAAAAGATAGAGGAGGAAAAAAAAAAGCTCAATCCATATATATTGGTCTGATATATTAGTTTCTTTAGTTTTCAACTGTCAAAATGTGTCAGTTTGGATCTTTCCTGTGTTGTGCATATTATCACCTGCTGCCAGTACCTGAACCCTAACCATGGGGTATAGAAATACAAGAGCTTATCAGGGCGCCTGCAAAGGCTGCCACAACTTAAAAGTATGAAATTTGCTTTACCTTCTAGACTAATAAAATAAACACTTCAAAACAGCTATAATGATTATCTGATGATTGAACTCTGTATTCTTTTAGCAAGTAATGGAATACTGGCAGACAAATTCAATTCAAAATACATTCACATTCAGGACATCAACAAAGTCATCATGTTGTGAATTGAAAATTCCTTTAAAGGCTGCGTTTGAATTCTAAGGGGCTGACAGATCAAGGGACTGAAGGCCCTGGAAGGCTAAATGAGTGAAGTCCTGCTATGTTTCTTTCTTTCTGTGAATGAAGCTCACTTTTGTGTGTGCATTTGCAAGCAGAACAGGTGCTGGCTTCATACAAGCCTGGAATCTCAATGGGAACAGTAGCTTCTTGTCAATCCAGCACAGTTCAAGCTAGTTTAAGTTCTGGAGGATTTATTTTTCTTGGTTTTTTCCCCACTCCAAATGTTTATCTCCTGATTTCCACATTCACTCATCCACCACCAACATTTAAACACTACACTAATACAGGGCAGCCTTTAACAAGGTCTCTTGCATTCCAGCCATCCATCTGAACTCTGGAATTCCTGCTCTGTATATCACACAAAGCTGCCTGAACAGCGCGATTTACAACCAAACACACCACGACCTGTAATGTCATTTTCCAAAAGCCAATGAAGACATTAAAATCTCTTTTCCACTAAAGCCACTGAGAAGACCTATTGCTGTGAGGCATTCAGGTGTGTGGTTGGGCAATGAGACTTTTCACTTTGCTGACTTTTTATGCAGTACAGCAGGAGCCTTGCCTGGCATTTCTTCTGTGCTACAGATGTTAATGCAATTACCTAACCTGCACTAAAGACACTGGTCTAGTATTAGGAGAGGTGTTTCAAGTCTTAGAGATTTTGATTGGGTGGTTCCATACAAAACCAGAGAAAACCATGCAATGTCTGAATAGCAAATACAGACATTCCTGACAAAGACATCCAGAAATAAAAATCTTACTATTTTTGTAACTCTGCTTATCAGAAGAAGGTGGCTAAGGCAGGGACGTGATTTGATTCCTACCTGCACCAGCCTCATGCTCTATTGCCTATGGAGTCATGGGAGAGTAAGATGGAAAGGATTCACTCCTGAAGCCATCCCTGCTAGAATTGCCGAATACAGCAGAAACTAACCTTTAATGATGCCGCCTCCCAATTAGCTCAGGTTTGCTAATAGTTTGATATAATTGGCACCCTGATGGAAACCGTATTACCAGTCCTGTCACCAGCCAGGAAATCGCATTGCCACTCTAATGACAGCACATATTATAGCAATGCCACTTCTAATATTAATACATTAGCTGAACGTAGGCAAGGGCTCACATGTGAGAAGGATTCACAGCTGGGACGTGCCAAATTCCACCCTGTGCTCTATTTTTCCTCCTGGTTGCACCATTCAGGGTGGCAGTGCCCCAGCCCCAGAGTGCCCCGCACGGCACCGCTCGCATTAAAGCACAAATGCTCCAGGCCGGTAACAGCCCCGTAAATGGCCACTGAAAAACGATCCCATGGAGCTCCATTTTGTCTCTCCATGCCTTGCAAGTTATGACGGCCTTTCTGTTAATTGGCCACAAGTCCTAGTTTGCTGTCAGCCTTCAGCTGCACCGGGGAGCTCTTCTAGAGGAGTCGCACTCTGTCATTCCTGTACCCTTGTGAATACAAATGCTCTCTATAAATGTCCTCTGCCTATGAAATGGAAGTGGTTTGGGTTTTGGTGGTTTTTTTTTTCCTTCTTCTTGTTTATTTTTTTTTTCTCTTTTTTTTTCTTTTTTCGACCTAGATTAAATTTGCTGCATTTTCAAGCCTTTTAGGAAAGCAACTAAGAACTAATATGCACGGGTTCATGTCCCACAACACTTTCCTACCCATTATTATGTAAATTTTGACTAAAGTGCGACATAGATAGAAAAGATATCAAGGGCAAAATTGCCAGAATCTACTTTTCTTGCTCTCTGAAATAAGCCACTTATATTAAACAGTTTTAAATGGCTAATAAGTGTATAAGTATCTGAAGCATTTCAATGTACAATTTTTCATACAGGACAGTGACAGCTTCTGCAAACTCCTGAACTCTCCTGCTGTCAGTCTAATGACTGGGAAGTGAATGACCAGCATCCTGGAACTCTCTTTTACTCAGTTTTACTTCTGAAGGAAGGGGCCAACTTCCACACCTGCAGCTTGGCAACACTCATATGATATCTGCCCTAGATGGTGATAAAGGAGTAAAAAAAAGCAGATGAAGAATTATATTCTATACAAGGTGGCAGGGTAAATAAATACATACACAAGTCAGGTTTATAGCATCAAGGCAATTTTGTGTCATTACAAAGTAATCTGTCTCTAAAGAAACCATCCCTGCATGCTTGGATGGAAGCTGAGCTTTATTGGGCCAAGTAGTGGATGAAAGACATTGCAACACAACCTCAGAAAGTGCTGCGGCGACGGAGCTGAGCAGTCAGTGGCATTGAACCTGCACATCAGCACTGCATTAACACCCTGATCTGCAGGTGGCCTGGCCTGGAATGTTCCTCCTTTGCCAGCATGTCCAAGCACCCACCCAGTGCAAATCCCTAGGGAAAGCCATGGAGATGGACAGTGTCAGGCAACCATCAGTGGGAAAATCAAAGCAGCAGCTCAGTGCCTCCTGTCGAGTCCACTTTTGGTCCATTCACATTTCTAGATCTAAGGGGTGGAGAGTAATTGGGATCTTACACATCAGTCCATATGGATTACAATAAAAACTGCTTGTCAGAGCTTTTGAAATTCTCAACAGTAGTGGGAGAGGGTGGGGAAATGGCATTCCACCTCCAGTTCTGTGAGGGGGTGTCCCATGGAAAGTTATTGCACTTCCCACTTGTAAATATAGGAAAGAATATACACAAAATACAATAATTTAAAAAAAAAAAAAAACTTGAAATAGTTTTACAAGGCTTGTAACTATGTATATATATTGTATCAAGAAAGAAATCTTGAAACCGGGGAGACATCAAAATGAAACAACAAAAAAAGGAAAATACAAGTAATTATGTATTTTTTTACCGCCTTCTTGAAGTTTCCCTTCATCTTTTCTTTCTTCTTTTCCTTCTTATTCTTGCACTAATGATCCTTAATCTTTAATTCACTTTCTTCTTTCCTCAAATAAATTCTTATTATTTTCTTTGTAGCAGATGGTTATTGTTTCCCTTTTCTTTGGCCAGGTAACAATTACTGACTTGAATTTACAGGCTTTAAAATGAACTAACATGTCCTCTGTACAACTTAACCTCTAAGTCTGACCATCTGCTAAATACATCTTTGGATGCAGTAGGGGGAGAGTGTTCAGAGAACAGATGCTTAAAAAAATAGAAACACAAAATTAAGATGTCCTCCCTTATCAATCCATTATTGCAGCAGAAAAACTGCTGTGACACTGTATCTCAGTTCAAAAAGACTCTTCAAAGATCATGTTATGTTCTGTGCTGGAAATTATCTTTACTAGTTAAATCCCAAAAGCATCCTGGGCTGCATCAGGCACAGCAGGTCAGTGGAGGTGAACCTTGCCCTCTGCTCAGCCCTGCTGAGACATATATGGGGGTTCTGGATCTTCTTTTTCCCCAGTAAAAAGATGTGGACATACTGGAGGCTGTCTTGTGAAGGACATGAAGATGAGGAAGGTCTGGAGCATGTCTCATCTCAAAAGCAACTGAGAGAGCTGGGACTGCTCAGCCTGGAGAAGAAAACATTGGAGGAAGATAGAAGCCTTCTAAGTGGTCCAATGACAGGACAAGATGCCATGGCCACCAATTAAAATACAGGAAATTCCATTTAAAAATAAGGAATGACATTTTTACTCTAAAGGTGATCAAACACTGGCATGGTTTGCCCAAACAGGTTGTGGACTCTCATCATCCCAGGAGATATTAAAATCCTGCCTGGACACAGCTCTGAGAAACCTCCTGTAGGTGACCCTGCTTTGAGCTGGGATTGGATAAGATGAATCCCAGAGGTTCTTTCTGACCTCAGCCAGCTTGTGATTCTGTGAAATGGCAAAGAAGGAATTTAGCAGGCTTCTGACAACAACCTTCCTAACACAGCTTAACTTCCCCAGAAATACTTCAAGCTTATTTAACTCTAGCAGACAATATCAGTTAAATTACTGTTTTATTGTTGTACTAGTTGGGAACCAGCTCTCACTCACTAGCAAATTTCACACACTAGATTAGTGTTTTTTCATAGCAAGAACACAGGAATTAGGAGGTTTTTTTCTTTTTTTTTAGAGAAACAGAATCAGATACCTTATAGCATCTTCTAGTGCCTAAAGATGACAAAGACATGGCTGGAGAGGGACTTTGACAGGGGTGTGTAGTGATAGGACAAGGGAGAAAGGCTTCAAACTCAAAGAGGGCAGGTTTCAGTAGGGTATAAGGGAGAAATTCTTTACTGTGTGAGCAGTGAGACAGAGGAACAGCTTGCTCAGAGAAACTGTGGATCCCTGGAAACGTTCAAGGCCAGGCTGGATGGAGTTTTTAGTAACCTGGTCTAGTGGAAGGTGTCCTTGCCCACAACAGGGCGGTTGGAACAAGTTGATCTGTAAGGCCCCTTCCAACCCTAACCATTTTATGTTTCTGTGGTGATTTTATGAACATCCTAGCATGGCAGGTATTGCCAATAAAAATGTCTTGTGTCATACCCTTTTGCCATACCTTGTTTTTAGAAATACATCAATACATTTATGAATTAATGATAACACAATGCATTTTTTTAAAGTTGCAGTTTATCCAGTCCTGCTGTATCTGACATGAGGTTTTTTTAAACCCCACTGACAGCTCTAAACCTGTCAGCATGTGTCTTCTAAGGACAGCATAGGAAAAGCCAGAACGAGCAGTACAAAGAGAAAAAAAAAAGAAAAAGGACCAGGGAGAAGGAGTTATAAAAGAAGGTACACAGTGGAAAGATTGCTATTGCTGACACTTCACTCATTTACAAAACAACACAACCAACAACAAAACCTCAACCCTACCCAGAAACCTGGCAAGAATGTTGTGCTTGGGGTGTTTTCAACATTTAGCTGGATTTGGAAGAGGTGGATATCATTTTTGCAAGAGAATTTAAAATCTGACCTTGGATAACTCATTTCTAGGAATAGGGTGTTTAAGTTCTTCTGAAAATAACATTCAATGCCCATTTGAATCTTTCGATACCTAAATGCTTTTGAACAATCTGGCCTTTCATCTTCCTGTGCTCTAGCTTTTCCTTGTTAAATAGAAAGAATAAAATGTTCTGCACTCAAAGGAGTACTCTGAAGAAAACATGAAAAAAATAAAAATTGAGGTAAAAAGACACAGCCGTCGTAGTGACAATGAGTAACAGCAGAGCATTACGTGCCAGCGCTGCGCCCATCTGACTCACGGCAGTCTGTCACACTTCCCCTGAAAGATACCTTAGAGGAAAGGGAAGAAATCAATACAAGACATTTGAGATGGCTTAAGGGATGCTTGAGTAGCACGGGAAGAAATTCTGGGATAAATATTGCCCCTAAGTGCTCTGAATTTGACTCAACAAATTACTGTTTCCTCCAATACCTCCCCTGCCCCGTATTTTGCTGCTTTTGGCCAAGTCACCGAGTTGTGGGCTCCATTCTCTTCTGGTGGAAGAACTGGCAAAGTCTCCACTCTGAATCATGATTGGCTACAACATACACACTTTTTTAATGGAGATAGTTTTCAATTATTTTAAAATTTTTTTCCCCTCTGATAAACACATTTCCCCATCTTTAAAACCCAGGTCTAAATCCATTGTCTGAAAGACGCAGTGAAACACTTTAAACTCTTTCTCGACTTCAACATCATGAACCCTTGCACATCTCGTATTGATTTCTAGGCATCCACAGCTTCACTCTCACAGGGTCACAGCACATGTCAAATCTTTCCTGCATCGCACCTTCAAGCAGTGTTTCATCTAAGGAGCTTTGCTTTGCCTGAACTTGTTAGCAGTGACACATTTGTTCCCCAATTAGGCTTTCTTTATAAGAATTAAAAAAATGAAATAGAAGCAATTTCTGGCAACTTTTCTATCTTTCTAGTCAATTGAAACAATTTTATGCAGATGAAGATGCAGCTCCACAGAGCCTTTGAACTTTAAGCATCATCTTTACTTGGCTTTGAACTCTCAACAGGGCCCATGATCTTTCAAAGCAATGTACTCTGCTGTGGAAACTTCAAAAAAGAGGGAAAATGGCATGGTTAGAAAGAAAAATGCAAAAGATGGGGTTTTTTAATGCTTGATGCTCCTGGAAATAAATAAAAAACCCAACTGAGTGGTATCTGAAGAAGTGCATTCGGCACTCAAGTGTTTCCCTAATTAATTGTTTAGATGAGTGCTAAAATAAATGCAGCAGCAGCAAAGATAAACAAACCACTTTAGTAATAAAGCCATATATTTGTGCAGGCACACAAAAATAAATGGCAACACTTAATGAGCACAAGCAATGAGAAGGAAGAACACACTTCATGTGGGGGATCTATGCTCAGAAAGCTCAAGCTCAAAGGTATTTGAGAGGTGTCTCACAAACAGCCTCTCCTTTGCCTCTTGCACAGAATCTCGTTTTGCACAGACTAACAGTGTAAAAATGCAAAGTGTCCTGATAAAGAATTATAGCTCATGTTTCACCTTACCTGGGCAGCCTGACCGGGGCAAGGAAAACACTTCTGGGGTTTTCCCAGATTGATTAATATCCTAGTTAATTATTATTCCTCTTTATTTTTGTCTGATGATTAACTAACGTAAAATCAATGAAGGGAGATACGGAAGAGATGTGTAACACATCTACTTCCAAAATGAGAGAGAAAAGCTAAGATGATTCATACAGTCTTTTCCTTCTGATTGGAAAACGAGCTAGCAAAGAATTAATACTGGGGGAAAGTGTTATCTTGTATATCTAGGAAAGCAGTTTTAGTAGAATTATACAACTGTTAGAGGCAGGAAAATTCAGCTAAGCTCCTCTCCCAGAGAGGACAGCATTACACTTCCACACATAATTCTTCCACAGTTCTATCTTGTTCTATCTGTAGATTTCTCAGAATCAGACTTTCCACAATTTCCCAAAAAAAATTATTTCAAGATCTCACAAGAAGTATTTTAAATACGCTTTTCACAGTAAACACTTTCAGTTTTGCTTAATTCCCCATTGCTATTTATGTCTTGAAGACCTCATGAAATATTGCTACTACTTATCTTCGTATACATGATTTGACAAGCGGACCAAAGCATAAAACCCCACATGCCATAAAAATAAATATGTTATTCTTCCCAGAAGCCTTCATACAACTGACTATTTCTTGCAACTATCACCATGTATGACCTAGAAAACTGAAGGAAAAAACCTAGTCACAAATATTTAATATCTATTAAAGGAAGGGAATATTGAGACTGTTGGATGAGCCATAGAACATGTAAGTCTGTTAGTTAATACCAGTTCAGAGAAATTCAAACAAGGGTACCATGATCTATAGGTTTTATGGCTCTCCAAAGATCAAGATGTGGCATTTAATCAGAGCAAGATTTAAAATAAATCTCCAGCTGCCTGTTTTCAAGTTATGACAAGAGAAATACTTGGCTCTAGAGGTACAGGCTGTATGACATGATTGGCAACTTATCAGGACAAGAAGAGAAAGAAGCTGGATGATTGGCAACTTAATCAGAGGGAGAAGGAAAAATAGAGAAAAGGAACAAAACGAGTGCCTAAACAGTGATGTGTTGGCTCCTGCGGCTGTCAAAGGTGGCCTTGAGCAGGCAGTGGCAGGAGGGCTTACACTCAAGCTTGTCTGCAAAGTAGATGAAACTATTCAGTGTTCCTTGGCATCAATAGCATGCGGCTGCTGAATGTATCTAATCACATTTGGAGAAGCGGGATTCTGCATGGTGCTCTCCACAGGTCACCCATGGCAGCCACAGGAACACATCCAACAAAATATCACGGACAAGCAGCTTTGCTACCAAAAAACTCTGAGAGCTTTAGAACAAAGTCCCCAGTCTTAACTGCAAGCTAAATATATATATACAATAAAACCTCTGAGCAATCATATTTTGACACCAGAGGTCCTTTAACTTTAAAAGTTAACTTCAAGTTAACTTTACAATGTGACCTCATCATTTATTGAACATGTTGTTATTGTGTAAAATATTTCTGTTGAGCACAAACAATGCAAAAATTTTCTGGGATGGGAGCTGAGAAATTGTGGTTTACAGGTTAGATTGCCAAAAAAGCCTTGCAACCAGTTCTTACTGGGAACAAGCATCACTTGGTCTTTTCACAAAAAGCCCTACTCATAGATGACTTGTATTTAGTCATGGAGTACAGTGGATCAACAGAGAAACTGCAAAATAATGCCCCAAAAATGTGAAGTTTCTTCTCCCACATGAAATGGGATGTGGGGAAATAAGGATGTGCTTGGAGGCAGACCTGTTAATACTGGGGCCCCTATCTTGTGCAATATTTTGTCTCTTTCTAAGACTTACTAGGCAAAACTTAAAGATAATTTCAAGCAATCTGAAATCATCTATCAGACTTCAGCATTACTCATTGTTGCATTTTGTATGCCAGAAAGATAAACCATAATATAGAGCAAAATTATTTCTGGAACTGCATATTGCACATTTTCACTACAAAGCATATCATAAGCTTTGACACAGAGATAACTAAGCGATCACTTGTCAACCACCTCTCATTCCATCAGTCTTAAAAATTAGTATGAAGAAAGCTTTTCATGTGCAACAACAGGCTACATATTAGTCCTGCAGAGTTATAAAAAATGTGGAACTAAATATCAGACAAGCCCAATTTAAAATGATGAAACACTTCTGAATTCTAAAACAATTAGGCTAATTTACAACACATGGCCTGATACATTGGAAGTTTTAATCCTTTTATTTTCCTTTTTAAAAGAGGGGGCATTTTTTTCATGCTAGTCATAAATTAGTACAATCAAGACTTATTTCTTTTTTTCTCTGAATACTCTTCAAGAGCAATTCTTACACTCCCTAAATAACTTTGTGGAAGATTCATATTTTACCTGGGAAGAGATACACAGAAGTAAATTACAGAGTCAGGAAAGGCAAACCATGACTATAACTGGAGAAGAGCATCATCTCCTTTTTCTGTGCCTTTTCAGTGATGCTGTGCTGCAAATTTACTCAGTTTTCACTGCTAGGTCCCTCATTTCTGCTTGTAAATCAGGTGTCCTGGGGTGCTCTGAAGATTAATCAGATGAGGGTTGCAGTTTTCTGCTCTGCTCTTTGTGATGGTTTCTCCCAGAAAACACATGCATCTTGAATATTTCTGATCCCTCTGGGGATGAGATTTAAACAAACACTGACATTGGCAATGCAGACCTGCTTGATCATGGGACTAAAAAGTCATTAAGTGTTTTTCAATACCCACTCAGTTATTTAAGTACCAGTCTTTTAAGACAAAGAGAAAGCTGGAGAAACCCTTTCCTTTATCACAGGACAATGTTAGTGATGGCAGCAACATTGCTCAAATCTGACTCTGAAGAGTATTTTGGCTCCTTTCTTACAGAATACTGACATTTAAAGGATAAAACATAAAACAAAAGATACAGGGAATTCACAACCATTCCAAGGCTTTCCCTTTTGCAACACACATGGACAATGGATTTTAAATGAAAGTTCTGTTTCTCTACACTTAAGGGTATTAATATTTTAGTATGACTGCATCTGTGAATGAAGACATTCAAAAAGCCATTATGTTTTCAACTTAGGTTAATAATAAGGCTATTTTTCCACCCACTCTCTGGCACAGCTGTAATGTTCTTGGCCTCAAGTGGGAGGCAATGTGGAACAAGGATTAGCAAGATGGATGATATACAACATACAGTGCCAGTTCATATAAAATATTACTAGATTGGAAATGACTGTTTACTGTCTCAGTGATTATATGATCACTTTTTTCCTTCCAAAGAACATACAGGATATAGTGCTCCTCTATGCCAATAAAGCTTAGTGCATAGCACCTGGGTAATGACAAATTAATTTTTGAGCTAAGCCTGATGAAGGGGTCGGCCAAAATCCTAGGCAGAGTTTATCCCCAGTACTATTTTACATGACAGAAAATGCATCCCTCCAATTCATTAATATTAGCACAGAAGAGAGATTATACAACAAAAAATAAATAAAATGGGAGGAGAGAAACAAAAAAATGTTAGGACTGTGTGTGTTTACAATAATAAAACATTTAATCATTGGGTTTAGGGGGGAGTTGGAAAGAGTCCACTTCCAAATAAAATTGGACAAAACATTTAGGAATGCACTAAACAGAACAAGCATAGATTTGACAGAAAACAGGTTTTTTTTCATTCAAGTTAGGTTTGCAAACCTGAGACCTTTGCATCCTGGAACTCAAAATCTCTCGCCTGTTCCAGAGACCAACCCCTATGACAAAGGCCACAGTACCTCAACCAGGAGCAGCCAGGGATGCTGATTCCTGGATCTTGGCATGTTTCTGAGCAGTCTTACCTCAAAGCAGAAACCACGTGGGTCAAGTGTAATGTCTGATCCAGTCAATAAAACTTCTTTAACCACAAAGTCAACACCAGTTGTTTAAATACCAAGTGCTCAGCAGTTCCCATCCCTTGGACTACTGGCCACAGTCACTGCCAAAATATCAGCAATACTTCAGAGTTGAAAAATGTTTTCTTTAATAATTTTAGTGAGAGAGCACTTTCACATGAAAGAGAAACAAGTGTGTTTCTAAATGGCAAAATAATTTCTCGTTCCTAAGCAAAGATCCTCTGAAAGCTGTGTGCACAATCCAAACCACCTCCATTTTCATGTGGTTTATTGATTTAATAAAGCATATAAACGGGCTTATATCGCTATTCTACCAGCTGCATATGATCTAGATTCACTGAACAAACTATTCCCACAAAATTTTTTCATTTAAATTAATCTTAATGTTCACTCCTCCTTCCCCCACAAGCCAACACTGAGGCACTTTGAAATGCACATTAGCTACTTCAATAAATAAGTGAGCGATTCTTGGTTTTCTTAACCACGCAGGGCATAAGTGGATGATCTCTTTGCATGCCCTGGATGATGAAAAAGACATTAAGTATTAGGATTTTTCCTGTTTGGGTAGCCCTGTGAAAGCCAGCCAAGTTTGCAGGCTCGCTCTCCCTATAATTTCCTAAGCGTCAGAGTTTCCATGAGCAGTGCCCCTCCCAGTCAGGTCACCAAAGCCTCAGCCCTGCATGCCCCAGCCTTTTTTTTGCAGGGCTTTGTTCCAATACTGGGAGCAACTGCCCAGAGTTTGAAAGTCTGCTCCTTTGATACACTCAATCTGACAAGTGTAGAAGAAATGCTGTTAGATGAGAAGAAGAAGGAAAAAAGCAAGAAGTAGGCACATTCCCTTCTCCTACTCACTCTCTAATGATCTTTGTGCTTTCTTCTTTTAATTCTTATTTAAAATTTCAGTCCTTTACAGTGAGATCAGCAAGAACAGACCTTTGCTTCACCAAAGATGCACAAAGCCCTTTTGTTGAGGACATGGGTCCAAAACTGTGGCATCTGGGCTCTGCAGCTCTCAGTGCAGGCACACTGTCAATCCTTCTTGTTCAGCTCTGCTGTCAGTATTTCAGGACAAAGATCATTCTACCAATCTGTTTGTACAGCATATTGTACAATCTGTTACATGCATATGCAATACAAAGAGTAAATGATAATAAGAGCATGTGGACAAGGCTGAAGCCCCAGATTTTGGGTGCCTTTGTTATCTGTGGCTCATGAACCCTGGTCTGCAGCTGCACTTTTGACTTGTGCACATACACAACGTACCACGGGCACTCGCCATGAAATCTAAATACTGCCTATTCCCTATTAAAAATACCCAAATGGTGGTTTTCCCCCCCTTCCTCCTATTTCAAGGGAGTAATTCAAAAGTTAAAACCATGACCATACCAATGGGAATGAGACACCACATTACCTTTTGTAATATCCTTCTCAAATACAAAACAAAGCCATGAAACTTAGGGAGAAAGAGGAACAGCTCGTGCCAGATGTCACCTAACAAATGTTCAATCATGAACACTACATATAAATGTATGAGAAAAAAAAATGCCTACTCTTAAACAGACTGTTCCCCAAAATCACATCTGACTGCAACAGTAATAATGTTTCTCATCCTTACTAAATATTTGTCTTTTTAAGGTGGCCAACTCTGCTGACATTTCTGCACAGAACGTGGCACTCTGCTCCTTGCAGCACAGATTGCCAGACTGCTGCTTTACATGCTGATTTCTCTTTTGTGAACTGAGACCTTGAATACTTTCACAGAGGGAAAAGCAGATCAATGATTTTTTAAGAGAGCTGAACAATTCCGTGTAATGAACATCAGTTAACATGGGCAATTAGTCTTTCTTTTTCTCCCCCAAAACAACACCACAAAAACAAAGAAGAGATTGTAAGTCCTTTGAATGGCATGTGCCTCACTGACTGTACCAGAATGCCACCCACGTGAAGAAATACGGGTGGGTGAAGTTCAGGAGTGACATGTGGCTTGTTAAAATATAAGATGTGTAGGTGAATAAAAACTTTTGCCATTTGATTCAGCCAACAATAAAGAAAGTTGCTGTAGAAACTATTCTACTGTTTCCCAATTTTCATAAAAGATTGGTTCAAACCTTCTTTCTTTGTTGCTTTTGTCGCTGAATGAATGGAGAATAAAAGGTTGGGGTTTTTTTCTACATTTCATGTTTTTTTTGCTTTTTAGAGAATGCATGTGAAAGGAAAATAAAATAATATCAAACATAAAGGAGACACAGGCTTCAATGGGAATTTTGACATTCAAAAATATTCTACAAAAACATCCAATATATCAAATTTTCTCCTTAATGGTTAAAAGATAAGTGTCGGAAAACTATGGCTCTCTTTATCCCTGGTTTGAAGCATGTCTCTGGCTATGTCCCTGCGTCTGAGTTTCCACGCGTCTGAGTTTTCTGTTTATATCATGTGAATATGTAAATGCAGCTCATTTGCATTTCTGCTTTTATGTAGGAAGTCACACGAAATACCTCTCTGGATCTCATTGTGGTATAATGCGAGAGTGAGAGTCCTGCATGAATAACAGCATTAAAAATACCACCAGGATTATTCAATGAAACCCCCCTGCCATCACCGCTGTTATTTGTGGAGGGCTTCCGAACCCCAGCGTGGGTCACCCCCAGTCCCTCCTGAACACCCAGACAATGCTTGGCTCCATCACTGGTGCAGCCATCACTCAAACCAGGTACACCCAAGCTGGGAAGGACATTCATGCCAAAATCACACCCCCCCTTAGGCACTTAGAAAAACACTGGTAAGAGGTGTCTCCATAAAGAGCCTTGTTAAAGGGCTCGGTGGTTCCACGATCTGCATACACATCAGTGCCTGCTCCCAGCTTCCAGGCTGCTGCTGTTCAGCAAAGCAGTCAAGGAAATGCTTTCATTTTAATCACTTGCTGAAGTCATCAGGACTGTGTGCTTAGTTGAGCAGGGGTCTTTATGAGCCAAATATTATTCTTAGTAATAAGGAGACCTGGCAATGCACTAGATGGAGCTTTTGATAGTAAGTAACATTAATTCAATTAAATCCTCTTACAGCACACACTCTCCAGCTAATGCAGTTTACAGTGAAATTTTCTCTGGCACTCATTTAAATATAATTGCTGCACTTATCTTGTCATGAGGAAATTTCTGAAGGTTACTTGTACTGTGCATGTGTAAACCTACAAGCTACACTGACCTTTAGTTTTGAGATTTTTTTTTAACTACTTAAACTGCAGCATCTAAATGATGATAATAATAATAATAATAGTCATAGTAATAGTAATAATTCCCTACTTCCACACAGCACCTTTTAACTCAATATATGCCCAAGTGAGAACTAGCAAGTAACACAGCACAGAAAGGCATCATATGCTAACTGGGAAGAAAAGCTAAAGCTGTTGGAAATGAAAATGCTGGGAGATGACACATTTGGAAACCTGAATTTTCATAAAGTGTTTTGCACTGTTCTGAAAAACATGAATGTGTTCTCCATGGAGACAATTTCATATTTACCTTTCATACACAAGGTGGCGTTAAATTAACAACAACTATGGGGCACTTGAGCACCACACTTAGGCATCATTTTCTGTCTGAATCAGAAAAGAGGTTCACATCCACTGATCCAGTGGGCTGGTTTTGGTGGCAGTACCAGCCATTTTCCTAAGGGTAGCCCAGTGATATATTGGAAAGTGGTCTCAATCACTTACAAAACTGGAAAAAGGGAGGTGTCAGACAAAAAATCCTAGCAAACAAATCAAAACTCACCCAAGCACAAAGCAAAACTTCAGTGCATGTGCACAACTACCCATAAATCGAAAGCCTTGAGACTTAATATGAAATATGGGAAGGACAAGTGTAGAGATAGGAAGAGAAAACTGCTGAACATGATGGAAAAGAGCATTTTGGAACACCCTACCTATCCACAGTGGACATTTCAGGCCCTTGTCTTGGGTAAACCTTCCTTGGCAGTTCTATCATAAGCTCTTTTTCTTGTCTTCTCCTTCTCACAATGAGAAAGAAGCATTCTCAAGTTAAAGATTTACCCAATTTTACCCTTTGAAACAGATAAGAGATAGTGATTTTGGGTCACTCTGCACCAAGCAGAGAATAACCAAGCAATGCACACAGAAGTGCTGACAGCCATGGGAGGAGGGAAATACCAAATCTAAAGGGGAAAAAAACCCAACTTCTGAGGCCACTCAACCTCTGTCCTGAGCTCAGCACTGCAAAATGAAACCCTGCTGCCTAGTTTTTACTTTTCTTTATGCATGGGCAGGTGTTTGGAAAGGTGGGAAAGATGTGACATAACATTTATTTGAGCCACCAAGGCTCATCAAGACTTTTTTTTTTCTTTTTAGTATTAAATAAAAAGAGGGACCAAGGGCCCTACTTTCCCCATTTCCTTCCTCCTGCTCAGACTCAGATGCCTGCCACATTAAGAAACACCAAGCGATTTTGTTCAGCTCTTATGGCACACAATAGCAGACGTTCAGGGGAGAACGTGGGACTGCAAAGCATTTTAAAACTCTTAAATAAAATGCGGGCTACAGGAGGCTCTCATTCAGAAGGAACATTTTCCTTTCCACTGAGAGTTCCCCCACACTCTGGTGAAGTGAATTAAAATTGACACTGAGAAAAATCTAATTGAGCCAGAGACAACACAACACTTTTCACTATAGAAACTCAAGTCCTGGTGGAATTACTTCAGTTAATATAGTCCATTTTAAATCTACAATGATTTTTATATCCCATGATCTGCAAATAATAAAGGAAGATTGTTGTTTAAGACTCATTGTATTAATTAGGGGGAGCACAGGAAGAGCGAGAGCTGGTGCCTTTGGGTCTGCTCCACACTTGTTTTGTAACTGCAGTTCTCATCAGATCCGATTAATATGTGAATAAACTAATGCTGATCTCACCTGGGCAGTGTTAACATAACAAAATTTTTGTTTCAACCAGCTCAGGGATTCATGCGCTGAAAATGAAGGGAGCACATTTGATTTGGCAAAATGACACAGCACAGAGAGGACATCATTCTCTGCCTGCTCAAAGTGACTCAAAAAATTTGGGAAAAGTCCCCCCAGGCCTCTGTAACTCAATTCTTCCAGCTGGTAAAAATGGAGTGATGCTATTTGTCTCCCTTTGCAAAACACTTGGAGATGTCTGGCTGAAGCAGCAGCCCTGCTCCTTACGGTGCCACACTCATCCTTGCAGCAAAAAGTTTCCTGCAGTACATTATATTAATCTACTCCCCATTGTGGTACAGCTCCCTAAAATTGCAGTTGAAGGCATGACATCTTGAGCTACGAGGAGAGTTTAATTACTGTTTGAAACATAAATTTTCCCAATTCAGTCGGGTGAATAAGAGACACGGTTTATTAGAAAACATCTTCCACCTCTTTACAGCTCTTCTTAGCCCTCTAAAAGAATGTCTGAATTGGATGCAGCAGTTATTTTAAATTAAAACCACAAGGTAGTAGACACTGAAGTTTTCTCTTACACAAATAATAATGAATTTATGCACCACAGAGTTTAATCTGCCGAGTGGAAGTCTAACGTCCCACTTAAAACTGCATACTCATGGGCATAGATTAGACAGTAATTAGGTTCAGTGAGAAACTGAAAAGATCCACTGGAAACATTCAAATTTAATTTATTCACTGGCTTGTCTCAGAGTGTTTTTATAAGCAATTAGAAAGATACAGATTCCTGAAAATGCATTCTTTCCCAAGACAGATGGACCAGGAGATTTATATGGCATACACAGCCTTCCACCCACAGCTCACTGTCTTGAGTTAGGCTCAAATCAGGCTTAGAAGCCACTACCAGACTTTATCCTTGGGGAGTTATTTGCTATTCTTTTGAAATATGCTGATGGTTACAGTGCACTATGAAACCAATGTCTTAAAAAAAGAGCAATACTGTAACTGGCACAGCACATCCTTTTATAACATGTGTATCACTGAGGATGTTATGAGTCCTGCCAGATCCAAAACAAGCCCAAATCTGCCCTCTTGCTACCCTGATACCACAAAAAAATACAGGCTGACATGGTCTGGTGCAGGGAAGATGGAAGTAATGAAACAATAATTAATTTACACTGCTATACATGCTATACATATCTGCTTTTAATGCATTTCAAAATTATAAAGAATAGCAGACATCCTTTCAAGGCCCTCCTGGGGTTTAAATATCATGTTAAGAACTAGCAAAATTGATGACATATTTATGCTAAAATGTTTTATGTGGTCTTTAGCTTTTTATTGTGACCCTTCATTGTAATATTTATGTCTCTCACATCATCTCAGCAACGACAGAAATTCTTAGTGCCTTGGAGTCTCTCCTTCTATCTTTTAATGAGGAAATCTTCCTGCAGTGTGGGTTTTAATTTTAGGCTATTATTTATTTGTGCATATATGTGCACAAGCACCTGTGACTGATTTTAGTGGGGTGAAAGGAACAGAAGATAAAAGCAATAAACCGCTGGTTTTGCAGTGGAAATAAGATATTTGGAAACTGCAATACACTCAAATAAATCCATGCTCATAAGGCTGCTTCCCAATTACACTTCATTTTTGACACTGCTCGGTTGTCAAATGTTTTCTTCCTTTGAGATCCTTGCCAAACTGTGTGAAGATTTCAGACCAGTCCCCACGTCCTTCGGAAAATCTCCTTATGTGTTAGGAGCAAATGATCTTGACATTAGACTGGAATAGAATAAGAAACACTACATAACAAGAGAAGGGCTGTGTGGTTTGTTTTGAAGCCTTTGTCTTTTAACAAAAACTCCCATAATTTTTTATGTGACGAGAAGATAAATAGTGTGTTTATTCATGTAATAGAAGATTGGAGGAGGAAAGAATTTCAGTGCCACGTCATAAAATGGTCGAATCTCATTGATGTGAGCTTTAATATGCAACTAAAGACACTGGATACCATAAATCTCAAACTGACAGTATCTGGCACTTTTATAGATGTATATATTTTAAATGTAGGCAGCAATCTTGAAAATACTTAAAACATGTCTGTGTTTTATGTCTGAGTATTATATCTATTGATTAATTCCTGAGTGCAAGTGTGTGCATGACTTGACTTAGATTTTTCCATGCATTACAGTTTTTTTTCCTTTGAGATTATATATTTGAGAAACTGAGGTTTGGCATACTATTCACATTCAACAAAGCAATTTGATTTTTTTTTCAATTTTACTGAAAGTTCAGGCTGTTTTAACTGCCTGCCTATGTGTTTGGTTTTTTTTTTTTCCCAATGAAGTGATGTCATTACAAACAACAGATCATACATTCATAGTTTATGAACATTTGGGACTCTTTTTTAAAGTTGTTCTAAAATATTCTATAAGTAAATGCTGAATGATGTGCTGAAGTTGTCAACATTATAGCACACCTGAACTGAAGCTCAAAAATTCCTTTTCAAACACCTATTTACTGAACTTGCCTTCCCCTCAGGTGTTTATCAGACATGAACATTTGAAAGAACCACAACAGGAATATGGAGTCCTGCTCCTCTCATGGCTGGTCTGTACATGGGTTTTCTATCAATTTAACTAAAAAGATTCATGTAGTTAAAGTTAATGCATTTTTTTCCTTCAAAGAGGTAATTAATAATGTGCTTATATAGTCTTAGTTTATTTTTAAAATTCATATGCAGTTGTAAATCATAGTTAAGCTGCTACAAAACTGCAGCCAATGAGCCCCAAAGTGATCTACTTTAATCCCTCAGAGATGTGTTATTTTTATTAACTTCTTACAGCAATACCTAGAGTCCTCATTTCTGGACCAAGCTCCCACTGTGACAAATACCATAAAAATAGGAAGGGAAAAGATGCCTAAAAATAAAAATAGCTCCATTCTGCTCCAGTCATTCATGCACTGTACACAGGAACTTCAGAAACAAGGCTAAAGAAAGGTTTCTGTGCTACCTCTCTATTTAAATAACACAACTGAAAAATCCTCTATCCAACTCCTCCCACCATCCTCTAGTCTTTCCATTCTGCAACCACAGCCCCCTGCTCCTGTTACAGTCTCTTCACAAATATCTTCCATTACTTCTGCTCTGGCTGGGTTGGGTTTATTGTGATAATTTTTGCTGTCACAGGGGTTGACTTTCTTGCCATTGTCAATGAAGGGAGTATACAGTGAGACTGATTTAAGTGTGCAACGGGGTTGCAGTCAAGTATGCAATGGGATGCTACCCTGATCTGCTCCCTTTCTTCAAAGCAATGCAAAAATATCAGGGGACACCAATCTCAGCCCCACTTGGTGCTGGACATGGCTAAGCCACTGACAGCTTGGCACCTTGTCCTGTTTATGGGCTGAAACTGCACTTGGACATGGGGAGCAGTCGTGTCACATCCTGTTCCAGATGCATTGTTTCAGAACACTAAATGGAAACAAGCAAAAGGAAAGTTTCTTTTGGAACTCTTCTCACTGCTTCTTCTGGAAGCCATTCTCTGCTCTACAAGTGGAGGAAGAAAGTTTGAGTTGAGAAGTCAAATTTTTTTCTGTTGGCCCGCTGTTCCTCAGTCTTAAGTCTGTGCTGTGCAGTCCCTGGGTTTAATATTAATTGAAAGAGCTTATCTATTCCTGCCTTTGGTATGCACTTCAACATACTGCAAAAACTTCAATTGCATCCCTTACAACTTTTTCTTTCCAAACCAAGGTACAGTCCTGTATTCTTCCTCAGCTTTTCCCCTTTTAGCTTTCTTGTAAGTCAATGTTTGAAGCCCTTTACAAGTTAACCTTTGCAGACCTTTCACCATGGCTCAACCCTTCCTGACTTCATACAAAACCATGCTGCTCTTCTCTGGACCTCTGCCCTTTTCTATAGAATGGTACTAAATATTGGTAACTGTAGTTTAAACATGATTAAAAAAATCTTTCTTTAAGTGGTGCAGTATTTCCTTGAAGGCTCTATTCAATGCTTCCATTTATAGAGCTCACATTTTCTGTGCCTTTTTGACCACACAGATACAAAACATCATCTCAGTCCTTTTATAATATGTGCACTCTTCAAATCTGCTCCTGCTCTCAAATCTTTGAAAAATACACTCATTCAACACATGTGTTCACTCAAAATAAAATTTACTCTTCTTGCTCATGGTTCATTTTACACAGCAGAATCTCTTTGTGTCTGATTGTTTTCTCCAGGTTATCAGGTGGCTTTTCCCCCATCTAGTCCCTTCTGCATGATCCAAAAAGTTGGATAACAAGTTGGTGGTTCATTCTGTCAAAGCCATTTACATAGAGAGTGAAAAAGTATTGATCTCCAATAACAGTCCCTGTTGCTCTCCAATCATCATCCCCTCTCTTCTCCTGGCCTGTAACCTTTCCCCATTCTAATCTGCCCTCGATCATCTACCCAGCTCCTTTCCCCATTTGGAAATGGGTCCTTCTCTGCTTCACTAGCAACTGCATGGATTAGTCTCCTGTGTGACACTCTGTGAAATGCCCCTGGGAAATCAGCTTGATTTATATAGATGATTTCACATCTGTCCGCTTTCACAGAAACTTCTTGAAAAACTCCATCAGATTTGTCGAGTAAGAATTACCTTTTCTAAAAATGAGCTCACGTCTGGAATATATTCTATAATGCTATTTACAACCCATTTAAAATCATAGATTTAAGATTCCTTAAGGTTTAAATTTAAACGCCCTACAGTCAGAAACTTCAAGGTAAAAACTAAACTTTAAGTTATCCTTCACTCTTCTTCCCCATTGCACTTATATTTACTGACATCTGGCTTTTGCCAGTTTTTGTTGTTTGAAACTTATAGTGTACAATGCACCTGCTAAAAAATAGCATGCAAGGCACTTTTTAATACAGTGCAGGAAAAGATTTCAAATCTGCTTAGTAACAAAATATCTGTCAGGCACCATCACCAAAATTTAGTCTAACACACGCATGCACAATGGCTGTGGGCACATATCCTGCCATTTCAACAGCAAATGTGCTCATGGTGCAACTCATCTGATCTCAAAAGCTAAACAGTGTTCACATGGGCCTCTGAGAGCATTCAAAATACAGAATAAGACATGAAGTGTGAGAAACCCTGCCTCCTGGAGTGCTGGATGAAGGGAGCTTTTAAAGAGCATCTAAAACAGTTTTGCCAAACACAATGTATTGAAAGTGCCTGAAGGAGGACTGCGTGTGGTGTCACGGGGCAGTCAAGGAACAAGGAACAGCTGGTCTCAGCTGCAGGTTAGGACACTCAGGATGGAAATGTGTGGAAAAGTGAGTGCCACAGCTCTGCTGCTGTGCAGGACTGCCTGAGTTCCCTTTGCTCCTACTGTACCAGGCACTGCGAGAGGGACCTGCGGGAGGAGAGGGATCATCCCCCCTGCCTGCACCAGACTATTTTGGAAGGGCTAAACTGAGGCTGAAATGGTGCTCAAGCAAGCCAGATAACTTCTATCTCCTATATGCATCTTTCTCTCTCTCTCTCTCTCTCTCTATCTATCTATCTATTTATCTACTTATATATATATATGTAACTATATATACCTATACACCTCCTGGCCCACCTGGTCTCTCCTGTATGCAGCAGATGAATGCCTCATTATCAGATTCCTCTGCTTGCTTCCCAGTAGACTTAAATTACCATGTTAAATAGGATAATAATAAACACTGGCCTTTAACTACAGCACATCCTTGTTCACTCAGCAGCCTCCCTCTAATCTGATAAAGGGTCTGCAAAAAGCTGCAAGCAAACATGGAGTCAGTTGTTACACAGGTGACTCTCCCTGCTTTCTGCAGTGTGATTACTACGGCAGCACAAAGAGATTCAGGCTCACAAAGCTGGTTTAGAGGACCTTGATCCCTCCAAGAATTATCAGGTATTGAAGCAGAGGCAAGGTGCCAAAAGGACATAGTGGATCTGGCCCAAGACTCTTCTGCTGCAGTTCAAAAGACAAAAGTAGCCCTGCGCCATCTGCTTGCTTCAACACTTGGACTTCAAAACCAAAGTAGCCAAGGAAATCTTTCCGGCTTAGGAAAACAGTGGGGAGGAAGAGAGATCTTGGTGGCAGTGTATGTTGCCTTCACACAGAGCTTGCTGCATTTCAGGTATTAGAGAAGCTCTTTTTAACAAGCACCCTGGAAAAACGTCATCTATTCACCCAGAATAAATTATATACAGGGAACAAGCAGGATTGGGAACAGAGAGGGCTGATCTGCCGAGACTTTGAATCCCCTCAGCCCCCAGAAGCCAAAAGTGCCATTTTATTTCAGTGGTACAGAATTTCCTGCCCTGTTGTTTTGGGTTTTTGTTGTTTGTTTTTGTTTGTTTGGGTTTTTTTTTTCTCTTTGTTTTGTTTTTGGTTTTTGTCTTTGTTTCATTTTGTTTTGTTTTTTGTGGGTTTTTTCTTTTTTTTTTTTTGTATTTAGCTTACCTAATCCCTTGGATTTCTTTTGTTGCAGAAAGAGGAAAAAGCCTTACAAAACAACAAAAGATAAAAACGAAGTCAAATTACTTTGCTGAGCTCTTTCACACATCCAAAAGAAGCAGAGAAATTCAAGCTCTGGAAAGGATAAAGAATTTCCTAGAATGCAGCCATTCCTGAAGTTCCCAATTAATAAAGCCAAGCTTCAACATTTGCTGTAGTATCAATATATCTGTGGAATTAAGATGGCTTTCCTCTGGTTTTCCAGAGTGAGGTAAACTTGGCTTTCTACCTGTCTTCCTCCAGCCTCAGCCTTGCAGAGCTGGCAAGCAATACAAAAGAGGAGGAAAGACATGAACTAGGCCGTCTGTCGTTGGAGGGTATGAAAGACAGTCTGAATAACAGCAGGAGAGAGAGAAGCAGCCTATGGTTATTTTTGACAGGATTGGGAGAGACTCAGATTGCAGCTTCATAAACAGTTCATCAGAGAAAAAACTCGGTCCAAATTAGAGGAGCCCCTTTGGCCAAGCTCACAGAAATACACAACCCTTGCCTGAGTAGAGAGAAATCTTTCAAAAATCAAAATGCTTTTCTTTAAAGAGGAAAACCTAACTGCTCCCCCTGTGTGGTGTAGTAACACCAACTTGCATTCCTGTCATTACAACTCATGGCTTGCAGGATATTCAGAAAAAAATTCCTGTGTGACACCAGGCTGTGAATGTTCTGCCTTACACACAGTCAGAACCATGCAATGAAATGAAAAAATGTCTTTTTTTCTACCTCACCCAACCACAAGGTCCCTCTGATGGACTGCTCTACAAAACGGGAGGTGATACAAAGGGTCAGCAAGCAGAAAAACGCCTGGTACAACCCAAATCCACCCAGCTCAAATTAAATAAAAATGGTTGTTTTGTGTATTTACATAGAAGAGGAGCATGGAATTTCACTCCACATCACTCACGTGATTTTTAATGTTGTCCTGTACAGAGCCAGGAGTTGGACTCTGTGATCCTTGTGGGTCCCTGCCAGCTCAGGATATTCTATGATTCTATGACTTCCAAACAAAAAATGAAAATTCAGTTTCTTTTTAAAATGCCTATTAGATAGTATAGGTGAAGTATTTGTCATGCATTGTGATGAAAATAAGACTGTAGGATGTTTCTCGGGGCAATTTTCTGGTTTTTTCTTTGTTTCTACCATTCTTAATCTCTCACACCAAATCCTTTGTGCAACTGGATTAAGAAAATAAAGATCATTCCTAGTCAAGAGATATCCACAAGAAACTCAAGAGGTTTCTAGCAACCTTGCTGGCAGATTCAGCCAGGAGGAAGGATAGAGCCAGCATGAAGATACACTCCCCCAGAGCTTCCGAGGGAAAAGCTGACCACCAGACGAGCTTGCTGCTGGTACCAGAGAAAAGTAAATCTGAAGGTTATTCTGCCTATCTTCAGGATTAATTTCATTTACTCATTAATTAACACATAATGCCTGAAGTGACAAGCATAATCTCTGCACGCTGAAAAGAGTCCAAGCAAAAAGCATCCCCAAAACCCAGCCACCTTTCAAGAAGAATATTGTGTATGGGGACTACAAATATTGACAATTAGTCTACAATGATTTGCATGATCTATGCTTCATCCTTATGCCTTCCAGCTGCCTGATGGACAGGTACAGTGATTCCCAGAAATGGGTATCAGTGGGTTTCTTCTGTCTAACCACAATATCATTCTCACTTCATTTACTGCTTAGTGGGAAGGCATTGCTGTGACCCAGGAATCAGCTCCTTCCAGATGGACGAGTCTCAAAGTTCAGCATTTTAGTGGTTTAAACTAAGGAGGAGTTTGCTCATCCATAGCAGCCTGGACTGCAGAAAATCCAGTTGTTTGACCTCTTAATGCTCTCCTATCCAGCATTACAAGAAAAAGACATTTGGTGAGGGCTCTGTGCTAACACAGTAGGGGGGGTACATGCTACAATACGTCAGTCCTGGGAAATGAGGTGGGGGAGTGGGCTGGAAGCAGAACTACACTAAGACACTCCAACCAGAAATACCTTCTGCTTCTGAATCACAGAATCATGGAGTGCTTTGTGTTGGAATGGACCTTAAAGAGCACCTAACTCCAGCCCTCTTGCCATGGACAGGAACACTTTTCATTAGAGCAGGTTGTTCACACAACATAGCCTTGAACACTTCCAGGGATGGGGAAGAGGAAAGAGTGATCCAGCACAAACACTTGATTAGCAGGAAGGTAAGTGAGCTGGACCCTCACCCTGACACTGGTGTGAGACCAATGCACCAAGTCTTTTAACCAGAACTGAGAGATGCAAACAACCCAAAATAAACCATGGTCACTCTAAGCACCTGACTGCTTAAACAGGGCAGCAAAAAGAAGGCACTGAGAGGTTCCTCTACCCAGTACCAGGAAAAATGGAGACATGCTGAGCCTTGGCAGTGCTTTGCCCAAAAGCACAGGAGCACCCGAGGCTGAGCTGTGTGCCTCCCACAATGGCAGGCACCTCTCATCTCCAGCAAGGGCTGTTTTGCACTGTTAACTTTGCTGGGAGCCCACAGAATCATTCTGTGATATTCTCAATAGCATGTGTGCTCTGAAGGTTTTTAGAGTCAGGAGTGCAGTAAGAAGGAATAAGTGTCTAGCAACCTTCCAGCCAGGCACACACATGCACATCCAGCTCTGCCTCTGAGCTACACTAATTATTTCTAACGGTAGCGACACACTCACGTAGCCAGAATGAAAATATACAGCTAGGTAGGGAGGAAAATGCATTCTGTGAGCCAAAATACTCATTTTCAGTTTACATCTAAGCACGTGTCACACTTAAACAGCTGTAATACACAAAACTCTCAGGTGCCTAAATAAGCACAGATATATGTAGTGAAAGGAAGGAGTATAGCTAGGACAAATACTTTATGTGTGTATAGAAAAAAATGCAGGAAGGAAAACTAACCCTTTCATTTAGAACAATATCAGTGCCAAAACCCAATCCTTTAACATGACTGCAGAAAAAAAAAAATCAGATTTTGGAAAAAGGGCAGTGTGACTATTTGTAATTTTTATTGCTGCTGGAGCAATGATGTGACAAGAACCCACCACCATCATCATTTTTTCCTTCTGCATCCTTAAAATATTTCCCACCTGGGGTGCAAAGAGAGGAAATGAAAGGAAATAGAAAATTATATTTTTCGTGAGCGAATCCTGGGAAGCAACCTCTCAGGTTTCCACATTTTTGGCAACAATAATTTAAACAAGGAGAGTGATATTTTCTTATTTTTTGTACAGTTGGAATGCATCCTTCCAGATAAAATACAATTAAACTTCAGTTTAAGAAGAGGAGGAAAGCAATATCCGATAGGATTCATAAGTCCTCTCCTCTTAGGACTGCTGCATAGCTCAACACAGATTACTACAAAACTGAAAGCCCAGCTGCAAACCTCTTTGGAAATGCTGAAGGCAAGCAAGATCATTAGGAAAACAAGCAAACTGAAAGCAAAGAGAGTATTACTACTGTACCTTTACTTTGGGGAGGGTTCTGACTTCTGTCTCGGAGAACATTAATCTGGTAGACAGCTCCATAAGGCTCAAAAAGTTCTTTTAATTCTTTTTCTGACCACGAACGGGGAATCTGTCCAACAAACATCTTAATGGCATCTGGGTCTGGTTGGTCTGAATGATCCAAAGCTCCATTCATCTTGTTAGCTGTGCCGTTACTAGAAAGTGGAAAAGGAGATTAAAAAGAAAAGACAAGTTAGGAGACTACGCAGTTTTCGTGTGCACTAGATGCAGAAGATGATGTCAATTGGCACAAAGCAGACAAAAAAAAAAAATCAGTGTTTAATTAATAGCATAAGTATTACGAACAAAAAACAATGCTATTACATTTTTCATTGAGTCTGGTTTTCTCTGCAGGCTGCTGCTTAATGTCATTATATAAGATGAGAGCGGCACAACATAACCCGGGACTTCTGCATTTTAAAGTAGAGGATAGTGGCAAATAAGTGCAGATTTCTCTCCATGGCTGTTGTAAACAGAACTGCAGTGAATTCTCACTGAACTGGCTACTGGCAGAAACCAGGCAGTGCGTGTGTCTGTGTGTGTGTGTTTTGTAATAAAGTCACATGAAAGGAGTATGAAACACTTGGCAATCTGTCAGATGACTAATGCAAGATGCCAGCGATGAATCTGCAGATTGTGTGAAGCATCCATGTATGCATCAAATTAGTCTGATATTGCCTAGAATGGAAAACACTCCAGCTATGTGGCTGGTTGCTGCCGATTAGTTGCCTACGCTCTTTAAAAAGGAAAAGCAGTCTGGAGAGACCCAGTTTAAAGCATACTGTTTATTGCTGCCATAAGAAAAGCCCCACAAATCAAAAAGAGATGGCAGTGACAAAACTGCCTACATTGTTGTGGAAATGAAAATGCTGCTTCAGAAAGTTTTTTTGCCCTGCAAAAGGAGATCAGGTTTTTGAACACTTTCACCCCCTGTAAATTCTTAGCCTAACTGATCTCCAGATGTACGTCCTAAATCCAAGTTCAAAACAACCACACTTTTGCAGGGAAAAAGAACTTCCGAACAAAACATAATCTGTTCTGGGAGACAAATGATTTATCATAGTTTAGGAGAATTTGTACTCTTACACAGAAAATAAATAATTTTAAATAGTGAACAAAAGTAAAAATACATCACTTTCTCCTCCCTCCCCTCCTTGCACTATTGATAATTAAGGACAGTAGTTTCAACTAATTGCTTGGCTAGAAATTCCAAAAGTGCTGATGATTTTTGGATGTTTCAGTTTCAAGAAAGAACACTAATGATGCATGAATTTTCCCCATCTTTCCACCAGGGAGAGGGGGCAAATGGCCTGTATGCAGCAATGTCAGAAGCTGATCATGGCAGAATTCAGGCATTTCAGAGCCACCTGCCACTTTCAAAAAACTTGGCTTTAATTAGAATTTCTCTGTTTGATGATTGTTCAGGACTGAATGCCCACCGGAGGACTTGGAAGAGCTCAGAATCTGCACAACCAGATGAAAAATCATATTTTACATGTGAAAAAAAATATAAATCTACGAGTGGCAAGAAGAAAACAACCCTGTGCAATTCCCCTGTCTCACAGCTATAACCCGTGTGAAGACAAATTATTTTGTTTCATGTGTTTCATCTCCTTGAAAGCATAATTCACATTAATATGTCCATATTAACTTTAGCACTTTCCCTGCTTACAGGCAGGAAGGAGAAAGTTATACTAAAGGCACATTTTGCACCACCAGCAAGAAGTTTGATCATCCCTTGTGAAGTGCTTTCAACACAGTTCAGCAGACAACAGCATTTATCACTCTCATAAATGGCTAAAATTCCTATCTACTCTAGCAGGAATCTTGCCTGAGGGAGAGACTCCAAGATTTGGTCCAAACTTTTACATTACATCTCATGTACAAATGTCTTGCAAATGGTCTTCATTTTGAATAAGTTCTGCAGGTCACAAGTTCACCTGCAGGAACTGTGACTTCTCCAGGCCTTAGAAACTGCATTTCCATACAGAGACAACACTTAACCCTTGGCTTGGCTAAACCAAGCCATCCATCCAAACAACCACCCCCTTAAAATTGCCAAGAAACAGAAAAACCATGACTGACTCACTTGAGTGACACTTCATGGGAACAACTTTCAAGACTTTCATGGAGCAGTAGGCACATATGTGACACTTAAACCTCTAAAAATCACTCAATTATTTCTTTTCAATTCCTATTCCTCTACATAAAACCCAATCTGTCAAACAGCCTCCCTACTAGGGAGGTGAAAAATCCCTGACCCATAGCTTAAAATAACTGTGGAAAACGCTTATATGTTATTTTGAAAGGAAAGGTAGAAGTTTAGTTAAGCTCCCAGCTCTGCCCTGGGCTTGGTCAACTATTTTCTTTCATAAATTGGCTTGACTTTTCACTTCATTTATTCTCTGTGTCGTTTGTATTGAGTTCAGTTTTAAATTATGCCCTTCATCTGTTCTCTCTGTTGGATCCCTTCTTTAAGAAATCCATACACAATTGCTACTTAGCCCAGAATTACAGCTAGGGTTATGTTTAATAAAGAATAAAAAGTTTATTCCTTTGCTTTTTACTTACCACCTTTACCACCAAGAGCCCCACAATTTCCATTGCTAATCAGCCAATTTTTTAGGAAAGCACAAAGCCAAACACTAACACCTGTTTTCTCAGGTTAATGGCCCTATTAGCATCAAGTTCTTGCTTTGAGCTAAAGGTTTAGGCACAGGCCAAGCTCTCTTCTAATTGCACAAAACGTTTAAGCCCTTTCTTTATTTTGTTGGGACCAAAGTTGAATTACATTGATCATATTCTTTATATGCTTTATTGCCTGAAGATGGTTAAAAGCTCTGACTCAAGGCATCAGTACCATACACTGCGATGCAAAGCTCCAGGGGACAGGTTTTGTCACTTACTGCCTGCATTAACTTGAGTAAGTCATTAAAACTTCTCCAAACTAAATTCCACCATCCATTGACAGCTCTGTCAATCCACTAACTCCTGCAGAGTTAGGGAAAACCCAAGCATAATTTAGGTTTTTCTTTAAAATACTTTTCTACCACAAGGTAGGGACCTGACTGAGCTGCCAACATTTTGGCGGTTTGACAGACAAGTTCAGGCCACACAGAGGGCACTCATTTTTACAAACACAGCTGGGCTTCTTCCTAAACTTCACTCCCTTTGATCTCAGTGCAAACCAAGGCTTTCAGATACCTCAGAGTGGGAATCCAAGTATCACTGTTGGGATTTTGAGGAGTTCATGAGCACTGTTGCAGCAACGACACTTGCAGTAGTAACCTCACCCAGCTTTGGCAGCTGGTGTAGGACTAGAGCCAATGCAGACAAAATGAACAAATGAATAAATTAGCTGAGAGATAACACTGGGGAAAAAACACCTATTTTATAGATTCTATGGATTTGATCCCTGAAGTGCACTGGAAGGATCCACTGAGGAACAAAATTATACACCACACCTGCCTGATGGTTCAGTTTGTCACAGAACTTGTTGGGTCCATACAAAATCAAGCCAAATATGCTTGATCCTTTGCAAATGATCTCTTCTAAGATGAATTCCCTTATCTTCTCCCAGCTTTCATCTTCACCCAATGGACATTACTGCTCTGCACTATGACCTCTTGGCTGCTAACAGCTGTAGGTCTTTTACTTCTTTCTCTTTGCCAACACAGCGGCTCTCAGAAGAAGTGGCTTCTTCCTTACCCCACCTCTCCTTCTCCTCTACCCAAGAAGTAATAAGACAAAAGGGAAACTACATGTAAAACTTTCCAGAAGGAAGCAAAGCAAGCCTTGTGAAAGCTTAGGACTATTTCTTGAAAGGACAAGTGTACAGAGATAGCTGTATCTAGGGGACACTAATGAGAATGGGGTCCCTTGGCACTGTCAGCATCCAAATGATGATGAAAGAAATAAGGAAAAGAAAAGAAAAGAAAAGAAAAGAAAAGAAAATAAAAGAAAGAAAGAAAGAAAGAAACTTAGATTATATGGCTCTCCATTGTAGCAATCCTTCCCTCCATGGCCAATTTAGCCCATTGGACTCAGGGGTGACCCAGCACATCATCTTCACTGACAAGGTGTCATCTGTATCATAGAGAGCAGCCTGAGGGCAGAGATTAAGACACTGAGTTGCTGGCTGCTTGTGGTTGCTGCCAGAGCATCCTCTCTCTCAATTTGTGCCAATTTTTCTTCTAATAACCTAACTACCATTCCATCATTTCAGCAAGCTGACAGGGCCACTCTTGAGGAGCTAGAGATTGTTTTAATATCCCTGCTGCTTCAGCAGGAGCACCAGAAAAACCTAGTAGATGCCCTCTTGGTCTCTCCCATTCATATCTTTAATTACTGCAGGACTGCTAAAGTGAACTGCCCACTCAGGACAGAGAGGTAGCCTTCAGAAACAATGTCTGAATCAAAACAGACTCTCTTAAATTCATCACTGTTAAGAGCTTTGGCATTAATCCACGTTCATTTCCATTAATGATCCCAGTGTCAAGTCAGGTGCTGAAAAACAGCTGTTAACGGGGACCAAATGGATTTACATGACACCTGTTTGCCAAATCTGTTTTTAACCCTACCTAGTACCTTCCTACTGTTCCTTTTTGGTTAATTCATATTGCAACCCTCACCCTATTACTGTGGTTTTACCATTTTGCTGGGGATTTGCCTTTTTCATGTTCCATGGTATAAGATATTTGAATTTCCTCTAAGAGCCAACAGAACAAGAACATGATAACAAACGAGTTCCAAGTGTAATGACAACTAAATCCAACCCAGTGCAGAGGTATTTACAGGCACCAAGGTTTTACAGTAAAAAAGCATTTACATCTGAGCTGCGGCATCACTGCCAGGATATCACACAAACTGACAAAAGGGACAACACCCGTTTGAAGGCTTCTGACTGCTGTCAAGAGAGACAGCCAAGCATCACCTTAATGTACTCCAAAGATCATAATTGCTGGTTTACGAGCAAATTTTGTCTGGAAGGACCCAAAAGGGCTTTATAAACTCATTGTTTAGAGAGGAATGACTTCATTGTAAGGTGACAGACGGCAGCTGTTTAATGACATGGAGCATTATCGCACAACAGTTTCAGCCAGGAAGGGTAGAACAATACCGTACCCAATTGAAAACTGCAGGGGGCTGCAATTTATAGACACAGAAGGTAATTACCTACATTGGATTTTGGCCAGCAAACTAAGGGCCAGAACCTCTGACAAACAGAAAAAGAAGCTATGCAACATTTTAAAGCTGTAAATGACCGGGTCTCTGTGTTTTGGGGGGGAAAAAAGTTATCTCCAGATGCCTTCTAGCCCATCAGCATTTTCGCAGCACACTTGCTCAAAAGCAGCTCAAAGGAAAGATGATGTTTCAAAAATCATTAACTGCTTCTGCTGTAGTGTGTTGTAGTTTTTGGCAGAACTCTTAGACTCTAATAACAGTTATAATTATTATTAAGTAAAGCATATCCTAAACAGCAATTGCTAAATGACCCTGACATCATGCCCAATGGAAAAAAAAAAACCTCATATGGTAGGATGTTTAGTTCTACGTAGGCAGTAAAGTCTACAAAATAATTATCTCCAGGCTTCCCTGCACCCATCAGCAGGGCTAACAACGGAGCAGCTGTAAGACTTGCAATCCATGTTACAGCCCCATAAAGACTTTAACAAAGAGATGAGCAATTCTTCATCCACCCAGCAGAGAGCAACCGCACTTGCACTCTCACACACACATGAATTACATGAAAATCCTGATGGCTTTTAATACCTGACATACAATGCTCAGATTTCATTCTTCTCCGTAGCTAATAATACTCAAGTGCTTGTGTAAGCACTCAGTGGTGAATGCAAAGATGTTTTAAGTTTTGTTGCCTCCACATTGGCAGAAATTATCTCTAAAAGTGTATTTTTTCTTAAGAGAATGAGTTACTTTTTACTGCCCTGATAATTTAAAATCCACAGGAATTTTTCTGGTGAAATCAGAGATTTCTTGTAGCTCAGCTTTATTAGCTCTCTCCATGTAGTAGATCATACAAACCACAGCAAACCACTGTTAGTATAGGGAATACTTTTTTTCTGATCAATTCCAAATTTAGTACATGTAATCAGTTTAATGCTTCAGTTGCAAATTTTAGGTAAGTTAAGAAGGTGTTTTATCCCAGAGGAAAAATATTTGAAAATATGGGGGGGAAAAAATTCCTACCTTGAAAATGTTTTGATGGGTAATAAATTTGGGCTGGGAGAAGGAGCAACAGAGGGAAGTTGCCTTTCAAGCAAATAGGTCAGACTGCATGATACTAAGGGCAATATGAATTGGAAAATGTACCGAACAAAATACAGACTGGAGAAACATGAGAAGAGAGCTGATCCCACCTGAGATAAAACTCGTTATTTCTCAGAGGTATAGATGCAGATTCCTCACCAGTATCACAGAGAGAAATCAAGGATACAAAAGGAAATCATAGTAAGAGCTACATTAAAATGCAGTTCTCTTTTCAGCTGGAGGTGCACATTGAAGCACATACACTCCTTTGTACTTTAAGGCTTCTCACCTTCCTAAAATTAGCCCTCAGAGTTCTGCTCACCAAAGTTAAATATTCACCTCCAGAGGGGGGTGGCTCTTCAGGTGTTCAGCCTCTGCATTCCTGCACCACTTCTATTACAAACCAGTTTGATTTAAGGCAGGGGTTTCAACTTAAACCCTGGATACCCTGTACATGTTTAAACCTACCAAAAGATGTCATTCTAATGTTGTGCTGTGGGTAATGGTTCTTGGAACCACAGAGTCAAGCTTTGCAAAAGCTATGTACATCTGCTACATCTGCTTCAAAAAAACCCTTACATGCAGACGCATCTTAAAAAAAACCCCAAGTCCTGCATGTTTCAGACAATCTCAACTCTTACTGCTGCTGTATGGAATACTTTTTTATTTTTTATTAAGTAAATTATTTTTTAGAACATGCAGTAGGGCTTAATGATGTGCATGTGCTCTTGTGAGTGGAGCAATGCATACAAGTTAAAATACATGTAAACAAGAGTGAACGAGTGGAGAAGAGAAAGCAAACAGGGAGGAGAAGAGGCTTGTCTTTTTTAGAGTCTTCTATTTTGGAAGCAAACTAAATATCGCTGCTAGTTCATCTAATAGCAGAATAGCTAACCATTAAACATGCCATCTATACAAGTCTGAAGTGGGCAGCATCTTTTTGTCTATGCTGATAAAACTTACAGTGGCCAATTTTCAGTATCTTGAAGGATTTGCCTGCAGTAGCCTATAGTTTTTCTCAGCTGAAACTAGCAGAAGCTCAACAGCCAGTGACAGATATCTACCCTTCAATGGCTGAAGAAAGTCAAAGCCACCCCACCCCAACTGCTTTGAGTTCATTTCCCCTCTTATTCAAGTACAGACAAGAATCACAAATTTGTGGGATACATGATAAGAATGACTGAAAATAAGTCCTTGAAGATATAAACTAAGAGCCTATGTAAGCCCCAACCCTTGTTCTTCCAGGCTGCTGTAGGCTTTGGGATAGAATTAGTTCAAGGTTGGATGAGGTCTGATAAACAATTATGTTCTGCGACATAAAGCGCAGCTTAGGCAACCACCCAATAATGCATTTTTGCTTTCTGGGCAGAATTTGTTCTCTACATTAAACACTTGAACAAGATTGGGAATGTCTTCATCAGGTGTAAGGGGGGTGCATTTCTAAGAAAAGTCCAATGACAGTTAAGACAAAGAATCATAAAATAGTTTGGGTTGGAAGGGACCTTAAAGGCCATCCATTCCAACACCCCTGCCATGGGTCTAGCCTTTAACTAGATCAGATTGCTCTAAGATCCATCCTTGTCTTGAACACCTTCAGGGACTGGGCAGACACAGCCTCTCTGGGCAACCTGTGCCAGTGCCTCAACACCCTCACAATAAAGGATTCATTTCTTACACCTAACTAAACCTGCCCTCTTCCAGCTTGATGTCATTTGCCTTTGTTCTATTTTGTCCATCACTATATGCTCCATGAAAAGTTCAACAGATATTAAATCATGACTCTTAAATATCTGTTTTCTGCTGACCAGCATCTGCACATCTCGTTTTGACCTAGGATGTTAAGTAATAACAAAGGCTTCTAATTTATAATTTTTCTGTGTCTAAACTAACCTCTATTATGGCAACTCCTGCAACTTACTGCTATGCTCTTGTGCTCCTCAACAACTTTTTTGGGACGTTAAGATCTGTGCTCTGTCTTAAAAGGACTGTAGTTGAAGAGGGCTTTTTTCTCTCTGTGTCACTATAAGCTGGACAGTAACATGAGAGTGAGCTTGAACAATTACATGACAGTTTTGGTGCATGGATTGATGCATTTTTTCACATGAAGTTGAACGTGGAGTAGCTGACTGCTCAGTATTAATGGTGTGGATTATTAATGCCTTGCCTTGCTGATTACACACATTTGCAATGAAGCACACTTCTTTCTGTGTGGCAGGAAACATTTATCGGTATTACTTTTTTTAAAAAGCACAACAGTATTTGATTACACCCAAATGCCTATGTATTTGTGACATGTCAACAACTGAATTAGAATAGTACCAGGCTTTTAAAATGCAGGACACGTAGGACCATCTGTTTTCTTGTCAACAACCTCAGTCTCTCTCTACCCATTTCAAACACTTACTGCTCCAAATTTGCAAAGTTGTTACTCAATTCCCTTCTTCCTTTGCCCTCCAAAAAACTTCAATGACAGCAATGAAAGATTCAAAAATTTTTTCTTTTACCTCATCATTACTGACATGACTATTTTAGCAAGTTTTTTAGCCAGGCTGGAAGATATCTGCAAGTTCTTATGAGGTTTGCAAGTCTTATCTAGTTTATGGGAAACTCAGTCCTGGAACTGAGATGGAGGGCATGGCAAAGGTGTTCTCCAAATATTTGTTTTGAAATGCAGCCATTTCTGTGTGCTAAAATCAACCAATTATTGTAAGAAGTAATTTACAGTTCAGAGTTTTTCAAGACTGGCACCCACATGTGTACATACACAAATGCTCAGGCCTGGTCCCAGCTGGGCTCCACAAAGTGCAGGGAATCATTTTCATGGGCCCAAAAGCCCTTAAAGGAGGAGGCCAAGAGCTCCTGCCTGACACGGCTGCTTTACCTAAATAGCATCCTTAAAAAGGGAATGGAAGATCACAGCCCTGCTCATTTTAAGGGTGCAGTCAATTTTGTTTAGCCAGTTTTGGTTAGATCTCAAATAGACCTCCATTTGAGGAAGCTGTGACATTCAATTTTCTTACTTAAAACAAAAAATCCTATCAAGCTGAGCCAGGCTCTTCCTTTCTACAAATCTGAATATAAGAGAAGATCATTGTCCAAAGTGTGATGCAATTGTGATTTCAACAAGTTAAGCATCATTATAGCAAAATCCCCCTCAGCTGATTCTTTTTTTTAAACCATTTCTTCATTTTTTTGACACCACATCTGGCATATAGAATACAGATGATCATTTGTTTATATATCTGTCTAAATGCCTTTTCCAAACACAGCCAGATGGAGCCTTTCAAAATCAAATTAATTTCAGATTAATTCACTCTGGACCCACTCCAGTTTCATGACTCTTTGCTTTGAGGCACCATCTAAATTGATTTAGAGTCACGAACTTAAGAGAGCTCAAGTCCTTAGGTACAGAAAAAAAGAGATCCTACTTGCATACTCAAAGAGTCAGCATATCAAAAGAGTCCATGATCCTAAGTTTAGGCTCCTAAAATAAGCTCCACCAAATCAACATAAGAATGCCTTAGTCTACATAGTGCCAAATTCATATATAAAAAACTTCATATTTCATTCCAGAAAAATCACTTTAGAATTTACATCTTCAATGCCTCCCTTGCTGAGTCCAATAAAATTTATTGCTCTAATTAAAAAGCAAAATAAAAAAAGCATTGCTCTAAACCTTGCAATAAGCAGTAGTCATGGAAAGATAGGAGACAGGTAATAAAAATCTCCACTGCAAGGGATTTATCTAAGGAACTATAAACAAATGTAGCCTGCAAACACTGTGGGCTTGCATACTGTCAATCCTCTGTGGATGCCTTTATTATCTCACTTGTTTCAATTGCAATTTGGGTTTCCATGGAGATGTAACAGTCAACTCTGGAAAATTATAAGATAAATGTCAGGCAGTGATAACGGTGTTAATGAAGCTTCATTGACAAGCAGAACTATGCTTCAAATAATAGGCATATTTCTATTAGCATATGTATAACCTGTCCAGAAAAAGAGAGAAAAAAAATCCCAACAACAGGGAAAGACAATATTAGAAAAATTAAAATGAAATTCTGTACATAGATGATACAAGGCACACAATGGAACATTGCATCCATGTGAAAGGATGAACCCCTAACAAACAGAAGAGATGCGGATTCAAAATTTAGTTTCCCGATTCCCCCTGAAATTTTTGCACTCAGCTACCAGGCTGAAAAGGCACTTTGCTGACACACGCAGCCACATTCCTGCATGGTGTGACTCTTGTTTCCTTGCAGCGCGGGGCTGGAAGGATCTGCTTCACCAGGCACTTTGAAGCGGCGGTTTCATAATGCGCAAATACAGCTGCAGTGGGCTGTTAGAAAGATGCCGACCTCAGTGGAAACACGAATAGCACACACACCAGCACGGCCCCCAGAGCTCTCGGGTGTCGTTCGTGCTCAGATCGGGGTGGCTGCTCCACCACATCTTGATACATGATGAGTTTAACGTGATACTGCCAGGGCAACAGCCGTGAGCGCTTCAGATGACAGCACGGTGTGGTCTTGACCTGCTTCTGTGCTAACCAAGCCTGTAAAAGGTGGAGAAGCTGACACTCATCTGTGAGGGACTGTAGCCAACTTTTTTCTTCCCACACATGGAATGGTTCTGGTGAACTGGAGGTCAAAGAGGTGACAAAGAGGATTTCTGCAGACCAAAGGGATATGATGCTCATCCTGCTTTGTTTCAATGAGTCAAGCTCTTCATTTGGCCAGGGTGGATTTCCACCCTGACAGGGGAAGGGCAAAGAGTTTGGCTACACCTGTACTTGAGGGTTCATTTTGGCAGTTTATCACAAGCCAGGAGTAAGGCAGGAGTGGGGCAATCTTACCCCAGAGAACAACATGGAAATTTTTTGTAGGTGGGTAAAATAAGCTAAGATTTTCACTGCCTATGAGGCAGTATTGCCTCTGTTTGGACAACCAAGAGGTGCTGGAGATTGGTCCTATCTCTTCTCATCCCACTATTTGGCCTTGGAAATTTTAGTCCCTTGCCTGGCTGTGTAACTCTTTCAGGTAGTGCCAATCCTCCCATCCCCTCCTCTGTCTGTGAAAACAAGGTTCTGGTATGAGAAGAGTGTTAGAGGGGCTACAGATTAAACGATGAAATGGAAAATCAGAATCAGGCTTGGTTTAACAGCAGAGGAAGGTGAAGTCTTAAACATACAAGCAAACAAAGAAGAAAATATTTATGCCTCCAAAGGCTTGAAGTTAAAGCATGTGGGCAGGGAAAATTTCAGGAATTTTGGGGAAACAAGCGAATGTAAATGGAAAGTATATTCTTATGAAGCTGTAGCTCAACCAAATGTCTGCATACAGGATAGGAAACAAACTGACTTTGTAATTTCCATGAAAAATATAACTGGGGAGTGGGGTTGGGGGCAGAGTTTTTTTGCTCCTCTTCCCGTCCTCTCCTCAAAACATCTCTGTTCCTCCCACCTTGTCTAAATTCTGTTTTTTAGTAAAGGCAAACATGAATGTTGTCTGGCAAACACTTCCCAGTTGTCCAAGGAGAAGTCATCTTTGTCTAGACAGGTTTAGGGGGCAGAAAAGGGAGTAAAAAAAGTGCCCAGTCTTTCTGCAGAGCAGACCTCAGCTCTGATCAGATTGCTGGACAACAACAAAATCAATAGAGGGTTTTTTCTTAAGTTGTATTACAAGGAAGCTTAAAAAAATTCCCAAAGTTTCCCTTCTGATTATTTTCTAACTGCTCCTCAATATAACAAATGAGAAAAATCTAAGTACCTCATTAAATTTCTACTAAAATGTCAATAGTTAGAAAGTGATTTTCCCCAGTGAGTTTTCCACATACTTATAACTCACTCTAGTGCTTTTTAGAGGAGTAGGAAAACCTCTAAAGCCTAATATTAGTGGTAGTTGATTCTATGTAGAAGGACACATACTCCTGCCAGCTTTGTGGAAGACAGAGTAATGAGTAAAACTTGAGTCTGGCTTCAACTTCAGATGGGCAAAACATACATGCTCCTGTCAGGGTCAAATGGTGGCAGAACCGGGTCCCACCAGACATGCAAACATGATTTGTAGATTAAGGAAAATAAACTGGATGTGCAGGCAGAATACTGAGCAATTTTTTTTAACAAAAAAAACCCCCATGCATGCCGTGTGGAACACATTGTCCGCACTGCAAAACAGGCCAAGTTGTCTTAATTTCTCACTTATTGAAATCTCTAAATTCCATTGCAATGTGTTTTCTTGTTTCTACAAAGGATTCATTTTCCTTTGTATCATGGATTACCAACAGTTTTACTTTTATGTCCAAAGAGAGATCTGCTATATAGAAGGTCAGAAGTAGCACTGGCAGACAAGTAGTCAACAGCAACTCAGTTTTTAAAGTAAAACCCTCATTATAGCTTAAGATTTTACTTAGCCCCTTATTTTTTCTCTATTATTGCAAATAAGATATTTTGCTCTGGTGGCTATGCTGTTCTTTTGAAGCTCACAAGAAAATAAACAACTACACATAATTAGGGAAGGAGCAACTCGCCCTTTAAAGCATCATTCAAACAAACAAAATGAGAAAAACTGGTTTAAATTTTCCCAATAATCATACCCTGAAAAATCCTAACAAAAATACGCCCTAGCACATACACTTGCACACACACTTCCCAAGTCATATGGCAGCCATTTATGGGGACGCTTCTGACTTCAAAGATCTTTTCATTGTAAATTTGAAGGACATTCTGTGCAAATGCAGCATTGGGAAAACAAAAGAGGGGTGCCATTTGGAGCTACTTTGCCAAACAGAAAGGAAAGGCTTGAAAATTGCCAAAACCCCATGTTTTTAAGGTCATCATAAATAACTGCAGTAGGAAAAATTTAAAATTATGAGATAATGTCTAAACTGTACTTTTTGGATATAATATTATCCTAGTAGATATTTATTTGCTCTGGAGGTTTAATTCACAAGCAAAAACAAACCTGGGTCTTAGAGACTTGCTGACGCTTTTACAGAAGAAATGGGAAAAGAGGAGATGGGGAAAATACCAGGAATACCATTCACATAATTCTGACCACCCCATAATTTACAAAGACTCTTAACTCCAATACCCTTGTGCAAGAGAAAAGGTAGTTAAACAGTTGTGGATGTATTTTTAAGCTCCCTATGACATACTTGACCTGTGGAAACTTGGCCAGCTCAGGTTTGGCTGGCTGTCAGCAGCAGTGTGAAACGCAGTGTGATTTATAGATATCTCTGTCATCACACCACAGGGTTAATGTCTTCCCTTCTTTTTTCTCTTTCCCTCCTGCTCCTGAAAGTGGAAAACTCTTATTTGTGATGACAAGTCTTTGGAAGGCTGGAGGATTAGTAACACCATGTGGTTCCCTAAGATCTCTTGCCCTTTTTCAACTGTTTTTTCATATAACTCCTCTCTGTATAGTCATCGGCACCTTCGCTCAACAGATGGAAAAAGGGAAGAACCTGCCCCAGGGCAGGTGGAGGGACCAGGATGTTGGCAGTGGAAGAATACAGACTTGAAGCTCACACATCTCAGCTGCCTAACACAAGAAATTGAGGGGAATCCAAGCATCAAATATGGGATTTTAATAATATGAGCATTTATTTTAATGATTTGAAGGCTGAACCTGCTGGGCTTGTCACTGTAAGTAAGAGATACAGAGAAAGAAATTATGAATCCTGAGTTTTCATTCTGACTGCCACCACTGGAGAGCTGTGGATTTGTGGTCATTCTGGTCTAAGGCAGGGAAGGATATCTGTGCCCTGTGCCCACACAATCACTCAGGATAGGCAGCCACCAGCTGGGCAGCAGGTCAGCTCTGCACATCGAGCTTCACTCGAGCAATTTCAAATTCATTGAGAGGGGTATTACTCACAGATTATTTTAAGGCACATCAGTTTTCTTGCTATAACCATCCTTCAGAGAAGACGAAATCTAAGAGGAGAACAAAGCTGGGAAGTGTGTCTAATGGTAAAGAGCAGAGAACTGTGCAACAAAAAAACTATTTCTCAGTCACAGTCTTTCATAAGTCTTTTGCCTTTGCTCTGTTTACCTCCCTCACCTTCGAATTATGATCCCATCCCAACAAAAATTCTAAAACACTCAGAAGAAACCACTACATAAATGCTGGACCATTATGTTATTAAAGAAAAAAAAAACCAAAAAACAATTACCCTTTCATGATATATTTTTTCTTTTAACTTGATGTGATTCTAATTTTTCTTTTAAAGGCAGTGTTTGAATATTATGAAATACAGCAGAAGTACTTTCCAAAGCCACTATTTTTATTTGGATTGCAAGAGCATCTCTGAGGCCCCAAATAATGCTGCCTGCTTTCTAAGTAGACCTAATTTTATTAGTAAGCCCAGATGTTTTCCTACTATTTTGATAGGTTAGGAAACATGACACACTCACAGACTATTTTAATAGACAGTTAAGAAATAAAGGGGAGAAGGGGACACAGCAGGGCTGAGTACACTAGCCTACAAAGTCAGGAATTTTTAATTTACTGTTTTCTACGAAGCACCTTCATTAATTAAAGCCCAAGCTCCTTAAAGCTTCTTTAATTGTATATGCTTCCATCTTTCCATGATGGGGCTGAATATCAATACAGTTGGCTGAAACAGTTGCTGCTCTACTAAGAAGGTCAGAGAATCTGGGGTTTCCTGGGCAGAATGGGAATGTATTCCCTGAAGTTTCAAGGTAGAAGGGAATGCAACTCTAATGTGCCAGCTCACGTCTCATTACTCTATATTTTCTAGGCATTTATCCAGTAGATGCCTTGCTATCCTTTCTTATTTAATTCAATGATGCACTCTTCCATAGAGTTGCACTAGGCTGACACATTAATTAAAACTACCTTGAAATATTAGCAGCTACATAGCATTTGATTGGTAGGAGAAAAATAGTTGGGTATGAAAATTAGTATTAGCTTTTACATAAAATAAATTATTATTCAATAAATTTTAATTGCCTGGGGCATTTTTATGAACAACAGGGATTAGCGAATATAATGTATACAATACATTGTATATGTAACAGAGAGAATAATCAAGCCTGACAGAGTACTTTTGCTTGTTTCAGAGCACATACACAGCTCACATGGAGAAGGAACAGATTACAAGGAGCTTCCCCGTAGCCACACGCAGCTGTAAAAGCTCACAGTCAGCAAAGGCAGTGCACTGACAGTTAAATCAAAACTATACATCCTTGAGGAGCCATTTCGTCTAAATCACAGCTTCTGATTCCTCATCTTATGTGGTCAATGGGCCTGCATTTCTTAAAAATGGCAGCACTGGTGGAGATAGGAATGAGGCTTCAGGAGAGCTGTTTTTGTGAGCTCTGTTCCACGAGTGCAGTAGAAATGTACACAAAGCTTTACAAATGACCTCATTTTTTGCTAGGAAAGGACAGCTCAGCTCTGTTCTACATTTTCCTGAACTGAAAGAAAGGCCCCACAGCCAAACTGTCATGTCTAATCATTGTGTTGCTGGAGAGTATTTAAAACAAACAACTTTTTTCTTTTTTTCCTCTCTCTTTTAATACAAAGCTGTGGAGCAATTGTTGTGTTTTCAGAGTGGGAACTGTGTTTTTTATCACATAGCCAAGACACCAAAACAGCAATTCTTCCCAGTGCAATGAACAAGCTTTATAAGGATAAATTTTCACCTCATTAATGATCTGAGCTGATTATTCCCTTCCCCCACTTTTCCTTTTAGGTCATGGATCAAATGTGACCCACTTTCCTTGAATGCTTTCCCACCATCTATTTTTCCCATTAGAATAGAAAGCCAGTTGCTAAGGGCACATTACAAAGCAGCCACGCAGCCACTACATATCTGCCCCCCAAACACAGACACACACTTTTTTCTCCCCTGCCTTTACGATATTTCCCCCTCTCATCATCCACTCTCAACAAGACCCCGCTTTACATTCAGGAAAGCCAACAACAGAACTGCTTATAAGGACAGGCTTAGCATGAGAATAGGATTTTCTAATGACTACAGAGACTCCCGGGGCCCTTCATATTTAAAAAAATATAAAGGCAGCAGCCTTGGTTTTTAATTACTCCTAATTCTAAATCTCATGGCCTTAAATACAATAGCTCTTTCAACTCTGAGAAAAAATGACACTAATCAGTAACAGAGTCCCCTGCGCAACCTGCTAGTCCTCTGCTGGCATTGCCATGCTTGCACTGCTATGATTTTTCAAGGTTGACCAATGAGTCAGCAAAGCCAAGACAACTTAAAAGCATTAAATCATGCAACCGAAATGTTTCTTTCCAATACACCACTGGATGGGTTGCAATTAGCAAGGGGAACCACTACAAGGCAAATATTGTAAGAGCAGAGAGAGAGAGAAATTGGGAATTAAAAGAGATGGTGTTCATTTTGCAACAAATGATCCCCAGATGTTAAGGTATTTGTGGTTTAATACAGCCCCTCTCAACAACCAGGTAAGGAATGTAATTAAAAAGCATTAAAGTTCTGTTGCTGAAGCTCAACAGAAACAAAATGAAAATTTAATTCATCTGCTCTACTTCCCTCTGAGTAGCCGACTAATATTCCTAGTTGGTGCAAAGTCCTGTGAAATGGAAGACTACTGTTGTTCTACAGTCCTTTCCATAAAAATCCTTCTCCTTGGCATTTATAAAAGAAAATATGTCATTCTAAGTGTCTCACTGAAAAATTAAACAGAAGCATGTAACACTGCAGCTGCTTGGATCTGTCTGACTGTTTCAGCTTTCCATGTCATTTTTTACACTTCCCAGAAGGATTGTGCAACACCTTGGTGTTTCTATAACCAATACCTCTTTCCTTTACAAAGAGAGATACACTATAAGATTAAATGTTTCATGTATATAGATTCACATCTAAATTACTGTTACACAGTGGAGAAGATTGAGGATTTGGTCACAACCTGTATTTCTACTTCATACCACCCACTCTTTTTCCACAGAATATCTACAGCATCCTTTCTCCTAACTCTCACAGAGGTGACAGAAATCATAAACTGCAATGGGATTTTCCATTTAGCAGGATGATGAACACATACATCAGAGCTGAATTGTGCCACTGACACTGTGGAAAGATTAGAGTCATGAGCATCCAAGCAAAATGAACCGTAAATACAATTACTGTTGAACTATCAATGAGCAAACTAAGCATGGATTTCAAGCAGTGGCAGTCTAACAGCCTCCTGAAAAGAAGAATAAAATCCTATTGATAGCAGGAGTCCCTGAATTCAGACAAAAATCTCAATTTTTGGATTGTAGGAATAATAGTCTGAACAACAGACTGTTACTGATTTTTTACTCTCAATATCAAGTGAGCTGCCCACAAGAAAGACAACCCTGACACATGGCTGAGGCTTCCAGGCACCTCAAAGAGGAAGTCCATCAAGCTCCTTAGATGTGCACTGAAAACAGGGAAAGCTTCCATTCGCTGGAGGGAACTGAAGGGAAAAGCCATCATTTTTCCATCTGAAGCAGGCAACCAAACCTATTTTTCTGGACATTCAAAGGACTTTCTGTAAGTTTGACCAGATTTTCTTCTTTATGCTACCCCCTATTCCTCTACTTTTCTTTGTATTCACAGGGGTTTTTCCTATCATTTCTCTTTTGAATTGTCCTTAACATACCTTATATTTGCATTTAATGCATTTGTTCATCATTAAACTGATGATTCCACTAAAAATACACCAATAAGTAAGGCAACCATGGCAGCTGGCCCTTATTACTGCATCATTTCTGGGCAGGATTCCGAAATCAGATTAAGTGACAGCAAATTCAAAGCATTTGAACATCAGGTTCCTAGCACCATGTTTTATCATTTCTGAACACTGCTTGAATTCCCAAGAGCTCCCTTCCAGTCTGAATAAGTATTACCCAAAAATAAATATGCTGTAAACTGTTAGTCTCTTTTCTCTTGAATATTTTCTCAAATTGCTTTTAAGCACCTGTGATAGTCTCCAGCTGCCACTGCATGTTGCCCCTTTGCTTAACTTCATAAGACGAAACACACGAGTCATAGGCAGGAAAAAGTCATCTTATCCTTGAGTCCTTCCAGTAGCCAAAGCAGAACTGTCCTCTGGAGTGAGCTGGTTATCTGTTTACTTGATGAATTCTGAAAGACACTCAGCCTCTATATCCCCCAGCTGCCAACAGTGGCTGAGCTCCCACCAGAGCTCCTGTGCAAATCAAAGTGAGGACAGCAAGGCATCAATTTTTGCCACTCACTTCTGCTCTGGAAGAGATGCCAGACAGCAGCATTCAGCTGCTCTGTTTTGTTGGTTAGTGCCTTGCATCATCATTCCACTGGTATATCCAAGCAGTGACTGTTTTCCAAAGGGAGACATGGGGAGCCAGGTTACAATGCAGAGAAGGACACTCATTACTGTAAATTAAAATCCTTGAACAAATCACCAACAGTGAAACAATCTCTGCTTCGATTACACTCTTAGCTAGCACACCCAGGCTTTTCTTGCTTTGGCCAGAAACACTGAAGCCACGAGTGATCTAATCTGTAATCATGTTGTTTATTTCAAATTAGAGATAATATAAAAAAGCATAACAGTGAGTATATGTATATTCATAGCACCACTGCAGACATCCAAAAGGAACTCTATTTTATCCCTGCTGCTTTGCATTTTAGCCTCATTTCTTCCCCTTTTACAGTCTATGGTAAATACAATATTTGCTTTTAGAGTTCTGACTCTCCGGGGATTATAAAGGAAAAGTACTTAACACAGAGATTATCTTTCTGGTGTTGCACTGTACAAATGAAAATTGTTACATTAATGGCACTATACAGTCATGTTCAAACACCATTAAGTACCTCTCCAGAAAACCAAAGGAAAGGGAATGATGAGCTCCAGCATAGTTCTGCCTCGACTTGCAAGTATATTTGTGTTTCTCCCTCCCTCACCATGCAAATGACTCTCTGGAAAGGAATCTTCAGACTTTCTTTTCCCTCCATTAACACTTTATAGCCCGCAATAAGAGTAACAGGAAATATTAATATTTAGGAAGTACAGACAACAAATTCTGTGAAGAATACAAGGTCTGTAACACTGTTACAAAACCTGCCATTGAAATTCTGCCCAAATGGATTTACACCAGCAGCTCAAATTGAAACCCACTTTCACACCTAAACATCCCAAGCCTGGATGTCTGCTCTGGCTTTAAAAGCATGTAACAAACTGTCTTCAAACAGACCAAGACTCATTACTTCGTTCTTTTTCCTCTTTCTCCATGGGTTTAAGACTTATTTTTAGCTGCTTTAAATCTGAATGGGTCAGATGTATATCTGCTAATGAGTATTGGTAATTAAGGTTTCAAACCACACAGCAGCAATCCAACACTTTCATGTTGCTGATATCTCTCTATATTTGTGTATATTTTCAGAGCAATGTCTGAAAGTCCTATTTGATTTAATTTCATTAAATTCTTCAAGGCTAAAGTTACTTGTGAAAGCTCAAAATATAACTAAGTGTGGATTTTTGTCCTTTTATTCTTCACAAACCTTTGCAACTATTGTATATATTACACTTTCACTTAGCACAAAAATTTAGAGATTTATATTCCAAGACTATAAATTTCAGTTATATTTTTTGTATTTTGCCATGTAATAAAGTGAAAAACATAAAAGATTATTATTGAGATTATCAGTAATATTATTTATGTATTCCAGTGCTTAGAAATACTACAGCAAGAACATTTACATGTGCTGAAGAAGCTTGATTATAAAGCTTGGCTAAACTTACTGGAAAAGCTGCAATCATAGCGCAGTTACTTCCGAGAAAACATTTTGGGAAAACTCAGCATATTTCATTTTCCTCTCATAATTCCCCCTCATAATATCTGTCTAGCTTTGTCAAGTGCTTTGAAAGAGCATCTGAGAAAACTGGGACTTTTACAGGTGCAAAATATGTCAAGGAATGTAAAAAGAAATGCTCTCCTTTCCCACAGATTTCAATTTCAGTTGTTCACAAGAATTGGCCAGGTCTCTGTGAGGTCTGCTCAAACATAATTTCATTTGTATGTGTCTGCTACCCCCTGCACAGTGTAGGAAATAAAGAAGAAATGAAAGAAAGCCTCAGCATGTTCCTGAAATTAATTTTCATGATAGGAGCAATTGAGTCCATCTACTAAGGTACTTATAATTACATTACATTGCTACTTGGAAGAAAAATGGCTGGCTATATTCTAAGAAAATATTAACCCCATCAGCCCAATCACAAATCACTACATTTAATGTATTCTTCCTTTTATTAACACGCACAAGGTACCCATTAGAGGCACCATCACTGCTGTCCTAAATAATTTCTAATTATCAGATGAGCAAAAACACGATGGAAATGTTATTTCACATCTTTAAATGAAAAGCTCTTTGCTTCCAAAAGACATGTCAGCACTGGATGATTTACTCCATGATTTTGTTTACTGCCTTCAACTTTCATTAGTGTTAAAAGAGCTAAGATTGTTTTCCTGACTGCTGAGATTTCCTAGGAGAGAAGAACCACACAAATACTGAACTCTGTGGGCCAGGGAAGATAAAAGATGAAAGGCAGGGTGCCACCTCCCATGGCTTTGCTGTTTTGGGTTGTTTTGTCACGGTTCTGGCTTTCTAGGGAATAGAGAAGGAAAAGGGCAGGACCTGTGCCATGGTTTCCCATGCCTCCTCCTACTCCTGCCTCGCCATCTCGCTCCTCTCCTGCATCAGGTTTGGTTCAGACTCAAGGATTTTCATTTGTCCCACATTCCTGTCATCCCAAAACAAAATAAGCAGGAATTTTAAACACATAAAATGCCTGAACTCATTCTTTTATTCCTGGTAGGTATCTCATTAAGGTTTTTGTGTTCTTCTAAAGAGTGATTGAAATTAATGCTTGATAGATTTTTTAACAAAATGTATTTCATTACCTAATTTTAACTCTAAGATTTTGACTAAGTTTTCAAAAAATACTAGGAGCGTTTTTCAGGAGTAAAATTTTCTAGCTGAAGAAAACTATTTCCTAAATCATCAGTCACTGCAAGATTTATACATGTTTAATCCCATTCAGACACACATTAATACCCTCTCAAACTAAAACAAAGAAGCAAAGTATGACAACAACATATTATTAACAAGAGGGAATTAAAAGAGTTAATCTGGTATTTTGCTCCTGGAATTTTTGTGCATGATAGCATGACAAGTCCCTGAGCATCCTGATCTCATTGGATCTGCTTTGATTTAGGGTTTGGAGCTGATGACCCCAGAGTTCCCAACTTTCTTTACTCAATGGTCTAGATATCAGCACCCTGCAGAAAAATTCCTGGAGAAGGAGACAATTTAGGAAAAAAGTGCACTTCCTTGGAGGAAACAGATTTTTTTTTTTTTTAATCAGATGATATAAATTATTATTTGTAATATTATTTATTCCCTGGCAGTGCCATTATGCATTAGTGAAGCCTGACTCTCCCACACAGAAAAGGTGGTGCAGACACTGCTCCCTCCAACCTCCAAAATGCTTCAATCTTCCAACTCTTGCACTTCAGCTCTGTGCCTGCTGCTTGCTCTGTACACACATATTGCAGTATGTGATCAGGAAGCCTATGATACCCCTTCAATCATGGGAAGCAAGTGCTGGAATTTCTGGGGATAGCACTAATTTTCTCAGGCACTGGATGAATCATAACCCTTCAATATCTAGAAGAGTTATGATTCTATCTATCCATATCACAGATGTAACATACACCTTCTATTTAGAAGCTCTGTACATGATTCATTACCATGACACAGATAGATAAGAGAATCTATGGCTTTATTATGTAGGAATTGTACTGTGGAATGATATTTTACTAGAGAAAATGCAAACATTATTCTGCTAAACCTTCTCTGTGCCATTCTGCAATGTTGTTATTAACATTCACACACAACAATAAAAACTTATGGGTATTCACAAGCAGTTGTTATATCATTTATAAGACAATGATAAAGCTGAACACTATAATCGTAATTTGTCAAAATAGAAAAAAGGGTACAAATAGAAAGCAAAATCAATTATTTAAACCATGATGAGGTACCAGAAAAAAGAACTGGTTTTCCATTAAAATTATGCAACTGGTGTGCATGACACCCTGAAATCAAAAAGCTAAACACTAAAGCCAAGACCATTGTTCTGCATCTCCTCAGCCTATGTTGGAGTGAATGATTAAAAGCTTCTATTTGATGTGACTCATTACAAACAAAGTATATGAAAAAATACTGTAGTGATTCCCTCTGTCACTGCCCTCATATTGGTGGGTCAGAAAAAGAAGCAAGCAAGATTCCCCAAGGATCTCATTTTGGTTGCAAACTAAAAACAACTTTCACAACCTTCTTTTAGCTTTCAGCCACTTGTCAATACTTTGCAAGAAATGGTAAATGATTTCTAGGCTGAAATCATCCATTGAAGACAGCAAGCAACAAGCTATAAAATTTAGTAACTCTCTTTCACCTCTCTTTCTCCAGGACTGGCCTTGAGCAGGAAAAAAAAAGCATGTTGCTGAGAATCAGCTCTTCTGAAGCCTGTGTGCTACATGCAATTCAAGGGCCAGACCATGCCTCAGTCCAGAAAACACCATAAGGGAATACATTCCCAGGCCTTATCTTCTATTTGAGCAGCTTGGGAGCCAGAAAAATCATCATACTGGCTGTACTCCTTCTGCACACAAACAGAATGGACACCTCCTATGCATGTGTAAACAAAAGAAGGGTCTATAAATCGTGTTTTCTTAATATGATTTTGTAAACTATTTCCACTCAGAATACAAAAGTGAAAAGATACACCTCATTTTTCAAAAATGAAAGGCAGTGATAACTTACTTGTATATAATCTGTTCCTTACATTTTAAAAACATTGGGAACATTATATCTAAATAAATATTTATCACTGTAGCAACCCTTCCTCTTGTTGTTGGTCAGAGTGTAAAACCAAACCATACCTTAGAAATATCTTAACCATAAACAAGCACCTCAGCAGTTCACTACGCATGGAAGCAAGTCAAGCAAAAACTAAACCAAGTGTCTCCCATCTGAACAAAAATCTGGTGCAATTCACTTCAAACATGCTTCTCTCTTGGCTTCTGAAACACCACTTTGCTGCTCTCTTCTCGGTCCCCAGTTGCCTCTTTGCCAAATGTAACACATATTTATAAGAGGTTAAAATAGAAACAAAACACTACCAACAACCAACCAAACAACCCGACGCTGCATAAGGGGGAGGACAAACAGTGGAGCCAGACACAGCAGCTTGCTTTTACTGTCTCATTACTCTTGGGAAAATGCAATAGTGGCTTCTGAATATTAATTGAATAAGGAGCCGTGCGAATTCCAGCTGTTGCCCATGCACTGGGGTCTGGAAGACCGGTGTTTTCTCAGCCCCTGGTTTCATTCCTGGACTCCCAGAAACTCTGCACATATGTAGCCCTGCGAGTTGCACAATTTAATTCTGTCATCCATCTGCGAAACTCCAGCTTCCCAGACTCCAGTGGCATATCAGCATTGTAGAAACTGTAACTGGGATGAGAACCATATTTAGGGAGGCTCTCCCCTACAAGCTGTGGGTACATATGGCAATAAAGGGACCCGGTTGTTACAGAAGAACATATCATGCAACCCCCACTTTTGGGGGGAATGTGTTTAACCAAGCTGAAAGACCTTTGGGCAAGTTTGCTGGACAAGAATTGCCTCCCCTGATTTTCATGGGTTTGCTACTGAGTTACTCACACTCAGGGAGCTCCAACACAAGTCATGACCTTAGATGGCTGTTCTGCAGTGCAGTGATGTCCAACATACAGGATCACCTCAAAAGACAGGGACATCACAGCTGGGGACCACTTACACCCAGACGCAGCTTGCAGGCATCAAACCTGAGGGAGCACGAATCTCTAAGAAGTGCTCACCTCCTGCTTTATGGAAAGAAGGGAAAGAAAAAGACAAAAAGGGTCCTTTTAGGTGTCCCATGGCAAGTCCTTGCATCGCTGACCAGATTGAACTTTAAAGGACAGGTGGAAGTACCAGTAAGTGAAATCAGGAAGGTCTTTAAAAAGATTTTTTTAAATGGCTAGGGTCTTTATCGTGTCACATTTTCTGGGTACTAGTACAATTTAATTTGATTTTAAACTGTACTGTTTGATGAAATGTCCTGTTCTTTAGTTCAGTGAAGTCAAGACACAATAAATGGATTTTTAATGGACGAAAGTTCAATTTCTCTGGCAGGAGAGGCACATGAGGAAAAGAGACACAATGTACAAATGATGCACTCTGTGCTGACTTCCGACCCCAACCATTTCATGACAGGTATAAAAATGAAATACTGGGGGTGAGAGGAGAGGGAAGAAAAAGGAGAGAGCTTTAAATGGCAGCAATGCTAATAGCCAAACAGCATAAAAATTGTTTAGAAACAGAGGTTGATTCTCCGCTATAAAAGCAGCACACCTGAAAAAGAGCTAAGAATGTTATTTTTCTTTTCTTAATCTTTTTTATATGTTAGCTACTATTTCTGTTCAGTGTTTGGCTTTCTACTTCAGAGTGTGTGGCTTAGTAAAGTCAAGTAAGGTGTTTGGAAGGGGAGAAATGTAATGATATTAATCTCTACATTATGTGGTAGAATCCTTAGTAGAATATAAGCAAATAATTCTCTTCCTTGTTTCTATTCAGCAGGAAATTAGTTCACCATTACAAACATGGTTCAAGGCCATGTTTCCTCAGTGCTGTTGGAGAAATGTCAGGAAACAAAAATAGCTCTGATGGTGCTCGTATTTATCAGGACTTGAATGAGCTGCATTAATTAAATAATGAATCTTTAACTGGAAATATGATGCTCTATATCTAAAGCTCTGAAAGACCATTACAAATTATTTGAAAGCTCCAAAAATACTTCAAAAATCAATTAAATGTTATTAAAACTGAATACAAATTAAAGACCAAAGCACCCATTCCTGCCTATTTACCTCAGCTAGTTCAACTCCAACTTTAAAACCTCTGCTCGCTTGCCAGATACAGATTGTGCCTTTTAACATACAATGTCAACAGATTGCAACTGCTTACTCCTGCTCAGTGGCTCTGGGCTAGGAAATGCTATTTTCAGTGTTTTCCCAGAGAGGAGGAAAGCATCAGCATTTAAAGGTATCCCCACAAATATTTATGTTTGAAGCACTGTCACTAGATCTGCCAGGGGAGGCCTTCCTACAACCTCACTTACTCATCATGAGGCAATATTTAATCTTCCAGCTTCAACAGGAGGAGACACTCTACTGTTTCTGTCTTTGAACACCACTTGTCATGGCAATTAATGAATTTCCTTTCACCCATTGCTCCTACCTTCTGCTCTGCCAGATGTCCCCCGACCCCTCTGCTCCTCCTGATTCCAGCGGTTGTGGGGCTTTGGGGTTGGGCTTTTCCATCTCTGCATCTCTGCCATTTTTGTCCCTCAAACAGAGCTAACTTATTTCAGCAGAATAGAATTGGGCACACCTTCCCCTGGAAAAGCTGACCAGAGGGGCTGGCATTGGCCTTTGGTTGGCCATGTGAAAGGCAGTGGTGTCTCTTGCCCTCTCCCATGAGTGCCCATGGCTTTTAAGACACCTTCTTAACCAAACCTCCTGATGAGGGAGAAAATTTGCTGCTCTGGGAGTGATGAGCATGTCAGATCTGGAATGAAACGGGACTTTCTACAGTGAACATCAACAGCACAAACCCATTTATGAGGGGCTCTTCTCATTGCCTTAGGACCCCCTGATTACTCAAGATCACTCAAGATCTTGTGGTCTCACATGCCCCCAAGGAGTACCCTGAGGTTCCTATTTCTTTAAGAACCTGTTTTCTCTACTTGATTAAAACATTTTTGAGCTTTTCAGCAGAATAGTCATATTTAGCCTTAAACCTTCATTTCCCTAACAATTCTTTCAAATACATACTGTGCTCATTTACAGTAAACTCACAAACATGAAGTTCCCTTTTCAGATGCATTCATTTGCATTGTACATTAAATGGTTTATAACAGAGCCACATCATTCAAATGTTAACTGAAAATTATCATTCTTAATTCTCTCACACCTTTATAAATTTTTCAGCTCACCTGTCTTCTAGTATGAAATGCAATCTTGGTACCTTTATTTTATTTATAACCAACAAAGTGCAGAAAAGCTATGCAAAAGCTCTGTTTTTAAATATTTTTATGAGGTTTGGTTCCTTCCCTTAGAGAAATTACTGAAGCTTTTTTCATGTTCACAACTAACTTCTTCACAGAGACAGTAATGTCTTTTCCCCTGCAGTCACAGGCAACAGCAACCTTTAAATTGCTAAGGGAAAGACATTTTGAGGTTTGAGAAACACTGTGCAGAAGGCACAAATCGCTGCCATCCTTAGAATATCTTTGTATATCCTAACCACAGGGAGTTCAATCCTGAATTACTGCAAAAATATTATGTCAGGGGCTCCCTGTGGGCCTCTAGTCCAAAAATAAGTATTGATGTAATCTGCACCTAAGAATTCACAAAACACAGGTGCTAGAGATGTCTGGAGAAGTGGTGATTCTTAGAGATGCTCTGAGTGTTGCAATATCTCTGTTTTCAGGTAGAAAGAGAGGGCTGCACAAAAATAACATAAAATTAATCATTATGCAGCAAGTTCTAAGCCTGTTGTAGACAGTATTGTGCAGACCAGTGTTTTTTTTTATATTAGTAAGAAGTGTGGATAGAGTCAATGAATCCACATTGTCAGCAAATGCTAAAGGAATGGGGAGACAGTGCTCTGGTGAGCTGCTAAACCAGTGAGGGAGGAAAACCCCCATTTCTGCTGCAGTGCAGCACTACTAAGAGTTCTGATGTCTTTTAATTCTAGACAGATGAAACTCATGGACATCAGAGGAGACCACAGTTTTACAGAAGACAGCCAGTCTGCTGTCATCCTTGGCGAGAGGATCAGCTGGGAGAAACATCAAGTAGCTCCTCAAAATCCAAACATTCACACATTTTTTTGTTTAGAACAAGCTTGTAGTGGACTTGCTCCATTATTACTCTCATGTGCCATTTCAGTTAAAAGATGGGTATCCAGCACACTTAATCTAGAAGTGTTCTAAATGTTTCATCACCTTTCAAAATAAAGAGACGAAAGAAAACCTGCATATCATAATTTTGGACTTAAATGAAAACCAGTTCCTTAAGAGCTTTAAACATTCTTTGTAAAGATATGTTTTGCTTTATATCTTAAACTTTCCAACTCTGAGATGAAGGTAGAAATTGCATATCCAGGAAAAAGTAAAAGGGATAATATACACACATTGCACAAATGGATTCAGTCCTTCCCTTTTCTTTTAAGTGGGCAAGTTACTGTTAACATTAAAAAAGCCAGCAATTTGTACAGAAATTCAGCCAATCAGTACATTCCCCACTCCAAGAAAAAAACAAAGGAAATATTGATGAACTTAAAGTGCTTTTTTTCTCCTAGTTAAAGGTTGCACATGTTCAGATCTTTAATGTCTGCATTTCCCAAAAGGACTCATTTTCTTTGGACTGTCAGATTTTGGTTGTATGTTGTGCCATCCAAAACATGCAGAGCACAGCACTGTGGATATTCCACAACTGGGTTGTCCAGGCAATTGGGTGGTGTAGTTCTGGCTTAGATTCTCCCAGTTTTAAATCAGTTTGATTAACCAAGCTACTGATGTGGCTAACTGCTTGAAACATAAGCTCAGATCCCAATGCCACTAGACTTTAAATCAAGAAAGAAACAGGTTAAACTTGCATCCTTGCCATAGACCAGACAGTGATAAAAATTAGTCTCAGGATTTCTGTTCAGATTCATTCTAAACTCTACCAGACACAGCTGTCTATTGAAATACATATACAAGAAAGTAAATTAAATAGAGTGACCTGCTTCCAAGCTGGTGTGCAATGCCTATTCTAATTCACACCTCTATCTAAATTTTGCCGACTTGCCTTACTCCTGACCCTCACACTAAATCCCAGAAAGCAGCTGAGTTGGTGTCCTCCCTGCCCAAACACCACAGCTCAGAACACAAGCTAACACAAGCTTACATCTTCCATGTATGAAAAATATTAAACTTTTAACTCAGGAGATGATCTGTGGAGCTTCTCAGAGACAGTGAGAAGTGCTCTGGGGCTGCTACCAGGAAGATGATGGAACCTTGACAAAACCGTACAAACCAAACCCATTAAATGTGGGATGCCATGAATCCCAGACTCCCCCTCTTCCTTCTGCAATGCAAGGTAGGACAGAGTAGTTTAAAGTCAGCATCTAACACATGGTACACCTGCACACAAAACCCTTTAAACCTTTAAAAAGCCAAGTGTCTACAGGCAAGAGCCACTTGGAATTACAATAGTGAAGACTGTGATTGAGGACATATTCTCCCAGCATAACTTCTGCCAAGAACTTACTGAGATTACAAAGTTGTTGGAAAAAAATTTATGGAGGAATTGCTTTTTGGAGTCATCTTGAATTAATAAATAAATGGTACCTTTCTGAGATAGCTGTTTTAGAGCTGCATACAGCTGGATGAAAACTAGCACTACGGTTCAATTTATTTACCATTAGTTTCTTTCTCGCTCTCTCTCTCTTTAAAGTCTAACACACAATTTCAGAATACTGTGAAAGCCTCCTTAATTTGCTTCTGTATTGTGTAAAGCAGATGTCCTGCCTTTGCAAACTGATTAGTAAGTGGTTTATATTATTCCAGTGATTGTTATCATTATTGCAAAAATGTTGAGCGAGGCTGCTGTCTGCTGCTTTTAAAAACATCTAGAATGACAGACTGCCTCTTTCAGAAGTGATACAGGTGTACAAAACCACACTTTTCTGGAGAAAACAGACAAAATAAAATTCTATTAAGCAGCCCATCATGTTTCAGGTAGAGAGGTATCTTCAGGATCACAATATATAGAGTATAAAACCAGCACAGGCTCTGGACCATGACTCAAGAGCTGGGTCTTACTCCAGGGTCTTGTGCACTACTAGAAATTTGGTCTTTGACAAATCCTTTTCCTGGCAAAAAATCTCAGGTGTATTATCCTAGTAGCACCTAAAACATTTGAGGCAGCCATCTGTAGTGCCTACTCTTCTTCCATCACCTGTGAAAGGACCCCCATGGATGAACATTTAAGGCAGCTACAATTGTCTGTAAAGTCCAGCTGGGGTGGGTCTTGTCAGGAGTTGCACAGGCAGCTTAACATTCAAATTAATTGTTTTTGTTGGAGAGGGTGAAACAAAGTCTGGGTCTCTTATATGTTTGGTCATCAAGCCACTGAAATTGATTGAGCTCTCTGAATACTACTGCACTAGAAATTAATACTAATTATAGCTTTAAAAGTTTAGATATGTTAAATCTGCTTCTACATGTCCTAACAGTCTGAAAAGCAAAAAGAAGGTGGGCATTTAGATGGCTCTGAAGATATACCACTGGCTCATCCGATAGGAACCAAGAAGTTCTTCCTGTTGCATGTCCAAACAGAGTGCAATAGGGGTGGCTATAAATAACTTATATGCTGCAAGAACCACACATTACTACAGCAATCATTGCAAAATACAGCTATGTGGTTTTTGCTTCTTCAGGATGTGACAAAAATTTCTAACTTGCTCACTTTGAGTCCCAAGTTGTGCAAACCTCAAAACAAGGGCATTTCGTTTGTAGTTTTTTGGTTTAACTTCACACAAATAGTTCTTAAAACAGGAGGAACTGACCTCTTTTGTCAGCATTCAAATTTCCTGGCTGCATTGTTAAACAGAGAGAGCCTGTGTCAGCACATATTCACAGGGTAATTTTGGTTGGAAGAGACATCTTGAGGTCACTTGGTCAAGCCACCCTCAGAGCAGGGCCAACTAGATCAGGTTGCTCAGAGCTGAGCAGATATTTCAGTATCTCCAAGGACAGTGCCTCGGCTTCCTGTTAAAGTTTTTGACCACACCATGATGAAAAATTTTTCTTTTATCAGCATTTGTCTTTCCATGCTAACACCTTGTGCTTGTGGCCTCCTGACCTAGTACTCTGTGCACCTTTGTGAAAAGTGTCTTGCCCTGTTGTATTTGTAACCTGTCAATAAATAGTTCAGAACACCTTTAGGACTTCCCTTTCCCCTTCTCTGCCAGGATAAGGCAGCTCTTTGAGCCACTCCTTCTACATCATGTATTCCAGACCCCTAATTGTCTTGGTGTCCTTCTACAAAACTCCCCCCAAGCAGGCCTTGTACCCTGTCTTGTCCTGGGGAGCTCAAACACTATAGATGTGGACTCAGGTATCAAATGGAGAAACAATCTCTTTTTCTGGCACATTGCCTACCCTTTTAGGGCCCCCTAATATTGTTCTTCTGTGCTGCAAGAGTGCAAAACTGACTCCTGTGCCACTTTCTGTCCAGTCAGAGCTGGACAAAAAAGCCCCAGGGCTTTTCTTCCAAGGAAGATGATATTAAGTCCCATGGAAAGTCCCATACATCCACAAAAGTTAGACTGCTTATAAGCACAATACATAATGCCTGTATGATGAGATCAAGGGCAGAAGATAATAGAATCATTGAGGCTGGAAGGGACCTTTAAAGATCACTTTATTTCAATACCCCTGCCATGGACAGGGACACCTTCCACTAGACCAGGCTGCTCAGAGCTCCATCCAGCCTGGCCTTGGACACTTCCAGAGGATGGGCTGTCAACAATTTGTTTGGGCAACAAGATGCCAAATCAAACCAAAGTGTAGCAACTTGTACACAGCTCTAGATAATTAAATATTATAAAATCTGGATAAATTTTTCCACCATATACCTCACACACAAAAGATACAATTCAATTATCTTGTCTTGACCCAGAAATACATGGACTATTATTGCAAAGTCACTTTAGGACAACAACATCAAGACAAATTATTCTTCTTAAGACAAAGCAGAAGACACTCTCTATCCCTTACTCAGAAGTGAATCAAAGGCCCAGATTCTGACACTCTCCATCTCTGCACATTTTCAAAGTACACACACAGAGCCAAACTTGGATTTTAAAATGAGTCACTCATAGCCAGCAGTTCACAGAATTTTCATCTTGAAGCCTTTCAGAAGTATCTTTAAAAAAAGAAAAAGCACTTTATAAAATACTTCAACAGAATTTTTATCTTGGAGCTCCAAGAAAGCATTAGGAGGTAAAATCTCAATTTTTCTACCGCTACAAATGTCCTCCCCATTTTAAAGACATGTAAGCTTTCCAGTTACATACAAACCCAAGAATAACTCTAGCTGCTAAATCAAATTTCTGATACGAAAGAAAATAATCTTCAAAATGTATCAGAAAAAGCGAAATGAATGCAGTCCTGTCTGCAGAGGACTAGAAAAATTCAAGAGCACTGTTGTTTACCTCAGATTACCAATTTTCTTTAGAAAACCAATTTCTCAGTGAGAGTGCAAACTTGTCCATCTACTGAGGTAAATTCAATAAGGGTGAATATATATTTTCAAGCATCCCTTAATCAATTAAAATTTTGGTGGTTTTTGAGGTTTTTTTTTGTACTTTGATGCATGTTACAAAATTATACCCATGAACCATTTTTGGTCTTCCCTTCTGTTTGCAGCTAACCTGAGCTGATTTGCAGGACTGACACCAAAATCTGCCTCTTAATATTTTCCTAATCTTACCTGTTCCAAGATCAGCCTCTCTGCAGATGCACGTACACATGTGCCTATATGTGGTATAAAATACACTCAAACAACCATTTCTACAAAGAGCATACACCTTCTTGGCTGACAAAATTCTGACTTTTTTCATTTAGGACTAGGAGAAAGAAGCTTTTCTCTAGACATTCTTCTACTTGTAAACAACATACCTTTAATAAAAAAAAGCCCTGAAATTTAAAGGCTACTATAACAAATGTCAACATTTTCACTACCCTTTTGTTTCAAAAGCACAAGTAGCCAGCCCAGACATTTCAGTGCAGCCATTAAATCCGAATGCCTTTTGAGGCAGAATTCTATGAATGCACTCTGGCTTATAAAAAATGTATTAGATGATAGCTCTGAAAAAGGCTCTGAGGCGTAACATGGTCTATCATGTTGTGCATGCATGAGTTAGCTTTTACAAGATCAGAACCAGAAGCGAAGATGAATGCTATTCATTGTAAGCCCAAAGCTTTGGAAGTTCAGTATTGCAGTGCTCGGGGGTGAGTACTAGAGCTATTAAAAAAAAAAAGGACATTCTTTAAAGAATCGTCCAGCTTTTAAATGTTTGGCACATGTGCCCACCCTCGGTTCTTGATGGTGTGGAGCTGGGGCTGCAGCAGAACAGGCAGAAGGCCACTGCCTGCTGATCACTTGTCCCTGCTCCCCACAGCCCCACTGAGCTGAATTTGATATGAGAAGGTCAGCAGTGCTCTTGTTAGTAGGTTTTAGAAAGTCAAATATCACTTGACAGAAGAAAAGCAATGACTTCACACTGGGTGTAAAGAGGAACAATTCTGGCAAGGACTCATCCACTTACTGTCAAAGAAAATTACATACAATTTACTATTTTGACATTCTGGAGTGCGTTCGACACATTATTAGGATTTGGAGGTCTTAAAGAGAAGCAATTCAAATGAGCATTAAACTAAATGGATTTTCTTTGATGAAATAATGATAAATAATAATACAGATGACTTTGGTTGTTTGCAAAATAGCTTGTTCATAGTCAGCTGCCCACACTATTTTGAAAATATCCCAAAGCTCAGGACAAACCTTTTTCCAGCTGCTAGATGCTTTAAGGAGCTAACAATGAGTTATTATTCTTATTATTCAAACTATTATATGTATTATGTGACAACATACCTGGATAAAATTGCACAGAATCCTGAGAAATTGTATATTTCAAGAATTATCTTTGCATTTTGCTGCTGACTCCAAGTGACACAGGACCACGGCTGACGAAAGCCTCAACGTGGCAATGTCCCTACAAACGTGCCCTCCTCAAGACGCCTCCTCTGTGTTTTCCCTTGTGAGCCAATCGCTCCTCTTTGCCACCAAGCTGATGTGTCAGCTGTGACTTTCCGAGCAGCTCTGAGTAATGGGATCAGCTAATGTTCAGCACACGGAGAAATTCCATATCATTCTCCTCTCTAAAAATACCGCCGGCTGCCGCTAGAGCTACTCAGCAGTGATGAATAGCTGAAGGGACAAGCAGGTCTCTAAATTTGCTTCATATCTGACAGCCCTTCATCAGATATGGGTAATGGATCCTACTTACTCCAGACTACTGTATACTGCAAGGCACTTTCCCACCGCGAGAATATATACACTCGGTATGGGCTTCCTAATGATCGCGATTTTTTTCTTGCCCATTAAGTCAAGCTGATTACACATTAAAAAGCTGTTAGTAAATTTTGAAACGTTACTAATTCAGGCAAAAAAAGGGCATGTTTGGTCTTCAAATGTACCTCCACGCCTCTATCAGAGAAGGTCTCAATTGACTTCTAGGGATTTGCCTCGAGTGTTGCAAGTGTGCGCATCTTATAAATGCACACAGCTAATTATCTTCAATGACTTTAGCAGATTCACTCACTTAGTACACGGGTATGTCTTTCCTGGGTATACAGCATTACAGAATGTTATTTCCTGAAGGTCATTTGATGGCTTTATGTGATTTTTTTTTGGTGTGTGTTTGTGTGTGTGCATTTTTAATAAGGTCCCATTTCTGAATCAGGAAAAAGAGCATTCAGTGAGACAAAGCATATTTACTGCATATCTAGGGATCTCCAGATTGGCAATTATATCATAATTGTTTTTAAATTCTAAAAAAGGGGGTGGAGTGGGGAGGTAAGAGATAATTAAGTCACATGAACAGGACCCAAATTGCATTTGCTCTCATTTTTGTTGTGAACAATATCAGTTTAATTGAATCATCTGTAATTCTTCTTACTTATTATTTTTTTCAGCCTGCAGGAATGCACACAAGACATTATGAGAGGCTCGCTGGCAAATGTCTTGAGAGCAGAGATTGTAAGCATCCATAGGATTTTCAAGAAATAAGCAGACAAGACATGTCCACGTGTGCGTGTGTGTGTGTGTGTGAGTGCACAAATGTGTCAGGGAGCGGGGAGAGGAGGGATGGCCTCTGGCAAATTAGTGTCTGTCAGCTAGCAAACCTTGATTTCACTATTAATGTCACGGTTCACCACACAAAAGCTTTCAGCGAGTATCAGCTGTGCTACACACACACATATACACACCCATATATATAATTTTTGTATATATATGTACACACTGGCTGCCCTCAGTTAAGCTGGCCTGTCATATTCAATGCATCACTGAAACAATGGAATGGACAGAGTCTCTCCTAATTTGATTAGCAAAACATTTTTCGGTAATAATTGATTTGATTAACATTCGTTTCTGTGTTTTTAATAAAGAGAAAATTTTCATGATTTAAATGGCTTTGGTTAATGGAAGAGACTCTCACTGATCTCAAATCAAATCATGTTGCTTGCAGTCAACACTAGAACTACAGGAAAAGCTAAGGAAATTATTATAGCACCTAACCCATAATCTTTCTATTTCAAGCATATGTGGGGGCTTCCTGAACTGAAATGCCATCCTTAAAAAACTGCATTGCTGAATAAGGGTGGAGCAACTGATGTAATCTACCTGGAGCTGTCCAAAGCATTTGACACTGTCCCACACAACATCCTTGTCTCTAAACTGGATTAGATGGATGGGCCACTCAGTAGATAAGGAATGGGCTGGATGGTTGCACTCAGAGTTGCAGTCAATAACTCGACCCCTTAACAGGGACCAGCCAGGAGAGGTGCTTCTCAGGTGTCAGAATTGTGACAATCATCTTGTTTGGTGACATGGACACTGGATTGAGTGCAGCCTCAGCAACACAGAGGTCTGTGGTAGGACATGCTGGAGGGAAGGGAGAACATCCAGAGGGACCTGGACACGGCCCATGCAAACCTCATGAAGTTCAACAAGGCCAAGTGCAAGGTCCTGCACGTGAGTCAGGGCAGTCCCAATCCCAAGCACAGGCTGGGCAGAGAATGCTCTGGGGAGAAGATGTGGGGGTGATGATGTATAAAAAGCTCAGTGTGACCTGTCAATATGCACTCAAAGCCCTGAAAGCCAAACAGCCCTGGGCTGCACTGTAAGGACAAGGACCTACTGCAGCAAGTCAAGAGGAGGCCACAAAGATGCTTAGAGGGCTGGAGCACCTCTGCTATGAGAAAGGCTGAGAGAGTTTGAGTTCTTCAGACTGAAGAACAAAAGGCTCTGGGGAGACCTTAAGGCACCTTCCAGTACTTAAAGGGAGCCCACTGAAAAGCCAGAGAGAGACTTCTGACAAAGGCTTCTAGTGATAGAACAAGGGGTAATGGTTTTAAACTGAATAAAGTAGGTTTGGTTTGGACATCTGGAAGAAATTCTTTACTGTGAGAGTGGTGAGGTACTGGAATATATTCCCAGACAACCTTTGGGTGCCCCATCCCTGGGGGTGTTCAAGGCCAGGTTGGGGCTTGAATCAGCCTGGTCTAGTGGAAGGGGTCCCTTTATGGTTGAAACTAGAGGATATTTAAGGTTTCTTTTAACCCAAACCATTATATGACACTCTCACAGAGAGCAATGCACAATTCTCCTTTCAGAGACTGAGTAACCTGACCAAGGTAATAACATAGGTCTGAGGCAAAGAACTGAAATTAATCTGGGTCTGCTGAGTCTCTTAATAGTCCTGTAACAACCAAACACTCTGTCCCTGGATCTTTTCATTACAACTCATTTAAAGCACAAGTTTTCGACACTGGGCTGTGGCATTCTTGGTTCCCCAGATAGTAAGCAGCAACACAGTGAAAGCTTAAAAATAAAAAGTGCATTTCGTTCCTTTCCCTTGAAGAGCACTAAAGACTATGGGAGTATTTTTACTTCCCTATCTAAAACACTTTTATGAAAGTCATTAGATAGTTTTGTTTCTTATTTAGTTATAAAATACGAGGCATGATTTTGCTCTCCTTTACACCAAAATGAATTTATAATAATGCAAAGGAGAAGAGGAAATCACTACTAGCTCTTCCAGCCTCACTGCCCAGCTAGGTTAACATTGCTTCTGACAGTCCTAGAAAAGTGTGCAGAGCCAAAGTCCACACCACAAATAGCTCCTGAGACAAAGGCGTTTTGTAAGAGACACCTTTAATGATCTGGCTATTTATAGTTCAAACCGGGACAAATGATGGAATCCTTGGCAGCCGCTTATCCTTACCCTTGCTAAGTGTATGGGGAGAGACAAGGAGAAGGTCTAAGCATATTTTTTCACCTTTAGCCTCTGCTATCAGCTACTGAGCAAGGACTACCTGCTCAGTGAACTGATGGTGAGCAGGATGACATGCAAAGCCTAGGAACCTGCCAGGAGCACTTGTGTACCAACAAGGTGCCTTGGAAAACAAGATTTGGAATAGGTTTTCAGTGGTGTTAAGCACACAGAGCCCAAGCTATATCCAACATGTACAGCTCCCTATCAGCCATCCAGAAGATGCAGTCAAGTATCAGAAGTGTTCAACATAAACAATCCCAACAAAATCAATTGAGTCTGCTGTATGTCAAATGACCTGCAACACTAAGTTGCTCATTTAGGTGTCTAAACACAAACCAACAAATGCCAGGCTCTTTTGAAGTCAAGTCCTTTGAGTGTCATTCCCCAAACCTTAAAGAAATGATTTGACATCTCTTAGTTTCAACAAGGGAGCTCGAGATGCAAGGAGTTAAACTCATGAATGCTTCTGTGCTCTGAACACCTTGAGGGCTGATTTGTACAGATACTCCAGCCTATCAAACCCCAATGTAAAACTGCTGCCAGAAGATATTCCTCAGCTTTCTACAATAGGAACTATCCAGTTGTTTCATTAGACTGGTCACAGGCTAGAAAACCTGAAAGGACATCACTCTACACATTCCTGAACACACCTGTAGGATGGACAAAAGTGTTCTTGCAGAAGAAATACTGGAGTGAGTAGTAGTAGTTAGAGAACAGCTGCAGAACAGGGCATTAAGTCAACTCCACTGCAGTCAGAATGAACAAAGTTTTTTTGCTACACTCTAATACACACATGTTGTATTGTGTTTTGTTATATTATATGATGATTTGGTTTGTTCCTTGTACCCCCGTAAGTTGTAAAGGTTCTGCCCTGGCTCTCTCTCCTTGATCGCCCTGTCTGTTACCTCTCCCCTCCCTGTTACCTCTAGCAACCTTTGTATCAATTCCCTCAGTCCCTCCCTGGTTCCCTGTCTGTCACTCGGTACCCCAGCCCTTTTATCTAGAATTTTCCACCCAGGGCATCGAGTGACTGGATCAGGGGCCAGGACTCCTCCCGTGCCCTTCCCCCGTTGGTTTTCCTACCTGCTTATTACCCTCCCACCACTCCCACCTTTCAGGTGATTTGCTGGAGACCACCCTTGTTCTCTGTATCCGCCCCGCTTTAAAAACCCCGGTCGGAGCCCGGTTGGGGGAGTCTCCAGCTTGTGGGTCCCCTGGGCATTAAACCCGGATTGCACCACCTCTGGAGTCCGTCTCTTTTTTCTCCTCCTGTGGGATAGCAGCCCTTTAACTCTTTCTTAGCCGCGGATCCTCGTCCCTTAAGGCGAAAGCCTTAGGCGCTCCCCTGACCGAGCCCCGGATCGGGAGAGTGCCCCTGTGCTGCTGGCGGTGCTGGCCACAGCTAGCCGGGACGTATCTTAAGGCCACGCCGCTGCACACACATATAATACGACTCGCTTTATTAGTCTTTAGAAATCAGGACCCTTCTAATACGAGGCAGAGTTGCTCGGTCAGCAACATGGACGAGAGCCCAAAAGTCAAACAAGCACGCTTCTATATACTCCAGTAATTTGCCATTTTACTTAGCTTAATGAATTTTACAGTGCCTAGGAGAATAGAAATGATGGGTTATGAACTCAATGACATATCCTCAGATGCCACTTGGAAAGGCAGACATGGGGCACTCTGTGCTTTTCTGTGCTTATGGATGTGCATAAATATATATATACACACACAAATACATATGTATGTATGTCCATATATATTTACATAAGAAGCTGGGTTCTAAATGATGAAATAAAAGGTCATTAGACATGGTTACAGTACAAGCTTGATCCAAGATACTGCATGCAGCCCTCAAATCACTCCCAACCCTGAATAGCATTGCTCTTTTTAGCGCAATATATAATGCAGTTTAAATGGAACTGGTAAGATAATGGTGCTACAGTGAAGAGTAATAGTGGAGAGGATACACAGAATATCAAAATAAAGTGAAATCAGAAAAGAAGTCAGCCTATAACAAGATATGCTAATATTTGCTTCTGCCTTTTTTCTGTAGGCAGATGAAGATGCTGATACAGATCATTAATGCTCTTAAATTGTCATCATGCTAAGGTCAGTAGTAGTGTATGAGGTTGCTCATATCGTAAAATGCTTCTGAAGTGTGCTGTACCTTTTTTCTTTTTTAATGTCTGGTTTCATTCACCCTTGACCACCTTTGTTCTATTCTAAATCATGACAGAGATGGATTGAGGGAAAATGAAACAAAGTCCAAGACACACCTGCTGCATCAGATCCTTGAAAAGTATTGAAGAAAACGTTTGCAGAGGGCCCTTAACTGCAAAAACCAACAAATACACCAAAGCCCCGTATATTCCATTTCTCCTTGTTCCCCTTTTCTGTCTCTGAAAACAGATACTGCTTTCTGAAAAAACCTTTTTAATGGTAATGGGGTTCCAAAAATTCATGGGCTTTGCAGAGCCCCCAAATATCACCCAAGAAGAAAGAGAAAGGAGTCAAGTCCAAAGGTGATCACTGGCTGTGGAGAACCTGGGGGCTGCACTGGGGCTGGAACAGAAGCCCCTGATATGCTCAGGGAAACAAGGAGGCCAATTCCCAGAAAATGAGAGGGGCAGTGTCTAAAACAGGCCACATGTGCGCTCTGAGGCTGCTCCTGTAAACAGGGAGGGATGCCCTGGGCGGAAGGGCACACTCAGGAGAGATCCTTCTAGCCATGGTGGCAAGAGCATGACAGTCACAGCAAGGAACCAGAGGGACAGCAGAAGAGCACAGCTAAGAGCAGGCTGCAGACATGAATGGAAGGACACTCTGGAGAACCCAAAGGGTTTCTTGTCAATTTTCCAGGAACCCAGAAAGTTGGTGCCTGAAATAACTCAGCCGTCTTAACTCATCATGAGAAATGGAAAACAGGTTTTTTGAACATAAAATTCAAATTTTAGGGAAAGCTTCCTCTGAACAGACAACCATCAGATCCTGATTGACTTGGGCCCCCAAAAATTAGCTCAGTACTGAACTCATTATGTGTCATGGGCTGCCATCAGCAGATGTATTTCACAGGTGTCTAGTTTTGCTTACTCACATGTAAGCAATTTAATGATTTAAAAATCAAAGCTGATCGACTGAAACAAAAAGTTTGAAAAAGTCCCATTTTTCAAGCTTATTGCAGAAAAATACTTTGTCATCTAGGAAGCTACTAATGGTATGCATAAATGATTTTCCCATTTCAGGAAAAACGTGAAATCTCATAGTGCTAAGAATTGCTTCTGATGGTCCAGAAGGCATCCCTTCTCACCCCATAATCATTTGTAACTGTAAAAGCCTTAATGAGTAAAGCATCATAATTTCCAATTTTAACCTTCTTATTCTCTTCCCTGAGGTAAGAATGCAAAAATAACATCAGCTGGCTTCACCCAATGCCTAGAATTGCTGCTTCTCTACATAATGCTATATTACATTCATGACAATAATAATTCACCATATTTAAGCTAAAAGGTGGTCACAGCATCCTCATGAACCCTAGGAAAATCCACAGCAAGATAAACCTCTACTACAATCCAGTCTGAGAAGGATCTGTCCAGTAATATTATACATCTGTATCTCAGTGGTTTCTCACTCTGCTAAATTAAAATGTTCATTACCTATGCTTTTAGAACTTTCAGCATCTCTAGAATGGTTCTGTACAGTATAACCTTGGGTTTTAAAGAAGATGAAGGACTGTCATATTTTCAAATACCCCATCAGAGAAACCTCGAGTCATAACCCAAGCCACAAGGAGTCTTTGCATCCAGTTCAGAGACACAACTTCAGCATAAAATGTACAACCAGTGATGGCACTATCTGGTATTCAGCACACAGTTTCAAGGGTGTATAAAACAAAGTCTGAAGCAAAGACAGATAAAAACAATATTGAATTTGTATTTTCAAATTAAATGTTCCTTCTAATTTGATACAGAGAAAAAAGTGACATTGACTGGCTGGCAGTTCCTAGTGGTTTAACCACAGCTTCATTACTAGTATTGGAATGCAGCATTGTTGGATTAAACTATCTCCACTGTTATTTAGTTGTGCTATAGAACTTTGCATGTAAATATACTGTCTGAACTGCTATGTTCTTAAACTACTGTTGTGATGAACTCTCATTCTTAAAACTTGATGTAATTTCCCAGTTTGCTCCTGACACTGCTCCCATGTTCCAACCTCTAAGTTCATTACTCATTCTTGTGATGTTTCTTCTGCTGGCTAGGATTATCCCAGAGAGTTATTTGGGTATAAGAAAGCAAATGAACTTAAATAAGAGGTCAAAGGCTAAGACTGGCATAAGCTGTCTTGGGTAAATGACTTAACTTTACCTAGACGACTGTTTCTCCACAAAAACGCAGACACAGCATAGGCAGAGCCACCTCTCCCCCTCCAGTATAGCTTTGAACACCAGACCCTCTCAGCAGTCAGGGAATCCATTGCTTGGGCTCTGCTTCCTTTCCTTAACTTTCCTTCTCTTGGAGTTCAAGGAATGGCAGGCTACAATAAAAACCAGCCTGGGTCTGCTCCCTATGATAAGCGTAGGGAATACTGCAGGTATGACCAAACATAAGAAAAATGAACTAGAAGTTACAAATCTGTGGGTAATGCTCTGAGAAAGGCAGAAAAATTGTTTGGTTTGGGTTGTGCTTCTCTTAGCTAGAGGAACCCTTCTGTCTCTTTGAAGGCTCCAGCAAGTAACACATGACATGCAAAAGCTTCTGATTGCAGCGGAGGAAGAGCTCGACTCTTGGTCCAGCCAAGGTGGCTCAGCTTTGCTTGAGCTCAGCTTTGCTTGAGCCACCTCATAAGCAAGCACAGAATCCTCTCAGCCCTTCTGACTCAAGCTCAAACTGTTAATTTTAAAAGAGCAGAAGCAAAGAAGTTGTTCACAGATGATTTTCAGCTGGAGCCAGCAGAAAAAGGTAAAGGAAAATAAAATGTCAAAACTTTTGATTCATGTCCCTCAGTAAACGTGTTTTGCAGTAATATCACCATTATTTTCAAAAGCCCTGAATTTAACTCTTCCAGCTCCCCAAACTGACACAAGAAATAATGGTTTTCCTCCTAAAGATTTTTTCTTTAATCACTTTAGTTGTTATTTTCTGCACATGCAGCAATGGAGTTCCCAGCATTGACAGTCAAAGAACAATGTAATTGTTGTTTACAGAATACTGTTTCTCAGTAGAGGAATGGGAAATCTCTGGATTTATAGAAACTGTGTGGATTACAGCATTTTATCTGTCTTCAGACTGATTGGCAAAAGTTTGTAATGTCTTGTAGCACTGTGAAACACCAAATCAAATAAAAGAGGGAGGGTGCTTGAATTAACTCCTTATACCCCTTGCTTTTAGAAATCATTCATAAAACTGAACACAACATTATCTGAACATAAATACAGCCTCAGTATACTTTGTTGGCAGTGACAGCCAAGATCAATATTGGAGACCAAATGCCAACAGTAAAAGGGTATGTCAGTCAGTATTTCACTGACTAACTGCCCTTATCTGAACCTCTCATGCTTCACTGGGTGAAAATACAGCCATTGATCTTAGTGTCACAACTCAAATTCTTCATATATCAACTACTTTTCCTCCCATCCCCCCTTCTCAGCTGAATTTCTAGGCCACTACTTATTTTTATGATCAATATTTCTATCACTCTCACATGAACTACACTTTTATTATATTAACCTTTAAGTACAATTTTTAACATATCTGTTTGGCATAGTGTCACATGTTTTAACTTAACATCTCTTTTACAATTGCCAGAGATACAGATGAAGTTTAGGTTTCTTTAAGAATTTGTGGCAGAACTACTCTGATTAGTAGATAAATCTACCCTGTGCAGTGCCCGAGGAGCTCTCCGTGGCTGTGCAGGTGTGCTTTCAAGGATTCAGCTTCCCTTTCCAGGAATTCACAGCTCAGCTGTCAGAATTTTTCTCCGAAGAGTTTTTCTTAGCAATTGATCTGACTGCTTTACCTTAAAGCATTTAAGTGTTGGAAATTAGCATGACAAAAATCCAGCCATGCAAACAGTCCTGAAGGAGACTGAGTGTTCTGCTAAACAATCCCGAGTACTAGGAGAAGGTTTAATGTATGTAGTGTATATGGATCAGGTCTCTGGCTTGCTTTATGGTCTCTGGATTTCACTTTTCCTGTTTGCAAACTGCAAGTATGAAGTACAGCCTACTTTGGTTAATTACTTTGGATTTAAAAATCAATGAAACCATATTCCAGAACTAGTAAATGTAATTGTCTGATCTACATTAAATGCTCTGTGAGATTACTCATTAATAAAGCAATTGAAGTTAAATGCTTTGAGATCTTTAAATAAAAAAGCATTAGATGGATGATAAAAAATATACAGACATTGTAAAATATATTACTGTCTTAAGGAAGAAGTTTTAAACTGAAAATTTGAGTGAAATTATTAAAAACCACAATAAAACTCCCTCCTCTTCTCTGTTACAGTAACATAACACTTCTCATAGCTCATTCACTCAACTTAGTGAAAATTACAGCAAAGTATTACTCCTGTCTATCTTGGAACTAAAACAGACAAGGTAATTCCTTGATTATTTGATTATCAGAGAGAAAATCCTTGAGCTATGTGGGTTTTACTGCTCCAGAGACCTTTTCAATCTTACTTTAAGAACTACCAGGAACTAAAATCAGTGAGACACACTAAGCAATGCAAAGACTATTTTATTTTTTTTTAATTATTATTATTTAAAGTTTCAGTGTATTATGTTAGGACTACAATTTTAATGCAGAAGTTGATGTCTCCCAAAGGAAATCATTCTACCCCAAAATGTTTCATCAATTATTGCGTTGTTCCATCATTATCCAAATTGTCAAAGCAATTTCATTATAAATCCCACATAAAGTAGCACTAAGGGGTAATGGCAAAATGGCTTCGGTCCCTGTAGGACAATCTCAAGAAAAATAATTTCAGGCAGAGAGGAAACAGTGCTTTGTTCTTGTGCTGTGGGAGGGAAGTTTTTCTTTCTTGGCTACGCCTCCATGACAAAAAATCCCCACAATGGGGAGTGCTCTAGCAAGAAGCAGGGAAAACTGCACACTATACACAAGTTGGCTCATTTAGGGATCCCACAGCAAAGGTTTAATGACAACGGGACTGATTGGAGCTGGATATGTAAAGAGGCTTAATTTCTCAGCTGCAGAGAGCTCTCCAAGGGAAGAATGTAGTGGGAGGATGGGAGGGGAAAAGAGCGTGTGCCCACGGGCCGGCGTGCACAGACGTAGGATGGAGACGTCTGTTTGTACATAAAATACCTCTCAGTTACAGTCAAAATTTTCCTTTATATGTCCAAAATTGTATACTTAGCATTAGCACACAGATTTCAGAAAGTAAGACGTCTGGGCTGCCTTCTCTAATGGAAGATAAAAAGATATAAGGTGAGGATTTCCTTCAGAGCAGGGAGAAGTCATGAAAAGACTTATTTTTTGAAAAATTAAAATATTAATTGCACAGCATCCTTGTACCTAGGTCAGGAGGACAAAACACAATAACCTTTTTTATGGTTAGAAACATCTTTTGGGCGAAGGAGTGGCAGAGAAGGTGCAAAGTCAAAAGGAAATATAAATAAGTAAAAGGGCAAGGAGAACTCTACAGACCATGAAATACCCACTCCTGCACCAGATAAAATAACCCTTCCCTAGACTGCAAACAATTCAGAAGAAACTTAAAACATGAATATACAAAGAAAACAATCCTGTTTTAACTGATGAACACAAAGAGAGGCAATAAAGTGGATGCTGGTTGGGGGAATTTTCATTCTATTTCTGGCTTTTAAAGAAGGAAAATCACTTCTCTGTGCCACTACAGAAGAATATGAAAAATTACTACAGAACTGCACAAGGGAATTTTTGAGGCTTACTTAACATCTAATGAAGGGTTTGACGTTATTGTGTGAACACCATCACAACAGCAACTAATATTAATTAAAGACCAATTTTTATATGGCTGAAATATCACCTTCATCCAACTATATTTACTATAGTTTATTCCAAAGATGTCTAATGCCAAGCTTCCAAGTCACTCAGGCTCACTCCTTTAAATATACTTTTACTAAAATGCACTAATTAAACTTGCCAGATTTTTAGGCCTTTATTCCCAGTTATAAATAAAAATTCCTTTTATTTCAAGGTTCCATGCTGCAGAAAGCCTCAGGGTAACATAAAATTTTAAGTGACTGGATCAATGAATACTAGATTCTTAAATGCATTCTGCAATTCTGAAATTTCTGTGCCTTAACCAATTCAGTCTCTCTGTCCTTTTGCTGTACTCATATCCCACGATGGAGACAGGATTTAAACCTCATATAGGAATTTATATCCACTGTATTCTGGATATAAAATACATCATCAGTGGCCACATCGTGTATCAGGCCATCTCATCAGCAAATATTCAAAGAGTAAAAATTAAATATGTAAATGGAGTAGTGACAAAAATTATTCTGCTTGCCTTTCTTCCCTTTCTAGATAAAAAATACCAAATATGGAGAAAAATTAAAAAATGCTGTATCTGAGCAGAAAACTCTTACATTTGCTTTTCTATCCTATTGTCCATCTTTGGATGCCAGTAGAGGAGACATCAGTATCTTGTTCATACTGTCCCTGAGCCTGCTGTCTCTGCCAGAGGCAGTGCCACTCCAACCCTGAGAATGGCACAAAAGCTCCTGAGGTGTGGCTGGACATTCAAGAGGACTGAAAGAAACTTTTCTGCCTTCCACCTTACAATACAAATATTTCATCTTGGCACACAGATACAGATTAAATTAAAAAAAAAAAAAAAGAAAGAAAGAAAGAAAAGGAAAAAAAAGGAAAAAAAAAAAGAAACAAAAAGACCAAACCCTTTCTTTTCCCCAGTTAAGCACAAGTCCTACGTGCCCCTGTGCACACAGACCAACCTCCCTTTGCTTTCAAGTTACTCTTCCTGTTTACAGAGAGAGAACAAGTTTGAAACCAAACCCCAGAGCCCCAGAGTAGGATGTTAGAACCACACTCAGCATTTTGCAAATCAATTTCAGATCAGCTGGTGTTTTTTTGAGTCATTAGGGTTTTTCCCTTACTGTGCTCAAGGTCTTGGAGCTTGTTATTACTGACTGGCGTTAACAAAAACACATAAAAAAAAGAAAATTTTATCTATATATGTATATATATATATATATTATAGATACATATATATATGTGTGTGTGTGTATATATATTGTAGCTATGGGTCCCATAATGAGGGAGCAGATTCCTTTTTGATGATGAGGTTCATGATGGACCTGGCACCATCCTCTCAGTTGGGCCACTCCAACCCACCATGACTTCTACGTGTCTACGGATGCATTTCCATATCTCTCCAACATATCCACTGCTCTTGAGCAGCTGAAAGCATCAACCTATTGGTGATTTCTCACCATTTACAGCAGCCAAAGAGCACTCTGATGTTTAAATATGGGATCTATTGAGGGAGAGAGAGAAGAATACAATTTGTATCGAACCAACTGGCACTGTCCATCAAGATGCTTCATGTGGTCCCTAAAAGCACAATTTTAAATGAAAAAAGTAATACATGCAGCAATTAGATACCAGCAGGGTGTGACAGGTCACTCACTAACCAAGAACAAATTGCAGTGAACCAGGGAGAGAAAGGAAAGACAGATTACAAAATATCAATAAAAGTAACGTGACTGTCATTGATGGGATTAACTCTCTCAGACCAGAAGCTGAAGCAAAAGGCAAAGTTGATATTGTATTTATTGTCAATTCCCCATCTGTACTTGTCACATGAAATGGTCGTTTTGCCAATCTTTTTTTGCTGGAAAAAATATTTTCAAGAACTAAGAAACAATACTTCAAAGGGGAAAAAATCAATTCTGACAGTGGCAAGACAGGCCTCTGTCACGGGTGATAAGAAAAAGGACATTAAAAAAATGTAGATATTTATATCACATGACACAAAGCACTTTTCTACAGACATGTCCAATTTGAGTTACTTTATTGCACAGTTAAGGTGATGGCATATGTTATCATTTTTCCCCAAGAGCAGAAAGAGATACTTATATTTCAGCATGTGAAATATGCTATCACCAGGCAAGTTGCAAGGAACTGTATTCAATTTCTACAACCACATTTTTGTGAGCCGGTATTTCATGCACCCTAAGCAAAGGGTGAGCATGCTGAATTTGAAGGATTCCACTTCTCTGGTTACATGTTTTCAAATCTGTTTTAAAGAGGCACATAACATTGGCGATAACTTTTGCTACTCTCATGCTTATATCTAAGAATACTGGAATGCTGGAATGTGGAGAATATACTCTATAAATCTATTTCTAAATGCAAAGCATGGAGAGGAAAACAGAAACCCTTTTAATTAGTTCTTAACTTGCTTTTTGAGTAACACATATGCAGGGGTTTCAATTGTATTTTCTCTTATTGTTAGTACTTGTGAACACTTGTGGTTCATTGACTGAGCCTCATTACCCCTGGAGATTGTTTGTTCATCTGTTTGTCAGAATTTAATTACTGGAGCACAACCACTGGTATAAGGATCTTCATGCAAGAGCCTAATATTTTTCTCTTCTCCATCTAATGTAGGTCAATTTTCTCTCTAAAAAATTGCTCTTAATCAGCTTGTCACTGTGCAGAACAGCGCATTTCATATGAGAAGGAGGAGTCTACCAGAGGCACAAATGCTGTTCTGCAGCCATCTCTGAAAATCTGCTTTCCCAGTCTAATGGATTAAGAACTCAGCAACTCCTGACTTTTTATTCAGGAACACAAAGTCAATGGCTCTGCTGTACTCTCTGGTCACAAACTCTGCTTTCCAGCTGCATTGCTGAAGCAGAACTCCCCTGAAAAATGCGAAGGCAACACTACAGGTGACAGAAAGGAACCACAGCTGACTTCTTGGAGGGCAGCAGCAGTGTGCTCTACTGCCCACTTGCCCTTTACCAGTAATGTCTGCCCACAGTGCCCCCCAAAAAGACTCCTAAAGACTTCTTACAAATTTAGCTCAGAAAAACACTGTGCAAATCTCACACAGCTCTGAATAATGCACCTGCATCTGTATATTCAAACAGACAAGAAACCAAACCTCACAGCTTCACCTTTTTTTTTTTTTTTCCACCTAGGGAGAAAACCACAGGCTCACATTTCACCAGGCTGTCACCCAGCTTGAGTTATTACCTGCAAATACATACCACAAAAATGAGGGCAAAATAAGTAAGAATCTGCATACCATATTTCAACTATTGGAATAGTTTTAAGGCCCAAATTTCCAAAACCTAGACAAAGTATAATTTTTTTAACAAATACCTTGAAAAAAACATTCTCAAATAATTTCAAAGCCTTTCTTAATAAGCATGCAACAAAAATATTGTATTAACTTTTCCCCTCTTAAACATCCTCAACTATTGAAACACACTAAATTTTAACAGAATTTAACAGAAAATTAATGGCATTCCAGTAGGATGTAACTATTCTTCCATCACAGTTCTGCCTGTTTTTTAGGTAGGAAGATCAATTTTTACCATTTACTAACAAACACTCAAGCTAAACATAAGAAAGTCACTGAGAGTATTAACACACAACAACAAGACAAAGTGAACCATTTGATATCCACACAGAATATAGTTTAATTCTGTATTTTCTTTAGCATTTATTGTGGAAACATACCTCTCAAACTGAATCCAAACCAGTGTCTTGCCCCTATTTTACAATCACCATAAATGAGAATGGTCTTATAGTATTGCTATTTTAATGGCACTACTTAGCAGCATTCAAGGGAATAGAATAGAATGCAAGGGGCTGAGAACCCTATTTGAATGCATAATAAAGAAGCATCTGAAGTTTTACTAGGTTTATTAAATTGTTTATGGCTATTTTGATAGTAGCTGTTAAATTAATTGTCCTAAAAAAAAAGTTAAAAGGAGAAAGAAAAGAATAGGTAACACTGGCTATTAGTACAATTTTTATATGAGTCTAATAACAATGACACACTTTATTTTAAAAGCTCTGATTCTTGGAGTATTATTTATATGGGTATCTTGGCTTTCATTTTCATATAAAACAGCCATTGAATAAAGCTCAGAGTGACATGAATTGTTAAGGTTCAGATATCAATAGACAACTAAAAAGGATGAAAATATTTTAAAAACTTCTCAGTTTTTAAGCCTCTGAAAATCTTGCGACGTCTGATTCATGAATTTCAGACTGGCTACACTGACATCTCCACTTCAAAGCTTTCTTTTTTCACCATATATCTAGACTGCAAAAATTAATTTCCTGAATCTTCTGAGTCATTTCATTTAACAATTTAAGCAGACAAACAATGCAGGCAGCCCTTCCACTGCCCACTGCGGCGAGTCAAATTGTGCAGATAAACAAAATGATTACCAGGGCATGCAGGAGGGAGAGAGTCAAAGAGCTGCCTTTGCTGCTTGGTTAAAAACACAATCTAATTAATTGCCAAGCAGCTGTCTGCGCTGTCTGCTCTCAGGGCAATTTGGAAATAAAAGGATACCTGGTGCACAGGACATACACACCTGTATGGGCATGGGAGGAGAAGGAGCAGGAAGGGGGTAGCTCAAGTTTATTTTCCATCCCAGAGCCAGTAAAGCCTGAATCCCAGAACCTGCAAAGGTTCATTGCAACAGCACAGATACTCCCATCTGCCGCTTAAGAGGTTTGGTTTTTTTTTTGTTGTTTCTTTTCAGGCTCGTTTGTTTTCTTAATAATTCAACCCACATATTTGTGTTTCTTCCAAAACAAAATGATATAAACTGGAAACATTTTTAAAAATTCTCCTCCACAGCTAATTACTGATGCTGAGGATTAACATTCTGTGGCACTTCAGCTTTAGTTACTTTTCCTAATTAATGTCATATTTGCAAAGATCTATAAAAACACTGTTTAGGTAAATTATGTGCATTCATTAACTATTTAAAGCCTGTATCTATTTCTTTTTTTTTTAAAGTATTTGGAATGCATCTTGAAATTTCTACAAATAACCTTTAAAGCCTCAAGGGATCTGTAAGGGCTTTAAATAAATGCCAAAATTTCATTAATTGTTCAGACAAAAGTTGCTTCTGTCATGTTGAGAGCATGTTGAGAGCCCTTCCAAAATGCACACATGCATTTATTTCTAAATACTTACAGGAGGAAGTTTTGATCCTCGCGTGCAAAATAAAAACTTTTGTGACAATGTCTAAGAGTCACCACACAGAAACAACATCTAAGCTGTTATTAATAGAAGTGTATGGGTAAGGGTGATTTCATTGCTCTGGGTGGGCAGACAAACCATCTCTGATATTCTTTTCCTGGAGCACAGCCCACAAGGCGAAGGCACCTTTTCTGTGTATCTTTGTGTAAACTGTGAAACGTGGAGTAGTTTATTTGGTGACAGAGGATTTTCTGAAAGCTGAGACATACAGATATTGCCACTGCAATGGAGTAAGATTTTTTTTTTTTTTTTTTTGAAGACTACCTGCCTATTTACAGCCCTGGTGTGGGCTTGGCTGTTACAGTTTCAGCACTTGTCAGTAAGCCAGCTGAACCACAGGAAACCCTCAGTACTTGTCCTGGCCTGTTCAGCTTAAAATAAATGTTGACATTTCAGTAAATGCTTTTCTTGAGAGGGTTAACAACCAGCATCACTATGGTCCCCTCAAGGCTAAGGCATCCTTGGGATTTTTGTAGCAAATGTATCTTTTTGACCCTGTTTTTTTTTTTTTTCCAAAAGCATTTTTACCATTGTGACAAACACAGTGCTGCAAAGGGAGAAACTGTACTGGGCATGAGGAAGGAGATGACAAACCCCATCCAGGCCAGATGGTGTCAAGCAGGCTGGTTCTGAAGGCTGTGATGATGCCTTTGGCTGGTGCAGCCAGACAATGGCCACAGGAGCTGCTGCACACATGAGCATTGCAAACCTGTGTGATGGTTGTGTGGGACATGGGCTCAACCCCACACAAGTCAAATACCAGGCTGTACAACAAATTTCTTCTGCTTTTTTAGGTTTTCTGGAGGAAAAACTGTGTGCAGTCCTGACCTCTGCCTGGGACAGGGGATATACACAGAGGAAGGAAAGTCACTCTAGACAGGTCCCTCTGCTCTCTCTAACTTCAGCTTCCTTGCAATGGTAAACAAAACCTGTTACTGTTTGGCAAATAAGAGGCTGTTTTAAAGACAAAATTTTAGGACCAAATTCTCAGACTGTAAATCTGACAGTAAATCCACTTGCCCTCCAGCACGACCACCATGAGATTAAACACCGTCATAGTCCATCTCCTGGAGATTAGAAATACTTTTTGTGATAACTTGTAAAATAAACATCACAGCAGGAAAGCTGTGGCAACAGGAATCGTATCCCCCTCTTTTCTTCCCCTCCAACTTAGTGCAACTCACTTTGTTCATCTGAGGCCCCACCACCACAGCTGGTTTCCGTGGGGGAACTCGGCCAGTAAAAACTACTTACAAACCAGTCAACATCAGGGGTCTGCAACCAGTTTCTCCTGCCATCCCTAGCACCCTATTCTGACAGCACACCATGCTTTGTCCCACAAGTGCACGCTGCTCTACGTTGTACATTCTGCAAAGCAGGTCCTCTGGGGTTTGCAAAAAGCAACGGCAACAAAAAAAAAAAAAAAATTCTGGTGATAAAAATTAATCACATGCATATTTGTAGGACTCAGTCTACAAGCTGTAGCAAAAAATGAAAGAAAACTAGTGAAAAATATGAATTTATATAAGTGTGCATAATTCAAAAAAAGCACTCTTAATTTTCAGCCTTTGGAATATGTAGAAAATATTCTGTAAAGAATGGGACCATTTAGCACATTATTTACAATCTTAAATGCTTTCTTCAATAGAAACAAAGGACCTGTAATCAGACTGAAAGGCATTTTAAAAGCAGAGCTTGTGTCTGACCCAAGAAAGTAGGTAGACCTCCACTGCCTTTTAATCAAAGAGAACTAAATGAGAAAAGATAACCGTGGAAATAAGGGATAGATACAATGAATAGCCTGAAAGATTAAAAGCAGATCGAATTCAGTTATTACTATTGCAGAAATATCAAAGCTTAATTATGCTATTTTCACACATCGTTATTTGACTTACAGTGGAATTAAAATGAACACAATTAATAAATACAAAGTATTCAGTTAAAACAGAAGCATGGGGAACCTTTCTACAACTGCAGCTAAATTGTTGCAGTGCTTTTTCCGCCCTCCTATATCATTTGTATCTTGGATATATTAGCTTGGAGTTAGGCATAAAGAATTTCATTATTATCAGTCACATTATAAAAGCAGGCTCTGTATAAACATGTAGGATTGCTCTGGCAGATACATCTGAGATAGGCTGCAAAAATTCAAGAGCAGGAACAGCACAGAGCACTTTCCATAAAACATTCCCCTCTTGATCGCCATTTAATTATAGTGTCTACTCGGTTTCTTTCTCAATTTCTTTCCTTCTTCCATCTCTTCCACTAAAACCCTCAGTGCCACACATGGCTGTGATGGTTTTAGTGGCACATTACTTGGCTGGGACCCGCTTCTAAGTACTCAGCACTCCAAGGGGCAGCCTCGTCATGCCCAGGAGTTGATTTTCACCTGCTTCAACAAACTGACACCATCACCAGAGCATCACACCACCTGCACCATAAATAATGAACTGCACAGAAATGATCCCTCTAATCTTCTGCTTATACTCTCTCCTTCCACTGGAAAAAGCAAACATCACATCTGACTGCTAAGCAAGACAGTTACAAACCAAAAGCAGCATTTAAAAATATATAAAAATTCAATTTTACTACAGTCACTTGAAACACAAAGACATCTTTCAGTACAATAATTGGTGTTTTATTTAAAATCATTGAGAGGTCAATCTGACAACTGCAAATATACTTTTGTTTTTCAAAATGACTCACAGAGAGGCGGAGGGGTGGGGAGAAAGGTTGAAGAAGAGAAAAAAGTTAAACCAACTCTACCTAAACTCCTTGCAAATCTCTAAATACATTTTCCTCTGCTCTGCTTTCAGAAATCCCATTCTACTTTCTACATAACAACAACATTCTCTTCTTGGCATTAATATTGTGTTCAGTGAAATGCTAATATTTTTCAGTTCACTGTCAGAGAGAACTAAATCTACAGCAAGCTAATCTGCCATAAAGTCATGTTTTATACACATGACTACAAATTGAGTTTTACACTCCATGGAAAGCAATCTTCCATCTTTAAGGGTATCATGAGACAGAGAATTAGATCTATTCTTCTGACATTACTAAATCATAAGATGAAATATAATTTGACGTGCAAATGATATTGTAAACCCAAGGCAATGAAGCACTGAGAATATTTTTAGTACTAAACTTACTTGTTTACTCAGTATTAAGAGTATTTTTGAGAAAATTAGCCTCCATTTATAATGGAAGCAGCATTATATAAACTTTTTTTCCATAACACAGGTCCTAGTCTAGAGACTGAGAGCCTGTATAAATTTATTTCTAAATTGGACATCTGAGTTAAAACATGTGTTTCTCATCTTTTAAGGTCCTGAGATGTGAGCACTGGGAGTCTGTCACAACTACAACTTCTATTTCAGATACTCAGGGTAACATGTTTTGAATCTGGATGTATTTAGAGCTGCTTTCACTTGTCCAGTTTCCAAACAACTTAAAAATAACCAGCTAAAGTATTTTTTGGTTTACACTGGGAACAGGGTTTTGGTCACTTAATCCCACTGAAGAAAGCACGGGAATGCTGACAAAGTGCTTATGGAGATGATTTTTCAGGTAAAAGGAAATACCACTGGAAGGACTGTTAAGTGCTGCTTCCCTACAATAGTAGATGTTTTCTTGAAAGATGGAAATGATCCTTCCAGAAGCAACCTTGCCCCTTAGTTGTATTTATAACTCCATTTCAGCAAGATCTGCAGGGGAACCAGTTTCTCCTTGTAATCCTTTGGATACTTGAACCCTTTGGATACTCAGAATCCCTTAATACAGTGCTGTCCTCTCCATCATCAGTCAGAGATGCCAAGATGTCCCAATATTCATATTCTGGCCTTGCTTAACTCTATTCTTTGCCAGTTTAAGCTCATTAATCCTAGTTTAAACCAGAAGGGTCAGCATCCCCTTTTGTACCATTATATCTGCAAAACAAAGAAAGTAAAGAAAAGGCTTTCTAATGCTTTTTCAAGATTAAAAAAAAAAAAAGACAATAGGATCTGACTAAGACTGATTAAACAACACAAACGCTGTCCTTCAGGAATCACATTCAACATGGCTACTGGTTACTTGTGGTGCTCATTCTTTTTCAACCCAGAGAAGGGGAAAGTTACATCAAGTACACCTTCTACTCTACTGTGTTGGCCCTTCTTGCCTGTTGGTGTTCTCTTCCAGAAGAGGCAAGTGGTCAACAAGTAGCAATTCTCACCTGAAAAAGTGGCCTCTTGCATTAACTCCTAAAGAATCAACCCCTATATTTTGATGATCTCCTGTAACAAAAGACAAAGACGCTCCTGCTTTTGGAGGAGATTGCAAGTGGCACAACCTGAACTGCAAAGCTCCAGCTGCCCTCAGCACTGACTCGTGGCTCTTTGGGGAAATCAGCCAGGCAGGACAGTGGAAGGAGAATGATTATAAGCGATTCCACATCACTTTGCATCCATTGCTTCACTTTGCATCCATTGCTATGCTAATTTGTGTACAGAATAGGAAATTATGGCCAATGTCAAACACTGCATTTAGTTTGCTGCGCATATTGACATTGATGGGATTGTATCACATGGCATCCATATCACCAAACACATTCCTTTTCATGGAGAAAATATTGCTAATTGAGACACAGGAGCACCTTATGGCAGATTAAACCCTTGGTACAAACAACTCTTTGATGTTTATATAAAGTATTTTTTCAAGAATAAACAAGATCATTCTTTCACCAAGAGCAACACTTTGAACTTAAAATAATTCCTTTCATCAGAAGACTGTGGAACCTTTTACAAAGATGGTGGAGCATTATAAGTATAGTTTTATACAGGGAGAAACTGAGGCCCAGAGACATTAAGGGAGTTATTTGAATTTTCCTCAGACAGTTAAGAAAACAACCCATTTAGCCAGATTCAAAACTGTATTTCAAACGAGACTGTGCTGATATAAAAGGAAAAATTCAAGTCAAAATGCACTTTTCTTTGACACTGTCTTAGAAAGTTATTTGCAGAAGTCTGAAGAAAGAAATGTCTAAACACAAGTCAAATACACAGGATCCTTTGTCCACTTAAACTTAGATGATTGTGAACGTTTTCACTTTTTTTTTTCCCTCCACTTTTTAAAACTTCTTAGAAGCAAGACCCATTCTTCACCTCTTTGCCAGAAGTTATTTTGCCTATGGATATGATTAACACATATGTATTTAGGAACAGAGACATAACATGCAGTGTAAGCTATTAAAAGACCATGATACTTTATCACAGTCTTAAAAATGGGTATTATGCATTCACATGCAAAACAATTACAGAAATAGAATTGCTCAAACAATGTGTACAGCAGAAAAAAGAAACAGATCCAAATTTCAGGTTGTTCTTCTTTCAGCTCTGAAAGATGATGCATATGTTCTCTTTTCCAATAAATTTTAAGGAAATGAATCCTGTGTATTTGATACAAAGGGTGGAGGAGGAACAGTGAACAAGAAGAAGAAGAAATACGCCCTAAAGCTGTTCAGTTGTTACTCTGTAAAATCCTTTCCACTCACACAAAACTGCTATTTTGGTGCTCCAGGTCACAGAACAAAATCCTGGGGTTTTGAGAGCATTTGGGCACGTGGAGGGAGGGAGGGAGAAGAAAGGTGGCCAAATGGGTATGTGGGCAAAGATGAGGGCAATCAAATCTCATGCTTTATACTGTGTAAGAGGAAGGCTCTGCTGTGAATAGAGCTTTACACTTCTGAAATTTCAATCAGCAGAACCCACTCTTAAGCATCAGGTTAAGGTCACTACAATTACAAAGATATAAAAAATACTGGTACTCTTCTGGGAAAAAAAAAATCTTTTATTTTCCTCCTCACTTGCTTATTCTTTATCCTTTAAAACTGATTGCATTTAAACCACAATATTTTGCTTTTTTTTTTTTTTCCAAAACTTAGTATGTTTCCTATATTTTCTGTTGTTTGAACAATCAGTTTTAAGGTAATCAAGGCATCATGTGTGAGCTGAAGCACAGCCTGCATCTCTGGGTATTAGAGCACCTCAGCTGTTCTTACTGAAAGGATCATACACAGTCTTATTCTAAATATGATGTTTTTCACAGAGCTCTTATGCTGGCAAATTTCAGTTGTATTTGAGAAAAGTTGGTAAACAGGTGAAGACCATGTCAAATCAGAACTAGGGTTTTCTTTGATAACTCTGGTTTCAAAGGAAGGCTTTGGGAAGATACAAGAAACAGAAGGAATCAACAGTGTAAATTATAAATATTAAATTGTTTGGAATTCAGGGTATTTCTTAGCTGCTTCTATTTTCCCCTGTCTACATTCCTTAAGGATCATGCATAAAGGTTGCAGCTGTAGACTGCTATATTTCACAGGCCAAAATTCTCAGCAAGGAAATCCCATCTACTTCAGGCAATAAATAAATAAATGAATTTCTTGATTCAAATAGAGACATCATAAAGGGAACCCCCTCCCCCCATACAAAGCCAAACCCCATCTTTTCACAACAGTCACTGCTCTACTGATTTCAGTCCAGTTCATTGTTATTCATACCCATCCTTTTTCTATAAATATTTGTCTTGCATTTGTCAAGACTTATATTTAAAAAATGAAATTCTATTTGGGGTTTTACAGTATGGGAGGCTATTACATATACATTATCCTTATGTGCACGATTGGGGAGAATAGATGATTTGTGAAGTTATCTATTATGGGGAATAATCAAGATTAATGAGCCCTATGGCACTTGCTGAATGCCTCCAGAGATTTATTACTCAGGTTGTTCGTTTTTCTTGTTATGTTGGTGCTGTCAAGAGTCCTATAACAAATGCAAACACAGACGTGTATTAATTGCAAATGTGAAACAAGGTTACTGTGATGTTGCTAAATACTCACAGCTCTGCTCTTTGTACAGCATCTCCACTGGCTGTAGGATTCCTTATCTGCCAGGTTTCTGATTAACTTTCCATTATGCTATAAAATGCAATATTTTTAAACGCCTAAAAAGATAAAGGGGGAGGGGATTAAAGAGGAGGGGGAATTCTGTTTCCATCTTGTACTTAATAATGCAAACTTTGGGCAGAACTGAGTGACAAGGCCTGGGCTTTTCCTGAACGGCTCTGCAGACAAGTCTGGAAGACCTGATCTTATCACAGGTACCTTTCAATACAAGACTCTTCAAACTCAAGTTATTGTGGCAAAAAACAACTTCCTCGAGAAGCACATGAGCTCTGTCTAAAGATGCTGTTACAACACACATCCATCAAGATGTTAATGCTGCTTTCTTCTCCTGACATTCCTGTTTTTCCATGGAGGTGTCAGCAGCTTGAAAACTCCCTAGTATCAACAGGAGGACCACTGTGACCCCTGAGCCTATTAAGATATGTAGTAAAAGCTCAATATGTCCCAGGAAATTTAAGTAGATGCACTTCTCTGAATATAAAAATGCTCAAAAATTGCTCCTTGTTTATTTTAAACAATCTCTTTCCTGTACTGTATCTCCTCATCAATGCCATGGAGCTCCACAGTCATCAGGAGTTGCCACACTTAACAGACCTGAATGGGCAAAAATTACAATATTTCAAAAAAAAAATTTAGAAAAAAAGACCATTGTAACAAAAAAACAAACAAACAAACAAACAAAAAACCAACAAAAACAATAAAAGGGAAGGATCAACATTACCTTAAATATTCCCAGCACTGCGTTTAAGTCTAAGAAACACAACACAGACTTAAATGAATGACAAAGCAGTCCATGAATGCTGAGGAAGTGACAGCATGTGTGTCCCAGTGTCACAACATCCGTAGCTTTACTCCCAGAGGAAGCAGTCACTCTGCCAGATTACTTCTTCATTAACACGGATGTGGACAGACACCTTATCCCTTCCACCTCCTCCCACTGGATTTACACAAGGGCCAGTTCCCAACTGGCAGAAATTCACAGGTCTCTCCTGTGCTCTCTGGTGTGAGTTCAAAGCAGAAGGTGTAGAATTTTCATGTTTATGCATTCATATATAAAAACAAGTTTCTACCTCCCAGGCAGATGTTTTTCTTATTCGCCCCGCTGGCATCAACACAGAATGTGTGGGATGATGCTAATAACTCAGCACTATTAACGTACAGGAGAGTAAAATAATGTAGCAGCAAACAGTGATATCATTAAAATATATCTAGTTCTCTCTCAATATAGCCCAGTATATGAGGACCTAAAAAAACCTGCCAAATTCTTCCCTAGTGGAAAAGGAACTCAACAAAATCTATTTAAAACAAACGTGTAGGTGCTACTTCAGGTTTGGAAGTCACCATGTTTTAGTTTGAAAACATCTGGGAGAGTCTACAGGAAGAAAAGAATAAGATCTTTGAGCACTCACTATTATTTTATTTATTGTCACTTATACATTTTCTCTGGGTTTTGTGGAATTAAGCTACTAGGCTAGGTCCACATTCATTTTGGTGTAGTAAAGCTATTCACATGCTTTTACACAGCTTGTGCTGTAATTTAAACAGCTGTTAAAAAAGATTTAGTCCTCTTTTTCAGTCATATCTTAAGTTAAAATGCATCATAGTCTAGCTACTAAGCATTGTTCCAGGAAGATAAGCCCTCTGTCTATCCCTTGGAGAATAATTTGCCAAAAATCTCAAATCCTCCTCTTTCTGTACTTTCTACTCCTTACTTTCATGACCCTCCAGATTCAGAAGGCAAATGTTGTTGGTGAAGAGGTTGGTATGCTTTTGTGAAACCTGCAGGAGTGCTTTGAATGCAGCACAAGATGCATTAGCAGTAGAAACAAATACCTAAAGATGAAAAATGTAGAAAATGTAGACTGGAAAGGATATTCTTTTCATTAAATCACGAGTTTTAATTCAGATCAGAAGCAAAATACAGCAGAGATTTGTTTAATTTAGGTCTGAATTTGGTACCTAAGTAATTTGCCATGCTGGGGGAACAGGGTCTTGTAAGATTTAGAAATGCAAATCAGAGAGTCAGCCCTGATTTGTAATCTGCTTTCATTTCTCTCTTAAGATTACCAAAAAAATGCAAAAACCTAGCGATACACAACAAGGTCCCACATGATTTTTTTTCCCAAAAATTAGCTGAAATAGATGTGCATTTATTGGCAGATTAAAAACAAACAAAACAAAAACCAAAAGAACCAAACAACAAGCAAACCCCATGTTATTAAATAGCTCAAGAACACCAGTGTAGTTCTTTGCCTTTGGGTGCTACTCTGTCTTAGTGAAACAAGTTTTTGTGTGCTTGCTCCCCAGACTGATAGGTACTGTCTGAACAGCAATTTCCCCATCTCCTTAAGTGTTAACCATTTGCAGCAGTAATCTGTATAACTTCAGGCAGTAAGTTAAAATGAGCCAGCTCTAGCAGAGAGAATTCAGAAATATGCAAAAATGGAGACAACCATTCCTGCTTTTGTGCATGCAGTGTTAGTAAATCCAAAGGAAAACCCTTTCTATCTGTTTGGAAAACCAGGAGCAGAACAAGCCTCACTGCACGTATTAGCAGACTGCCAGTGCACTGTGGATGTCCAGAGGACTAAGACAGTGGCAGGCAGATTCTGCCATCAGCCAGGCAAGATGTCATACAGTGCAGGTTGGATTCCCTTTGTCAAAGATGAGAAGAAGGGACAGAATCATTACTTAAATTCACACACACTGCCAAACTGGCAGAAATGAGATAGCTTCTCTTTAAAGCACCTTCTTTCAAAGACTTCTCAAAGTGTGAACAGCTCCAGACCAACCTTCACTGGTAAGATGTTATGGGAGTATCAACCAATTTGAGATCCTGTCTCTGTCTTCTCCATATCTATTGTATTTGCGGGGCGCCCTCGTGGCAGGAAGGAATGATGAATCTGACTCCATGTTCTTAGAAGGCTAATGTATTATTTTATGATACTATATCATATTAAAGAATACTAAACTAAACTATGCTAAAGATTACAGAAAGGATACTTACAGAAGGCTAAAAAGATAATACTGAAAAACTCGTGACTCTTTCCAGAGCCCTGACACAGCTTGACCCTGATTGGCCAAAGAATCAAAACAATTCACATGAAACCAATGAAACAACCACCTGTTGGTAAACAATCTCCAACCACATTCCAAAGGAGCAAAACACAGGAGAAGCAATGAGATAATTATTGTTTTCCTTTTTCTCTGAGGCTTCTCAGCTTCCCAGGAGAAGAATCCTGGGTGAAGGGATTTTTCAGAAAATATGAATGTGACACATATCCTCCCATAAATACCACGAGGTTCCTCTGAACCCTTCTCCTCTCCAGGCTGAACAAGACCAGGTGCCTTGCATGGCACAACAGGAAGACAAGAAGCAACATATTCAAGTTAAAAGGAGAGTATCCTACTGAACAGAAGTAAAAATATTTTCCCCATGAGGACAGTCAGCCTGTGGAACAGAAACACTGTGCAGTCTCCATCTGGGGAGGTTTTAAGACACAGGTGTATCACATGCTGAGAAACACGGGCTGATTTCACAGCTGACCCAGCTCTGAGCAGGAGGTTGGACTGGAGATCTCCTGAGGGACCTTCAAACCTCAGCTACCACGTGATACTACTACTACCACCAACAGCAGGAGCAATACCTTATGAAAATGAGAAGTGACAAGAGAAAGCCATCAGATCATGGAGGGATGAAACTGAAATGTCAGAGAGTGTCTTGTTCCAGGGGCAGCAAAACCACATCTTGTGCACCCCAGCAGCAGCTCGGTCTTATGTGACAGGATAGAAAGCATCAAAGTTTTTCACTGTTAATAAATTATATGATACTTATTAACAAAGAACAATTGTCTTGCAGAGGCTAAAAATCACGAGATCATCTCAGATTTCATTCAAAACATCTCTCCCACTTTGCTACAAATGGCAGTTTGCAGCAATTAATGATTGTGACTTTTTGTTGTCTGAAAATGCCATACTAGATGTAGGAATGAGTGATGGATATTTTATAGTGCCTGATAATCTAGGCATCCTAAGAAGATACAAGATTTCTCTGTACCTAGAAGTAGAGGAGAAGCCTCAATGTAGGTTACATCAAATTGCAAACTCAGCTCATACTTTAAATACAGTAAAGTTATTCTGGAAGAGCTGATATTACATATGCATGACAAAACCACAAAAGAGAAAACTAAAACAAGATAACATACATTTGAAGGGAAAAGTTCTTCCACAGTAGCACCCTCCACTCTTTAAGATATACAATTAAATATGCAGTTATAAAAGTAGGAGTCATCCTGAACATCACATCACAGTGGTTGAAGCTACAGAAATCTTTTAGCAGCCCCCAAGGAAGTGCAGTTAGAGTTATTTCATATTCAGTGTAGCATCTGCGAACACCAATGAGGTCAAACTTTTGCAGACCCTTTAGTTCTGCTTCCATAGGAGAAACTAGTGCAGACAGAGAAAGGAAAACCCCACAAGTGAATGCTAAATGTGTGCTTTGGAACCACTTCCCGTTCAAATGACTTGCGAGACAGAGACTAAATTATAAACAGCCTGAGACAATAGATTCTAACTTGTTGGCCAGTTTGATTCCCAGGTTCAACTCCACATTTTAAACCCCTTAAAAACCAGATAAGCTGGTCAGACAGCACCAGAGTATCTTTACTCTGATGTGCTTCAAAGTCCAGGGACCATCAGTGAATATCTCAAACTTATGAATCATCTCCAAGCTGCATAAGTAAGAGTAAAAAAAATATTTTTTTACATCCTCAATGAGGTTTTCCCAAAATCTAATCACTGTGTTGCTTTCAATCATTTTAACTATGTCAATGCTTTCACTACAATTCAAACCCTATGATGGGGTCACACAGCTGGCAAGAGAGACCAAGGAAAACTTGTCTGATGGACTGTGTGTCACTGGAAGTGCAAAGGGCTCACACATGCCAGAAGGGAGCTTTTTGTGATTACAGAGAAAGGCAAATGGATGACAAGAAGAAGTGGCTTATTCAGCCAGGTTTCATTTCATAAAAAATCTTGGAAATTCAGAAATTTTATAACATTTGTTATAATGTTTGTTTCTGCAGGCTGCCTGACTGCTGTCTCTTACTCTTTAACAATGCATAATAAAGCCATATTTAATATATATGTATTTTTCAATTGAGAAATTGATGCAGTTACCAAAAGTGAGTGACTAAAAATAAAGAATAGCAAGCCAGCAGATGCAGAGGGACTCTGCACAGAGCCCTGACTGCTTGCAAGCATTAAAATCATAAACACGATGTCTCTCCACCTTTGCTGTGCACATTAAAGTGGATATTTCCAAGACTGGAAATATTCAACTCCTTTCCTGAGATACCTAACAACACCACCTAAAAGCACCACTGCAGAAAGAAATAAGTCTTATAAACCATCTAATGCTAATTTATTTTTCAATGCTGTGCTTTTCATTCTGTCTATGTCCACACCTGTGCTGTACTTTCAGACTGTGCATTGCAGTTCTAAGAGCAAGCACCACCCTGATCAGAATATACCACCTTGCCTTTTAACTTTGCCTTCTTTCTCCAGGTATTCTGAACACAGAAGCAGTAAGGATCACAATTCCACTGCAAGACACAACCCATGTTTCACATGGGAAAATTAAGGCACTAATGCTCAGATGGGTTTCACTGTGCTGCAGAAGCCTCGGTAAATACCACATTAGTAACCCAGACACTTCCCCTTCTTTCTACAGTCAATAACAAGAAACAAGAGGACCAGACATTCCTGCCAAAGATTTTTAGGTAAATGGACTTCTCTTTCAGGTTCTGTGAGGTGTGGAGAGTATTAACCCTGTTTTACATACTTTCTGCACAGAAATGTCTCTAGGGAGAGTGGTAGCATCAACCAGACACTTTTTCAACCTACCTAAAAATCTGACTTAGCCCCTGCAGAACTTTCCTCACTGCCATGCAGTAGGACAAAAAAAGTTTTAAATCTGTAAACACACCCCATTAGAGAAGTGCTAGGTCACCAGAAGATAAAGGAATAAAAGCAGGACTCAACTCCCAGACTCCACTTTCAAATGCCAGATCATGTATTTTTAAAATCCTCTTTAGCTTCTATATTCATCTTCATGCCAAATGGTACAGTCTGACTGACATTGACCTTTCATGTATAGGAAGCTACACAGAGAGAAATGATGTGGTCATTAAATTCCTAGTTTCTAAAATTTTGGCCGGAATTAAGACCCAATATTAAGTCAGTTAAATAAGATTGTCAAAAAGAATGAAAAACTGACTAATATATATTAAACACCGGGCCTTTTCTTCCACTTTTTTGCCCCCAAATTTTCCCATCTATTCTTGGCCATTAGAAAAAGGTGGCAAACACAATTCACTATTTTCTCAGTAAAACCTAAGTTTTCTGTCACAATGTGAATAAAGGACTTTTTTTCTTTCTGGTTTGATGGACTAAAGAAGAAAAAGTCTTAGAAAATGTCTGCCTCTGCCTCTTCCTCTGATGGAGGAAAAAAAAAATGTGGGCCATCCAAAGAGAAAGAGTATAGTGAAAGTGCTGAAGATTCTTTAAATGGGAGCAAGAGATTTAAGCCTGGTGCACACAGGTCAGTCAGCACTTTCAGAACTTAAGAAAAGTATTTTGAGAGAGATGAAATAACTGTACAATGATTCTCTGCCAGGCACTATCTGTTTAATTAGAAAAAGAGATAAAAAATGTTTTGATCAACGTTGTTTTCTCTTTCTATGCTTGCTAGAACCACCAAAACACAGAACAGAAGTGCATGTAGCCTCAGCTTGCAGCACTACAAAACTGGCTGGAGGCATCAGTAAATCTGGATGATTTGGGGTGCTTTTCTGATATTTTGTTTTTCTGCCTTTAAGTATCAAATACTACCTACACCTACAGACTGTGTTCAGCTTGAATGCAATTCTGCTAAATCTTGTGGGGTGCATAACATTTGGATCTTAAATGTCTTGAAAGTACCACAAACCAAGCAGAATGCCCCCACAAACAGCAACTAAATAATTCTCAGAGGATTCCTGGGGCTTTTACCACTGCCCATAAGTAAAGTGAGGCAGAGACACACAAAGAAGTCCTCCCTAAAGGCTTGGGAGCTCTGCAGGTGGAGCTGCAGCTACAACTCACCAGGGACTTCTGTTCCTGACCCTGTAGGCTTCACCTTATAGGCTCCAAAGCACAAATTTTCATACTTTTAATAATTTTTAGGCCTGGATTCTTTATAAACAACAACTGAGGCAAAAGATAGGTTGGCAGCACCCCGTAGTGAGCATTCACTGATGCAATGACAGCAGTGTTTGGGTGTGGGGCCACTGGGAGATGCAGACCTGGGATGCAGCATCCTCCCCAATGCCCAGACTGATGGAGATGCTGGGCCTGGTTTCAGTGCTGCACAAGGAATGGTTATTGTGTCATACAACACAATCACAGAATGGGTTGGGCTGGAAGGAGCCTTAAAAATCATCTTGTTCCAAACCCCCTGCCATGGGCAGGGACACCTTCCACGAGACCAGGTTGCTTCAAGCCTAGTCTAACCCGGCCTTGAACACTTCCAAGGATGGGGAATCCACAACTTCGCTGGGCAACCTGTTCCTGTGTCTCACTGCCCTTACAGGAAAGAATTTCTTCCTAATATCTAATATAAACCTGTCCTCTTTGAGCTTAAAGCCATTTCCCTTTTTCATATCACTACACGTCCCTGTCCAAGTCCCTCCCCAGCTCTCTCCAGACCCCTTTAGGTACTGGAAGATGCAATTAGGTCTCCCCAGAGCCTTCTCTTCTCAGGATGAAAATGCTCCAACTCTCTCAGCCTTTCGTCCTAGAGGTGTTCCATCCCTCTAATCATCTTGGTAGTCCTCCTCTGGAATCACTCCAAGAGGTCTCTGTATCAAGGTCCTTCCCCTCATCCCATCCTTTAAATACATGTAGTTCCATTTATTTACTACTCCAAACCCTGTGACTTAATTCCTTAATTTGCTGCCCAACACAACAGGATCTTGATCCCTTGTTTGAGCCCACGAGCTGTCGTAACACAGCAGTTTTAATCTGTTTTATCCAGTCCTAGGAAATGAAGTTTTAGCAGGTATTTCTTTGCCTGCTCTACCAACTAGATACTTCATAAAGTGAAACAGAATCTCTGCTTCCTTCAGGGCACCTGCTTTCAATTACAGGAAACATACGGCACCTTCAGATTTTTCAGCTTTCAACATCTGTGCTTTGCAGGTACGATTTGTTGCATTCAAATTACTGCTAAAGCTGCAGAATGGTGTTGAGCTTCCAGGGACATGCTTGAGAAACACTAGAGATGGACAGAAAGTAATGGCTATTTGCAATTGCTTTTTAATGACTGATTAATGCCTGTTCTGAACCAAATCCTTTAAATTGTTTAGAAATCTCACCTTGCTCCTCTTGGAAAGTCCATTCAGCCTCAGCTTGATTAGAAACATCACCTCTACCCTGCAGCAGACGAACATACCGGCATTGCTATCCAGCCAAATACACCAGTCTCACACCTTACTCCAAAAGATAACACTATAAATAATACCTCTAAAAGGGAAAACAGCCTGTTGTATCAGTCAGGCACAGCTGGTCACCACGCTGGGATGAGACAGTGACAGCCACAGGTTTAATTCTGCACTAGGTTAAATCTGTCAGTCAGGGACAGACACATGCACACAGATTTATACACTCTCCCCTTTTCCAAACAGGACTGGTGCATACAAACCAAACCAGCTCATCTGAGCAACCCCTCAGGACTTCTGCAGGCTGGTGCAGTATGACATAAACCTGAGTGCCTGTGCCTAGACACATCCAGGTGCACTGATGGCAAGAATCTCAGATTCACCACCACCGTGGTGCTCCCTGCTCCTACTGCCAGCCCAGCCTGCTGGCTCCTTATTTCAGGTATTATCACATCATAGCCAGTGCTTGCCAAATCACACAAGCTAAAATAGAACTTCATTACTGCTTCTGCTGGGCCGAGCTGAGGAAAAACTCACTGGTTCTGTGGAACACCAGCCAGCAGCCCCAAGGTCTAACCAGGAGACAGAAGGAGGTAAGGAGAAGCAGCAGAGGGAATGATGAACACTACAGTTACAAGGAAAAAACAGGGGGGAGCATTTTCTAATCTAGACCTGAAGAAATAGATTTTCATGGATGGATGGATGACAGATCTGTGGCAGAGCAGGACTCATGGGAATACAGTGTGGAATACACTCTCCAGGATCAAATCCAGTTGCTTTGCTATATACTAAAGGCTACTGGAATATTTAGGTATTTACAGTCTTTATTATTATATTTACATTCTTTTATGATTTATAACTACATTAAATTATTTCATATTTATTTACAAGGATCGTCCTTCTGCTTAAGGTGAATTTAGATCAGTGGAATTTCACTGAGCTTAAAATCACAGGAGCTTATTATGGAGGTATCTGTGCTGAAGGAGTGCCCCTCCTTCACCTCTTCACTGTGTAAGCAGCTGATAGGGCTGTATATGTCAGAGAAATTAGGAACAGAGAAGAAATCAATTATTATGCTTAGAGAAATAATATCTTAAGAGGATGATTTTAGACTTGAAAAACTTTGAAAAGGAAACTAGAAAACAACTTGGGTTTAATTAATGTAAAGCAAATCTCCCAAATTAATGCACACCAAACTTTCCAGTCCACAAGTCTTTTTTCTTAGATCAGCTACTTTTGTGCAAGTTTGTACCACAATAACGAGCAAAACATCATGTTACACATTGTGTTACATTGTGTTGTAGTTTGTTTTATACCTTTTAATTTGGATTCAACTCTGGACTCCTGTTTCCTCCAGTTCTACTTCAGGAGACTGAAGCAGTAGGATGGGATCATCTTTCATGTTCATCTTTGCATTCCAGGCAGGCTACACCTCCTACATTTGGTTCAGGACTTTTTCTAATTTAATTATGTTTGCACTTGGATGTAAGTTAAGTCACAGCTCAACCATTAACTGTGCTCTGCTGTGGCAGCCACCCTCTATATTTGACTTCACTAACTGCCTAATGTTTTGCAGTGAGTTTCTGGTAAGTATGTGTTTGCAGATTTTCATGACAGACTAATAACACCAAAGGAGGCTCCAGGAATGTTTTAAATAAATATTATGTGTACATTTTCTCAACAGTGTCTGCCTACCAGCACCTTTGGAGCTACATAATCTTATCTAGAGTACGTTTGCATTCTGTTTGCACTAATCAATGTGGTCCATTGCTACTGAGCAAACTGTTATTTGATTAAAACATTATGCACAGCGTAGTTCCAGGACAGACAATCATGTGGTTCTGAAGAGGCAGCAGTTTCTATTTCTGTCTTGCAAATTTCTGCTTGCCATCATCAGGTATTTCTTCATTAATCATAATGAATAATGAGTAGATGAAGGCCTTTACCCGGGCCAGGAACTTCTAAAGATATTATGAAAAACTATGTGCTCTCCTGCCTTTGTCTTTTCCCTTCTCTGTTGTTATTCCCTATTTAGGCCTAGGATGGATGCCTGGAACATAGGTCCAGCTGTAAATGATTGGAATTTGCTACAGCTTCAGAGCAGGAATCTTCCCTGACTGTGTCAGGAGATGACAGAACATCAATTTAGGGAAGATGCTTGAGCTTGGTGGAGAGCAGATGTTAGGCATCTTAACTTTTTCTGGTAATTTATTATATTGTCATCTTTTCGGCTGCTATCAGCAGATGGTTGAACAGTTTGGAGTGGTAGCCAAACTGAAAAGAATTGAGTAGTGCCACTGAGTGCATTAGACAGACAAGACCTGATTAGGGCATTATCTTCTCATTCGAAATATGAAAATTGAATTCCACACTTGGCCATTTGGACATGTCTCATTTGATGTATAACAACAGTACAGTCTAAACTATAGCAGTCACCTATATATTCCATATATGAAATAAATTTAAGCTAAGCTAGTTACTAGTAACAGCTGTGAAAGCACAGGCTCTGAAACTCATCTGCTGCAGACAAATCTCTAATCTCTTTGGCTCAGATTTATTAAATTTATGTGTGTAGGATTTCCTGTTTAGTCCGTGAAGAGAAATAATCATTTTAGAGGGTAACTCAGACTTCAGGTGGACTAAAATGGAGGTAGAAATGTTTTTACATTGACTATAAAGGCATCCTAGGCCAACTGTAAGATAAATACTCTATCTGTGAAGGAAGATAACAGCTTTGTCACAGCAATATCATGAAGATGAATAGAATACATATGGCTTAGAATAATGATAGCAATTATCTACCTCAGTTAGATAAAATTTCTTGTTCTCTCTTCAACTTGCCTGCTAATACTACACCAATATACACCTGCTCTGTAAAGGCAAAGTTATCCCTTTCTATTTCAACAGTTCAAGGTGTTGCTACAAACCCAAGACCAGAAAGGACATCGTGTGTCACCCATCAAGTAAGGGTACACCCAAAGAGTGATCTCATTCATGTCCTGTAGCCCAGTGATACCAGAAATAGGGCACAGACTTTGTGCTGAGCCTGCACATCCTCAGCCCCAGGCACGTCAGTCTTGGACACTTGTATTGCCCAACTTGGAGCTTCATTTTAGCTGCTTTAGCTGCAGCAGCAATTTTCTTAATGGCCAGGTGGCTATTGCCTAATATATTTTGCTTTTGCTTGTCTTTGCATAATGATGTGGTTTATGTGCACTTTTTATACAGACAGCAATAACTCACAGTTACTCTGCACAGGATGAAATATTTATGATCCCAAGGTAACAACAGAGTGCAGAGGAACACAGACCTGGTATCATAATGGAGAACTCTGAAGAGGCTACACAAGGTACAGTGCAGAGGAGTGGAGGCACGAGCAGATATTTGACAGGGCACAGCCTGACACTCAAGACCCCAGGGCTACAAAAATTCACCTACAGCTGCCTAACAAAATGCAAATCTGTGGTTTTAGGGTAAGACAGAAAAAGTACCAAGCTATGTAAGACATCACATACATATTGAATGGATGGTGTTGCAATCCAAGGGAGAATGAGCAAGGTGTAAAAGAATATTAGAAAACACATTTAAAAAAAAATAAAATAAAAAAAAAAAACCAACAAACCCAAACCAAACCATTAAAACAGCCAGAAGAAGAACCCAGAATGAGGATTAGGAAACACTCAACATCATGCTCATAAAGGCAAAAAGGAAGATGAAACCCTCATTATCAAGGTACCCCTCCCAATGATGCTCTTGGTATCTGACTACTTGCCCTTACCACTCCTCAGCTCCAAAAATTAAAGCTCTGAGTAAGGATGAGCAAAACACCTTGGATAGGAGTAGACACTCAGAAATGTCTATATCCATCTCAAGTGTGTTATTGAAGCTTTCCTCCCCCATAACAGTGTTCTTTCTTTTCTCTTAATAAGTAGCTATGGATTAATAATAATAATAATAACAGTCTTTGATGCAACCATTAAGATTTCAATTACACTAAAAAAAAATTTGCCTCTTACACAGGGAGCACATTTCACCTGCCTGTAAGAAGATTTTGAATCTGAAAATGTTCAATATTAAAGCTAGCCTGATGACTTCATTCCTTTTCTAAGACAATCAGACCAGAAACTCATAGCTCTGACCAAGAAAAGAAAAAAAGCAAAAAACCTACAAATTCTCTTAGCATGAATGTGACCAGTTTCTATCCATTACTGTCTTGTTCTCCACTGTATATATTTACTCTTTCCATATGTACTTGCACAGTGATCACACTCCTGTTAGGCACTGCAGAGCCTAATCAAGACAAAATATTTCTAGTCTCAACTTGTAGGAGTCATGGCCTCTCACAACTTTTTTTTCACAGAGGAAACCCCAGCACAGAAACAGAGCTTATTCAGGAAGTTTACAGTGAGACCTGATGTGACATTTAAGAGGAAAAGAGCAGCCATGACAATTTTATGCTGATTTCAAACGTTTGGGTTTGCTGCAGTAGTTGTTGAGTAGTAACAAAGCAAATTGCAAATACCATAACAATCATGATAATATGTTAATAGTTTTAATTGAAGTAATTTCTGCAGACAATAAGAATTATACTCTAATGTGTTAATTAATATGATTAGGATATGTTGTGAAAATGAGTACGTAAAATTATATCACATGGTATCAGCCCCTGTACATGGAAAGGCATGTACAGGGGCTGGCTCCTCGAGGTGAGATTTATGGACATTAACACACAAGGCTTCAGCAAGGTAAACAGCTGTTTCAATTTTAGTTATAATGAACATTAACTCCACATCCCCATTTCTGCTTAATTAAACCTCTGTCTCTGCAACCGATCAAGAGCAAACAGCAAAGGTAACAGGCACTAATTGGGCCCTGTGCAATTTCAACCTCAGCTTGGAGCCCAAGTGGTCTGTCTGAACCAAAAAACTCCTGCAAAATATAAAAGTTTCTCTGCTGCTTCTCTCTCCAGCATTCCCAACAATTTATTCACTCAAAGCCAAACAATGTGTATGCATCATAAAGAAAAAGAAAGGATCATATGGAAGCACTGCAAAATGTACGATGTGAGAAAATAAATTAAATGCCTTTTCACTGCTGTGCAGCTTGTCACTTCCTTATTATTTCTTATAGAACATCAAGTAATAAAAAAAACCCTGAACCCCTAAGGATTAAAAAAAAAATACTCTCAGGAAATCTCCTGCTGGACACCTGACAGCCAGCTCCGGGGCATTTTGATTAATCTTCAACCTCCCCAAGAGAGGATCACCACTGTGCCAGCACAGAGTTAACCACAGAACCATGGAAGAGACAGAGAAGGAAGCAGCAAGCAACGTGCTCTTTAAGAGCACGTAAAACCCCCACGAGATGCATCTACTAAAAAGAGAAAGCCTCAGGAACCCCAGTGCTGTGTCCCAAATGTGCTCTGAAGAGCCCACAGCCTCCCTGTAAAAAATGTCCCCCCATCCTCCTTGCATCAGTCAGCACCAGGGCAGCTCCATCTGAGAGAAACTGGACATGACAGAGCACAGACTGCTCCTACCACACTTACTGAGGGAAAAAATAAAAATAGAAGGACTTATGCCCCAGAGGACACCAGATAATCTTACATTATTCTGTTAACGAATCTTTAAGACAGGATAGAATAAGAAAATGGTTAAAATACCTCACAGCCCCTCAGATGTGGAAGTGACAGCTGCAGCCTTTCTTCAAGTGCCTCACTTCACGAGCATGCTCCTCAAGGTTTCTTTCCGACCTACAACCTTTATCTGAGCTTCCTTTGTGGCTCAGCAATACAAGAACTGTCGCTTAGTCGTTACGCTGAAACCACTCGCTCCCTGGTTAACTTTTTTTTCCCCTTACAGCTGAAAGCTGCAAGTTCACAAATGTAGAAGGCAAAAGCTAAGGAAAACACCCTGTGGTTCTCTACAAACACACAATAACCTTTAATACAAAAATGCATTTTAACTTGAGGCGCAGTAATAGGCAGTTGGGATTTACATGCACAACGAGGTTCATCTTCAAAAAGCACCATTTTGTAGCTCTCTGAAGGAAGTGGTAAATACTGTGCACTCCCTCACCCCTTCATGGCAGACTGGCTACCTATGCCCTGAACTGAGAGCAGACCTTAAGCATAAATCACTTAATTGCTCCTTTTATTTGATACCCAAGTACCTCATGCTAATAAAGTTAAGCATTAAAGAATTACAATGTGACAAATTATATGCCCATCTCATAAAAAAAATATTACCGAAACAGAGCTGGGTCTGAAAGGCTCTCGACAACGTACAGTGTAGGGCTAATTTTAGATGATTCCTCAATCACTGGACAGTTTGCAGTGTACACAGCCAAGCCAGCTCAATCAACTGGCTTCTATCTCCATGACTCCAGGTCACATTATCTCATGAATGAACTGTTATGTAGGTCAGTCAAGAGTCATCTAATTGGATGCACGTTTCAGCCTTGGCATTTATGCTCTAGATATCAAAGCTGTAGACAACTGAGTAAGTCAAAGGAAAATATGAAGGAAGGGGCTGTGATAATTATTTCAGACTACAGGCATGGGAACAGATGCTAGCAGAAACTTGTATTTAGCCACTTTCATTATAACTGGATATAATGCAGGTGGAAAGTACAGGAGCAACAGGCTCAGTAGCAAGGAGCTTTGCTGGGTCACAGGTTGAAATTTAGTCACATATCAAACTCTGTCCTGCTAACGTCCCTCAGCTTGGCTGGGATGTACATTGGTCTCTGCTGAGGCATGTGCCAAATACGTGTCTGCTTACTTGCAGTAACTGATACCGCCGAGTCGCCATGCAGAGGCCCCCGAGCGGTCACCAGGAAGGAATATTTTTGGTTGTTCCCAAATCAAGGTGGATTCTAGACAACAACAGAACTGAAAGTTTCCATTCTCCACCGCCAATCTGAGTCATGCTTGTACTTAAATGCTTTAAAGAGCAAGGTCTTTGCGGAGACTTCCCAGCATGGCTCATGAGCTGTTTGTTTAGCTTTGCAAGCAGAAAGCTGACATAAAATACACTGGAGTAGTAATCCTGGTAATATTTGGGCAAAATGAAGAATATAAGACTGGAGATGCATGATGAAACCAAAGTGAAAGAGTCCTTGCTTTACAGAAGTGCTTTGACAGACATTTCTTTTCACTTCCCCTTCAATCCAAGCTATTCTAATTTAGATGCAAAAACAAAATTGCAACTGATTAAAATTGGGTTGGCGGTAGTTCCCGTATGAGGAAACACACAGCTCACAATCAGACAAAAGTCAAGCTGTACTTTATAGCAGTGACCCAGCAGCTATTTACTAGTTATTTGTGTATTTTCATTATTCAGAAACAGCTCACAAAGAATTTTCTCTTCCTTTGTGCTCCCCCAACTTTAAAAATTATTTCAGGAGTACAAAGGGTTAAAACTACTGAAGTGAAAGCAAAATGCCCACGGCCAAGTTTTCCTGCAGCCTGTGTACTTGGTTGCATTTTCATCTCCTGTGTCCTGACAGCTGTTATCTTCAAGTGTGCTTCGACATGCCCACTGCTGTTCCAGCAGTATTTTGTTTACCTCAGAGCTTGCTTTTAAGAGCTTTAAAACCTTGATGCATGTAGGTTGTAGAAGGGGGATGCAAGAAATGACACTTATTATACAGGAGGTATTTTTTGCTGTCTTGTCTCCACCTGCTTCAAAACAGGAGTTTCAAAAGAGATTCCAAAGTATGTTAAAAAATAAATAAACTAACTCCCCATGTAGCCCTTTTTAACCTGCTCCCCATCTCCAAAAAAGCCTTCGCTCCAATGTTCTCATGTCCCAGCAACAACTGCTTCGCACTCACATAGTGTGACTCCTAGGAGGATGTGAAAGTAGGTACAAACATCTGTTAATTAAGTCTCAATTTGCACATGAGATGAGTAATACACGAATTTTACAAATGGATATGCTGGAGCACACAGCAGTGAATAAAGCTGGCCAACTTGAGTACAAGACAGAAGGAGGCAGCCCAAGTTTCCTTGTTCTGGCTACTATTATTGCAAATAAAATAAAAATAAAATAAAGGCTATATAAGTGTACCTGAGATGTTGACTTCTAGTCTGCAAAAGACGAAGTCAGAACAATTTTCCAGAAGATAAACACAGATATCCATACAAACAAAAACCCCCACAAACTAGTAATTGATGAATAAAATTGCATCAGGTCCAATTTGCAAGACAGAGCATTAATGTACTTTTAATGGCTGAACCAAGGGAAGGGTCATTATACAAAGTTTTAATTCTAGTACATTAGTGCTGCATTTATACATTAGCAGTTAATGTGATAATGTCAAACTCTCCACTTGTTGTGACATCATAAAAAATAAGGGATGTTTGAAATTCTTTTGGACAAAAAATATAATCAGAGCTATTATTAAGCTTTCCTTCTCCAGTCATTGAGAGATTGTTTATTCTGTTGTATCAATTTTACATGCAAGATGAAAACTATAATGGAAGGGCAACAGATGCTAAAAATGTAAATCTTTGGTAAATTGCACAATCAACAAAGGCAGACAAGGTTTTGCTGCTGTTTTTCAGTTGTTGTTGGCTTTTTTTTTTTTTTTTGCAAATGAAATAATTTTAAGGCTCCTTGACCTGTCAATGGCATTTTTAATGGAATGCAGGAAATAAATTAACAGTAGTGAAAAAAACCAAAAGTGAATGTGAAAGTCAGCTTGAGGAAACAGCCTCTTCAGCAGAGATGTTTTTTTGATTCTTGAAAAGCCACATGCAAAGTTCTGAACTCGGCACTGTTACAACAGGCTGATAAGGCTCAATGCTAATTTTGGGTAGTTCGGGATCAAAATTCAATGTGTTGAGCCCAGTATGCAGACACTGTGTCTATCCACCAAAGGCAAAGTATCCTCCCAGGATTAGCACTTACAGCAGACTATTCCCCGGAAGATCACACCTAGATCTTCCTATACGTTGCTTCTAAATCAAGATGGTTGTGTGTTATACTACAAAACTTTAGCTTCCCCCCTCCAGCCTGTCTTCCTCATTCACTTTCTATAGATTATCATTCAGCAACATGAACATTTCCTGAAGGTAATTACCTGGCTGCAATTCAAGACATTAATAAAAACTGCAGTTTCCTTTGGCAAGTGGCCGTGTTTGGGAGCGGTGGAGGCATGAACACAAGGGTAGGTGAACCTGTGCAGGCTCTGCCACAGCCTCTTTTGACTTGCCTCTTGCTTCCTACAAGTGCTTTTACCCCCCTTGGGGTTTTGACAGGGGCCCCGTGTTTCTCAGGAGTTATCTGCTGCCTCTTGGATTGATTTTTTTTTGCCCCCAGAGCTCTGGCAGATGATCTGCTGTGGATGATGCAGGGCTCTGCACATCTCGGCTGTTGGGAAGCCCTGGGGTGTGGTTGGGGCTCATCACCTCTGCAGGCACACGGTGGCAATTTTGCTAAACCACATCCTAATGAAAAAAGGGAAACTAGGTCACAGTCTTTGCTTTCACTAGTAAGCAGGTTTTGTTCTTTTCCTGACATTTTGTCTTTCCTGCAACTCCGTCACCTTTTCTCAGGGGTTGGCCTGATTCACCACTGCAAACTATCCCACCTGAAGGCAGGTTTAGCTTTGCTGTAGTCAGGCTAAGAATATTAGAGAATTTTGACCACTGTGCTCAGGGCAGCATGGAGCTGATTAGAGCCGAAATCCTCAAACGTTCCTGAGTCATTGTTGACGAAGATGCCACCAAAAATTCGACCAAAGAAATGTTGGATCACATTTGGGTTTCTTCATCTTCAGACGGCTGCATCTGTGGCCCTGACTACCACTGATACTTGTCTTTATTATTTTATTCTATTACGAAATGGCTTTTTCCCCCAACCCCCTAAAAACTATTAATGGAAATGACATAAGTTTTCATTAGTTTACATTATTCTTCCCATGATTTTCCTGACCCATTTCTTTTATCCACACTGTGAAAAACCTGCCATACCTTCAGTACAGTAACTGTTTATAGTTGCTTTACCATGCAAATACTTTCTCTTTTCTCACAGTTTGGTGGGGGTTTTCTTGTTTGTTTGCTTTGGAGGCAGGTGCTTATGGACTTGCAGACACAGTAAAGTTGCATCAATGTTTTGAGGACTGTTTGAATCTCTAGTTACTTTAGATGCATAGACAAAGGAATATTTCAAAGATTTCTTCCTTTTTGACAGATATCCAGAACTATCATCCCTTCTTGTGGGCACTGAACTCATGCCACTATCACTCTGAAAGAGATTACACTAATTCTCTTGTCTGAAAAAGTATGTAGGCTTATGCAAAATAAAGTAAAATTTATCAGTAAAGAAGCAGCTGGCATTTCATAGTGCCCACTAAACTATTAACTAAGCATGCAAATGGGCAGCATAGACCTTCTTTTGGGACAATTTATGCAATTATGAATATGTAAGTTGTATTTTCATGTTCTGTTTTGACCTCTGCTTACTGAAATGTTGACAAGGACACATATTTTGACTGCAAGTCATGTTTTTGATGCATCCAAAAATACTCAGCACAAATCAAAATCTAATCTGGAAGGACACAACCAATTATATTGCACAGGAGCCTTGGGTTTCTCTTCTAAAAATGGGCAAAGTAAGTTTTTAGTCTATGTGGCTTCAAAGAAATTAAAATTAAAACACGAAAGAAAGTTCCTAAGACAAAGAAACATATATGGTTAGATTTTAAAGTTCCTTTGTGTCACAGAAATCTGGTATTTCTCCATCAATTTAAAGACTCCTAAAGGCATGATATTATTTCTAATCACCTGAACTTAGCAGCATCTTCCCATTTTGCAAATTGTTTTAGGTTTCTCTAAGCTCTTTGATAGTTTTAATTTGCAGGGACACATGAATGGAAGCCTTCTTTGCTAAACACATTGTGAGCTCCATCCAACACAAAGATCAGTGCCAAGAGCTGCTTTATGTCGAAGTCTGACGAGGAAGGTGTCCTGGTGGGACTTACTATGGAAGAATTGTGCCTATTTTAGTTCATTTAGCTTTTAAACACACAGCTTCAGAGAAATGCAAAATTGCCCCCTGCATCCCCCCAGAAGGCAGCCTGAAGTGGCTGCAGCTGGGCTCCCAAGGCACTTGCAGTCAGATCAGGAAAACATGCAGACAACAGTATATGCTACAGAATGGTGCAACTCACAGCTCGTATCTCCAGCACTCCAGCAAGTGAGGTAAGCAAGGTGATTAATATCATGGAAAGAAATCAGAAAGCAGAAGACTAAAAGTGAATAAAATAAAATAAATTTTAAAAACCGCCATCCACATTTATCTAAGTTCCATCAAAACCCAACCTGCACAAATTCTCTCCTGGCTCCCTTTGCTGTGAAAGTTTTACACCAGAGCTATTTGTTGCACTGGGGAAAATGCAGCTGGAAAAGAGATAAGAAAGGCATGAAAATGGAAGGCCTTATGACAACCATGCTTGGCTTTGTATAAGGATCATGTTACACTGGATAAATCAAGTGTAATGGTATGTGATTGGGGCAGGTAAAGACAGGAGCACTAAGGAGTACAGCTGTGGTTTAATGCTTTCCTCGGCACGCTGGCACAGGGTTTCCTTATCAGCCCAGGCTCGCTGACTATCACAAACCTGAGCCAACCAGGAAAAATTTCCATTACAGAATATTTATAGGGTAAAAGGTTAACTAATACAGAGAAGTGGGGCTGAACTCGCCGCAGAACACAGTCAAGGAAAGAAATCTGGAAAAGTTGAAAAGGCTGAATTTTGGTACAGAGCAAATGCTAGGAAAAAGTTTAGAAAAAAATAAATCACTTGGACTTAAAATTCAAACTGAAAGCAGGTGGTCACATGAAAGCTTCTAGATAAGAAACCCAGAATTTCTAGAAAAATTAGATTATTTAATGTCCAACTATGGCCAGCAGAACTACATATTTTAAAAGGGCCTGAGTCGGAGCACTGGTTACTTGCTGCATGAAAACTGAAAAAAAAACCAAAAAAACCCCAGTATCTTTTAAAGGTGGTATTTTTAAGCTCTGAATTGTTTTGGGAAGGCCAGAGATAAGAATGGTGATTGTAAAGAATTATATTGGTAATTCTTGCCCATAACTAGCAACTTAGATATAAGACACAATGATTGACTAACATAAAAGGAGAAGATTCACACAACTTTACAGAACTAGGATACTTGGGATTGGAAACATTTTGGAAATTGGTAAATTGATTTTAAAAATTACTTGAAGCTTTTGAAAGCAGAACTTGAACACAGTACACTGAAGGCAATAACATTTTCCAGTTTTTAGCCCAAGACTTGTGACAAGTTAATAAAGAAGGGGAAAATATCACATTTCTTTTTTTTCATTAAGGTGCTTATGCAGTTGAAATGAACACACAGCATATATCAAACTTCCTATTCACTTAGTGTCTCAATTGTTATTTTTTTAAGCCTATGATCTTGCAGTAAAATTAGTAAGCTGAAACTCATCATTAGATTTACCAAAAGATAAGTTTTAACTGATGAGACCCAGATGGGAAGCATTATGTTCATACTGTAGTTTGAATCTAAATGTTAAAAACAGGAAACCAACTGAAAATTCAGTTTGTTCATGTTTTTAACACCTTCTTGCTAAGCTTAATAGTTTTGCATTGTGCAATAGGAATTATTGGGCAACAACTGCTACACCACTCTGAATTCTGACAGATGGACCAAAGTTCCAACAGCAGTATTTAAATTTCTGCATTTTCAAATGCTTTATATATTATTACATTGTCTCAAAGCTACTATAGAAAACTGAGAACTCAGTTCATGTGTGAGTGAAAAAAATCACAGAATTGTAATTGGAGATAGCTATATTAATAGGTATCACATAGAATTTATGTGAAAATAAAATACTTCTGGAAAGTTGGAGAAGGATAAGCTGTTTACAAGCTATTAGATTCCTGAGATTTTGACACAACATTTGTCATTTTGCAGGGGTTCTGTGAGGCCTTCCCACCACACCAGCACAGTAACATTCTCTTGTCCTTTTCACCCAGCTCTGCAGACCTTAAAGCTCAAAATGAGCACAGATACCAAGGAAGGCACATGCTCATGGTTGCAAGCACTTGTGGCGTGGTGCATTCTGTCTTCATGCTGGAGCAGAGCTCCACATGTGCAAGTGAAGAACACAGCAGCACGAGACTCTTGTGAGTCACCACCACAACAGCACTCTCCTTTCTTCGAGCCCAAAACATTTGGATTATGGGAAAAAACACAGTTCCCAATGTACTGCACCCCACAGACCTGCTCTGTAAGCTGATCCAACATGCTTTGAACAAGGTTTTTTGCAGGAAAATGCCCATGAGCTGAAACCTAAATCTTCCTGGAAGCATGCACTAGGTCTTCCCTTCGTCTGAAGAAGTCAGGATAGTTTTGTAAGAGAGGATAATGTAGGTGTTTTCTAGTTCTTGATATCTTCCTGTTCCTTCAGCAGGATTTTGAAAAAGACAGTGCCTTTTGCTAGCTGCAAGAGCAAGAAAGTGTCTGGAGAAATCTTTAGGAAAGAGAAGGTTTGCCATTCACCAAAGACTTAACAAGAGCAAGGCTGCCTCTCCCAGCCACACTGCTGACTCTCCCTGGACTCTCTCCACCCTGCATAATGCTCACACACAGAAGAGGAGGAAACTTCCATCTCTCCCATTGCACAGCACCATCTGCTTTCCCAAAAAACATGAAGGAAAAAAAAAAAAAGAACCTGAAAGCGCAGAGATAAAAAATGGAAAGCAGATGAAAGTATTTATTTCAAAACTTGAGTATTTAAAGCATCACTCCCTTTTGTCCCCTCCACTTAATGAAGGGACTGGCAGATGCCTCTGCCAGAAGATGGAAACATGTCAGGTCCCCTGGACTGTCCTTTCACCTGCAGGGCCAGAGACAGCAGAGACAACCATGAGCTCAGGGCCTGATCCAGCAGCTAGAATTGCCTCATCTTAACAAAAACACCCAACAACTGAGGGACATGAACTTTTTCTGAGATACATCCCTCCCACAAACCAACCAGCCGCCTACTAAGACTCCAGTTATCGGCTCAGAGCAGCAAGGTTTTGTACAAGTCCAGTCTAATGCCTCATGAAGCAACAATTTTTAGCACAAGAGCAAAGCTCTTCACCAAATCTGGTCCTTAAGACTATTTCCTCCTACAACCAAACCAATTTGTATACCCTCACGTGGTTACAACCTCCTAACACAACTTGAATGCTACTGCAAAAAGTTTGGCTGACTCCACAGATCACCCATGACACTTGTGGTAATTGGTAAATAAGAATGGGCTGCACATGGCCCAACAACAAATCCAGAGATCCTGAGGAAGAACAGCAGGTGCAGTGTGGAAAGCAGAAAAAAAAAACAAACAAACAAACAAACAAAAAAACCAACAAACTAGCAAGTTTTATATTGAAGATAAAATTTAAAATGTCTACTTCAGAGAGGCTGCATTAGGTTTACGCAGCAAAGCAAGGGCCTGATGTTAGTGCACTGGCTTTTCAAGAACTATATGTAAAAATAAATTATGTCATTCAGTTTAACTGAAAAAAAAACACCAAAACACCAAAACAAAAAATCCAAGCACAGAGCCACAAAGGGACACAGTCAACAAATAGATAAAATATTCCTTGGTGAGGTAAACACAGAATATAAAACAAAGCCACCACCCCAAAGAGGCCCAAGGAACTCTTATCTCAATGGACCCAGACAGCAGCATCTGTCTCCATCAGGAGCTATCAGGAAATCTGACTCACCCTGGTCCCTACCTGGTGGCAGCAGAGCAGACACATGTAAGGTATGGCAGACAAGAACTCAAGAAATCATACTCTATACTACTCACAGCCAGCCTTCCAAAACCTCCCACTCCTTCCCCATAGGAAACCAGAAGTAAGACACTCACTTCTCTAATTTTTTTTTCCCAATAATGAAGTTTAGCACTTCTGAGAAACACCCAGGATAATGTTGCTTCAGAAAGTGCAAGTAAATAACAAGCAGTATCTTCCAGCCCACGGGGTAATAAGTTACACCCACAATCCTATTTAGCACTTTACATAATTCACAGTTTCTCTGGTTACATACTTCGTCAAATATGACATCCAGCTGGGAAAGTTGGTCCACTTTATTGTCATATGGCAGTTGCTTACTTTGTATCATCCAAATATCAATTAAAAAGCAAAAGCAGAACTGTAAGGCAGCTATCTTCGTATTTTCATGTCACACTTGCATACATGCACACAAATACTTCCTGTCATTCAAAGAGGAGAAATAACCCTGCCTGGAATGTAAACCAACTTTACACTTAGGCAGCAAGTGTAATTTCCAAAAACCTTGAAAAAGAGAACAACAAACAGACACACTTAAATTCTGTATCAGCTGTTTTAGTGGTGCAGTTTTCAGATAACAGAAATGAAATCATAATATGCTGTCAAATAACAGATCCAGCTCCCAGAAGTCAACATGCCAGCTTTTTAAAAATACAGCATATGGATACACAAGCCTTTGTGGATACATATGCACTTAGCAAATATTAGAAAAATCAATCAGAATCAAAATGCAAACTCACTGAAAAGACTAGATGCCTTGTGTTATTAATTTCTAATTCTAATTGCTTGATTTCATTCATCAGCATTTATATATGCACCAGTACACTACTGAGGCAGTTCAAATTAAATAAATCCCATTCTTTTCCCCAGAAAAGTAATGGATTCTAACAGTTGTTTTATTGCAATGAGAGATATTAACATGTAATTCTACTCCTAACTCCAGGTTATAATCTAAGTGGATCCATTGATCACAAAAGGCAACAAAAGGCAACAAAAGAAAGTTTTGCTTGATGCTGATGGCAAATAAAATCCTGACCAGATTGTCCATTAGTGTCAGTGGAAATCCATCCAGTATCCAAGTACTACACAAATATTTTGCCACTGGCTAAGTCAGAATCATGGCACACAAAAAGTAAAAAAATACCAGGAAAGGGCACATAATGAATGTACAACAAACCCATATTGTTTTTTACAAATGTAGCAAATTCATTACAAAGGATTTTACCTCCCACAAAATAAAGCAAGCATAAAAAAACCCAGAGGAAAAGATTTCTATCCGAGGAGTTACCTGAGGTTTCTATACTATTTTTCATGCCTAGCTCTCACAGCAGGTTACAAGTGCAAGTGGAATCATCTGTAACCTACAGATGGACGGAATAAGGTTAACTAGGGCAACAGAGAAAGTCAGCAACATATTCCACAGAAAAAAACTGCCTCTAACATGCACTGCATTAACAAACAGCCTTTGGAAAAGTAAATTTGACACCCATGGGGGCAGAAAAAAAGTTTAATTAATTAGTGGGGTGTACCACTATCCATTTAATGCACTCAGATCCCTATGGTTTAAATCTGAAGTTACATATGTGTATTGTATACACACAGAGTGAGACAGTTGAGAGGGGAAAAATGGAAATTAGATGAGGAAAAAAAAATTGTGCTCCTTAACTCAAGCACTAAAATCACTACAAAAGAGTAACAGCTATGAAATATTTAAGAGTCAACATTAATATCATTAGACTTCAAAGGATATCACCTTCTCAGTGCCAGCTTCTTGCATTGATCATCTGCAGAATGAGCAGCTTCACATCAGTTTGTTTGCAGAAGCTTCTTCCAAACCACATCAGCCAGAAATGAAACACTGGAATCCTCTAAAAGCCATAAAACGCCCTTGCAGAGATCGGCTCTGCACCTTCTCAAGCCCACCCCGGTATTTCTCAGGAACTTTGTAAATAATTTAATATTTCCATGGGGAGAATAGGAACGCTCTTTAAGAACAAGAAGATATTAAACGCTAACAAGGAGATAATAGGCTTTTGAACATGAAAAGTTATATATTTGCAAAGCCTTCTTCCAGTTTTCACACAGTCTTTTCTCCATATGTAACTGCAGTGGGTAGAACAGCAGTAAACATTCAAACTGCATTGCATTATTGTGCATAATAAGAGCTTGACATTTTTATTTTCTCCAAGGAGAAGCACTGCCTATATGCTCTCTAGTGGATGAACAGGGTTTTTACAAGGTCCCTCCTTCCCCCTCCTTTAAATGTGATCATATATGAATTGAAAGGCTTTTATTCTGCCAGAATCCCAGTCCAAGGTTTTGTGTTTCTCTAGCAACGATGACACACTAACAACTGAAGCAGGGCAGAGAGCAGCTTCTCCCCCATCTCTCTACAGCTTCAGGTGCCATCTGTGTCAGGAGTCGGAACACCACGTAACTTTTGACCTGGACACTGTCAAGGACCAAGGCTAAATGGATTAGTATAAAACTCTTTTAAAGACATGTTTTGAAGTGTATGTTTGCCATGGGTATCCATACAGAAGTCCTTCAGAGGCAATTCCAGACCAGCACAAGTAACCGCATTCATCCAGAAATCAAATACCAAGTTACTGTGGTATGAATTCACCATGGAGGGGGTCTTCCCTTGCATCCCTTCTGCACCACACTTCTCCAGGGCTCAGAAGTCTCAGCTGGAAGGAAGGAGGCTGTTAACAAAGTATTTCCTAGAAAGAGTTTGTTTCTCATACTGAAAGCATGTTGGGGAGGGATGCAAGGAGAAGGGACCCAAGTGTGACCTAAATAAAGGCCACCACAGTTTCACAAAAAACTGCTCCCTCACACAAAATAGCCAGCAGTTGGGAAGTTCATATGATGATTCACTGCTGCAAAAATAGGTATCTGTGCTTTAACCATTTCTGGGTAAACTGAAGGCTTTAGGCTCCAAGAGCAATGGCCTTTTGTTAATCTGTTAAAACAAGCTATCCTAAAGATGATCAGAGTTCTCCCATTTTAGCAGAGACATTCTGCAAGAAATCCTCTCCCCTCCCAGACAGCAGGTGCACAGGCTGCAAGAGCCCATTTTCCTTTAGATTAGCTGTATGCATCACCTCTTAAAAATTTATAAATCACTTAGCTTTCCAAGAGCCAAATTCCCAACAGAGTAACTGGAATTACAGCCATGCTAGCAGTAAAGGAGGGGAGAGTTTGTTAGAGTTGGCATAATACAGTGACCAGTACTATAAATTACTTTAGGAAATGGCTGCTAATGCCCTTTCTGTGCAGGCTTGGGGGATACTGTTCTCTCTGCAGTCCACTTCTGTGGAAATTAAGGAATTTTAGTCATCTGAATGGAGAATATAGGCTTCTGCTCATCTGAAAGCATTTTTTTCCACCTAGAGGGCATAATCACCAATTACATCTAGAGAGTATAAATTTAATTATTTTTATTAGCTAATATGGTTTCTATCAGCAAGGAAAGAAAATGCACTCTCAGAACTATGATAAGAAATTAGCATGTTCACAACAAACAGCTAATCCTTGCTATAGGAGGCACTTCTTGGGATGGGTCCTTAGAGCTGGCTGATGAAGAGGTCCTGAAGGAGGCTTTGATGAGCAGTGAAAAAACCAAAACTGCAACAACAAAGAAAACCCTGAAACCCTTCTTCATTCCTTCTCATCTCACCTTTTCTTTTCTTCCTGACTCTGATTTCTGAATTTTAAAAGTCTTCAAAAATATATTTTTGTATTTTGTGCATTCTGCACACTGAAAGCCATGTATCTCTCCCTTTTTGGCTTTTGAAGTCTGGCATTTTTGTAGACTGCCTTACTCCGGGACTTCAATTTTGTTTTGCTTTGAAAATATTCATTAAAAAAGCACATTTTTAAAATGCCTCCCTTTCTTGGCTTCTGCCCACATCCCTAGGTCTTTCCACATGTCGTGTTGCCCCATCTCAGACGCCTGAGGCTATGTAAGTCACCTGGTTGGCTCTTTCTCTAATCAGGGACAGAAACTGGCCCTCCAAGGTCATTTTTCCATCTGCTGTACACCAGTGGTTCAGGAAGAGATGCATATCCAGCTCTGGGATGCCCTTTCTGCTCGACCAAGGGGCACAGAGGAACCCAAGATTACAGACTCAGATTTCTGAGGTGGCTGCTTGAGCCAGGGCCAGTAATTCCTGTTTTAAGCCCTACGTGTCCATGAGCCACTGTGATACAGGGATCCATATGTAGGAAACCACCTCTGTAGCACAACCAAGCACAGCATGGGTGAATACCTACAGCATTGTGGGGAGGTGGTGTTGCAGCTGGGCAAGATGGATTTCTGCTAATTATCACCCCAATATCACCTGGGGCAGCAAAGAGACATAAGTGCTGGTATTCTGCAGTAGGCACAGCTCTGTTGGAGCCTGGAACTTGAGTGGCTCACTCCACAGCCTCTGCCATTGTCTTTTGTCAGCACAACCCGTGGCAGCCAGGATTAAAGCCTGCTGAAGGTGAACCTCTGAAAGCAGCACAGACACAACCCCGGGTCTATTAAGTGCCAGGAACCACCTGCTTTGCATCGCATTCTCTTGAAAGTACAACCATCCATCAGGTTTGTCTTTTCCTTGCAAGCATCTCTAGGGGAGAGGCAGAAACACGAGTGCTGCAGTGTGACCTTCCTCCAGCTCCAACTTTTTCCTCTCTCTTTACTTCTCCCTCACTCTGCTCCAGAGAGGTGCTGCCTGACTCGAGAGCTGCAACCAAAACCGTGCTGCAGCACCTGTGTGCAGGGTGAATCAGCTCCTTTCCCCCCCAAAAAAGGCTGCTAGGGGAGCTGGGGCAGTTACATAAGGCTGCAGCAGCTCAGGACAGTTGATGTCAGAAAGATGAGGCAAGAGCAGCACTGGCAAAGCTCATCAGGTGCCTCTCACAGAGTCCTTGCCAGGTAACCCTTTATGGTGAAGTGCACAGGCCATGCTGAGCAGTAACTCACATTTCTCATCTCTTTACAGCAAAGGCCCAATGACTTCCAGCCCTGTGTGAGGTGGTGGAATTAGAGCTCCTTTTCCACTCCTGGCTGTGTGCAGGAAGCAGCTGCTAATTGTCCAACAGCTCTGGAATGATGAAGGGGGGTTGACAACCCCTTCGAGGCATGTCCTGGCTTCTCCACACACCACTGAGGCTGAGACTGAGGGAACCAGGCTGCACCTTGCTATAGGAGCCGTGTTGCTCCTTAAGCATCCCTGAAGGCATCATTATATCCACTGTCATTAGGGCTCTCTCTGCTCTATGGGAAGGGAAAAGGTGACTAACGACTGCCATAGGAGAACATCCAGCTAAGCACCTTACCCACTGCACTCCGAGCTACAGCTGGATCATTTGAAAACACCCAAACTGTCAACCCTCTATCACATATTATTTTAATTGACTGCCATTTCGGAAACATTTTCCAACCTGGGAGTTTGCATCCTACTTCCAGTCTGCAAAGTCATCAAAAATCCTCCCAAGCGTTTTCCATTTTCCATATTCCTTCTCGGTTTTTGAGGTTATGCATTTATATTTATTTCCAAAACCTCTCACAAAGCTCCCCTCAAAGGGGGCTGGAATTTGCTGCTCAGAAGCATGGCATGCATATTTGTATAGCAATGCTGACCACATTCACAAGGGACTGCCTGTGATCACTAACACACCAGACAGGAGGATTTTCCATATGACTTCTTTTTTTTGGTTGTTTTTTTTCTTGATTTTTTTTGTGGGTTTTTTTTGAGTGGTTTTATATTTTGTTGGGATTTTTTTAATCACAATGTAGTAATCACAAATCCTGGGAGGAGATTTACTATCTGCATTACTGTCTCTGAAGCTGCCCTTTTTTACACCTTTAAACACATCCAGAAAACTTGTTCTTTACTCCCTGCCAGGATCTTTCTGCTTCACCACTCCCAACATGTTCCTTTTTCATCACGTCCTCCCCCTTCCTGCTCATTTGTTTTAGTAGCTCTTCCCCAGGACTCTGTAATTCTTCAAACAGTTCCTTTTAGAGGGCAGCACCTCCTTGACTGCACTAAAATCCCTTCTGAAAACACATCTGCTGAAGTGCCTGTAAGAAATTAGTCCTGAAAATTGTGTGTCTCTTTATATGCACCCGTGTGCCAGTTTTCCAAGCCCAGATTCACCTACCCAGGTGCACCCTAGACTTCAGCTGGGAACAACGGATTAAGAATGGGGCGAGAAACACCTCTGGTGGATCATTCTGAACACCTAAGATTTAATGTAATAGAACTATTAATAATACATAAGAAAAGAATTATCCAGAGCTTCTTAGTCAGAAAAATCTACAGCTCAAGTCCCATCTGAATCGAAGAAAGATTTTTTTTTCCTGTTCACTGGGACATGAATTAATACCAAGTACATAACCTACATTTCCAGTTGAACGTGCAGCATTGCATACAGCCCTCGCTTTATATTTTAGCTCCATCTTCCAAGTATAATCGTCTTAAACTTGCACTGAAATGCACTTGTCATTTGCTGCCCATTGTGACAACCATCAAGGCTTTTTTTTAAAAATCCTGTTCCCTGTTCTGTTGTTCTGAATCATTAACCCCATCTCCAGTTTTAGTATTTACAGCCCTAAATTGGATGGATGGCTTGTTTTCAGCACAGGAGCCCAGATTGCAATTGCTGGTGTCTCTCTTTCTCTTAATTTTCAGCACGATGTGCACAGGGTTGAATTCTCCAAGTGGTGGGAGGCAAAGTGCTTAATGCACAAACCGGACCACATCCTCAGCCCTGGACTCAGTGGGGCCCTACATCATTAAAATTAGGCACTTAGTTAAACGCTTTGCTGAATCAGTGCCAACAGCCCAGGGCCTAAAAGCCCTGAGCACCTTCTTTAAAAGCAGATCTTCTCCCCACTCCACTCCAGTGCAACCAAAAAGTTTCCAGCGCACACACGAACTTATCTTTGCTCTCTCAAACGGTGTCTAATTCAAGCTTCTAATCTTGTGGCTTTTTATCTTATTCATTGCTCCCTGAATGTGGAATTCACTATCTATTTTCAAAAGGCAAGTAAGTACAACCACTGTTTCCTAGACAACAGAAGAGCAAAATTAACTCTTCCCTTACCCCTCCCAAAACGCTGACAGAAATATTAAATTTTGATATGAACCACAGCAAAGAGGAGTTACTTCTGATATAACTGAGGTTATAAAGCAGTGCATGGGGGGAAAAGAGAGTGCCATGCTGCTATGTCACCTTGCCTTTCACTTCATAGACCTTCACAAGCAAAACACAATTAGCCTGGGCTACAGAATCTACAGACTCATCTTGGCTTATAGTAATTAGAGCAGAGAAAAGAAATTTTTAAAAATTTATTCATCTACCATGGGTAAAAATTCCTGCTTTTGCAGCAGGGCACACAAACAGAAAATTACAGTTGATTGTCTTTGCATGACATTTCTGTGCGCAGCAGCAGTGATCTCTTCTCTGAGGTCACCCATGACACTCCCCAAGGGAATGGCCTGAAGTTGTGTCAGGGGTGGTTTGGGCTGGATATGAGGAAAAGTTTCTTCACCCAGGTATTTGGGCACTGGAAGAGGCTCCCCAGGGCAGTGGTCACAGCACCAAACCTGACAGAGTTCAAGAAGTGTCTGGACAATGTTCTCAGGCACAGGGTGTGACTCTTGGGGTGTCCTGTGCAGGGACAGGAATTGGACTCAGTATTCCTTAAGGGCCTCTTCCAACTCAGCATATTCTGTGATTCTGAGGTGCAAATCACAGAGCTGCAAAGAAACAAAGCTCAAATTAAGCTGAATCTACCATCTTGATAACTCTGTGATGGGCGGTCACCCAGCAGGATTCCTGGTCTGCCTAAACTCCTCTGCCTTTATAACCTGGAATCCAGTGATGCCTCATGCTGGGGAACCTGTACCTGCTTTTATATTATGTCCTTGTGAAACTGCTGGTCTGCACCACTCTGAGGTGACACTAACAGGGAATAAGCATTTTTAGACACCAATAAAATGAAACTGTTTCAATTTGTTTTATGTTGTAGTGGTTTGCAGTTAGTTTTACAAGCCTGGAGAATCCTCAAGTCTTTCATGGTTGTGTTCTGTACACATTTGCTTGGGTTGTGCTCGTGCACAGCCTTACAGCCCAGACCAGAGTGAGCCTTGAGACAAACCACAATCAAATAAAAGGGATTTGGGAGAATGTTTATAAGAGATGTGAAGAAGAGATTAATTTTCTGTGTCAGGGAAAACTCTGAAGACACCATACAAGTTCTCTGCAGGTATGTATTGTGCAAGAGCACAGTCTGCAAGCCTGACACATGATCATAGCATGGTTCACGTAATTCATGGATGTTTTTGAGGAAAACATCTACAAGATAAAGAGCACTTGCAGAATGATTGGAACAGCAAACATAGGAACACTATTATAGACTTGTACAGTTGAGAACTTGGTAATATCAGCATCTCCTCAGTTTCCCAGGAGTCAGTACCACATGCTGTCTGGTGTGAAGAAGAGAGATAACAAATCTCTTCCTCCAATACAGACATGTTTGGAGTTTTTTGCTCACTTCCTCTAGCCTCAGTGTACAGCACAGAAATCCATCACGCTTCCCAGACTTTTCCCCTTTACCAAAACCATTGATGCTTATGTAGAGCTGCACTGGTAAATGAGGAAAGAAAAAAAAACAACAAAGAAAAAAACCCCCACAAGTGTATGTTGTAAAGGAGGGAAGAAACAGGTTTCTTAATAGTTACCTAGTAGTGCTTAAATACAAGCTTGGACACAACATATTCATATAAACTGTATTAGAGCACTTGTACATATATATATTCAGGCACATTTTCCTCCTTTCCAGGCCATGTCGATCTGCAAGCTGCCCTGAATGTCAGAGATATCCAAGGAGGGCTGCAGATAAGAATTTTAGACTTAAAAGTACAACTCACAAAATGCATTATTTGGCTGTCAAACCAGGACTTGCTAAATTAATGAAGCATTTTAATTCCCAGATCAACAGAAGCAAAGTTAATTTTGTGAAAGTGTGCTAGATTCCAAACCTATTACTATTAAGACTAACTTAAACCTCATCTACATTCTTCAGGGAGCAGGAGAGGAGAATAAACAGAGGTGAAATTAAGCACAAATGTGAAGTGGTTTTTTTTTTTTTTTTTTGACTGCAGTATTTTTGAGGAAAGAAACTTAGAGGCCTGTTAGCACTAATTCCTAGTAGACTGGTCCATTTTCCTGCAGCCTACCAGATGCTATTTTATTTATGCACACTTCTTTTTTTCCCTTTTCACCCTACAACAACCAGCAAATGCATTTAGTTTTGCAGAGGTTAAGCCTGTATCTCCCAAATTATTATTTGAGTTGTAGGAGCTATTCAGGCCTTTCATGGGTCAGGGTCCCCAGAATTAGGTTTTGTATAAACACAGTACAAGGAAATGGTCTTTTTTCTAAAGATCCTGCACAGTCTCAGGTCTCAAATGAGTCTGAAATGAGAAACAAATCTACTGAACAAAAGGAAGAAATGCAGAACTGAATGTGTAGCCTTCCTTTAAAGGAACAATTTTACTTTATATTAGAAAAGGTATGATGAATCTGATGTTCTAAGACAGAAAGTTTTGGGATAGGGGGGCAGTGATGAGATGAGACAGGATATATGATCTCTACAGGCCAGGGAAGATTTAATTCTGAAGATTTGTCTTGCACTGTCCTTGTGAGTCCTGAACTCATTGGCTTTGAGACTGAGGGATGGAAAGGCTCTACTCTTTTCAGCACTGCACAGGAAATCACCTAGCAATTTGGCAAGCAGGTGACTTGGTTGACATGGAGACACCAAGGTTCAAGTTTCTCACTCAAATCAGGCCAGTCCAGACAGTGGCCCACTTGGTAGCTTGCTAGCTCACCTAGATCCATCTTTCACCTGCTTCCACCCCTGAGGAAAGGACTGTTCCTTGATAGAAAGCTGGTGGACTTCTACAAAACCAGCTGGATAACACAGACGTTTCGCAATGAGAATATTTTCACCACAAGTACCCAAACCACATAAACCCTAAGTCTCCATCCTCACTGTCAGCATTTGACAAAGAGCTTCTGAGACAAGCCTGCATTTGGGATGCTTCTTTTGCTCTTCTTGAGACTTCTGCTTTCTAGTTGGCTCTAGGGCTCAGCCCAGACAAATGGGTCAAATGGGACCAGCCAATTAACACCACATTCTTCACCTAACTTGACTCCAGTCAAGATGGATTACATAAAGACAAACCTGACACCAAAATCTGGTCTAATTTCTGTGCAACACACACGTGTCCCACCAGGCCCTTCAAAGGGAAAGGCCTGAGTAAATATTCGACAAATCCAAGATTTATCAGCCCCATACAGGCATTTTGATCAGTGGATGTCTCTAGGATAAGAAAAAGTGGGACCTGAAGGGACAAATGCCCTCCATGTGGCAACCGTGGAAGAATTGTCATCTTTTTATACTGCATTAATCCTACAAAAGAAGGTACTCACAAAGATACTTTTAGGGACAGGATCTGGGTTCCCTCTACAGACACCAGACAAAAAGCTCCTCAGTGGAATGCAGAGCAACATTTGGCTCCAATAAGACATTTCAGAACTGGAGCCTCTCATTCTCCAGTGATTATGGAGGATGCCAAGAAATAAAATCCTCCTTGGAAATACCTCCAAAGGCTCCAGGCTGCTTTGAAAGGACAGTTTTATATTAAGATGAGAGCACAGATTCAACTTTTCTGGGCTTCAATATCAAATTTTCTTTACCAAGACATTGACACACTTCATAAAACTGCTCAGGGCTCCTCAGAGAAAAAGCACTAAGTTAAAACTAAACCATCACTACTTCCATAGAAAATGAATATGAGATTTAACAATGTATTTCTGTGCTTGCAAAAATGGGGAGGAAGACTAAAATAATTGTCCTGATTTTCAGTGTCTAACTTTAGACACCCAAATTTGAAAATTTAGGTCATGTGACAGTCTATGCTATTTAAATCTCATCCTCTGGATTACTGCAACACAAAGCCACCTTTTACTGCTCCTGTGGTTGTGATTTTAAAATGAAAACTGTTCAGGGCAAGAAGTTTTTCCCTGTATCAAAATGTTCTGAAAACTCCATCAATGTATTCATCAGCACTAGGAATGACAGCAGCTTCAAACTTGGTGCATTTTATTTTGGAGAATTAACCATTAAGAAAGGCCTCTGTGTGCCTGGAAATGCAGCACCTTTGCCAAGTTTATCAATAGACAGAGGCAAAATTGCTGTCAATCTGACCTGGACAATTGCAAAGGGCTCATTATTCATGCTCATTCAATTTCTGGCCATTTTGCTGAGACAAGGATGATACTCAGTGCCAATTGAGATGGTGGTTTGGACATGGACACTTTCCCACTATAAACTGGACCACATCCACTGGCTTATTTCATGCACTGAACAGCTGTTGCAAGAAAAAAAAAAAAAAATCCTGATCCAAGCCAGTGTCCCAGAGGTAAGGGATCCTGTAAAAAGAAATGGCATTCAGATGTAATGTTCACAAAATTATGTTTCAATTTAAATGGCCATTTGGGAATAGAGAAATACAAAGCCTCCTTTTAACCCTTCACTTTCTAGCTTTGAAAATAGCCATGCTCATAGAATTTTGACCCCAAAAGCCCAAAAACCTGTTCTCTCGTGCAGTTTGCTACATGAAGTTTCAAAGGAGGGACAGACTTTCCTGAGTGTGTAACTAAGACACAAAGGTCAGGAGGAGAAACTATTAAAAACCTCCCTTTTTGTGTGGGGATTTTGAACGGTACTCTTGAAATTGCATTTATGGTGAACCATAATATTTTAAATATCATATAAAATAGAAATCTATTTAAATATATTTATATAATATATTATAGATATAATATATATAAATATTTATTTAAATACAATATAAAATAGAAATATATTTTAAATAATATTTTAAAGGTGTGCCACTACTATGTGAGCATAATCCCAACTCTTTGGTATTGATTACATAATAAAGATGTGTGACAGCTTCTTGCAAACATTTGCATTCATTATTTCCCACTATTATTCAGGTCAAGTATCTTTATCACTAAAGCTGTAGAATAAACCTTATTTATTTTGGTTCATCTGTTTGCTCCCTAGAGAGAAAACGGCACACACAATTAGAAATTTTCAAAAAACCTATTTTGCTTGCATTTTCTATGCATATTTAAAGAACCTTCCAAGAATACAACAGTCCGAAAATGGGAGAAATCACATTTCCTTTGAATCATTCATGTAGTTCTACGCCTTGAATGTAAACAATTTCTTCTTTAGCTGTCCTTATTTATATAATAGACCACCTGTCATACTGCAACAGCATCACAGTATTTTCCAGAAGTCCAGTAATGTTAGAAACACAGGAATACAACAATCTTCAGCTTGCCTATTTACCTTGATTTCAGAAAGATGAGTACACATGATGGTAGTGGAAAACACCTGAAGTGAGTATTGTCATGCTGGGAAATGCCTTCCCTGCTGTGTACCTCCTTCTTACCATTTTGGTTTTCATACACTTGCCTGGTCACTCATGTACAGCTGCTGTACAGGTAACACCTGCTCTAAAGCAATACCCAAGGTTTTCTCTTTCTCTGTGAACTTTTAAAGAACTCTTGAGCAGCTGAACTGCAGAAGGACTTCTTTGAAAATATCTCAGTGATGTCCTTCCAGATGTCCTGGGACTCAGAAGCCATGAAGTGCCTTCTGAAGATGGGATTGGGTCTCCCGCATGGTTTCTGAGCTCCAGAAAGCACAACCTTTATCTAAGTGCAGTCACATATGGTTCTAAGAGTCTGTACAACCATAACGTCTGCTTTAATTACCCATGCAGCATATTGCATGCTTATATTAATGATGCCTTTACATCTGTAATGCAAAAATAGGAGGCACAAAGAGGTTTAGAAATGCTGTAGGATTTCGTATCACAGCATCAACCACAATGTGGTTTCTGAACAGACCAGTTTCCAGCTCCTCAAAAAAACCCACTCTGTGGGGCTCCATTTTCGTGGTATCCAAAACTCAACTGAAATGGTCCTATTCCTTCTACATCCAAAGGCCTGTATAGGACATAATTTTGAAATAGACAGGGAAGGAAACCCAGACTGAAGAGATGTTTCCTCCCCCAGCATCTGCCAGTTTGTTTATCTGCCTCTGCTTGAGCTTCTTGGCAAAATACGAGGCATATAATGCTGTGAAAAATCAAAACAAAATCCAAGTCCATTGCGATGGCAAAGGACCAAGAGGCTGGGAACCAGGCATCTCCTGGCCTCTGCCAGTGCCATCCAATGAGTCTGGATGCACTTCCTGTCATTCAGGTGTGCTTTACATATAACTGTTCACATTCCAACTTTTTTTTTTGCTTGTTGTTTAGACTGTATGCTTGCTAAGACAGGGACTTGTCGGTCTTTGTAGTATGCTTAGATAGGGTGAAGAAGAAAATGAGCCCACAGGCAATCCTGTGGCCATCAAAATGCAAAATATTAAGTTTCCAATAATCCAGTCTACCTTCACCAAGTAAAGACAAACATCAAAAAAGTAGGAGAAAAAGAAAACTCCTGCACTTGGTTGCTCTAAAGCAACCACTGAAGACCGAACCAAGCATATAAGGTCCTGGTTTCGCTGAGACAGGGTTAATTTTCCTCCCAGTAGCTGGTACAATGCTGTGTTTTCAATTTAGGATGAGAATAATGTTGATAACTCATTGCTGTTCTGGTTGTGGCTAGGCAGGGTTTACACCAACTCACAAAGACTTTTCAGTTTCTCACACCTCCCCATCTGTGACATGGCTGGGGGGCACAGGGAGCTGGGAGGGGACACAGCAGGGACAGCCCACCCCAAGTGACCAAAGGGATATTCCACACTGCATGGTGTTATAAACTGGGGGCAAAGCTGGTTGGGGGCTGCTGTTCAGGAACTGCCTGGGCTTTGGTCAGGGGTTGGTGAGAAATTGCATTGTGCATCATTTGTTTTCTATATTATTTTTTTTTGGTTGTAATTCTTTTTGCCCTGTTAAAACTATTTAAAGCTGAATTTTGAATTTTACTTCCAGCTCCCCCATTCTCTCCCTCATTCTACTGGGGGAAGAGGGAGAATGAGCAAGTGGGTTAAACCACATGCTCTAAGTTGTTCCTTCTTAGATTTGCAAACTGACAGGTATTATTAAGTGAGGAGAGGAGAGAGAAGAGAGGAGAAGAGAGGAGAAGAGAAGCGAGGAGAAGAGAAGAGAAGAGAAGAGAAGAGAAGAGAAGAGAAGAGAAGAGAAGAGCTAGCACACTCCAGATGTAAAAGATACACAGGAACAGTTGCAATGCACATGCTATTGCATAGATTCTCTTCAGGTCTCATATATAGTAAAGTCAAAAGGAATACATCTTCCACAAATGTAAACATTCTCTTCCAGGGTTGTACTTGTTTAACATCCACTGCTGAATATTAGTTGCTCCCCACGTATTGCAGTGACACAGTGCAGTTAAGCAAACACCACTACTGCACAAGAGGGTCGGTTTTAATACAGGCAAATGAATTAAACTAGACATAAGCAGGTTATGAAATAATGAGAGAGTTGCCAAGAATCAAAGAAGAGATTGAATTTAACCATTATTAAAATGACAAAACTTGGGATCACCAACTGTAAACAATTTTCATCACCTAATTAAACAGCCCATTAGTGTTTTCAAAAGAGATGGCTGGCGGTGGCCACTCAGAAAAACTGTTGACTTTGCAATGGTTTGTGCTCTCAGTTATGGAGTTGATTTCAAACAAGCACTTCCCCCATGCAATTCATTACAATCACATAAAATCCTCTGTGTAATGCTGCTCATGCTGGAATCCAACCTGAGCCTGTAGTACTCAGCACTGGGGCTGCATCTGACTGTGCAGCACCAACCACTCCAGGGATGCACAGAGCACAGGAGGAGGTGAAAGCACTGCCCATCACCCCAGCAACCTTGCTGGCTTAAGATTACTTAGTGTATATATATATATATATTTTTTTTTAATTATTATTATTAGTAGTATTATTAGTATTATAAAGAGGCAGGGAAGAAACACTACACATCTAATTTGGATTTCATTCTTACATTGAGTTAAACAATATGAAATGACCAAGCAGAATCTAAAGTGTGTGCTGTGAAGTTACACTACCAACGAAAAATGAAAATCCCTAGAGAAAATTTAATTTCTATAAAAATTTTGAAGTATGCTGAGTCCTCACTGACAAGGAATGTTGCAGTTGTGAAGAATGCTCCTGTCCAAAGTTTCTCAGAAGACTCTAACCACCCATTGGCATCAATTTAGAAACAATCACAGAACGATTTTAGTGTAAAAGGACCTTAAAGAGCATCAAATCCAACCTCACTGCCCAGGGGCAGGGACATTTTCTACGAGACCAGGTTGCTTAGAGCCCCATCCACTCTGGCCCTGAAAATTTCTAGGAATGGGACATCTACAGCTTCTCTGGGCAGCTTGCTCCAGCGCCTCAACACCCTATCAGTAAAGAATTTCTTTCCAACATCTAATTGAAACCTGCACTCTCTCAGTTTAAAGTCGTTACCCTCTGTAGTCCCTTATTCAAAGTCCTGTTCCAGCTCTCTTGTAGCCCCTTTTGGTACTGGAAGGTGATAGAAGGCCTCCCAAAAGCCTTCCCTTCTCCAGGCTGAACAACTTTCTCAAGTTTTCTTCTAGTGAAGGGCTTAACCAACTTTCCCTGAGTATGTATGCAATCCCAGACACCTGCTGAAGGGATTTGCCAAATGCTTCAGTGTGATCTGTGGCAGAAAACTCAAACACTGCAATTCCCTTCTGTGCCACCACCTATGCCAGGAAAGACGAGCAGAGCAAGATCTGCCTGTGGCATGAACAAGGTATTGTAAAAGTTCCCTGGCTATTCATAGAGAAGAAAAAATTAAAGAGGGCAAAGATTTGCTGAACTGCTCCAAATTATTGCAAGCCATTGTTTAGAACAAGCTTTTTCCTGTCTTTATCTCTCTTAAATAGAACTGTATCTGAAAAAATATTTGTTTATGCAAATTGGACATCCCTCTCCTATTTGAATTAGCACCATAAGTACATTGTGTATCAGTGCAGACATACTCAATGTATTTAATGTCAACACTACTAGCAATGATGGAGATTGGAAATACTGCTCTGCTTGTTGGCCATGGAATAAATTTGCCAAACAGAATCACTGTAGCTCTAGAGTTTAAATTAATGCAAGCAACACTGTTATCAGTCGTCTTTAGCCTGCCACTCTTAGCTTCTAACAGAAACATTTAGGAATAGGAAGCATTACATCTGGCTACAGCTGCATATTACATGGTCCATTGAGACTTAGATGCTGATGGCTGAACTGAATAACAAACAGCTGGGTATAAATGCAAAGATCAGGGAATCATAAGAAAATGCTTGTATGGTATCTTTGAAGCCTCAGACACAATGATACTGTATTAGTGCTATTAGCATCACAGAGTGGAATAGCCTGAGGATTAGCATTCAGCTCCTCAGTGTGGGGAAACAGAAACTTTAAGGCAGGTAGCAGCAGACTTCTTTCTGACTGCTGTAATATTTATATTCAAACAGTGTATTTTATTAAAAAGTTGGTTGTGAAACTAACATCAATCCTGTCTGCAGTGCCAGGCACAAGTCAGCCTTCCTCAGGAGTTATGGGACATAATTCCTCTCCATCCTTGGGAAAGTCCTGAGAATCTTTTAAAATTAGGAAGCATATTTTCAGTGCCATTGGAAATGTACAATACAAATATCTGAAAGGGGGCAAACTTGATTCAATGCAGGCACAAGTCAATTTACTGAAAATTGTGTTCCACTCCCCCATAGGTCTAAGAATTGCTGAGAAGGAAAACCAAGTAGCACAGTTTTGGTGTGGCCACAGTGATGGGTTTTCCCAACTGTCCTCCAGGAGTTCCCAGAAGCACAAGCTGCTGTGTAAGCCTTGGAACTCAGCAGCTTCCACTGGAAGAGGATTTTATTTTTGAGATAAAGAACAAATGAGTGTTATTCTATTAAATGTACTATACAGACTGCACGTTATCAGGAGTGACACTTGATGCGACTGTCTGGCCTACAAAGCAACAGTACAGAAAGCATCAAAAGACCTCTCGAAGGCAACTGAAGAACAAAGACAAAAGAATCCTGAGTGTGGCAGAAGAGAAGACCTAAAAATTGTCACTAATTGGCATAAGGAAGAAAAAAATAGCTTGTAGGCCCTTTTATAAATAGACTGCTTGTTCAGTAAGTGAATGTGAGTAGTCTGGACTTGTAAAACCTAGAAACCTGTTTTCCTGCCTAATGGGACATCCTAGAGCTCAAAGGACACTTTGTTGACTCTTGTCCAACTCTACCAGAATTAGCAGGGAGGGCAATGCCTGGGGAAGGGGTAAGTACCCAAGATGAGTGAATATAGGTGTATAATAAAGAAAAATGAAGAGCACCTCTCCCTGTGCCTCCTCTCATAGAACATGTCTCCCTGTACTGAAGGTCTTTAGTAAATGTTCCCATCTCAGGAATACAGCCACCCACATTTCTGAAGTAGTTTAAATATCAAAGAGATTCCCCCAAAGACTTTGTGAAAGCCCAAGGAGACATAGTTTTGATTCCTCAGACAAGACTGAACAGGTTTGAAACTGCATGTTGGATTCCAATAGAGTAACAAATATTCAGGAGGATGGTGGAGATGATGGAGATGTTTTGCTGAGCAAATCTAATGCTAGGTGGTGTTGCAAGCAGAAAAAGAAAATATATTTCCATCCTGCCAGAGTTAAGATGGCAGACTTACGATAAAGAAGAAAGAGAGAAAAAATGATTCTTGAAAGGGAAGTAGAAGAACACCACACATAAGGAGCAGGCAGAAATACAGAACTTTGCATCATGACAGAAATTCATAAAAATAATAAAAAATTATAAGAATAAGAAATAAAAATAAAACCAATAAGTAATCATTAAAAAAAAAAAAAAAAAAAGCCAAGTGAGTTATTTTCACTAATTGGAATACCAGCACCCTTTGATCTGTCCAGGTCTTGATATTATTATGTAAGAAGAAATTCCCACCACAATGCCAAAGTGGATCTAACTTCAGCAAAGAAAGTTGCTTCAGCTTCTCTTCTGGAAACAGCCTCTGCCAATGTTGAAGACAGCTCTGAGAATTCAGGAGCATTAAAGAGGCTAATGTACTTGAGCTTTGTTCTAATTACTTTTCTTAATAAGTTTTGCTGGACCACTAAGAATAGATGCTGTCCTGGGAACTCCAGCACTCAATCACTACAGTGTTCCTGGCATAACTTGCAGCAATCAGGGAGCAGAACTTGGAGGCAGAATTACCAACTTGGGCAGCAACTGCGTAAAGCATGTGTCTCTAGCTGTCCTTATTGTCACCTGATTACAATATGAGGTTTCCCAGAGCCCTTTCCACATAATGTTAGATGGTCATAAACAGATTCCTAATAAGACTTACACTGTTTCATCTAAATTATTTTTAGAATTGATTTTTAACAATAACTGTGAACCTAGGAAGGGGAACCAAATTATTACTTCCATTTGAATAATAAAATCAACCAGCTTGAAAGAAGTGAAGACACACTAATTTTAGTCCAGACTATTTGTGCTTCTAACAATAAATTCCTATATTCCTGCATCTATTCTCATGGATTAACAGGCATTCTGGACCATCCCTTATTTATCTATTTATTAGCATTGATGTGATCATTCAACACCTCTATGCACACTCCTCAATGCAGTAAATAATAGAACCAATAACAGCATGTGCCTTTCTATTCAAAGGCATTTATCTCCCTGGTGTTGGAGAGAAGCTCCACTTACAGAGAACATTCAAATGCCCCCCTTATTGGAGGGAAAATCCTACTCAGAACTGAAGTTCATAAGAGAAAAATGAAGTGCTATGAACGCTTATGAACACCCAAAAATGGGTGTTATGAACACAGGCTATTGTTACACTGTGATTTCATTAATTTCTACTCTGAAAAGCATACTACAGGAGATCAGGATTAGCTGCCTCCACCTGGAAACTTTTATTTAGGTTTCCAGTGCTTGTTCTACACAGCAAATCAAGGATATGTATTCTCCTTTCTCCTTTTGGTTCTTCATCTACTGGAATAAAGATGGTAACACTGATGTAGGGAAGAGATGTTTTATTGAGATGTGCAGTTTGAGCAGCTGCACTAAAACTCCTCAGTGTCCAGGAGAACATAATGAAAACAGCATTTTCAGTGCTGCTGTTTTCCTCCTGAAAAACATGGCTGCTCCACAGCATGGTGTGGTAGGATGTTTCTACACCCATGTTATGATCTGTCTAATAAATCTTCTAATGTTGCCAGTTGTGAATTAAATCTCAAACCCATCAAAATATTGTAAATAAGCAAACAGAGTAATTACTCCAACTTTATTTATACTGATCTGAATTACAAATTTTAGTTTGACTAGTTTCAATGGCAAGCTAGTAGAAATAACAGCACTAGCTTGATTATCAAAAGGCCTTAATTTTCAGTGAAAATGCTCTACTGCAGGCTAACAGTGCTGGTTTCCTGTATCTGAAAGCTACGGCACTGGGCCTTATAGTTTGATTTTTAGAAGCCTTATAATGAGGGTGGAGAGGATATACATTCCATTCTTCAGCTGCATTTTTGTTCCACAAAGACTGCAATTTTCAGTCTCTTGAAAATGTAATTATAGATAATGTTTGCATCAGTGGCAAGAACACAATGAGCACATGGGGCATGAAAACTCCACTCAAATCACATCCTCTTAGGTTACGAAGCTTGTCTTTTGCCAAGAGTGGAGGCATTTCAACAAGCTAATGTTCAGTATGAAAAGAATTGTGGTTTATAGTAACCCCTACATACATTCTGCTTTTACTTTTCCCATTATTCTACTTTTTGCACAGGGAACCTAAATTACCTGGAACAAAGATTAATTTGAGTTACTTTGAAAATTTGAGATCTATTTAAAAAATTGAAACACAGTAGCTAAAAGTGTAGAGGTGTACACCTCAGCGCACCTTGTTCAAATGATCATGCCTTCTGCAGTTGCAAAAGTAAATCTAGATCAGAACAAAAAGATAGCAAGTGAAAAGTTATCAAGGTTTCATGAGGGGAAGTCACTTGGAGACAAACCAACCAGCTTCAGTTTGGAAATGGGACTGAAGGCTGCTTCAAAGCTAACATGATAAGAATTTCAGAAAAAGAAATCAATCATTTGATTTGTTCAGAAGACCCGGAAGAGTAAACTATTTTAGGGTAAAATAAAATATATGTATCTGATATTAAAAAATAAATCTGTATCAGACTTCTGCTTCATGTAAGTTAATTATATTGTAAGGAAAAAAGATTTGTTCTTCTCTATTCAGCAACTACTACAGTAGTAAACCAGAATCAGTCTGATCAAGTGATCTTGATTCTACTATTGTGCTACTTTCAACATATCCATCCCTTGGAGTGTCTTGAGCTCCTTGACTAAGAAAATAAACCCACTTTCTAAACAAGGTTTTACACACAGGAAGAACTTACACAGTGTCCCCAAGTCCCAGAGTAGTTCCAAGGCAGACCCAGAGACTGATGCCACAAAATATTCCAACCAGCACAAAGGAGGAGAGCAGAGGGCATTCAGCCAGCAGAAAACCTCCTCTACCTAAAGCCCACAATTTTACTGCAAGTGGTTTGATGCCATTAAACAGATCAAAATGACTTTTTCAAAAGAATTAACAAAAATAAAAATAGGAGGATAAATTAATACCTTTAAAGCCCTGAAGGCAAATCAAGATAACCCCACAACACATTGTTATCAGCTATAACCTTCTCTCCCTCTCCATAACTTTGTCTCATTTCATAGAGCACTGTGATTCTTAGCACTAGGAGCCAGCGCTTGCACTAATTGGGAGTCCTAGCATGCAGCTACCAAAATACCTCTTTTTCAGCAACCCCGGGGAGAAGCTCACAGTTGTGTTTCATAAGCAAAGAGGAGAATCAGACTTAAGCTCTTGTCATACTGAATATGTCCAATCAACATAAATTCTTTGTCTTTATTTGTTCGCGGTGCGTTTGGATCACAGACACAGAGTGCTTCGAAATCAAAGGGAGCCTGCCCATGGACTCAATGAGCTTTGGATTCAGTCCTTAATTTATTTATAACAACCAGTCTTTCTGGAACCTGAATATTGGAGCTGATTCTAAACCACTCATTTTCATTGAGTTTTACCACCAGTTTCATTGTATAAAAAGTCAAGCGCTTTGAGAAAAGGTTGCAATCTACTGAGGCCCCTGTGTCTTCCAGCAGCATCATGTACCTTGGTGCTGTATATATTTACTGTAAAGGGGAATGCTGTTAATGATGAAAGTCTCACCTAAAGAAGAAACTGCTCACACACAAGGTCTGTCAAAGCTATAATTTGGGAGGATTGCTTAAAATGTAAATCCTACTGAGTCTAACCAGGTCTTCTTTTGGTGCTCGATATTCCTGGCTGAAACTCCCCAGCCTGTCACATGGAATTAACAGATGCCCCTGAGAAAGGCATGTTGTGTAGATCCACAGTGATTTGCATTGGGTAAGTAGGGCAACTTGTGGTTGTGAGAAAAAAGAAAACAACGTGATAGTATTGTATTTGGTTCACAACTTGTAGACAAGACTGTTTAAAAAAATAAAGCTGAGAGAACTTACTATAACATCCATTACCAAAATGCAAGAAAAACTACTATACTTTGTCAAGCAACAGATCCCCAGAAGACCTACAAAATCACAGTCAGGGTTGATAATTCCAGTCTGCTGGGTCACGGAACACAGACCAGAGAAAGGCTGGTCAGGCTTTCAGGGACTTTGGAAATTTGAATCACTATCTGGATGGTAAGAATATAAAATCATTAAGCACTTCAGATCTAAATTCTAGGTGGTTCTCTCCCAAATTCAATAGATTGAATTATTACTTATTATTACTTATTACTTATTATCACTCTTACTTATCAAAGAAGGAAGAAAACAAAGTAAATGTTTTACAGGTATTTGTAGGAACTTCATCTACCAGAGAATCAGGGAAGGAATCACAGTGGTGTTTTTGTGGATATTGAAAGGATGGTGATAAGGGAGAGAAAAGCAGGATAGTTCTTAATTCACAAGGTAGAAAAGAGCAGGGATGACTTCCTGCTTGAAACATGGATGGATCAGAGTAGGCTGAAGGCTTCCAGTATTTCAAACAAACATAAGGTGGGCAAATTGCATATGTCAGGGACGGAGAAAAATATAGCATGAAGTGGTAAGAGACTGGAAAAAGAGTTTTAGCTATGTTGATGGATTTTTAAAGTGCTACATGCTATGCTTCTTCACTGATAAAAAAAATCAGCTAGATCTATGAGAGTTTCATTATTTACAGCATATTATAGAATAGAATAAAAAGGCTGTTTGCTGTTCTTGGCAATGTGATTATTTGCTGTTAAATATTTACACCTTTTTTTTTTTTCCCAAAGAGTATTGGGAAAGAAGAGGGAAGTTGATTTATTTTTAAGTTTCCATGAAGCCTTCCAGGTTCACGTCCAGAAATTATCAGCAGCATTTTCGCATTTTCTGGGATATGGGGCTTTGCTGAGCTTAAAAATAAAACCTTCATTCCTGTTAACACAAATGATGCTCCACTTTTTAAATATAACATTAATTTTAAATTATTATTTTCTCTGCTAAGTAATCCTGCATTTGCATCTTATATGAAAGCCTTGCCTAAATACATACCTTTTTCTGCTCCACAATATTCATTTTACCCAGAGGCCTGGCATCTCTTAACTCCAAATTCACTCTGTATATGTGGCTCCAAACCAAACAGGAAAATCAGAGGCCTGATGGCTGAAGTCAGCAGCAGTCCTCTCTGTTGCCTTTCCCCACTTGAGAAGAAATGGAGAGGCAAGGGGTGCTCAGAGACCTTCAGATCCTCTGAAGGCCAGTAAAGTAAAGTCTAAGCATCCCCTGATGTAGAGGTGAGGACAGAGAGAGCAAAGAGGCACAGAATCAGCCAAATAGGCTCCAGCTCCTGCAGAGATTCCAGGTAGCAATATGGGCATCTGAGCAAGCTGAAAATTGCTCCTTTCTGAATTCCAGAGCGTATCTCTTGCTACAATTGGCCTGCTGTTCATCAGCACAGACAAACAGGCAGCAATGAGGCTCCTCCAGGACCTCTTCCCAAATCCGATAGTCTGTGCATGTGGGGGAAGAAAAAGTGACCTGAAGGAGCCTGTAACAATGCTTTGAAAACACAGAAATCAGCCAGTGTTCTTGAAGACTCTTTGGACCACATTAAGCCTTGTAAGCAATATTTCTTGCTGGACAACAGGTCTCCTTCCTCTGTGAATTTTGGTTTCAAAGGAAGGGTTTATACTGAAGAGTTGCTGCTGTCTTACTTTCCAATGACAATGAGAAAGAACTCTTTGTCAACATCTATATGGCCACATTGAAACAGTCACTGCAGAAAGAAAAAAGGCTCAAAAATACCCAGAATCAGACCCTAAATCATTATGTTGTGCAATACATACTAAAGCATACACAAAGCTTCATCCTATTCCAGTGAAACACCGTAGGAACAGCAAATACATGGGAATGGTAAGAAGAATATACTGGAACCCTGAGCTTTTCCTATTCTACACAGCCTTGTCTTGAAGATAAATAAATTTGGTCTACCAAGTGAGATACTAGGCTGCACTTAGGGGACAATGAAACCAGGCAAACCCAATTGTTTTAAAAATCTGCAATATAGTGCTGGACTTTCTTCAACTATATCCAAGCACAGTTATGAAGCTGCTGCATTTACTCTCTTCTCCACAGACAACAAACCAGCTTAAAAGGGAAGTTGTACTCTATCTTCTGCAGCCAAACAATAAAGATATCTGTGAAAGCTGAGAGCCCTCAGGCGTTGAGATGAATCCTTCTCTCTGGCAAAGGGAAAAAGATTTGACAAGAGGAGTAGAACCCCCCTGCCCCTACCTGAGATGTGTGAACATGCCTCAAAAGAATACCTGCCCAACTCAAACTGACTTATCTTCCACTTCATCATCAAGACAGGCACTCTGCTAGCAAGGTAGAACAGCATCTGAAAAGTTATTTGCTTCATGTTTCCATGCTGAAGTTCGCTCCGAGGCGAGCAATGAGAAAAAGGCTGCAAAACCCACGTACACGACTGCAATTCATTGCTCAGAGCTGGGCAGCCTGGCACGGGATGCAAAGCCCAGCATTATGCATTCCTGATTCAAGCCAAGCTCCTGGAAGCCCAGCGGAAGTTTGGCTTGAACAGGGACTACAGGCTATAGCTGGTAATAAAACATCAGATAATAGTGCTTTACGTGTCCAGAGAGGTGCTCTTTTTCTAAGAATTGCTTCACTTCTCATTGATTTTTCCACATCCTGCAAAATTAAATGCTAATTTTATTCCTTCCTCTTCCCCCTGGTCCCCTCCCACTCAATACTGATCTCCAGAAGGAGCTGGCAACACTGATCCTGCCGGGAAAAGCCAGTGCTCACCTGGAAATCCTAAAAATTCAGTACTTCGAGGAAGAAGTTGAATGACATGGGTCAGATTAGGACAAGAGCAATGACTTCTGCTTTTTTTTTCCCCTGGAGAGATCATCTAGATTATCTGTGGTTATTCCTTAATTCAGCATTTCTGGTTTTGTGGTCAAATCTCTGAATATCTTCCCAATCAAGATATTTTCTGGAATCAATTTTAATGACTAAATGCATACCTAAAGTAATAGTCACTGTGATTTCCTGAACTCTTTTTTTATCTCTGTTGGTTTTTTTTTCTTGTTTGTTTGCTTCGTTTTTGTTTTGGACAGCAGGGGTTTAATGTAGTTTGGATAGGGCCATTAGAATATGAGAAACTGGTTTCTAAGCAATAAGATCTTGGAAGAAAAAATGAAACTAAATTAAGAAAAAAATTGAAAGTTCATTTACTGACTAATGAAATTATCAGCTTTTCTATATGCTAATAGAGAGACATTTCAGATAAGAGTATTTTTATTTCCCTGCAAGACACAACAAAAGGATCAAGTTTACTAAAACTCATGGTGAAATCAAGACAAACCACAGCCATGAAATTTGCAATTTCTAGAGCATCTTGTATGAGAACAAAGTGTAGAACAGGGTTTTCTTTAAGCAATAGCCACTGGGCATGGAGTATGTTTGACAACATTTTAAACTCCTAATGCTTGTTCTACATTCCATCTGTGTTGAAATATAAAAAAATTATATATATAAAAGCTTTTATTGATAAAGGGCAGAACCAGATGTCTCTCTCACTAGCAATGAATTGCAGGCAAAGGCTGACAGAGCCAAGCAATTGAATGAGCCAGAAAAAAAAAAAAAAAAAAAAAAAAAAAAAAGAAGGGAACAGAACACTTCATTTTGTAGATTTTCAAATGCAGTTATCCTCTTCCAGAAGCTAATAATTTTCAACTACTAGGCCTGTTTCAAGCAAATGAAGTGCACTTATCTCACACTAGGCCAGAAACCATCACTGGACCAAGTGCCCCTGGAGTCAACAACACAAGTGGTGGGTCAAGCAAGCTGTGGATGTTTGGGTTTTTTTTGCATTTCTGAGCAATTCAGTGGTGCAAAGCTTTTGAGGAGCAAGAAATGGGAAGAGCACTCTTACATATTAAGCAAGAAGATGTCACACCTTTGGAATTAAGAGGATGATGGATTTTCATTATTTTTCAGGGTTATGAAACAAAAGATATCTCTTGTCAGCTGTGGCTTGCAATCAGACTGGAGCTGCTTCAAAGCACATAGGAGGTAGGAAGGGAATACAAGAGAAAGCACAACCTGGGACTGAAAGGGTCGTAGTTATGTCATGGAGATACCCAGCTACACACACCAGCTAAAGGGTGCCTGTGTCTGGAGATTCCTCTCAAAATCTCCACTCTTATCTAGGAGTGAGTACATTTAAGTGGCAAGACACTGAAAAAGTTGTAAATTAATGTTGCAATGAATTGCTGCCTATGACTGCTGGGACAGTGTCAGGTGTTTCTGCCGGGACTACATTTTCCGTGTCACACTAACATGGCAAAGAGAAAAAATAATAATAATGAAAAAAAACCCAGTAGATCAGTAAAACCATTTTCCTCAAAGAGCAATAGCTACATCTCTGGAATAACCATGGTTGTAAACTCTTAAAACCCCAGGGTAAGATCCACACAACAATTTAAGAAATGAACAGGGATGTGAAAATCATAAAGCAAAATTCTCAGGTCGCTGTTGCTGCTGTTTCCCTGGCAAACCTGAAGTGGCTCACTATGCACAGGCTGAGGGGAAATCAAGGACATAAATTCCCTGCATGCTCCTCTGCAGGGGATGAGTCCATCCCTGATGCAGTGGGGAGCAGGGCACAGCTGGGCACAGCTGGGCACGGTGTCTCCTTCCAGGGTAACCTGGACACAGCTCTCTGCTTCCAGGCTAAGCTGAGCAGAAGTGGGCAGGAGCACATCCCTTCCAGCCTAACCACAGCCTGGAGCACTCACAGGCATGGACTAAGTCTCTCCACAGTACTAAGCCCTAAATCCTGCCCTCAGCTGTGACAACATGCTGCCCCTGATAGTAAGTGATGGGTAAAGGCACAAAATATGGCCCAGGAGGTCGGTGCAGGATCTTTCTCACAGCTCTTACACCAATGTTTGTTTCAGAGCATTGCTTTTGAACTTGACTTTAAGTGTTGCCACCATTTGGCAGGCAAGGGAGAAACCATCCCAAGGCAGAGAACACACTCAAGATACTCAGCCTTCTTCAGCTGAGTTGTAAGAGGCAAGAGAATGCAGCTGTTCTCATCCATATAAACTATTTTTTTATATTTGTGTAAATGGAAAGAAAAAAAAAATCACCAAACAGGCACTATTGGTACAGTAGGCAACTCCTTTGTGAATTGGCTCATTTAGGCATTCATTTAAACACAGTAATTAAGATTTAACACAAAACAGAAGCTGCTTTCAGATGTCATTTTGAAGGCCAGATGATCTCCTCTTTATTAATATTATAATTTTAAACTATTGTCAGCTGAATTTTCAAGAATCAAGCTGTGAGCAAAGAGAATACACTACTGAAGTGTGTCCTATTTACGTAACCCAGTCTCAATGAAAATGAGAGATTGATTATAAATCTGTGATACAGAGGATGGAGAGCTGCACCACTAAATCTCAGGGTGCTTTATCTGGACGTTAGGAGGGAATTTATACCTTCAGCATCTGCCATTCACCTTTTCTATTTAACACCATATGGAAGAACACAACAGCGTTTAAGGCAACATATTTCTGAAAACCTTTATGAGAAAGCCAGCAGCTTACTGCAAATGAAAAATGAAATCCTGAAGGGAACACAAGCCCTTCTCCTCCTTTCCACAGTCACAGAGAATGCAGGAACGTGTTGGAAAGCAATTAAAGTATGATGATTCTAAAGGGGAATAATTATTTCACAAGTACTTGAGAACATTACATTTATTGCTCCAATTAGTTTTTATTTTCCAAATAGGCATTCTTGTTCCTGCATTTTTCTTGTACCTATGAAGGTTTTTCTTGTACTCCCACTTCTTTGCTAAGGAAAGCTCAGCCTTCCTTTCTACATATATTCCCTATTTTGTGACTTTAGCCTCTGGTTAACCTTGCCCTGCCACCAGTTTGTTTTAATCAAAGGAAATCATGTCAGGAGATGCAATATATTTTGGAACTATAAGAACACACAAGAAATAATCCCCTATAGGAAACAGTGTGTGGAAACGAAGGGAAAGGAAAGAAAACCAAAACGTTGCCTCTCCACTTTAGAGGGAAAGAAGTTTTTATTTGCTTGAGCAATAAAACAATTATTTCTCTGTAGAATATTGTCTTGCTCAAGTGTACTCTTGCTATTCTAGGTGCTTTTGAAAAAGAAAAGATTTTGTACACCTTTCTCCTGTATCGGTTTGGTCAAATATTTTTATATTTATCTGTGAATTAATCATGAAATTTGAACAGTCCAAATGCTCATAAGATATCAAACATCCTAAAATGCCAATGAAATATTTAGAATTATCAAAGTTGTTAGAGCAATCATAACTGATGATTAATTTGGATGATGAATACGTGTGGGGGAGGCTTAAACTTGTGAGATCGTATCATAGGAAGTGAAAGATATATTTAAATATTGATGTGCTGAGAGTTATCGTAGGTTAACTTCTGAATGAGATTCTAGAAAAGATGATGGGGAGAAGGACACCATGAAATTGTAATTACTTAATAGACATCCAAAGATATATTTTCCTTTCTGAAGCTTTCTGAAGCTCATTGGCACCAGTCAAAATTTTTCTTCTTTTTTTGCTTTGCTTTTCCTCAGTAGTGGCCCAAGGAATCTGTCACACAAGTAATTTAAGTAAAAGTCATATTACTTAAAATAAAGCTATTACTGAATCAAAGTTAGAATAAAGTGCCAGTATAAGGATGAGACTGTGGTCTTAAAAATACCTGTCTATTTTCAGTTAGGAAATCATGATTTGATATTCTAGATATAAAAAAGACCAGAAAATGGGAAAAAAAATGTTGACAGGCTGTTGAGTTTCCCTGCAGTTAAGTTTAAAAACATAAATTTGTTATCTCCAGATTTTTGCTAAAAAAAAAAAAAAAAAAATAATAAAAAAAAAAAGGTCCTATATTGCAGCTTTACTGCAGAAAATGAAGTTCTGGATTTTAAAATGCAAGCATGTCCTGTGAATGGTGACATTTCTTATTTACTAAAGAGCAAGTACAAACCAAAAGTATCAAAAATTGGTCTTCACTGGCTTTTTAATCAGCATATTGCACATATCTCGGCTTTTGACTCATTTTTGATTAGAAGAGAAAGAAATTTAAAGGCTTAATATTTTTTCACATTATTGCCTTGTAACCCATGCAGTTGCACGCGCACTGTTGAAGCATAACACACTTTATTGGCATTATATCCTGCTACCAAAAATTAAAGTAAAATTTGAGTTTGTTTCAGTAGTAAAAAACACTGATACTCATTACACGAAAGGTGATCCCAGGCACTGAAATGTGGAACATGGAATTGAAAAATCTTCTGTGGTATTGCGGAAATCAACATGGGGGGGGTACAACGAGGAGCATTTAATCCTCAAAGCAACCACTTCACAATCATCCAGTTGGCATGTACATGTGAGCCAGTGAAATCAGCAAATTACATTGAACTCAGATTTTATAACCTCACTTAGTAACCATTAACCCTCTCCTACCCTGTCCAGATACACACACACATTCCATCTGTATGTTTCGCCTACATGTATCAGAGTATTTTCCTCAGAACTGCCTCTTCCCCACAGTGCACAACAGCGGTCAAACAATTCCTGATCCTTCCCAGAGCACACAGGGCTCTTTGCAGGCATTTACCATGGTTAGAGCATCTAGCTTGCCATCTGTCCTCAAAAACAGAAGTTCATGCATTTTTATGCTTCATATCCTAGAGTATCTATTTTCCAATGACATGTCATTAATTAATTTTTACTAGTAAATTGCCATTCAGTCACTAACCAGGTACACTGATGCCATGCATACAGTTTAATTATACACAGTCATGCTCAATGTATCTGATGTTCTATTTTATTTCTGTTTAGCTATATAGCAACAGCAGCAAAATTTGAAAGCGAGCAGCATTTAAGAGTCATTAACATTCTCACAGAGGTAAAAGCATTTTAACTTTGCAATTATCAGGCTGGCAGCTGACTTTCACACTAGGTATGCACTGAAAGTTATTCCCTGAAAAATCCCCTTTTTCTCTTTCATTGAAATAAAGGATGATTTTGAAAATAAATCCCTTTACAAATATTTTTAAATGTGCAAAGAAGAAGTGCAAGTGATATTGTATGCTACCAATTTCCCAAAACATCTGATATGCCACCGGCACCTTAAAAAAAAGTCTAGTTTCCCCAGCTTGTGCTGCAAAAGATAAATGCTATACATATATTTTGCTAATTGCCTTGCTCTAAAATAAGAAATTCCTTTCTGCTAAAGAGTGAACTGAGCTACAGGAATGGCTGGAGCAGATGGCGAGGTTAAAAGTTTTGTGCAGCGTGGTAACTCGGAGCGTGCTCTCGGATGCTCCGCGCCACCCCGCTAACGCTGCTGGCGGCTCGCCGCTCGCCTGGGGGGGCAGCTAAAGGGGAAGGTGCTCGTGTGCCCCTGACCCCTGATGCGTAATCAAACTGCATCCTCGTCAGCACTGATTAGTCCAGAGAGTTGGGGACTTGCAAATAAATATATGTCACCACTTGGCTCAGAAGGACGAGATAAAGATGGTTTTAAACAGCGAATGACAGAGTATTAGAAAGGCAGCGCAGCAAAGCTCCACACACAGCGTTCAGTTTCAAGACTGTTTTTGTTAGGAATAGAAGCTCCCTGAGTTCATGGCAATTTAGACTCAATATTAATTTGCATGCATGACACAGGATCCCTTGAAATCACACCATCTCCACAGTTAGATCAGCAGCAAGGCAAGGTTTGGTTTATACAAGGAAGCACATCATGTCACGACCACTGATGATACAGGAGGCAAAGTTTTTTCCTTCAAGAGAGCACTTAGTCACCCCTCCCCCCCAAAAATGCATGAAGAACCAGCACCAACCCTACAAGAATTGTGCATTTAACAACTCCATTATCAAACTTCTGGATTTCAAGATCAACTTAGGAGCTGACATTTCTCTAGACTAGTTTTTGTATCTTTGGACACACATTAAGCTCTGTGTCTAATGAACACTGACTGTGTTTCAAGCTGTGTTAAGATATATTATGGATGCTTCAGAGAGAAAAGGAGTATGAAGAGAGCAATGCAGAAGAAATAGTTTGACGTGGTACTCCCCCACCTCGAGGGGTAAATTGAAGATAAAGTTATATAAGCTTAAGTGACAACAGGGCATCATCAGCCACAGTTAATAGTGCCTTTGAGCTTGGAGATGTTTGTTAGCAGGATCTTTTCTGACTGCCTGGAAGGACAGCAGGTAGAAAGTCTAATCAAAGCTGAGATGATGCAAACAAGGGGAAGTTTGGCTGTGGCAGGTCCCTACAGAGGGCTGCCGAGCAAGAGATACCAATATTCAGCTGCTACTTTGTACCCTAATGGGCAAACCTCTGCGATTTCCCTGCAAAACGGTAAAAATTGACAGCATTTGTACCAAAACTGACTGACGCAAATAAACTCTGGGATTTTACAATGGGAAGAGCAAAACACAGCACAGAACACCTTTGAATCTAAGACCACAAATTTAAGACAAGAGGCAGCATTTACACACTTTGCTGTCCTTCAAGGACTGTAAAAATAGTGTAAGTCATCTGCACCAAGTAGCTTGACTCTTGCCCCTCTCCCACACACTCACTAAACCTCAGCTGTCTGAACAACTGGCCACTACTGAATGTCTCCATGCAGAACACTGCTGCTGCAAGGGAAAAGCATTCCACCTCTGAGAAAGTTTGGTTACCAGTAAAAAAGGCAATAAAAGTCTGAATAGCCTTAGATGGGGGCACAGTATGCAACCTGATTTGTGCCAATTGCAGGTGACACTCTCTGCTGCACATACGGGTTTATTTACACTTGTAACTTAAGTGCTGCCTCAACCAGAACAGCTTCAATGCAGAGTCAATGCCAAAGCCTCTCGCTTCTTTCTAATGTAACTCAAACCACGTTTGTCATCCCGATGAAAGAAGAAAAAGCAACAAAATAAAAGATATTTTGGATACTGTAAAACAATACAGCACAGTCCTCACACTTCGTATCTTTCAGCAGATGTCTATTTCATCATTTCTAGCTTTTGCTTTTTCATACAAGCGTTAGGTTACCTGAAAATACCTGCCAATTGGCAATGCTCAAGAGGATGATAATCGAAACTTTCAGACCGAGATTAACAGAGCAGAGCCGGGCTAGGGGAATACTTCTCCTTCTGAAATTCCAGCATTAAGCGCCTTCCAATACATCTCATCCCCACTTCAACTGCATGTAAAACAACCATCCTCACCCTAATTAACACTCGCTGTACCAGGCAGCTGTCGGGGACGGTATGGGGGGGGAAAAACACCCCAAAAACCCGCCAAATCCTTGCATTCTGCCTGGCACTTCCAGTGGATGCTTAGTATTTCATCTGAATTTGAAAGCTGGTGAAAATTTGCCGGGGACATTTTTATTCTGCCGGCAAGGGGTGCTAAGACACGGGTGGGTCCGGGCTGGCTGCAGGGGACAGGTGTCTGTGGAGGGCTCCGCTGGGCACGGAGGGCAGAGCGTTCAGCTACGCGCGACCGACGCGCGTTTCTCCACGTTGCATCATCATCATCATCATCCGATAACCCCCGCGCCCGCCGGCACCGACCTGCGGGACGCTGAGCACCCCGGGAGGGGGCACGACACGGAGACCACCAAGTGACTCGGGAAGGGGGGTGGCTGGGGGTACGAGTCCCCCTTCCCTTCCCGCGGAAGGGCGGGCGGTGCGGGAGGGAGCCGGCCGGAGCCCCGCGCCCCGCGGCGGGGGCTCGGTGCCGGGCGGTACCCGGAGCCGGGGCGGGGAGGACCCGGCGGCAGCCCCGCCGCCACTTACATTCTGTCAGAGACCAGCAAGCGGCCGTCGACCATCATCTCCGGAAGGAAATCCAGCTTGAACGAAGAAGTCATGCTGGGCTCCGGGGGCGCCGCGGCGGTCGGCGGGAGGATGCGGCGGGGCGCGGCGGATCCCACAACTGCGCCGGGCGGCGGAGCGGCAGGCACAGGTGCGGAGGCCTCCCCGCGGCAGCCGCCAGCCCCGGCAGTTGTCACATTTCTCTCCCCCTCTCGGTTTTTTCCGCCAATCCCCTCCGAAATCGACTGCTGAGGCAACTGTCGGTGGAGCGCCAGGTGCTGAGCGGGGAGGCGGAGCCATCTCCCCGCTGCGGCTCCCCGTTAACCCCTGCGCCCCCGCCGCCCCGGGAGAGGCCTATTGCCGCCGCCGGCCTGGGGGCTGCCCGCCCGGGGCTCCGCGGCTCCGCCCGGCGCGGCTCCGGGGGCGGCGGGACCCGCCCGGCGCCTCCGCAGCGCTGCCCGGCCCCGCGGCCGTGAGGGGTCAGCCGAGCCCGGCGGGGCAGTGGCCCCGCGGCGCGGACAGCCCGGGGCGGGCTCTGCTCCCTCACACGGGCACGGCGCTGCCCGGTGCGGCCGGAGCCAGCCTGGGGGCACTGGGAGTGTTTGGTCAGGTTCTGGGTGCAGGCTGTCTCTCCACTCAAACTCCTGCCATTCAGACCTTGGCAGTCTTTTAAATGCTCAGAGTGATGTTACTGGCTGGCGAGAGACTGGTAGTAACTCTGTCCTCGCTGATCAGAAAGAGGGATTTAAATAACTAATGACGGCAAATCCTTTCTCATGGCTGTAACCTCCCAAAAACCCGCTCCCAGCCTCGCTGCTCTCAGAGTTGGCCGCGCACAGAAGTGTCACCACCAAGACGCGCACAAAATTCCACACATACAAATAGCTGGAGGCCCCCCCCTCCACGCCACCGCCCCCTGAAAATCTGTATAAATTTTCCTTTCCATCTCCAAGACCGACTTGCTTCAATACAAAGCCGCTTCAGGCAAAAGAATATTAACATATTTACGAAGATTACTAGGTGATCTGAGCAGTCTAGACAGACAGAACGTTCCTCTCCACTGTGTGTGCTTCTCCATCTGAATCTCTCTCTAGGTTTTATAATTTGATTTGTTATGGATAATCAACACTTGCAAAAAGTAGCAAATGCAAATTAAGACCTACTACTATGCTTAAACTTTTCAAAGAGCATTCTAATATAAAAATTAAATTGATCCATAAAGAATGTGTTATCAGTCAGGCCAATTTTTATTTAAATTTTGACCATTGTTGATTTGATAGGGAAAAAAAATACAGAATGGGCAAGTTTTTAGAGTCCAGTTTATTGCACTAAGAGACTTACCAATTTTAAAGAGTTAAAAAGGAAGAAAACCCCCTCAGGCTGCTAAAATTTTTGCCTACTTTGCAAGACTAAAGAAAGAAAAGGTTCACTTGGCCCTCAGCATAATCCCCATAGGACAGCTGCAATCCTGAACAGATACCTATAGTGTTATTAATCTGCTCTGCTCTATATGTTCACATACTGTCCTCGTCACCATGGCACCTAAACATCCCCATAGAAAGGCACAAAGCAAAGCTATGGCTCCTCTTGACTAAATTCATGGTGATTCCTTTACGCCACCCATCCATCACAGCGTAGGACTGACTATACAGTGGATAAAAAAATTAAGTGCAAAGTCCAAATGAAAGGAGAAACCAGCACAACTTTCTCCAGCTGGATGCAGCCACCTGGTCTTTGATCTGAGGCCTCCATGGTGGTTAATCCGGCCCAGAGCAGAGTTGGATTAACTTTCAATTTCAAAATCTTGCCACTGCAGAAGGGACAGGTTTTAGCTCAGAAGAAATACGGGCAGCTCAGTGAGGATGAAGATATTCTTTTAACTAAGAAGTCTCCACCCCCACTTCGCCCTGTGCGGCTGGATCTGCACCTCTTCATCACGAGTTTTTTTTGGTACATGCTAAATCTAAGGGACTTCAGTCTCACCAGCCTGTCACTTCTAAGGACCACAGTCCCACTGCTGCTGACTGAAAAGTAAATCCACGCTTTGCACAGGATGCAAAGAGGGAGGAGGAAAGGATCACAAATAATTTTGCTTAAAATCTGCGTATGGAATAGAGAGATCTTTATAAATTTGCCCCATTATGCAAGGTGTAAGTGCTTAAAAATGCTTCATTAAAACGTATGTTCTTTTGAAATATTTATTTTCCTTTTAATTACATGTGAATTAGCTGGAAGAAGCTGTAGGGAAGCCCTCTTACTGACTTAAGCCTTCTCAGCAGTTTGTTAAATTCTAGCCTCAAATCCCTTGAGGGAATAGTGGATTCAAAGCAGCTTTTAATCATACTATAAGGAGGGTGAAGTAGTATGTAAGTAGGTCATAGAGAAAGCATTACAAGTGCATAGGTTATTGCTTTATTTAACAACTACAGTGTAACACACTTTTCAAAGCACATTTGCTTTTGCCATTTAAAAGTTAGAAGCAGGAACAGGGTCAAATGCAAAAAGGAACCCTTTCCATAAAAGATACCGAGATACGACTCAAGGAGAGCTTAGAGGGAAAAATTGCATTCGAATAATTTGGTTCTCAAACATAAATTATGTAGTGTCTATGTATGAATTAACTCTCGATGGCAGAGGGTAAGTGGCAAGAAACAAAAAATCCTGATTGTTTCACACACTCTTATAGGCTCAGCTCTGTTATTTGTATCATTAATGCCAGAGTCTTGACTAGCACATGTGAGCAAAATAGCAGCTTTTATTAAAAATTAAGAGAAAAGTGGAAGCTCTGATGTGTTGCTACAGTACAGAGGGAAATGGGAAGCGAGAGTGGCAAGTGAAACTGCATTTATTTTCACGGCACAAATCAGACAATGGCTCTAAACACTGGCTTAGAGGAGCTGCATTATTGCTGCCCACCAATATTAAGCTTTTTCAACTGGTGGAGCATATGGCAGTTTTGTGGGAGGAATCTAGAATTTGGAATCATCAATTCTCGGGCTTTAATCCTATTCCAGCTACAAATGCTGCCTCCTATCCCTCCTATCCTCATTTCAGAGGCCCAGACCCTGTTTGGCACGTTTACTCTGTGTCCCTCAGTTTCTCCATCCATCTGAGCGGGGCCGATGAAGCAGTTCCACCTCACCTTTGCAGATTACTCACTGTTCAAGCAGCTTTTCAAACACAGAGCTACATACAATTTCTCCAAACAACTCAACCTTTGAAAATTGCATAACTCTTCAGAGAAAAAAAAATGAAACAAACTAAAAAAAAAACAAAAAAAAACCAAACAAACAAACAAACAAAAAAAACCACCAAAAAGTTCATCTCCAGAAGGCCTGAGCAAGTGACTTGTTGTGTGTGTGAGCTCACTCTGACATCACTGCCTGTGGCTTCTTCAGTGAGTGACAAAAAGAGCAGACACCCCCTTCCTTTCCAGATCCCAGAGCCAAATCCAGTGTGGAGCTCATATCACATCCCCCCTCCAGACCCCCTCCTCACCCTATAATTAATTGCCATTCTTCTAATCAGCTTGCCTCCAAGTTTTGGGCCAATGAAATGCTACTGTTGGAAGCACTTCAAGGGAAAGTTTCTGAATGACTTCACTCTCTCCCAAGCCTGCAAGGCAATATGAAGAGAGTTCAAATCCTCTGCTTTATTCCCCCCTAAGCCAATGAACATGCTTGGGATTCAGCTTATCTCTGGCATCAAAGCAAGTTTCTAACAGAGGCAGCAGAAGCAGAGCTCAGCGACCACGGTGTAAATTTGCAGCAGGCTCGAATGACTCCACTGGAATCACTCAGGATCTTCCACTAATGTGAGGGGGAGCAGGAATCTGGTCCAGCTAGAGCTGGTGAATGCAAACGAGGTGGTTGCTATCTTCCACAGAGAAATAATCTTCCAGGCAAGCCATGAGCCTGGAAGTAGTGGTGTGACTAAGAGCAGGAAGTACTAAGAGCATTTTGGTTTGTGTAATGGGATGTGAGCATACCTGCCTACAAGGGAGGGAGCCCATCAGCCTAACTCTTAGTAGCAGACTTCTAGAGGGGCAAGAAGGGGAGGGAGCGTGAAGAAACAGCAAAGCAAAGCAAATGACCACTTGGGCAGGACTAGAGAATGGTGTAAAAATCATTAACAATTAGAGCAAAAAGTAGTGCATTTCCTTGAATGGTAAAAAGTAATGGGTGCAATTCTACACCATTTTACCATTTGTGATTACCTGGAACAAAACTGTCTTTGTCAATTATATATTATAATGGAATAAAAATTTGAATTATGAAATCTTAACCTTTCAGTAAGGATTTTATATTTACAAAACCAAATACACAGCAGTCTTCCATTCATTTTGAGAAATAAAATAACTTGCATATAACTGAAATCCTCTTAAAAAGAAAATGAAAAAGGTGATCAATGAATTTTAAGTATTTAAAATAGTGGTTGTGTGGCTCCCTCCGCTTCCGTAGGCTACTGTAGCTCATCAGTAATCTTCAGAAATAAACGTCATTTAAAATTAGTCCTGTGAAAAGGTCCCTCAAATTAAGCATTTCTAGAGCTTTCACTTGAAGCGCATTGATATTATGTAAACTTGGTTGCTATAGTAAAACTTCCCACTCACTTCTCTTTTTTTTTTCCTTCCTATTTTATACCAGTGATGAGGTGATTTCATCCCACTGTGGGTAAAGGGCCTTTGTTCCCTTTTGTGGGTAATAACTCAATCTTTCCGAAAACAATTAGGCAACAAATTATGGCATAGGGCAGATGCTACATGGAATGGAGGGTTTTTTGGAAAGGCCTTTAATTTAGAGGAACACCCTCCTTTGTGAACAGCACCAAATACACGGGACAGTCAGTCATCACCCTCAGGTCCAATCCTGCTCAGGGCTGGTGCTGAGCAGAAGCTGCCCAGTAACCTCTGCTCCAGCTGGGCGGTTCCTGAGCTCAGCACTACATTAAGAGAATACTGAAGGAAAGCATATTTTTGGAAGACTAAGTCTTCTTGTCCTGTTGTTTATTTGCAATCCAGTTGAAGAGCATTACTGTCGATCCACAGGTGTTACCTTTGTGTTAGTGCCTTGTGCATATAGACACAAGACCCCAGCTTTTGTCAACTCAGTCTTATCTTGACTTGGCAACAGGCATTGTTTTTTAATTCTTCTTCTTTTTTTTTTTTTTTTTTTTTTTTCCAGTGGACCACCTTATCGTCTCACCTGCTAACTATCAACAACCTCTGCCCAAAAAGGAGAGAAACTGGGGTACTGCAAACACTGACCAGACCTGATTTCCTGCTAGAGAGCAGACATGTTGTTTATGGTAAAAAAAGGCACCTTTCCAAACAACCATGTAAGAGAGAACTGAATAGTCTTGGATTTGTCTATTATATCTTGTCTTAGGACAGGAGAAATCACACACCTGGTGCTCTTGTGTTGCTCCATCCTCCCAATATGCCCCACCTATTTCTTCAAAGAGTAGAGGAAAAATCCCACTGTAACAAAAAACATTCCTCCCTGCCATCTACACCCACAGAAGAACTACTGAAGACACAAAAATCTCTCTCATTTTATATAAATTTGAGTTTTCTGGAGATTTTTGCCATTCTGTAGAGGCTGGTTATTGGGAAAGAGGCAGGATGAAGGAGGTAGATGGTGAGAATGGCTTGGATCAGGAGGTGATGCTGGGGGGCATCTCCAACTCCAAACGCCACGGGCAAAAGTAAGTGTGAAGTTCTAATGTGGCATCAGCAAAGAAAGAATGTGAGTAAGGGACATCAAAAGAGACAAGAAGCCAAAAGGAGACTTATTTTTAAAAACAAAACGTAAAGACATCTGAGGGGCTTATTACAATATCTGCATTAACCCACTGCACTCCGCTTCTAGCAGCAAGATCCTTATGAGCTTAACCTTCATCCTCACTTCTACCACGTGTTTTTCTTTCTTTTACACTGCAAATTATTGGCTTTCACCTTAAACACAAATTGTGCCATCTTTAAGGTAAGAAATTTCACAGGTCTCCTTTTTTCATTTGCTCATTAAGTGCCTAGCATACATGTCAATCCTCAAAAACAACAATCACCCTGAAAATATGCAAAGAAGCTATCTTTGTTTCACAGACAGAAACCATTAAATATCAGACATGAAGGGCACAAAGAAAAGGCTCCAGAAGTAACTGTAAGGCATTTGGATGTGCAGAAAACTGCACCATGCCTGGTTTTAGTAGTTTGGGGTTTTTCCCCCTTAAATTAACGGTGTAAGAATTATCACATAAGGCAGATAAAAATGTCCCCCTAGCCCATGACCCTGCCTCTGATAAGGGATGGAAAGAGAAAAAGCATGAATATGGCAAGTGGTGGCAGCTGGTGGCTGAGGGATTTCCTAGAATCAAGAATGGCATCTGAACCAAGATGTTTAACAAGTTCAAGTCACTGATTCAGTTTTCCCACAGATTCTCTGTCTGAGAGGAACATTGATGAAGTCACATGATTATTTTTCCCAGATATACCTGTTAATTGTCCTGTTCTTAACAATTTCAGGGATCTGGGGCTCAGTACAACAAAGAGGAACATTGATTTTCTTTTCTGAACCAAATAATTTAACCCAATTTAGTGTTTAACATACAATGTTTCACTTTGAAAGGTCACAACAATTCATCGGCAACTTTTAAAGAAAAACTCAACACCTTGATACAAAAACTTTGTAAGGGACAAGTGCTGGAACCACGAGGTTCCTGGGGCAGGCATCTAGTTAGGCATTGTTTTGTGAGAAAGGCTCTTTAGGAAAAATTTTGGTCACTTTGGATTGCTTTACTGAGGGGTGGGGGTTAACTGAGTTTAATGTATGTTCATCAGCCGTGCACAGACAAATCTCCATATGATTCATTGGAGCAGCACTGCAGAACACCTGGTGTTGCCAATGCAGTTCTGTTAGTGTTTTGTTATTTTTAAAGGGGTTATATAACTCTCTCATTAAAATTAAATGTGGGCTGAAATGATGCAGGCAAATTCTCAAGCTTCAGAGTGAGCTTCTTCCTCACAGTTTAGCAAAAGATAAATCTTTTTTAGGCAGAAGGAAAATGAAATCAAGAGGTTGTACCATTGAATTTAGAGTCTCTAAAATTTTAAGTTTTCTGATAATTCTCTGTTTCGCTTCTAGAAGCCCTCAATCCCTCAGATGCTGACCTGCAGCTTCCAGGGAGGGCATGTGCTGGATTTGAATCTTAAATTCACTCTGTAGCACAGACATCCTGTCATCCACAGGTATCTGCACGTGCGAGGTTCAATTTCCAGATGATCTGTGTTTGAATACTTTCCACTCCTCCATTTAGTTTCCCCTATCCTCTCTCTGATTTTCTAGAATTTTTTTTCCTCTTCCTCAAACTCTCTGCTCTCTCTTCCTCCTGGTGACAGACTGTTGTCTGGCATCCTCAAAGGCTGCTCTTGAGGATGACCTGCTGATTTGCTGCCATGGGAACTCCAGAGCAAGGACAGCATTTACCCCTCACACACCGAAGGGCACAAGCAACAGTTCCTTGTGCTGCCCTTCTCGCTGGTTAAAGTTTGCCCTCCTCTATTTCACAAGGGTCATTGGAAAGCTGTGCCTTAAATAACCAGAGTGTTGCAGCCTCTGCAGTGTCCAGCAGCAGCTGAATTATTCGGAGGAAGGTGAAAAAGTCTAATAACTGATGCGAGTATGCAAACTGCTTTTCAAAGCTAGTGGAGAAAAAGCTTGGGCAGCAAAGCATGAGAGTTGAGGAAAAACCCTCTCTCATGTAATGGCAAAAAGCATTATATTCATATAAGTGCTGTATTTAAAACTTCCTGAGCAATTTTACTGGTAATCTTATTTCTTTGAATCAGAGAGAGTTAACTTAAAAATGGGTTGTTTTACCCAAATAAGGGACACAGGGTAACACATCAGCACACTGAGTATGCTACGTGGAGAGATAAACAAGTAGTTCTCCCCATTCCCCCACCCCCAAACACAATTTTGGGTGTTTTAATTGAAATGGAAGGATCATTTTTACTTGGCTGCATTTTACAGGGCAGCTTGTGATCCACGCTGTGTCAGCCTTGTCAGTGCACTGGCAGATTTGCAGCCCCACAGTACTTTCCTGCAAGCACAGGCTCATAACAGCCTAATCCAGTAACGTGGGCTTAATGCACAATATAATTTCACGAACCACCTAGAAAGTGAGTGCAAATCTGGGAGTCAGTGCTTTCCAGAAATGTCATTTAAGTCATTAGTTTAGAAGTGCTGAAGATGGATCTGACTGATATTAGCCCAAGGAATGGTCACTGATCCTTATACTATCAGAGAAAATAAAGTGGTGTGTGGTAACAGCTGAAATAGTTTTTACATCCCGCTTGAGCTGATTACTAGTTATGCTATCTCAGTCTCAAGACTGGAGTGAAAGATGAGAAAATTAGAGTCCAGATCAAGATTTATACAAAATTTCGGAGAATTCCTGACCATTTCCATCCAATAAAGATAGTTAACCTTCAGTGCATCATTAACTTGCTGAGAACAGTACTAAAGCAACTTTAATTGACACATTTGTTTCTGCTGCAGGGTGAAATAACACAGAAGCAATACAAAATGTAAAAAAAAAAAAAAAAAAAAAAAAAAAAAAAAAATCTTTTTGTCACAGCAAGAATGTTAGAGGGGGAAAGCAAAAAAAAATCCCGTTTTTATTTCCTCTGTGAGGATGCCAGCAGTCTTGTTTCATAAACTCCAGTGATTCATCACCATCCCAGGCAGCCAATCATTCTGCAGGTCAAGTAGAAATGGGCTGTAGAGCCAGCAACTCCTGCTGCCCTGATAATGCATGTCATTCCAGGCATGGCGACATGCTTTCTCAACAACTGCCATTTTCAGTTACCTTTTCTATGGCTGACATACAAGTAAATGTGTTGGAAGCAGTAAAACAGTCATAGGAAAACAGTTGCAAAGACAAATAGCACATGCACGTGATAATCTCTAATGTCATTAGAAAGGAAAGAAGGATGTGTTTTGAAATAGGATTTCTCTCCTCTGAAAGCATCACTTTACTTGGGGGGTTATGTGTGTGTGTGTGACTGAGAGGGGGCTTTCTGTAGGATTTTTTTTCTTGAATTAACATCCAGACATTTGTATTGGTTAAGAGATACAACTAGAGGAAAAGGAAAAAAAAAACCAAAACCCAACAACAAAAACCAATGCAAAACCCAAGCACCCAGCATTAAATATAAAATCTTGCAAATCACTTGTGGAAAAGGTTTTGTACAACTGGATTTTGTTTGAATTCAGTAATGCTCACTTCAAGAAACACAACTTCTCTAATTGAGGGAAAATAAAAGGATTTTCTTCAGTAATTTCTTTTCAGTCTTTATTCCTTGTCATCTAACTTAAATTTCATTAACTCCTTCTTCAATAACTGTCCTCTGAATCATATGTAGTTGAATACTGTTTTGCAGATGGAAACTGAGTGGGAGTTTTAAGGGCACAGGATTATAGAAATACACACCCTCAATGAAAAATGTTTAAACTTAAGTGCACACATGTATGCATGCACACATATATATGTGTAATAGTAACAGAGCATGTGTAATTTATGTACATGTACCATGTAAAGTCCCTGTGCCTGAACACAAATGGAGAAAAAAAACCTGTTCCAAATAACAGTGCTGGAACAGATTTCAAATGCATAAGATTATTCATATTAATTTATGGTAATCTACAAATGAATGCAGCAGAGACAGTACAGGTTATCCAAAATGGTACTTGCATTTATTGAGAGACGACCACAAAATATCTTCACGACAGATTTAGTTGCATCTTCTAATACCCCCTGAATTAATATAATGCAAAATACAAAGTACAGGCTATGTTTCCCCTTTGGAATGACTGGCTCTTGAAATGCCAAAGGAAAGCCAAATGTTTCTCTCCACACAAAGTCCTCTTAGACATCTTGCTTTCAGATTTCATCAACTTAGGTGTTTTCAGGGCTGTAAGCAGTGAACTTTCCATCAGCAGCATCTTCAGCTAATTAACCCTCCTGATTACAATAATTAGTATTGATTCACTCCTGAATGACTTCTTAAGTATTCAAGCACAATCTACACTTGCAGTAAAACTTCTAGATATGAATATTAATTGAACACTTGCTTTGTTTTTCAGCCCCAAAGGTATAGTTTGCAATCTTATATAGAATAGAATCATAGAATGGTTTGTGTTGAAAGGGACCTTTAAAGGTCATCTACTTCCAACTCCCATGCCATGAACAGGGACAGCTTCAAGTAGATCAGGTTGCTCAGAGCCGTGTTCAGCTTGACTGTGAATGTTTCCAGGGATGGGACAGCCACCACCTCTCTGTGCAACCTGTTCCAGTGTTTCACCAGCCTCATTGTGAAAAATTGCCTCCTCATGCCTAGCCTGAATCAACACTGTTTTCGTTTAAAGCCACAATCCCATGTCCCATACCAACAGGCCCTGCTAAAAAAATGTTTCCTATAAGCCCCCTTTAGGTACTGAACGGCTGCTCTAACATCTCCCCGGAACCTTCTCTTCTCCAGGCTGGACAACCACAAATCTTTCATCCTGTCTCCTTAGGGAAGGTATTCCAGACTGACTGCTTTTGTGGCCCTCCTCTGGATCCAATCCAACTGTTCCATGTTGAGGACTTGTTGAGGACTCCAGACTTGGAAGAGGTACTGCAGCTGGAATCTCATGAGGGTGTGGTAGATGGAGGGAATCACCTCCCTCAACCTGCTGGCCACCCTTCTTCTGCTGCAGCCCAGAACACAATTGGCTTCCTGGGCTGTGAGTGGACATTGCCAACTCACATTCATCTTTTCACCCCCCAGTCTTTATCTGCAGGGCGGATCTCAATCCCTTCATAGTTAAATCTGATAATAGAAACATGTCAGTGTCATCCTCTCTTAACAAAGAAAATATTAGCATGGTGATGATTGTGGCTCATGAATGTGAAAGTAAGTAAATAAATAAATAAATACACACAGAGTCCAGGCTAATAAATTAATATAATTCAATTCCATATCCCTATGGAAGCATGGAAAGCCATGTCCCAGGCTAAGACTTGTCTTGCTCTTTCTCTAACAGGTAGGACTGAAGGTGTTCATGTTTTGACATTACACCTGATCATTGCAAGAACAAAAACAACTCATGTAGAGTCTGAATTACCTCTCTTAGCTCTGTTGTGGAAACAGATGTTGCCAAGTTTGACAACTACAAGGCACCACATTGCTTTGTGAATGGGTGAGATTCAAAGCAGGCAGCACTGAGGACACCTCTGTGCTCAGGCATAAGATCTCTAAACCTATGCAGTCTTTCAAAAGCCATTACTTTTGTTAAACATGCTAAGAAATTACTTGTGTTACAGCTTTGCTTCACCTTCTTTGATGTTAATAATAATTGTTATGGCTCAGAAAGCAATATTTCAGTAAATATGCATAGAAAGATTATTCTTTTTAGTAGGATTCACACAAACTAATTCAAAAATCAGTCTTTGATGTGAATGTAATGTAAGAAAATACCCTTAGAAAAAACCAAAATAATTTTCAATCCAAGACAAAAAAGAAATATAATTGTATATGTATTTTATGCAACATTTTATCTGAAAACATAGAAACTACAGTAAGTTTGGGATGAACTCACCTGTGAGCAGAGTGCTTAGGGAACAGTTATAGTATTGAATAGTCCTTAAAAGTCGTGGCTGGTTTTGCTGCCCAGGTGTCTGTTGGTGGCTTCTACAGAAGTGGCATTCCCACTGCTCTGGGCTATCCCTGAAGGGGCATTTCCGCTTAACTGAGAGTGAGGGACTCACTTTATTGCCACTCACAAAGGGCAGTAGCTGCTAGAAAGCTCAGGCTGCTGCAACATGACATGATAGAAAAATAACTTTATAAAAACATGCCACTGTTTCCACCCTCCAGTTCAGGCAGAGCAGAGCGGTTGTGAATGAGTTAATGTTTGTCTTGAAAGAAGTTCTCCCAAGGAAGTGAATTATGCCATGGTCCCATAATATTAAACACTATCCTTGCTTTCTTCATGTTTATGCACAACACACAGCATGCAAGCACATGATAATCCATAACCTCTTGGCTTCTCGAGAAGTATTTTATGTGATATTACCTTTTTGTTCACATAAACTCTTTGCTATTGATTTACACCATCTCAAGATTCAAGGGAAGAAGATACAATGGCAAAAAAAAAAAAAAAAAAAAAAGCAAAACAGCATAGCAAGTATTCAGTCTCCCCACCAAATATTTTGGTGTTGACATGCATGCTTTAGAGGGCTCTGACTGCTACCGATAAATCCTCAATGTCTTTTTGTTTTAATTAAGGGGTCTAAGAGACCTCCTCTACCCATATAAATCATGCACTAGAGTCCAGTTTTGTAAAAAAAGCACAAAATCTCTACTATTAATTGACCAAAGCAAAAACCAGAAGCCACTGATAAATAAATCTTTTCTCACACAAAATCATTAAACTTATTGCTAAAAGCAATACATTTACTTAACATGTAAAGTATTTAAAGACTTTAAACAGTTTAAGAAACTCCACAGAGTAATGGCAATTCATTTTATTTAAGACATAAGCTGCTGTCCAAGTAGTAAAAAATTTTTCAAAAGCTTTGCAACAATTTTTTCTCACAATACATAAGGTTAATTTTTCCAAATTCAAACCCAAAATTGTTAACTGTTTTAATGCTAAACTATGGTTCTCTAAACAGAAAGATAATGTAAGAAATGTCATATGAATAATTTGTTTGATTTGGAGATAGGAATCATTCAGGTAAATTATTCTGTCTGACCTTAAAAATTCTAATGTATAAAATGTAATAAAAATGGAAAGTTGCATGTGCTCCTACTCTGAGATCTAATTCATCATTTTTATTGCATTTTCATTATCTAAACAAAATTAGAAACAGTATCTTCAAAACAGCAGTTAAAGTTGATACGATCGGGCATAAAATCAAGCAAGGGCACATTTGGCAAGTATGTATTTCCCAGATTGACAGTAGTATTGTAAGCTTTCAGAATCAATAAGTTTTCTCACCACAGTTAAAGGAGAGGTTAGTAATAAATCTGCAACTTAATGCAATAGCCATAATTGTAAGATACAAACCTCCCCCTCCCTGCACTATTAGCAGCAGATATGAACTGAAACAACCACCACAAAACAGGCAACGCACTTTATATTCTACTGTACATACAAAAAGATTAAGGGAAATGAAAAAGGGGCTGAGAAAAGGAAAGGAAAAAAAAAAACCCAAAACAACCCAAACCACCCCATCGCCAGACATACATTAAGCTAGTTTGACAACACCATTGTTCAGCTGTCCCATTGTCAGACCAAAAGATGTATTCAATGCTACAACATCTGCTAGCAAATAAACAAAAGACTACATTTTTCAAAGCGGGGTGCCAATTCCAGCATAATTCTGTGTTTGAGTGTGCGTGTGTGCGTGTCTGCGTGTTGTGTGTCTCTGAAAAAGAGTAGTCGATGCTGGCCTCCCGCTAAACCTGGGAGCATTATTAGAGAATAGATGTGGAATCCCACATTATGGGAGTATTTAGGTATTTTTAAAACATCTTCGAGCGGTAGAGACTAGGTAAAGCATTAGTAACTATTTACATAGGCTAAGTGAAAATTAAAGTGGTATTTAGGGCACCAGCTCTAATATGGAGTCTCCCTGAGCTTTTTCCATGCTTATTCCATGCCCAGTGCATAATAATGAAGCAGGCAGAAATATTGCAAAGGAGGTGATAAAAGAAATACCAGCTCTCTTTTAGGAAGGGGAAAAAAGAAAAAAAAAAAAAAAAGAAAAGATAAATACATTTATTTTTTCCCTTCCTTGCCCTCTCCGTGCATTTGTCATTATACATGAAATGTGCGACCCGAACTAGTGGAAAATGCTACTTGCACCCAGCAATGCCTGTCTTTTCCTTTAAATAGGGAAACTACTTAAGACACAGCACGGTTATAGTTGCAGCGGGCCCAGGCAACTCGAAAGCACGCGTTAAAACAAAGGAGACAACATACCTTAAAAGCAGCTCCTCATTTCTCATAGTAACAGCGGATTTGGGACAGCGCATGCTTTCTGCACCGATATTCTCAACAAAAGCCAGTTCAGAAGTGCGCTCAAACATCAATGCCACAGTAGCTACTCACTAATGGCTACTCTTTCTCTCTTTCTCTCTCTAGTCAGACGCTGAGTGGTGGAGCAAAGGGGCCCCTGCAGATTCACTAAGCAGAAATAATCCTCTCTGACAAGTTATGTTGTCTGGGCATATTTTACATTAATGCACTGTGCTGCCTATAGGGGTCTTGTTTGCGTTCACTCTAGCCTAGCTGGTGTTAGCTCTCCTAATTACCAGCCAAAAAAAAAAAATTAGCAACATTCCATCCCCCCTCCCCACCCGTCTGCCGTTAAAACAGAAATAATAATGTGTATATATATGTACACATACATATCTCTGTGTATAAAACTGAAAGAAAAGGGGGAGAATCTATGGGCAAATGAGGAAAAGCTTTCCCCCTCTGGAAGGATGCATGCTTGGTATGAATCTTTTGTTTGCCCTGCGAACTCAGTGAATACAGTGGCAAAGAGATGCTGTGGCTCGTGAGGCTTGTGCACTTTAAGGGAATTGGGTTAGAGGCTCTTTCTGGGGCTCTGGAGTCGCAGCTGGAGCGTTTGCTCTCTCCCTTCTTCCCTTCCCTGTTCAAGGCTGAGTGGCTTTATGGGACCTGCCAGCTCACATCAGAGGGATTGGGGAGTATTAATGCAGGCACCTGGGGATCTTCCTCAAGTTTTCAGTTTTTCTTGGCAATTTTAACCCCTGAAAAACACAAGTCCAAAATCCCTCCAATTTTGACCCCTCCAAAACACAACTCGGTTACCAAGTAACTGGGTCTGCTTTAACCCAGACCCTCACGCTTGGCTTTGGCACAGTTCTCGCAGATGGGGAAGGATGTTGCATTATTCAATGATTTACTCACTTCCTGTGCATGAAAGGAACTATAGTGTGACACAGATTTCAGGGAAACAGCCTCTTTGGCCCTATTTGGGAGATCCGCCATGTGATTTGTAGGAGCAGGTTGTGGTCTTCCCAGTTGCCAAGGTAGTCAAAGAGAGTTTTATATTCACATCTTGGTTTCAGCTTCTGCTGTGTAAATCTTTAAACCATGCAGGAGGATGGTTGGCTTCTTTTTTTTTTTTTTTTTTTTTTTTTTGGTATTATTTTAATTTTTTTTTTTAATGTACATCAGATACTTGAGCAGGTGCTTATTTAGTAGACTGAAAAAGTCAACAAGTCCTTGATGCTCTTTTTTAGTCAAAAGCTTTTCTGCACCACTGTGGCAGTAAAATGCATCTTAAAAATGACTGTAATTTCCTCTCAGGTCATGTTAACTTAAGGAGGTGCAAAACTCAATAAACACGAATTGTCCAAAATTGACAACTTGTCAAAAAGTCCAGTCAGGCTAAAAATTGATCTACACATCAAAATTTGAATTCAACTTTCATGAGCTTTTGGCTATGTCTGTGGCTGGTCCTAAGCTCTTTTCCTACATTATACACTACGGCCTTAAAATACAGCTACGAAATCCTGATGCACTGCTACTGCTGCTAATTCCTTAACAGAAGTTGGTATTTAGGGGCTTGATCTTTAAACTTCAGTCTGGGAATGAAGGCAAAGAGAGAGCAATCACCAGGATAAATACACTGGTAGCAAGATCTTGCCTTTCTGATGGCAGCTCTAAACTTCTGTTAAGGTCATAAATTGTTTGCAACAGAAATGATCCCTTTGTTCTACACTTCTCATTGAGCACTGTGAAACCTTGGGATTAGTTTCAGTCATTCTGATATAATATTTGTCAAATGACTAAAAGACAAATTAAAAAACAAACCTGGACATAATCTACTTTTAATGGTGTAGAGAGAAGGACAGCACCTTAGGAAACATGGATATCATGAAGGACTGCAAGTTAAGGGAAGACAGGTTCCAATTTTCTTCCCTTTTCATCTGCAAAACATGACTGGGATTCTAGTTGCTCTTGCAATAAAAAATAATAAATCATTTTAATGATTAGCAAGTCAAACCAATTCCATGTTAAAATGTCATGCTCCAAGGTCAACTGAGACAACATAGCTTGTACTTCATGCTAAAAATATCTGAACAGTCATGGAAGGTGGCCAGGAAAATACTCAACCAACATGACAAATCCCATACCTCCTGCCCCAAATACTAAATCCATTACTACCATTTCGGGCATGGTCACCAGGGCTCCAGATTTCAGCTCCTTTACTGTTCACCTCCGAATGAGTTGTGCCCAGCTCATGGTGGTGCCTGGGATGCTCCAGAGCAGTCTCAGGCTGCTGAGGCTGATGTACGAGCAACAGCAAATACCAGGGTGTGCTACAGAGTACACAGCTGAACGGGAAGTGTCAAACAGCCTGATGAACTGCTACAGTTTTCAGAAAATATGGCAAGGATCAGCATCTTAAGACACTACCAGCTGAGGGAACAAAGCTTTCTTTTCAGGCTGGAGCAGAATGGCTCACACAGAGCCCTTTGGTGGGGAATCAATGGGCTTCTGTTGGGCGGCTCCACGCAGTTGCAAGTTCTTGATCATTTCTGCACTTAGAAAGAAGGAGAAGCAGCAGCAACAGGAGATAAAGTGAAGTATTATGGAAGGACTCATCTACAGCCAAAGGAATAAATAAAAAAGAAAATAAATTTAAAAAAAAGAAAATAAAATCTACAAAGCAGTAACACAGACAGACGAAAAGAACCTGCGCTTTCTATCACACGTAATGAAACGTCTGACAGAACAACATCTGCAGAGGGATCACAGCTGCTGAGGATGAGAGGGAATAGGAGTATTATTTTTCAATTGTAAGATGTACTAAGCAGGAGTGCCTTTAAAATAATATGGCTGAAGGGAAGATTAAACCAGATGCACAGGGCTATCTGGCTTCTTTCAGGATGAAAGTCCAGCTGTGGGTTTAAATTCAACATTTAATATGAAAATTGATTGTAGATTCATAACTGATATGCATATATTGCAGAATGCTCTACACAAATTACATACAGTGGAAATTTAATCATTTCATCACCCTCTATTTAATGGAAACCCAAGCCTTCCACGTATGGCCATGAGTTTGCTAAACTAATTATGTGATGCTGCAAATCCTTGAAAGGCAACAGGAACAGCAATCATTTACACAAGCAAAATGATCAAAACTTCAGAGGCAAACCAGTAACGACTAATTTATGCCAATTAAAAGTGTCCCTTCTGCTCTCTACTTCTAGTTCAAATTGTTTCTTGACCATTCAATTTGTTTGCAGTATTTTAAAAGTATTCAGAATCCCAAAATGCAGTGGTGTTTTCCTACAATATAAAAGTCTTTCTACCAGCCAAGAGATGGAGTAGATTTCATGACAAAGAAATGGTGGACAAATGTCCAGGACAATGGACCAAAAATCATGAGTGCAATCATGAGAGGAATAGAAAGCTTTGATTCATGTCCCCATTTTACCAAGTGTCCCCGTGTCAGATCTCATGCAAACCAATTAACCTCTTGCTCACATCTCCATCTTTAAGATGAAAAAATCCAATAAACTCCAGAGCAGTGTGACCATAATACAGAACACTGCAAGGTGTATAAATCAGTGCTTTATTGTGGCTTGCACAAACATTTAAAATACCTCTTCTCCTCAGAAGAGGCACTTGCGGTCTAAGTCAGTTATCTGCTGTTCTGTGCAGTTATTTAGGCTCAAATCACATTTGTTTTGTATAGGTGTGAAAAGCTACACTTTAATCTGATAGCATTTTACTGTTTCAGGTGGTTAAATCCCACCTTTGAAGCTGAGCAATTAGTCTAAGCTAGTCATCTAGGGTTTCTCTATTGTCACTGAGGGGAGATTAGTTATACTAAAGAGCATTACCACATCTCTCCATTGACTACAAAGGGATTAGATCCCTAAATTTTAAATGCATAGATCAGGCAAGACGAATACCACCGAAGTGCCTGAAGCAAAGGTGAGAATTCCCATGTTCTTGTTTCAGCATCATCAGCATGTGCCCATCCCTGTGCTCCACAGCACTGCCCAGCCCTGGGCACCCCGTGACTGCTGTACAAGGGCAGCTCAGACACCTGGAGCCTGCCTGGCACTTCCAGGGAGCTGCAACCTGCCTGCAGCAATAAAGCTGCACCTGGGCAAGACTGCCAGGTCTGAAACAGACTGGTCTTGAGGAGGGGAATGAAGATGCTCACAGGGGCTGGAGCATCTCCTATGAAGTCAAGCTGAGAGATCTGGAGTTATTTCCTCATGAAGTAGGCTCCAGGAAGATCTTACAGCACCTTCCAGTGCCTGAGGGGGCCCACAAGAAATCTGGAGAGGGACTTTGGGCAAGACATGTTGTGATGAGACAAGAGGGAATGGCTTTACACTGAAAGAAGGCAGGTTTAGATTAGCTATTAGGATGGTATTTTTTACTGTGAGGATGGTAAGGCACTGGAACAGATTCCCCAGAGAAGTTGTGGCTGCCCCATCCCTTGAATTGTTCAAGGTCAAGTTGGATGTGGCTCTGAAGAACCTGGCCTAGTGGAAGGTGTCCTTGTACGTGGGCAGAGTAGTGGAACAAGATGATCTTTAAGGTCCTTTCTAACCCAAACCATTCTGTGATTCTATTCATATGTTAACCCCATGCAAAGTTTGAAGCAGAAAGGAAATTGGCCTCAGCTTCAGAAGTGGAATCTTTCCAGCATGCTTTCAGAAAGCAGACAGTTCATTTAGGTATCTTCTCCTAAAATCTAGAATAATGAGCAACTCATTGCCTGCAGCTTTTGTGTTATTGAAAATAGTGGAACACAAGCCCAGGTATTATGGTTAGAATCATTTTACTCTGGATCACTTAATTGGTGAATGTGAATAGCAAAGAATTTTCTGTAACTCAGAAGGCTGTATCTCATCACACTTTACCTCTGCTCTAATTGAAATTTTTGTTCAATTTTACCTAGAACAAATCATCACACTTTTGTCTCTGCTTCCTCTGTTGATTTTGGTTTTTGATTATATAGCCTTTAACATATTTGCAGATGGGAGATCAATTGTTGTCCTCATCTCCAGCAATCAGACATCCAGGGTACAATTTCTATCAGGAGAGCAGAAACACTGTGACATTTGCTATTTGTATTATGCACATGCATACAGGTGGAGATGTTTCTTTGCTGTTCCAGGCTAGGAATACACAAGTCACAGAGACTCAGATACTCACCTCTAAATATCTAAATACAATTTCATGGTGAAACCATATTGATCAGCTTTAGAGCCATTAATGCAGATGTGTCTTCAGGACAGGTACTACCTCTGTATACCTTGTGTGTTTTAAACACACTCACAGTATCTTTGTGCTCAGGAAAAGGAAAATTAGTTTCAAGCTCTTGCAGTGGAGATATAACAAATCACTTTTTTTTTTTTTTTTTTTTTTTTTGGCAACACAACCAGTCTAAAATTTGGCCCATCTCCTTTTGTCTCCTTTGGTAGATATTTTAGATTATATGCCTAGATTTTCTGTCTGAGTCATAGGGGTGCAATTACTGTTGGCCTGCATGCTGCAAAAGGTCTTTTCTAACATTTTTCACTTGGGAGTATCCAAATAGCATCATGAAAATTAAACAGCACAGACGGAAAACACAGGAATCCAAAATGTTGTGTAGATGCTGAAGATTAATACTTGGACAGCAGAGGAATAAAAAATTTTGCATTTAAAGCATATAGCAGGACTGGTACCCACTGCTTGTCTGCAATAGAAGAGGTGTGTGCTGCCTCCCTCGAGCATTCAACAGCACTGGCTCTGCATCTCAGCATCTGGGAGACAGAAGGAACAAACCTCTACTACCTACCTAAAAAAAGTGCTCCATTGCTTCCCCCACCCTAGACAGGGAAGGCAGAAAAACTCTCAGTTTGTGCAGTTCACAAATTCTGTCAGAGAAATGCACTTCAGTGTGTTTTTTAAAGACAATACATCACTTGAAACAACTTACAACTGGCCAGGCTGTGGTTTCAGACGTGGCTACTCTACAAAGGAAATAAAGTATTTGGAAAGATCTGCATGTCGTAAGAACATCTGGCCTGCAACTAAAGGGAAGGAGGAGAAAGCTGATCAAAAGAGTGAAGAGTAACAGAAGAGGCAACAGAGCACCAGATCTGAGAGAAAGAGAGAGAAAAGGCAGAGAGAACAAACACAGCTGGTTACAGAACCATTTATTTTCTGCTTTAATTTAAAATCTTTTTAAAGCATAAGCAGAACCTGCTCTGTCTAAACAGGAATATCTTTATTTTGCACTTGTGGTAATGCCAAGATCATGACTCTAATGATGTGGGATATCAAGGACCTTGAGTTCTTGGGAGCACAATCTAAAGAAAGTGAACTTGCACAATATATACAAATGTATGAGCTGTTTGTATTAACACATATCAATGAACATGAAAAATGTTAATAATTACAGATGAGAATTTAATGGCTACTCATCCTCTTAAGCTAAAATTAGAAATAGAACCACATTTAGCATTTCCATTGAACCTATTTTAAAACGATCTTATGGTGCTCTACACAGAAGGTTCATTTCACACATCCATGAAAGGCATCCAACAAGCAGGGATGAAAGTGGATATTTAAAAACAAGCTCTCACCAGAAAGAGTGATGCTGAACAGAAACTCACATGCAAGTAAAAAGGAGTCTAATTTCTGAGATCTGGCATCTAGACAAGTGGATGCATCTACCAAGAGAACATTTGGCAATGAATGGGAAGTGGGAATTGGACCTTACACTGTCCTGTGACATGTGTCCAACATGAAATAAAGACTTATGGGGACATCTCATCATCCACCAAATTTCCTGAAAGGGCAGGAAATATGGTATTGTCCTATGTGGAAGGGAAGCAAACTGCAAGTTGAATAATTCAAACTGGATTAATTGATCTTTGGTTGTAAATACTGGTTGAGAATGCTTGATTCATTACCTGGTAAAAATCAGATTTTCTATTTAAAAATGCTCTGAAGGGAAGGAAATGTATCACTTCTATGTTGGCACAAAAATAAAAGGAATAGTTACAAAATAATTTTTACTATTTTAAAAATTAATTAGCACAGAGGCTTGTTTCCTCAGCTGTTATCCTCACTAATCAGTTTTATTTCATTATTAAAAAATAAAATCACCACAATTTTAATACCTTAAATTCTCTACCTAACATTTTTTTGTTCAAAGGATACTCTTCTTTTCTTCCTTTTTTGTCTTTAAAAATCTATTAACATTGATTAAAATGAAAGAGCTAGGATATAAATCTTCAGTTAGATTTACAACACATTTTTCTTTGACCTTTCTCATGTCATCTGACACTTGACAGTTTTGTGCAAGATGTTAAAAAATGACTAGTGATTTTTCGTGATTCTGAGTGCCCAAACTCAGAGAGTTTTGTAGGGCCTGTAATTCAGAATTAAGATCCTGCTTTGTGGGAAGGAAGAAATAAATCAGACCCTGTGAAAACACCCAGAAGATGGATGCATTTCAAAACCTTTGAGGAAAATTCTGCACAAACTGAGATTCTAAGGCTAAGGAATTCCTTAAAATGTCAGAGCACAAATTTATGAAGAAGAAGATATCTTTATTTTAAAAAAAAGAAAAAAAAAAGTATCTTTATCAAAGATCTTCATGAGGGGATTGAATGCACCCTCAGTAAGTTTGCAGAGGATGCTGAATTGGATGGCAGTGTTGATCTGGTGGAAGGTAGAAAGGCAGAGCCTGGACAGGCTGGATTGGTGACCCAAGGCCAGCTGTATGAGACTTGACCAGGCAAAGTGCAGGGTCCTGTCCTGGGGCCACAACAACCCCACAGAGTTCCACAGACTTGGGGAAGAGTGACTGGGAAGATGCACAGTGGAAAAGGACCTGGGTTTGCTGGTCAACAGCAACTAAACGTGAGCTGGAAGGTGCCCAGGTGGCCAAAAAGGCCAGGGGCATCCTGGCCTGTGTCAGCAATAGTGTGACCAGCAGGACCAGGGAAATGATTGTCCCTTGTGCTCTGCACTGGTGAGGCCACACCCTGAATCCTGTGAGCAGTTTTGGGTCCCTCACTACGATAGAGACATGGAGGGGCTGGAGCATGTCCAGAGAAGGGAACGGAGCTGGGGAAGGGCTGAGCACAAATCTGATGAGGAGCAGCTGAGGGAGCTGCTGGTGTTTACTGCAGAGAAAAAGAGGTTCAGGGGTGGCTGTCTCACTCCACAACTCCCTGACAGGAGGGTGCAGCCAGAGGAGATTGAGCTCTTCTCCCAAGTAACACGGAAAAGGACCAGAGAAAACAGCCTCAGGTGGTACCAGGGGAGGTTGAGATTGGATATTAGGAAAAACTTATACACAGAAAGGGTTATCAAGCATTGGATCAGGCTCTCCAGGGAAGTGGTTGTCACCATCCCTGGAGAGATTTAAAAGGCATGGAGATGTGGGATTTGGACATGGTTTAGTGGTGGGCTTGGCAGTGCTGGGTTAATGCTTTGATTCAATGATCTTTTTCAAGCTATATAACCTATGATTCTAAAGTCAAATTTGCTTTTATTAGTCTGCCATACAACTAAAACATGAAACACTTTTTTTTAATAGTGAGCCAACTGAGGAATGTTGTTTAAGGATATCTTGCTGAGATAGAGTGTCAAGATACCAAAACCTTGCTGAAGCAAAGGAAGCAATGCAAGAAGTTGGGTAAGTCCACTCACAAATAGCCATGGCAGGTGGGCTGTGCACAGTAGCTTGAATCTTTCAGTGGATTTGTAAATGTATCCTAAGCCACAGAGTGAGAAAATTCAATAAAAGCTAAGCTTTCTCATAAAGATATGATTCCAGTTTGTGATCAAACTGGATCCTGATTCTGAGTCCCAAAGTGGTGTACTTTGCTTGCCAAAAGTCTTTGCCAGCTCCTTCAGACATGCTTTGGTCTGATTAATGCCATTTAAATTTGGGAACTTAACAATGAAGCCCACAAGCATAATCAATCCCCTTTGACTTCCAATTCAATTCCTGTTCAACCCACCATGGATCTCCCTCTGAAGAGGCAAGAAGCATAGGTGAACTAGGGTCAACCTCAGCATCTCAGCTGAGCATAAATAACTGGATGTGAGGCCTCCAGGTCTACTTTGTCTAAAAACTCTGATTCTGGAATAATACCTAGGCAATGGTTGTGGGCATGGCCATGGCATCCTGTCTTAAAATAAGCTGTGCAGTGATGCCCACGGTTCTTTCTAACCCTGCTGCAACAAAGATGTGTGTGAACTACAGACGGATAAGTGGCAGCTCCAAAGACCCTTGAGATTACCCTCTGGGAAAAAAACAAGAAATACAAGAGACTCACTCTCAGACACCTTCCACACCACACAAAAGCAATGAATGCTTTTCATTCAAAGAAAAATGTGTAAGATCAACCATATACATTTTAAGTGCCACCTCACCATCACCAAACACCACCAGACTTCTTAGCATCTCATTTCCCATAATCAGGTAACATTTGTCAAAACCACCAATTTCTGTGTCACCAGCAGTGGGTTTCTCACAACACATACCACGTTGCTCACATGACAGGCTCATGGAGCCCCAGGAGACTTTGTGAAATGAAATGGCTGCAGAGGGAATGGCTGGAGGCCTGAAGGGACACACAAGAAAATGAGTAATTTGCCTAAATTCCTCCCAGTAAGGAAATGCTGCAGAGCTGCAGAGAGATCTGTGCTTTTGGGATATCTGGCTGTGTTCTTGAATCATTTGGCACTGTGGTTGGTGCACGCAGCCCTGTGGGACCCTGTCCACATTCAGCCCTTCAGTGCTAGCAGAGTGCTCCGTGCTTCAGCAAAACCTGTGCTCTGATCACTACAAGTGCCAAGAAGTCTGTTAAAGTGTTTATATATTGCAACATTAAATGCTTGGTAAATTGCCACATCATTTTGTGCTTTCACTACTCTCAAATCCACATCATTCATCTTTCTCCTGCAAGGCCAAGCCCCGCCAAACTTGCTGAATGCACTTAGCTCCAAATTAACACCCTATAAAAACAGTTCCTCCCTTCTTCTCAAATGCTGTTATATGTAAAATCTACACCCAAAGTTAATTTCTTGCTGACCTTCTGCTGATTAATGCAAATTAAATTACATGCTAATTGCCCCAAATGGTTTGCATGCAGCCCAGAAATCAGTTCTTTTTGATGGTGGTAAAAGATATTTGCGATTTTTTACACAATGGTTACATTAAGCCATTGTTAGTCTTACAGCATCTTAAAAAGTGAGATGGTTTTCTGGCACCTTTTAGAAAGCAAGGAAAAAAACAACCTAGGAAAAAACATTATTAAGTTCTGATCCAGTCTTGTAGAAACCTCACTTGTACCTCATGGGAGGAATTTTATGGCTCGTTCAGAGCTCAGGCTCCAAGATGCATTTTACAAAACCTTGAGCCAGTTTTGTTAAACCCGTCACTCCCTAATCCCCTTGTGCTTGTCAGCAGAGCACACAGGCACTTGATTTTGGACGTCTGATTTGATAACGGGTGGGGGAAGAAGGGAGGGAAACAGGGACTGCTATTTTTGATAGATCCTACAATATTCTGGCAATTTAAGGGAGAACAAGGGATATTTCAAACAGTGATGCTGGGCAGAGAAGCTCTTAGGAAGGGGCTGTGTATTGTGTTCCAGGGTGTCAAGGTTGTTTTGGTAGCAAGTCTAAATCCCAGTCATCAGACCTGATGTTTGATGATTTTCTGGGGCTCTGGTTGGCATTTGGGAGGGGGATCAAATGCAACAGCAAATAGTGCTTAGACCCTCAGCAGTCCCAGGAGTGGCTGACATCTGTATTACAAATGCATTTTGCATTTACATCCAGCAGAGGGGATAAAAAATAAAATCTGATTGATGTCATGAGGAAGCTGGGGGAAAAAAGAACCTTAACCATGGTGTTCTCCAAGAGAACAGTGTCTTCTTCACAGGTGCTGCCATGAGTTGTCACAATCCACTCCATAGTTTATCCCAAAGTAGGTGTACAAGGTTATGTCCATTTTATAGAAGAAATGGTGACACAGAAATGTGAAAATGAATTGCCCCCTTGCAGAACGAGGCAGGGCTAAAAACTGATTTAACTGGGAGAAGATGAAAGCACCCACCTGAACACTCAAATCTAAGGAGGATTTAAGCTCCATCTGTCCTATCCATGGGCAATACATGGCCAGACCATAAAAGCACACACCAGCTGCTCCATGTGCTCCCAGCCACACAGAACATCCCTAGCCAGGCAGCAGGACATGAGACCTGGCAGTAAACAGCCCAGATTCCACACTGCCCAGGCCCTAAACATTAGATCATAGCAAAGACAAGGGAGGTTAAAAACTTACACCATGGTTATTCCTGTTATACTCACCCAAGGAATGATCAAGTAGGACAAACTGATAAAACATGACATATATGTGGTAAACCCTAATGGATCTGACATCTAAGAATGTCCACTCACTTGATTTTTTTTTTTTTTTGTAGTCTTTTCCATTATTGTTCCAATTTTAATACAATTTCTCTCTTCCTTCCCTAAAATCTATGTCCCTGTTTGACCTGATTTTGGTAGCAAGCCTCTTCCTTTCTTAGATATTCTTGACTTTGACTTCTGTTAGAAGCTGAGGCTGCCAAAATCCCTGCCCCCTGCACTAAAGAGAGTACAATTCACTTGATTTTAACTGTGAGTTCAAAGAAGCTTAATAAGCAATACCTGAGCAATACTCCTCAGTTTAGAGATGAAAGTGTGGCCACTAGCCCCAAGAGCTCTGCCCCACAGCACCAACCCTGAGGGGTCTGTGCTGTTGAGTAATAAAAGTATTCCCTCTCCAAGGTGTCTCCTGAGCAGAGATTGTTGTGTCACACTCTGTTAAATTATGTTTGATGGGTCTGTCTCTAGGATTACTCTGTAGAAGAGACAGCGTGGAGGCTGCCAGATTCATTAAACATCTTCAGTGGGACTTCATGGGGGCCTTTCACTTACCCTGAACAAACAACAAACACACCCTTTGTGCTCAAGAACAAAGGGAGTTTTTGCACTTTTGTTTGATGTCAGTCACAACTGGAGATTAAAGCTTCTGCTCTGCGGATTTCAAAGTTGTCTCCCCCCTCCAAAGCTGCTCCTCTCACTTTTTGCTAGGCACTTCAAAAAGGTTTACAGCTATAAAAACCCAAACAGAACAATATTAATAACAATCAGCTTCAGAAATGCTATGTATTTTTGGCATTTGAATGCATTTCACTCATAGATACAACTGAGAGAACGAAGTGCAGGAGTAACATATGCAGGAACTCTGTTATTCTTAACCACGTTGCATTAGGGACTGGAAAACTGGTTTTGTATAAAGGAATTTTTGTGTTAAGTTTGAAGCATGGTAGGCTCTGACCCACTGAAAAAAGATCCATCCCTTCTGAATCTGGATTGGGGAATAAATGTTTTTGTTTTCCTAGCAAAGGATGCAAATAGGAAAACAAGCCCCCACAAAACCCAAGTCATGGCTTCTCTTAAAGCCCCCATGCTCTGATGAGAGTCAGAGATGGATGTTCATTAATATATTCTACAGATGGCTTAATTTTGGATGCCATTTCTGAACTGTGCTCTATGTACCTGTCACTGAACACCCATCTTTCAGAAAAAGCATCCTACACTAAGCAGGAAGATGTCTAGGGAAAGGTTACACCTCTTCTCATCTCAGGGACAACCCAGCAAACATTCCTATCTAACAGGGGAACTTCAGCAGGAGTCCACCACCCTCACAGATTTTATGTTGTTTTATATTTTGTTGTTTTTTACCACTCAAGTCATCATTCCCTACTGCCTTTGAACCAGGTGCCTGTTCAGTCTTCTAGATCTTTCTCACATTGACACCACACCCCCTGTATATTTATTTCTCAGAGAAGTTGAGCCATATGAGTTGTTACATGCTTTTAACCAGATGCCAGAACATGGCTGATCAGAAAAAATATAGAAATGTGTGCAGTGATTTAAAATATGCCAGATCAGAGGTTAATAGAAGCACATGTGGATTTGATGTCTCATTTAAAGCCCTTTCTGTTCCAGTCACGTTTAGAAGTGTTGAAACCATCAAAAAAACCCTGTGCTATTTGGAAATTTTTCTGGGGCCTAACACAACTCTTTCAAGGAATACCATAGGAAACTTTATAAAGCTGAGCAATTAGGGGATGATTGGGCAAATCCTACGAGGGCATGATTTTTCTTGCCAGTCCTTGCACTGGTCCATCTGATGTCAGCCAAGTATCTTATGTACAGTATCTGGGTTTTCTGATAATGCTATATGAAGAACAGGCTACAAAACATATTTCAAGTTCTCAATGTTTGATTATTTAGGAGAAGACTCTAAATTTAACAATTAATCAGAGGCCCACCTTACTTCAGTTGCTTAGTAGTTCCAGTATGAAATGATCTAATTATCACAAGCAGCAGTAAACATGGTTTAATCCTCTATTTTGTGTAAGCATACTCTCTTTTGGACATAAATTATGCAGAAAGCCTCACCAAAAGTTATGAGCTGATGTGTATTGGTAGCACAGTGCCTTAATGCATAGCAGCCCTGTCATTAATATTAGGATTGCTTTAAATAATGAAACAAAAATAAAAATGTTTCCCAGAGGACACAAACCATAAAGATGTAAAGTCAGAGTGTAGGCAAGAAAACAAGCTGTGTAGTTCACAGCATCTTCATAAGCATTAAGCAAGCAGCCAGGGGATGTACTTGAGGGGTTTCTATTCCACAGCAGCTTTCCCATTCACTTCTGTGTAGTTTAATATTGGAGTTGATCATATTGAAGTCCATAGTTACAATCTAAGGCAGTTTTACAATATGCAGATCACTCTCATGCTGCAGATTTCTTACTGTACCAGAGTGTCTTAACCTCCTTTTTCCAGTTCATAAAGCTACACTGGGAAGGAAAGAGGGAAAGATTCTACTTAGAGATGGGGACAGCTGTTATAGGTATGGGGTAGGAAACATGCCTGGACCCAAGTTGCCCACTGATGGCAGTTCAGGGAAGGCAGATGGCAAGGGGAAGAAATGAGAACACACACAGAGTGAGGGTGGTATCCTGACCAGTCAGGATGAAGCCAGGGAGGGTAGACAGATCTCGTAGGACAGAAATGCTCAGAGACCCCACCATCTAAATGCCTGCTGAAGTGGAAGCACAGGAGTGCCAGTAGAGACATTTTGCAAGAAGTTTTTTGAGATAATGTCTGACTTCTCTCATCAGCTTCGTCAGCTCTCATTGCTTCTACCCCACTGCACTTCTAACCCATGAGCACAGGATACTCACACAGAATAGATGAGAGCTGGCACCCCCAGTTCCCTGTATCACCAATGCTTGGGTGGCCTTCAAGGCTGGCCAGGTGACTGTCCCCCTGGGCTGAAATGCCTGTGTCTAGAGGGCATCCAACTGCTCTGTTTTGTCAGCTCTCAGGGCTGGAAAGAAAAACTTGCCAAGTTTGTGTGCTTGGGTTGAGGCACAGCGCAAGGAAATAGGCAGACAACAGCACAGCATGGAAAATCCAATCCTTGGCCTTAGCGCCAGGCAGGATAAAAGACATCCTATGCTTTTCCAGAGTCTGAAATTCATACACCGTAGATCACTTCAAGAAGTCAAAGGGCTTTGGCCTCAAGGAAAGGGTTATCTAACATTTCATAATAGGAAAAGAATCTATTCCATATTCTGCCTAGCGCAGTTCAACTTCACTTTATTGAAAAGTTCTTTAAAGCCATTGACCTCTACTTTCTGAAACAGAGGAAGGATAGGCAAACATACATTCAAAACAGATTATGATATTCAGCTGCTGCTAGAAAATTCTCTATGCAGCACCAGTAGATCAAATTATTTTCATTATATCATTTGGTCACAAAGAATAGTGACATAATTAGGGAGCTAAATAGCAACAGTTTCCTTCTGGTAAATTTGCTGTAGCTAATTTTGTTAATAAGACTGATAATTGTTTTACGCTCATTCAATATGTTAAGTTTACCTAATACTAAAACCAATCAGAACCTTTAAATTAATTTTTGTTTCATTTCCAAAGGAATCAATGTCATTATTAATCATAAAAGGAGTGCAGAGTCAGAGGATGATAAATCTCCTTTGGGCTTATTTGACTTTCATATTTATGGTTTGGATAAGGTTATTATGAAGGAATTTTCAAGAAATGATTGAGGAGCAAAGGGAGAAGAGTGAGCTAGGAAATACTATGCTTGGATGCTGTGCTACTATCAGCTGCAGGAGAATGCATGCAACTAGTCTGATGCCTTTAAGTTCTGCAGAGTTAAGCATGGCAAAAGTGTTCAAAACAAAACAAACTGCTCAGACTGCCAGAGCCCTAAGATGTGCAATTTTCAAACCAAAATCTTCAAGAGTGGATTTGCAAGAAAGCAGTAGTGGAGATTTGGGGCACAGAACTGATGGGATTTTGTATTTCTGGCACTGGTGGGTTTACTTCTAGAGCATTTGCAAAAACATTCACTCACATTTCTGTTGCCTTTGTTGCACTTCTAACTTCACTGCAAAAAACTTACCCCAGGTAGCAGCTATTTGAGCTGCACTTCTACAAGTGACTCCGTGGTTATGCGGTGAAACATCCTAGATAAATGTGCCCAGTTTTCACAAAGCCAGTGCTGCCCACATCTCTTTTTACATGCTTTGACAGGATAAGGTCAGTGCCCATTGGCTCTGCAAGGAGTGGAGGATGTCACCGAGGTTGCTGTTGTCACTGTAACATTCCAGCTTGGCCCTGGGATGTGGCAGTCCTTGGTGCCTGTGCCGAGGAGCTCCACGCTCACTCACTCACCATTAACTCCATCCTTTAAAATCAGCACAAACAGTGCTCCCATTTTAAGTGCAGTGCTGGATTTCTACTATTGTCTTGAAAGGGAAAACATATGGCATGTTATGCTGAGATGTTGGTAATCAGATTTTTTTCCTAGAACTCATCATGCTTTCTGCTGAAGAGGATTTTAATAAAACCTGAAAGCAAACCATACTTGAATGTGGGTCTGAATTCTGCCTGTATTTGTACTCTTTGGTTACTGAAGTAATCTCCCAAACTTTAAGATCTGTGAAGTGAGTAGCAAATTCTCTTCTGCATCCATCCCACTTGATTAATGTACCCACAGAAAGAAAGCAACAAATCCAGACACTCCCTGAACAGAGTCTGTTACAAATGCTTAACATCAAACCAACTTTCAGCAACCTGGTGTGGTGGAAGATGTCCTTGCCCATGGCAGGGGCTTGGGAACTAACTAGATGATCTTTAACGTCCCCTACAACAACAAACCATTCTATGAATCTACTTTTCTATTCAAACAAATATTTAATTCTACCAAATAAATGTTTTCTGAATATATATGATGGAACACATTTCACAAATAAAATAACAAAATGTAGATTATATTAATATAGAAAAAAAAAAAAACTCATCAAGAGTCTTACAAAATCATCCTTTGTCTTTCCTCATATCTTTTAAGAGACAAACCTATCAAAGAAAAATGTTATGATAATGTATTACCATGCTGAGTTAATTGTCAGTTGCGAGTTACTTAAGTGTACCTTAATGATATGTTTAAAGCCTTATTTTCAACTCTAATAGCTATTAATGGTAGCAAGAGAAAATGAAACCAATTTTCCCTTGCTTAAAGTGGAGTTCTATTAAGCATAAGTGAACAAAATTCTAAATATAACAATTTCTTTAGGTATTTCAGCTAATGGGAACCCACATTGTCCATATTTCAGCCTAGCTACATACTACTTCTCAGGAAGCACTTACATAAAATCAGTATTGAGTATGTCAGTATCACAGAAGTTGGATTCAATACTTCAAATGGTATGAAATCATTCCAAGGACAAAACAGCTGAACTGAAGGGCGAATGAAATTCCCAGTGGATTAGTTTGGTATGAAAACCCAAGGAGACACTGAATCTTGTTTTCAAGGATTTCTTTCTCCACAGACAGGGAACAGCATTTCATAGATGACCTCAAGCATGCAAAGCTAAATACAGCTTAAACGTTTCTAATGGCATTCAGAACATCTAGAGTTTAGGAACTCATCAAAGTATTTGATGAGGATATTTTTGTGTGCCACAAAGTACATACCCAAATAATTTCCAATTATTTCGATTGCTTTACTACAGTCTTCTATCTCCTTCCAGACAAAGGAGTGGGCTTTTCCTCTCTCGTGTGATTTAAAAGAAAATTACAGTCTTGAATAATTTTTTATCCCATAGGTCAAGCAATATGACCAATTTAAGACAGAAAAATCATCAACCTAGATGACCTTCTGTCCTGGAGAAGCCATGGGTGTGAACAACTAATTGCAAGGTGCTTACACGTTTTTCTAGAAAAGGTGTTCTTTCCTAACTCATAAGTCCAAATAAATAAGATTGAACCTTTTCAATGGGAAATGGCACAGATGACAGCATGACATCTTCCACACTATCCCATGCTGGTCCTTCAAACCTGATTATTTTATTAAGATATTTAAGTGTCCAATAATTTCATAATAAAACACACAGAGAAAATTGTTAGTAATGTGAAAATCGGCCCTTGTCAGTCATTGCAGGTTCAGCAACTTTCCTTTACATGACAAAAAAAAATTTGTACTTTCATTACTGATTTGCTTCTTGCATTAGCACTTCTGAAACAGGCCTGTGAAACCTAATTCCTCCTATTCCATTTTCATTAAGAAAAAAAATTGCAAGTCATCTTCTGTACCTTGGGAGCAAGGTACTCATTAGGAAAAGCTGTTTCACTCAATCATCAGGTTTCAATATTCTTAAATTAAGCTACTCCTAAATCTTACAGCTATATACTTCACTTCAGTAAAATCACTCGAAAGAGGGAGATTTTTAATGTCAGAGATGTTGCAGTGTTAAATCTTCTTTCTGACTATTCTGTTGTGCAAGATCCCAGAAATGGGTATGAACCTCCCAAATGACAACACATGCTTTTGTTTATGGATTTTTAAGGCTAAATTAGGGTTGTTTTTTTTTCTTTTATGGCATTAAAATCAACCATCATATATAACCAGATAAGCTTTATAGCCAAATTTCTCTACATCTACACATCTGAAAGAACACATGTGTAGTTGTTTGTTGATGCCTGCTAAACAAACAACACAAACCTCCAAAGAGAAGGTAAACTCCCCTGAACCTGAACAATCCTACCACGTGCACATAGTAGGAGGCAACACATGCTGGGGGCAATGGTGGCTGGATGAAAGATTAAATAATGAATGTGATTCCTAGAAGTAGAACATTTTTTTTTTTCCCCCTTGGGAATAGAACTCAGTGCTATTTTTCTCATGTAAAAGAGGGCAATATTCTTGGTGTACATGCTCCCAGCATTCATTAAGATTAATGAAGTAGACACTAGTGAAGCAAGACTTCCAGCATTAGCTGCCAAGTTGCCCTCTTCTTTGTAAGGAAGGTCTCACCTGGGCAAGGATTTGAAACTTGGATGTTCACATTAAAAATCTGATGGTTTTGTTAACCAAGCTTTCCAGGTCCATTTGGGGTCTTGCTGGCATTAGGCTGCAAAAGAATGGGTCAAAGTTCAAATGTTCCTTCCTATGGAAGCCTTTAGTAAAAGGAGAGTGATTTATAAAATTTCAAGACAAAGCAGCATTCACACTCACTACTGTTATTGTCTTTAAACCCTTGCCAAAAAAGCTGCAGATTTTCACTCATAAAGTGAAAGAGCAGAAGAGAGGAAGGAGGAAATGTTATGCTGTGTAAACAAATACTCTACCTGAAGGGGAATAAAAAAAGCACCAAAAATGCAGTCAAATATTTACACTTGTGAAGATTCAGGCAAAACATCAAATCAAGCTGTACTGTTAAGAGCCCTGTTGTCTTCCTCTCTCTTTTTTTTTTCTTTTTTTGCTTCCTTTTGTGTGTCCTTTTCTGCTGCTCCTTTTTTACATTGAGAGCTGCAGCTACAGAGAAAGATCGTCTACAAAGCCACAGAGGTGGAGCTGGTGACTGGCTGTGGCCAAGGATCAGCCTTGTGGAAGGAGTTACAGCAGCCTGGATGAACCCTTTACAAAATCCATTCATGTTCCTAAAAACACATCCAAAATTTTTGATCTTTGTTTTTCTTCTTGTGTATTTTATAAACTGACTAAATTATTTTGGAACCCCTTCCTTCCTTTAAAGTAAATAGTTCGTAAGGTCTAATTTTTTTCATTGATTTTTGTTTTGTGTTGAAAATTAATTCCCAACTCTTTGGAGGTATGTCATGTTGTATTTCAAGTAGACATTTGGTGCAGAAAAGGTCTGGATTAAAAAAGTACCCAAAATACTACAGAGTGTTCTTCAGGTCATCCCATAAAGTGTCTCTGTGTCTCATAATCACAGTAACACAAACACTCTCCTGCTGGGGTCTGTGTCTACCACCTAACTTCAGAGTAATTGCTCTTCAGCTGGGGGAGAAAATGAAGCAAACAACATAGTATTGTTGTTGTTATTATTATTATTATTATTATTATTATTATTATTATTATTATTATTATTATTATTATTATTATTATTATTATTATTTTAACAGAAAGGCACTAAAGTCAATATTTCATAATGGTTTCAAACATTTCTTAACTGAGGGTTATACTCCTCTTGACCAAACCAGCAGCAGTATTTTAAAATGGCCAAAAGAATTGGTTTTGAATATATTTTGGGGAAATAAAAGAATAAACAACATTTCCAGTTGCCTTCCATCACAATCTATTTATTTTGCTTTTCACTGGTATTTTTTAAAACATCACCAAATAATTAAAACATTCAAAAAAATGCATTTAGAAGACTGTCACATAAGAAGATGACATCTTACAGAAAGGGATTTCTCTGTATATACAGATAATTGATAGTTTCCATATCACCAAGTCTATCTGTGTGTTTTACTCTGAAACAAAAACTAATTTCATAATAAGCAGCTAGGGCTAGAAAAAGTTTCAGTGGGTCACACTTAATCCCCTCTTTCATCTTTCACCAAATCAGGCACTTGCTTCAAAAAAATACTTAATTGCCAAAGCAAAACAATTAGTAATATCAAACAAAGCATTGTCTTTCCACACTCTCCCTCTGGTGCATCAACATTCATCTGCCTGTCTCACAGATTTTCAGATGCTCAGACTGTCCACTCCTCTTAAAGATCAATGAAAGCATCAATCCCTCAGAAGATCTGAAAATCTGAAACATTAGGGTTGCAATTGGCAGCCCTAATTAGTGGATACTTCTGAAATATTGGGCATTTCAAAAATTTCAAAAGGAGCTATGTGCACAGTTGCCACACTTTAAAAATATATATTTTTGGTGGTTTTGGTTTTTTTTTTTTTTACTTTTTATGTTCTAGTAGAAGAGAAATTGCAGCTTTACCAGTGCTAGAGAAGTTAAGGATGACATGGCTATCAGTGCTGCTCTGTGTAGAGGAGCTGCAGACACAGACTGATCTATTTTTTTTTGCAACACAATAGATGGGATTTTCCATAGAGCCCCAAGAGGCACGAAAGCAAACCAGGAGCAGTGACACAGCTGCCCTACACGGTGCACACAAGTGCTCACATTTTGCTTCATCCACATTGTCTGGCCTAAAATCTGAATCCTTCCCCCGCACCATCCTCAGATATACCTATGGCAGGAGCAGCTGCCAGCTCAACACCCCAGATTCCTCTTTGCAGAGAAAGGGCGGCCACCTTTGTCTGCAATAAGGACAAGGTTAGCAAATTTTATTTCATGTTGCCTTGAATAAACTCATTCTTAGAAAGGGCACCAGCACCATTTGGGAGCCTGTCAAAGTCCTGTGCTCAAGCAAAGTCCTGTGTGCAAGCTTCCCTATGAACACTGCAAAGCAGAAAAACCTATTTGGCACTGAAATATATATATATATATATATATATATATATAGGCATTGTTCCCACTCACTCACTCACACACATATCACCTCTATGTTCCAGACATCATGAACAGGGAGCTGAATATAGGTGTAAATTCTTTCCTACAGCTGCTTTATATTCCAGGGAGACATAAAAAAGACTTTAATGTAGAAGATAATCAACCTTCTCATTCCCACACTCATGTGCGTATTATGTGAACAAACTCCTGAGAAAAATGTGTTATGGATGCTTTATGTGTTGAGCAGCTTTACTGTTACCCATAAAGCAGCTTTACAGCAGTGTCAGTGATTTTCTTTGGTATATTAGTTTTATTATTGTAGCCCCCATTGTCCCTCCTCATGCACCTTAAAGACCAAATAGCCTATAATCTTACTTAATTATATCAGTATAAAAAAGATCAGAATTTTGTTCTGTTGCTTCATTTCCCAGAGCACTGTTAGTGTCAGTTTAGGTAACTTTTCAACTGATTCTTCCACAATGAAATTCAATAGACTTATTTAAGTTCAATATGTTTTAATATTATACTTTCAAGAAAGGAGCAAGACTTTTTCCCCTGGCATGATTTGCTTTGTAGTGGATAGGCTGTCACACATCAATGGGCACACTTTAACATTTTTGTTGGCAGCACAGACAGTGGATTGAATACAACCTCAGCAAGTTTGCCACCAACACTGAGCTGCACTCAGCATCCTGGGGAGAAGGGATGTCATCCAGAAGGACCTGGACAGGCTTGAGGGATGGAACTGTGCAAACCACCTGAAGTTCAACAAGGCCAAGTGCACCTGGGTTTAGGCAATCCCAATCCCAAGCACAGGCTGGTCAGAGAATGGGTTGAGAGCAGCCCTAGGGAGAAGAACTTGGGGGTGCTGGGGGGACATGAAGCTCAACATGACCCAGCAAGATGTGTTCACATTCCAGAAGGTCAATTTTGTCCTGGGCTGAATCAAGAGAAACTTGGCCAGCAGGTCGAGGGGGCTGATCCTGCCCCTCTACTCTGGTAGGGTCTGGTAGGTCTCTGTTCCTGGAACACATCTCATGTTCTCAAAAAGGACAAGTCCAGAGGAGGGCATGAAGATGATCACAATGCTGGAGCGCCTCTCTTATGAAGAAAGGCTGAGAAAATTGGAATTACTGAGTCTGGAAAGGAGAAGGCTCTAGGGAGACCTTATAGCACCTTCCAGTCCAAAAAGGGTTTTGTAAGAGAGGGGCAGAAGGGCTTTTTATAAGGGCATGAAGTGACAGCACAAGGGGCAATGGCTTCAAACTGGCAGAGGGCAGGTTTAGATTAGACATTAGGAAGAAATTCTACTGAGAGGGTGTTGAGACACTGGCACAGGTTGCCCAGGAAATTTGTAAATATACCATCCTTGGAAGTGTTGAAGGCCAGGCTGGGTGGGGCTTGGAGCAACCTGGGATAGTGGAAGGTGTCCCTGGCCATGGCAGAGAGGTGGGAACTAGATGATCTTTAAGATTGTTTCCAAACCAAACTATTCTGTGGTCCTGTGAATTACAGCAATGTAATAAATGCAATCCTTTCACTTTCTGTGGTCAAACAAATGAACAAACCACCCAAACAAACATTCCTTTCCTGAAAGCTCAGCTCCGCAACTCAACTCCCAGAACTTATATTCCCCCAACTATTCAGATTTTGTCCAGGTAGCCAGATACTTCACTACCCGTGGAACCTAAAGGAAATTATACAGTGATTGGCTTCAGAGTTATTGCAATTCATCATTGTGCTTTCCGATCTCCAGGGTCTCAGTTCTTACTTGAATTGTGCAGATTAGGTATAGTGGCACTAATGAAGTCACTGTCAATTTATAGAGATGTAAAATTGTGAACAGATTCTGTCCCAAACCCAACCAGTACAGAGACATGACCTACCAGTGGAGGCTGAACCTCCACCTGTACACTATTGTCATTTTGTATACTAAATTGCTTTTAAATTGCAAAACCTCTATTTTTAATTTTATTAAGTTAGATGGATATAAATTTAGACTGTAAAGTGAGACTTGAATCATTAAATATTCTCCATTTGCTTATAATCAGATTGAGAAGGAACATTAGATCTTTTGAAGCTGCTCTTGAGCGAAATAAGAATTATATATGTAAGGCATCATCACACCTGATTGTTTATATAATGCAGCTACTCATTTCTTCAAATTATCATGAAGTTAAAGAAAAAAACCCAGTCAGTCTCCACTTTTTACTACCCACCTTAATTTCTTAATACTTTCAATAATCATTCCCTAGATCTTATTCCTACCTGTAGCAGTGAGGAGCAAAGCAGCCTATATTAATCTCATTCAGGCATCACTTACTGCCACTTATATAATTGCATTTTAGGACAAGCAGAAGGGTTTTGGAGTCTGAAAGTCATCAATATCTCATTTTTATGTGCTCCAGACATGAGGAGCATCACTATGTAAGGCTAAGAATAAAACCAGCATTAGAAATAATAATCTGGCCTTCGGACTGTTGCAAACTCTTCTCTGCTGCAAGGTCTGATTTTTGCTGTAATTTTAAAAATAGGTCCCTGAAGCATGAACTCCAATTAGATAGCTAAAAAAACAAAAAAAAAACACCCCAAACCGAAAACCAACCACTCAAAAAACAAAACCCCAACCAAAAACTTAAACAACAACCCAAACCAAACCACAAATAAACCCAGCTCACTATAGAATAGCTACTGCAGGTTGTTGCAGGTATTTCAGAAGTAAATCCAGCACCAAGAGAGTGCAATCCCAGTATAATCACAGCAGGATTTGTTTACTACATCCCTCTCTTCATTCTGATAAAAATGACATGGTAAAGTTCGTAGAACTATCAAAAAACTTTATACTTTAAAAACTAGAAAGCGAGGGAGCAGTCACAGGGATTGTCACTGACTTGGTGAAGTCTTCCTTTCCCCTGAAGCGTGTTGACTTCACTCACTGTGTCACACTCCCCAGGCTTTGATCCTGACAGCTTCTCTCCAAACCAGGCTCCCTAATTTTACGTATGTGCATACATTCATCTTCAAACTGTTGATAAAGTACATGAATGTTGTCTGGATGTGATCTTAGATCTGCAACTTCTTTGTAGGGCAGGTTCACATCATAATCATGCAAAGCAGCTTAGAAACAGTGTTTTGAAGAAAGAGATCTTAATAATTAATTCTGTCTACATAAGTCCCCTACATCACTTGTAAAATCAGTATATTAATTAGCGCTGTTTGTGGCAGTTTTACAGGAACAACAGCTTTCTCTCCCTGGTGCACTTGTAGGAAAGCCTTGTGCCTCTGCACGTCCTTCTCTCCTGTGATTGCACCCCAAGAGCAGCTAATAATTTTGTTTTAGAAAACCACAGCATTGGAAAAGCATTTCAATGAAGGTTCAATGCTCAGTAATTAGTAAAGATTCACCAAGGTTTAGTGATATTCTTATGCCTACGCCTGTATCTCCGACCAAGACAATAAGAGTCACCTGAAAGACACTTGTTACAGTGCAAACTGGTTAGTAGCTAAATCAAAAATCACATTTATTAATGTCATTTCAGAAGGATTCCGTTTCAGTTGCAAGGACTCTCATGTTTATGAACGTACCACAAAACCCTGAAACAGTTTATGTTTATTTATGTCCATAAGTTGCTACAAATAAAAAAAATGGTTCTAAGACATAACAGTACAATGGCCCTCCTCCAGCAGCCTTCAAAAATCCCCAGCATTTTAATTGAAGAGGCTTTTTTTTTTTTTTTAGGGAGTTTTTTTAAAAGCTGTATAGTGCAAGAGAACGAAGTTGAAGTAAAAATGTTTGCTCAGTTCAAACAGCATCACATGATGGTACGTTCAGGATGGCATGCCTTTGAAAAGGCACAGTCAAAAGTCTGAAGGCTTCAGTATATTCTTCATCTATTATCTGTTTTGGATAGGACTTATAAAAGACACTCTGTGCTTTGATCAGGGAGTTATATTTAGAAGAACTACACAAGCCAAATTATTTTTCCAACAGATTCATGCCGTGTTTTCTGTCCACTGACTACCCAAATAAGTCCCTGGATGGTGATAAATGAAGGCAGTCGCTTTAAAAAGCAGGGAAAAAAAGAAAGCATGGCCCATCACTAATCAGATAAAGCAAGAGATATTATTTATACTGAGGAGGTACTGTTTTCACACAGCTTCAGAGGCCTCAGTTTCTCAAAACACTGCGCTCATCTCTAAAGGCAGCGAGACTTAAACAAATGCTGACATGCTTTGCTGAAACATGGCCTTGAACCAACAGTCAAATTAAAAAAGTGCAGAAGACACCAGGCATCCTTTGAATTTTATTCCTACTTAATGGACAGACAGGCAGAGGAATAGATAAGATACGTGACTGGAATGTGCGAGGAGCTGAGAATACGAAACAGAGAATCTGGTTCTGACATCTTTGCAATACTACTGGGGTGCGCATTTCCCCCCCCCCCCCCCTTAAGATAATTTATAAGTCTATTATGGTAAGAAATTAATTTTGTCACATTGTAATGATTAACATATGATCCTCATGGAAATCAAAGAACTATGTCTTGTATTTTTAAACCAATGGTAAAAGGCCAAGCTACCGTGTTACCCTGTTCTCCATGGCTTGAAAATTTTGCAGAATGTCAGGACTGCTGGAGTTTTTACAGTCTGCTATCACATTGCTGACTGTTGCAGCATATTTTGACATGACAGGGAGCCTCTCAGATAGAGTCTTCAGAGATCTCATTGTTGGTTTCTAATAAACAGAATGTTAAAATTTCCTATCTACATCTATGCAAACAGAGCCTTATCTTAAAACAGGAGACCTCTTTCAGCCCACGAATCTTTGGCTGTATTTGTACTTTGTTATCTCTCTTTAGTCTTCTAATTCCTATATTTTCCTATATGGATTCCTATAAAGACAGCTTTAAAAGATTTGAGATTTTTTTTTTTTAATTTAAATTTTTTTTATAACCACATTTAGTAAAATGAACAAGCTCCTAGAAATTTATCTGAATGACACATTAAGCCATAGGTCAGAAATGTAAAAGATAAGTACAAATAACACACAAATTTTTCAAAATCTGAGTTGAAAGAAAAATTGACAGCCATTTCATACCGTATCTAACACTGAAATATGGTAGCAATTAATAAAAAAAAAAAAACAAAACAAAAAAAAAAACCAAACTTTCAGGAGTTCTGAAAATCAAATTATTTAAAAAATAATTTCTAACATCTACTTGAATTTCTTGGCACAGAGAAATCACCTGAACTATTTATTTCAGTGGAGCAACAACACTTTAGAGCAGCCTGAGGATGTGACAGGTACGAGGTCTATTATTACACTTGGATTTAACCAGATAGAACAGCTTTCAAAGTGCATTACTGATAAGGGATGGTTTGATACGAACAGCCTAACTTTATTAGAGGCTCAGCTGATTCTGAGGCCCAGAAATAAAGTAGCTGAAAATCCTCCCTGTTATCTTTGATAACTTCAGTGCTGTATAGGAACAGGAGACTGATGAGATTCTGATAAATAACAACCAGCATTAGAGGAGGGAAATCAGTTATGTACATTGCCACGAACAGATTTCCCAGTCCAAGGATATTCACTTCCTAAACATAGGCAGATCTGAAATCCTAAAGCAAGGAAAACTTAATTATTCAGAATCACTGTAATCCCAATTTGATATTTAAAAAGGAGCAGAACCCATGTTTGTCTCAAGCCTTTCCAAACTTCTGTGACAGACCAGCTGAGGAATTTCTTACTGTCTTCACTGCATGTACTTGGAAGAAGCTCAATCGGATATGGTTATTAAATAGTTCTCACCTTCAACAATCAAAACTCCAAAGACCCATTAAACTGATGAAGTTAAAGACGACAACCTTAAGTGTGAAACATTAAAAAAGTTGCACTCTTGACTGAAGCAGGCAGAGTTACTTACAAGGAAGGCTAATCCATTCGACCTGCTAAAGCTATATTTCACATTTGATTAAAAACATGCCACTCTAAGTACACAGAAAAGGCTGGAGCATGACGGAGTTGGGCCACTCCTGCTCTAGCCAATATTTTCTGTGAACTTGCAGGGAACTGGCAGAAACATTAATCTTCTTTCCATCCCCTCTCTCCCCCCGTTAAATCCGCTGCTAGGAAAACACTCTCTCGTGAAGCCCATGGGGAAGATGTCCCTGCTGAGACAGGATAAAAGACTCTTACATGACTCTTACTAGCCTGTATGGGTCCATCAGTGGCTCATATCCAGGAAAACAATCTTATAGTCTGTTGATCTGTGAAAGAGGCCTCCACAGATTGCAAACGATGAGCCAGCCCCATCAAGTTCCCACTATAAACACACCTTTGCAAAATAAATGTGTGACTGGCTCTTTGTGGTAATGGTTTACTGGATTCTGCTGTCACTGTGATCACAGAGAGGTAAAAAAGATAGAAAGGACTATTGAAAAAAAATATATATTTTTAATGCCCTGTATATTCTTAATTGTCTTTTAAATTCCCTGGTGTTGTAGGATGCTAAATGCACTGGAAATTCAAATTGGCATCTAGCATCCAAATCACTGAAAGAAGAAATGCAACAGACTAGAAAATGAAAGAAGAAGCCAAAAGGCAAAAAAGTCTAAGCACAGCTGCTGGCATATTTCCCCCTTCTCTCTCCTGTTTTGCAAGTCACACTATTTTCTAATTTGCAGGGAAAGAAATTAACCTGTAACAGAATGTCACAGAGTCTGCCACACAACAGGGATTTATTGCATTTAAGCTTCAGAAAAAAATAATCATAACTTACAAATAAGTGTATTCTCTTAATGATTTAATGGTGCTAGCCCCTTTTCTTTTATTGAGTCTGTTAAACAATTTTACAACAACTAAAGAAACTTTTCCAAACACTTGAAATATATTTGGGTTTTTTTCTTTAATTAATGGAGTGTATCTGGGTTACTCCATAATTTAACCCCTTGTTGCATTTCAAGGCTTCACATCCTTTAATCTGGTGTAGTAGTAGATTAATTTATTACTGGATAGTGCTGTCTTGAATAGAAAACGACAGTCATTGGGGCATTTTTGGAATCATAGAATCACAGAAAATTTTGCGTTAGAAGGGACCTTAAAGATCATCTTGTTCCAATTCCCTTCCATGGGCAGGGACACTCCATGTTCAACACCCCATCCAACCTGGCTTTGAACACAAGGATTGAAGTGATGAATCTCAAAATCATGTTTTACATTTATTTGGCCTACATAATCAATCTTAAAAAAGAAAAAAAAATACCAACAACAACAACAAAACAAAAAAAAAAAAAAAAAAAAAAAAAGAAGAAAAAAAAGTTAATTTAACATAAGGCTGTTGAGATTGCCTGGGAGAGAATACACCTGTTTTGAAATGGAGCTGATAAGACTTTGAAACCATGAATAGCCTATAGACCTGGTCACCTCAAATGCCTTTGGTCGGATGTGTCTCTGAAGGGGTAAGATTCTACTATTAGATGTGTGTTAATATCTTAACAATGATGCTGGAAATTTTTAAGACTAGGTAAAAACCCCAAAGCAACAAAAAAACTTCCCAAATCCTGGCACAAGAGGACAAGATTCCATTGAAAGGATCTCATGGTCATCCTGTACTACTTTAGGGCAACAATAAGCTTTTGCAGGTTCATAGAGCTGGAATAAACTTGACTAAGCAGAATAATCCTCAGCTTCACCCCAGTATTGAATTATGCAAACATTAACAATGGGACCAAAGAAAGGAGTGTATGAGGAACCTCAGATATGCAAACCTTATCAGAACTGCCAACATCTCTTTTCTAGGGCTCCACAGTACAATCAGAAAAACAACATTTCCCCATGAAACCATACTGAACAAAGCCAGCCCATGAGAACTACCTTTGAGCATGTCTCTGATGTTTCATAGTTATTTGAGGTAAAGTTCTCATCAGTCCAAAGGATCAATGATACTGAAATGGGGCAAAGCTAACTCATGAACAGTTAAGACACCTAGTTCTTTTGGATTTGTATGCTTTTGTCTCCATTATCCACTATAAAGGTTGGCCTTGATTCCAAACGTAGCCCCAAATAAAGTTAAGACCTCCCCTTTCTTCTGTAAAATAATTAAATGCTTTTGATTCAGCTATGAGTGCCTGTGAACAAAAGATAGATTTTTCAGGAGTACTTAAGTTGCTAAATCTTCTGGGAGCCAGAAATTTATTGGTAGTGACTAGGATACAAGCCCCTAAATGCTTAAACGTTTTTCTGCTATAAACACAAGTTGTTTTGAAAACTGTACTAAATCCAGTGCTTCCCTTTCCGTCTGTGAAATGTAATTGCTACAGGCTCACTGGAGGGAGGATATTTACTGGGCCACAGTTTAGTAAAGCTTATCTGCACAAACACACAGGTAAATTAAGGTGGTTTGACTTAGAAAAGCAACACCACATTTCGGTTTTGTCATTACACTTTCAAATAGAAGGTGGACTAATGCTGTGGAATGAGGCCAGTATGTGGCTTATTTTGAAGATAAAGCAAATTAACAAAACAATGTCAAAAGGAACTAAGAAGCAACATGGTGGAGGGGGAAATGATGCATTTTGATTTGTGGCAGTTCTGATGGGATAAATTCAGTCCACCACATCTTATTCTTATAGATTTTAATTTTGCAAAGATTAATAAAGAGTGAAGTTTTCCATCAGGGCATGCTGACAAATTATAACCCTGTGTATCCCTCACCCTGCTTTAACTGCATTTCCAAAATTCCTAGTGTCATCACTTACCCAAACAGACTATATTGCAATACCTGAGATATTGCTAGGTCTTTTTTATAGCTTTAGTTGCTCAACGATCATTTTCCTCTAGCTTGTAAAGATTATCTATGCATTCATATTCCATAATTCTACCTTTCAGAGCTATGAAGAGTTTAATTTTGATTTCTTTGAAACCAACTTCATGAAAACTGTTTGACCATAAAAACTAATTAGCAAAGACTCTCGGTGTTAATCTTGTGCAATAGACTATAGCTGGAGGATGCAAAAAAACCATTTCTTCCATAATAACTGCAGCATTTAATCATCTTAAGCTACACAGCAATGCAAAGGTAATGACATTTTTATTTTATCTTTTTATGATGGGACTCATCAATACCACTATCCATTTTCTTTTTTTTTCCTAACATCTGCTTGCAATATCCAAGCAAAGTCTCTAGAGGATCATACAATCATTTTCAGATGCTAGTACATTGAAAATGAGGATTTTGAGAATCCAAGAAGCATTGATGCCACGCAGCCTAATAATACAAATGTTAGCTGTGCCTTTGAATTATTTGCATTACAGGTTGTTGAGAAAAATCTCCTAAGAATGGTGCAAGACAAAGGAGATGGCTCCATTCTCTGAGGCAAGGGAACTTCTGTGTTTAACAATGAGGGTGTTTTTTGAGCTGAAAAGAAACGTAGAATGCCTTGGGTTGGAAGGGACCTAAAACATAAAATTATTTAGTTCCAGTCTCCCTTTTTAGGGGATTTGCTCCATTTGTGCTAAGTTGATGAACCAACTTTCAAGGAACTTTCAAGAAAGAAAATCTTGGATGAAAAATGTGATACAACACACATCCTGGGGGACAAACAATTTTCAGCAGATAATAGCAATGTGATTCCTGGCTGTCTTATCCTCTAGGAAAAGCCAAAGAATAATGCTGTATCAATCACAATCCTTCTGTGGCTTGTACTGCCCTTGGAGACTTAAGGAACTAAAGTTTTTTAACAGCAGTTACCTGAAACTGCCTTGTTTGTAAAGACCAGAGCAGCTCAAATGTGCAGACTTTGGTGGCTGCATCAGTAACTTCTTAGGGAAAATCCTGAGAAGCCTCACTAGCCATCATGCAAGTCCTACATTGCTTGCAATAAATTCTTTTTATTGTTTGATATTTGCAAAGTACCAACAGTGTTCTGCACCAGCAGGTAAAGGCATGAAGAGAAATTCCTTGTCACAAAGAGATTGCCATTTAGATACACACTGTATGACAAAGAAGAGTGTAATGGAAAGCAAAGAGTGAGTACAGTAATTGAATGATGCATTTAAGCATACATTTTGTTATCTCTGTGGGGTTTTATGTTTGTTTTCTTTTTGACTTATTGAATTCGGTGTTCATACTTTTCAATCATTCATTAGCTAAACAGTTCTCTTGTGGTTTGAGTAGATTAGGAAATGAGGACTGGGACAAGCTAAAACTAGGGAAAGGGTGGGTATTTTGTTGAGCAGAGGCAGCTCACATCACTTCTGGAATAGCTATTGCTGCTTACCCATCAGCATTTACCAGGGATCTGCCTGATGGAGGCTCTGCTCTGCAGAATTGGTTTGTTCTTAATGCCAGGCAGTGCAGCCTTTACAGACCAGGTGGTTTCCTGCAGGCTCTGCAAGTTGCCCAGCCAAAAACCCCAGCCAACCAAATCATTGGGATTTGGAACATAAAACGAACATGGGCAGAATCTGTCTAATTAACTTGACAAATCATGGAAAATGGGTGATTTTTTTTAGCATGTGTCAGTCTAATAGATATTATTATGTGAGACAGCATAATGGAAAGGGTTTAAGGAATTATTTGTTTTCTACCTTCTCATAAAGAGTCAAGACACAAGGTGGCTTCACATAACTTTAGACCTTTTCTCCATTGCACAAGAAACAATCCATACAACCAATTTTAAATATCTTCCTTGGAAAAAGTTTGGGGAAAGTGCCTTCTTTTCTCTAATGACCATAAAAGAAGCACTGAACAGCTATTCCAGATGAGGACGTCTGCAGAACTGGTATCAAATATGCATATACAACATGGTGTTCAGATTTATGGAATGTCTCAATCAATACTCCATGGGAACCATGGGTCAACAAGTATTTCAAGTCCAAAACAATGCCAAACCTACACAGACCTATTCCAGCAGGTCTATTTGTAAATATTCACTAGCAATCAGGAGATGTGATGGTATTTGAAATATGCAATGTTAAGGAAAAAAAAAAAAATTTAACATACATTATTCATTTAGAAAATTTCAAGTGTTTAAAGTGGGAAATTAACAGGTAGACTTTGCAACATGGTGTCCTAATTTAAAGAAAGTTAAAATGAAAAGGTTGAGTATGCCAAGCTACGATGACCTGACGTCTCACAGCTAGGACAAGTGAATATCTACAAGAATGATTTTATCCCATTTTTTAGCATCTATATAAGTAAAACTTCTCCCAGGCAAGGTAAGCAAAGTTTGGCCATTTCTTCAATGTAAATGCAGAAAAAAAATATATTTGGAAATCCTACATGGAGAGTCCTAATTAGCCAATCTAGTTGTACTTGTAACTGTATTACATATTACAGTCTCTTGGGACAAACATCACATTTCTCTGTGTGTTTGTCCCCTACTGGGAAAAAAATATCCCAACCCACCAACCTGACTCTTGTAAGCTTTCACCATCCCACTATTAGAATATTGCAATGAAAATAAAATCTTCGTGCTAAAAATGTAAGCACAGTGTACATACAGGGTCTCCAAAAGCAGGCTGAAATCTTGTTAGTCAATATTATTCCTTCCTGCTGGGGCAGAATTCTGTGTAAACCTTACATCCTCAGAAATGTCAGCTCAGGTTCAGTTCTGACTTTTAAACACCAGTGATGCCTGATCACCTTTCCGCATTGCATTCACGAAGAAAAAAAGTTTTCAGGACAGTTTAAAATGGAAGACACTGAAGTCACCTCCATTTATATTCGATGCTGATGTAAACCACAGCATGTAACATTTCCAGTTGCTACACACAAATCTGTCTGGACATTTGGTGGACTCTCGTGTCCATGCCTTGTTTCTGGGGCCAATTATCCCCAGCAAGGTGATTGTCATTATATGCCAAGAGGTCCTCAACTGGTGCATTAGACTGTATAAGTGGGAAAGCATCCTCATATTTAGGATAACTCTGTCCTTTCAACTATTTTTGCAACATTTTATTTCAGATACAGCCAGAAGTAAATCAGTAATATCAGAACATGTTATCCTACATGTTTAGGACTTCTCAAAGTTTTTTTGGGTTTTCTTTTTTTTTGTTTGTTTGTTTGGTTTTTTGTTTTTTTGGGGTTTTTTTTTTTTTGGTTTTTTTGGGTTTTTTTTTTTTTTCCCTATGAAGAGTAAAAAAAAAAACTTCCAAAACAAGTATCTCACATTCTGAAAGCAGCTCTTTTTGGAACATATGGTCTTATCCTTCAGAAATTATGTGTTCTCTTGACACAGGCTGTGACAATCAAGTTGCACATGAAGTACTGCTATATTATAATTGCTCGGTTATGCCAGGCTTCTCAACAAAACTTTCCCAGAAGTTCCTGTCACTCAATTTTTAAAGTGCATTCAGAGGTTTGAAGCTTTAATGAGCCTTGATAGAGTTAAGTAAAGGTCCCACCCAGCCTGTGAAGGAAATCTCGCTCCATGCTGAGCGCCTTGGCAACAGCGAGCCCCAGGCAACAAACACCAAGTCTCAGGCAACTTCCAGAGAATTCAGAAAGCTTGAAGCTAGAAACAAAGTAGCCCATGAAAATGGCATCAGCTCACACCCATCTCCCGGGAACAGATGGATCTGTGACATAAAGCTTTGTGAACTGAGAATGGAGCCAGGCTGGAAGCGTGGTACCATGTTACAAACTCTGCTTGCGTTTCCTCAACACCTTCCTATAAAAAGACTCATTATTGACATTATGTTAATACATTTCATGGGGGTCACCTCGTAGCCTCTTAACTTAATAATGGAGTGAATTTGGCTGGTGTATTAGCTGGTGCCCATGTGAGTAGCATTTTAAATCTAAATCTGAATTTAGTCCGTATGGAATTTGCATCTCTTCCAGATCAATTTTGTGCAACTGCAAACCCTGTGTTTTAAAGAGCTGTGCCCAGTCACTTCTCAGTGAGGTGCACAGTTTCTGATTTTCTCAGCTCTCTCTTTTGCCATTCTCTTTCCAAAATCCATTGACTCCTCTCCCAAGGCTGCATAGAAAGAAAAAAAAAAATTACAGTGCTAAGCTCTGACAGCTCACTCTGACAGCACAGCAAACAAAGTTACGTTAATCATATACATCACCCTAATAAAAGTAAATACAGTTCAGGGCTGGACATATTCTGAATAAGCTTCTGATCAGAGGTGCTGCCCTGGCCCATGGACTGGAGCTGCAGAAAACAGTCAATCTTCAGCCTGGCATCACTGCAGACTGGATCCACAGATGGGAGCTCTTCATGGGTCAGCAGCCTCCAAACCTCCCACTTCACAAGATGCAAATAGATCCTCTGAACACACCAAGGAGATTAGCAGAGAAATAATTCCAGCCTGTGGCCAGATATTCATCCTGGGGACCTGCCAGACTTTCTACTCAGCCAATCCATTTTTAAAGACAGCGTCTTATTAGCGCCTTACAGTTCTTGAATTACTTTGTCGAGTCTTTCTAATGAGACAGCAATCTGTCCAAGGGTATTAAGAGAAGTAAATGATAGACCTTTACTTTCTGATTTGATTACACAGGTGTATTCAAAGGTTAGAGGAATGACAGGAGACTGGAAGATAGGAAATCTTATTTGGAGCAGTTGTTGGCTACATTACTTGAGGGAATAGTCTTGCAAATACCAGAATTTTGGCTTTAAAGAGAAAGATGATCTTTTCTTCTATCTCCCCTAACAGGGAACAGCTACAGTATATTCACCTTCCTCTTCCACTGAACCCCAGTACAACCTTCAGTCTTACATTATAGAACTTTCTGTATTCATATTCAATCTAAACAAATTCAAACTGTCTGCATCAGCTTTTTTTCCTATTTGGATTTTACTGATCTCTAATTAAACCAGTTCAGCAAGGTGGAATTCTTAAACACATTTTTCTAGTTCTGCTTCCTAACACACAAGCAGTATGATAAATATTCCAAGAAAGGTAATTTATTAATAACTAATGCTCAAAATGACACAACACATTTTCACTTTACCATAGCCCTCAATTCATATGCCTTACTTTTGCCAAATGGTTTGCCAAGTGTTACCACACAATGGGTCATGTTCATCACTACAGTGATATATTATTTCAAGATAATGAAAATTGTAATCTCAGTCTCACTGAAACAATGGCAAGGACAAAAGTGAAACTTTTCTCCCTTAACTGCACTTGTCTCCAACATGGAACCTGTTCCATGGGAACCCTGATGCATAAGTTCCCTTTGAGTCAGCAGTGAAAACAGACAGGAATGATTCATATCTCTCCAATATGGAACTGTGGGACGAATCCCTTCACCTGAGAAGGTGGAGAGCTCAAGCTTGGCTTGCTTCAAAGCCAAGTAGGCATAACACAAACACCAGCTATGAATCATGCAAGTGGGGAACCACACAGAAACTCAACGTTTCCTACGGAAATGAGGCCATTTGCATTTTCACTTCCATACCAGAAAGTTTAGAATTTGTATTTAAATTTTTTATTACATGCATTTCCTGTCTTCTTTTTTAGGTAGTTTTTTTTCTGTGTATACCTCCCATAGAAAAACCCATTTAGAAAACTCCATTCATAGTTAAATTGCAAAGCAAAAAACATTTCCAATGCAACCATTTTATGTAAACCACAACAGAAAGGATATACTGAAAATGAGAAGCTTATACTAGAAAAGCATGATGAGGACCTTAGTTTTAACTCCTCATGTATGGTTTGGGTCCCGACCTTCAAGAACAAGGTATTGTCTGCATGGATTGTGCATTTGGGTCATAGCCATGAGGCATCATGGTAAAAAGCAGCAGACCCTGTCCAGGCTGCTGCTGCAGGAGTATCCTGCAGCCTCCCTAAGACACAGCAGGCTGGGTTCCTTTGGTCTGTGGATGTGGGGATTTGTGAAAATAGACTGTAAAATCATTCCCAGCTGGCAATTTTCCTCTAGCATCAGAAGTGCATCCAACATGCAAGGATTAGATGCATTTTATTTCTATTTCTTTTCTGTCTTTCAGTGTAGAACTATGTGTTTCCTGAACTTGAGCTCTTCCCCAGCAAACTCCCATCAGCTGAGCAGCATCATGTGGCTGCCCTTCTCCCCAGCTCCCTGGTCATGGGAGCACAAGTCACAGGTTATTACATTAATTGGTGCAGCCTCTGCCCAAGCCTACAAGATTCACACAAGCTCTGGAAGAAAGAAACTGTGCCAAAGCAAAGGAATCTCTCTGTGCCACATCCCTTTGATGCCCTCCACCAATCCAGCAACATTTCAGTAATAACATATTGTGTGCAGACACAAAAGCCCACTCTTTAAATAATAGTCTTGTTACAAATTTGTAAACATAGCTAAAGAGTAATAATACCTCCCTTCACTGCTTGTTTTTGGAACAGCTGCTGTCACTGTTGCAGACCATCTGCAGACAGGAAGGTAACTTAGCAAATACTTCCAAAATCCTTCTGCTTAATGAACAGGTAAGGAGTGACAGTCAAAAGCAGAGCTGCAGCAAGAGATGCTTGTGCTTCTGTGTTCCCACACTTTTAGCTCTCTAATTTAAAGCTTTTGTTGATGAATTTGACCTGGGCTGCTTAAAGCCAACACGACTCAAGTGCCCTGCTGCTTGTGCAAGCATTTCCATGAGCACCAGAGGGATGCAGTCTAACTCAATCACTCTCTCTTCAGCCTTTAAAATAAGTGGCTTTATTTTTAAATATGAAGATCAGTCATTTGCTCCATCTGATGATCCCTCTCAGAAGATCTAAATTCACTGCTTGGCTTACTACCGAGCTCTCCTGAGTTCACCCTCCGGATTCTGAGGCAGGACAAGAAAGACATCCTGATGGTTTTGCAAGGAATGAGACACAGACAAGCTCAAGGAAAGGAAAAGGGCTGGGATGTGTAGAAAAGTGCTTGTTGTATGGGCAGCAGGAGGCAGCTCCAGGCGTGGGAGGTGAGAGAAGGTAGCACGCTGGGAGTGGGAGAAGGCTACAAAGAAAGTCAGCTTTGAGAGAAGAGAGTGAGGAACATAAGGAATATCACAGTGTGTGGGATGAGATGAGAACAGGGATGTAGGTTTTTGGAGAACTTTAAAACAATTATAGGTTTTTACCATGAGAAGTTCTGTTTGACTAGATCAGAGCACTTGCTTCCTCGATACGTGCCTTGAATTGAAGCTTTCTTTGAAAGAGCTTGCTAACACTATTCCATACTTTCAATTAACATTTTATTTAAATGCTTTAAGATAGTTTCTACATATATTAAAGGCTTACTGATGAAATCTTGAATGTAATTTACATATCTAAGTCACATTTGCATTCAATAACAAGACAGCTTTCCAGTATGGAGCATGCCATCAATAGCCCCCTTTACTAGCATCTTGCAGAATTTCCCTAGCTGCAGCCTTCGTTTCAAATTCAAAAGGTTACAGATTGAACTGGAGGGGGAAAGAAAAAAAAAAAAGAGATAGTGATATCATCAATGATAGTCATCTTTTCCAAATATTAAGGGGATGCATTGTAGAGTACCATTTTAACATGTACGTAGTTCTTCCACCACTTGGACATATCCTCAGGAGCTTCACAGGAGACACAAGCCTATTTTTTATTTTAATATTCTTTGCCATTAAAAAGAAGAGGAGAAAGTGTTCATACTTTTCCTACAAATAAAGCACACAGTGTCAGTATCTTTCCACAGTACATCTGCATACTTCCTTGTGGGATTTTTCATTATAAAATCATATCTCAGTTATCAAGTCTCAGCACCATAAAGCACATATGGGATGTGTGATAAAAGCCCTTTTTTCTTTTCTTTTTAATTCTTTTTTTCAATCAGGAAACACTGGTAAAAGAGACTGGTGGTGAGGCAGATTTTTTTAGGAAAGCACATTTTGAGAATTTCTACATGTAATGAAGTCTAAAAAACCTGGTGTGAGAAGCAAGTGATGACTGATGCATTGATGCCTGAGAGCAGCATCCCACTGGTGAGAATGTTGCACAGGCAGTACTGGACAGAGGAAAATCGTGTGCAACTGCCTCTAGCTACTCTGAGATGTTCTCACACAGCAGAATATTATCAAAGATGGGTTTGATGGAGGTTTTGGGCTTTTTGTTTTGTCATGTGTGTCCTTTTCTCATATTACTGTGATTTTTCTCATCTTAGACTTGATGCTTCACCATAAGATTTATAGAGACCATAAATCCTATAAACCTCTAGAAGATCAGAAGAGACCAGCTTTGATGAATGCAGAATATGGGGCAGGGGAAGAATTTGTGGCCTTTCCTTATTTATTGGTAGTCTTTATTTCGTTATTTATTGCTTTTGTGGACTCTAGACACAATTCTTTAAATCTGTGTTTTGTCTTGCAGAATTAAATTAATACAAAATTAAATTAAAACTAAATTTATGAAAGGAAATATGTTTTTTGATTAATCCAAAGAAAGCATCACAGCTCAAAGTCAGAAGAAAACTGGACATTCCTATCTTTTGAAAAGGTAGAATAGGAGGGGTTATAAAAGCCATAAAAGCATAGAAAGCAAGGATGAAAAGCATTGCTTTATTCTCTGAAAAGAGGTTTGGGATGGAGTTGAGAATATTTTCATCAGATATTTCTTTCCAAGACTGCTTTTCTCAACTTTGCCAGCCTGTTTTACACTGCAGATGCCAGATAATTCCAGATGAAGAGACAAACCACTGCTTTTCTCCTGAACAACACCTCTTACACTGCTGTAGAGATAAACAGCTCCTGCCCCATGTTTTCTGTTATCCAGAACCATTAACAAAGCCCTACAGCACTCCACAAGCTAATAAAATATCACCTACTTCAGATAAAAGATTGAAAACCTCCTAGAGAACAGCAACCAAATTCGCATGCCAGACTTTCAACATCTGCCTGAGCTTAGAATTCTTTTTCAAATGGGTGAATAACTAAAAAAGTCTGCTATGTCCCTGGCACAGTAAGATGAATTCAGGGTGGGAATTTTTTTCCCATTTATGTCACATTACCTGATGGAGCTGCTGAAGGAAGTCAGTCACTTACAAGACAAAATGGAAGGCAGAACAAATGAGGTTGAGTCTCTGGCTGCCTTGCTCTAACTATACAGCACTACGAGGAAGTACAGCTGACAAAGGCTTTCTCAGCTCTTTAAAGAAACTTTTAATTTATTTTTTTTTTTAATCTCCTCAAGTCCTTACCATTCATCAGAAATGTTTGGGGTTTTTTTTACAGAAAGACTTCAAGCAATCAGTCTAAAACCCCTGCATTAATTCTGAGAGGTTCAGAGGCTGGAGAAGTACCGGGGTTGTGGCACAAGTTCACGCATAGCTCCACCAAATCAATATCCCCTTTAAACCACATTGCTCTTTTTCACCTTGCAAGTTTTGAAAGGGAAGACATAAGTTGCTGCTTTAACTGAATGTTTTTCTCATATGATTTCTTTTCCTATTTCTGCATGTGCTGCATTATCCCAAGGGATTTTGTGGGTTTTTTTTTTCCTTCTCCAGCTACAGAACTGTTATTTCCAGAGGCATTCTCCATAACACAGAGGGAAAGCATCAGCACTACATCATTTCTATAGGAGAAAGCTAACAAGAAATGCCAATTAAAAGTTTCTGCTACTGTACATTCCATTCATAGTGGAATGAATACTGTCTTTGGAAATAGAAGGCAGCTGCCAAACACAGCTCTGGACACAATGGTGCAGCTCCTCTGAAGAATAGGTCATGGGGGGGAAATCAATACATAAAGTACCTTCATCATTAATAATTTTCTGAATTTTTAAATCAGCCAGATCATTTACAAGTTATCCACCAAGTTTGTTTTATTTTCTGGTGCTCAGCTTTCACTGTTCATGCTTTGGTTGCACGAGTTTCTGCTGATACCAGGACTGGCTGCAGCACTGAGCCCAGAGCTCCTCTGGGGTCACAGGGGCAATATCTGTTCTGTTATTAGAGAAATTACTCAGGGCAATTTCACAGTTCAGCAAAACAGACTTATTGCTTGCATGCACTGTGTGTGCATGCCTTAACAAGCGCTTGAAGTTTTTCTACCTTTGTTCCTTTGTGCAAACATTCATCTTTGGCAGCATTAGAAATGTTAGTGAGTATGGCTTCTTCTCCTACTTTAACAAGGAATTACTACCTTGCATATAACAAGTTTTCTAAGGAGTTGGACTTCCCATCTCTGCTATAAATTCAGAGACAAAAAATAAACTCTATGGTTAAGATAAAAACAACAAAAAAAGCAACAGGTGTTTTTTTAGTAACCCGATTACTTTTATTATTACATTCTGAATATTCGGGGTTAGGAGTAACCATCTCTTCTTGCAGACTTCTTTCCAAATTCAATTGCTCCATCCCCGTTATCTCTGCAGAAATAAATAGGGGCAGGACCAGGGAAGAGCAATGCTATTTCTGTGATATTTTATTTTATTTATTCTCAATGAAAATGAGAAGGTCTTTTTTACAGCTGCACAGCCTGTAATGTCAGATCCAAGCAATCAGCTAAAAAAAACCCCAACAACCCACAGTCACTTTGCAGGTTTGAAATAAAAAAAAAAAAAAAGGAAAAAAAAGGAAAAAAATAAAAGAAAAAAGAGAAAGAAATCAATTCATGTTGTCAGAGCCTATCTAGAGTCATATTGTCTCCAGCCATTGATAGAAAATGAGAACATCTGGGGATTCAATTACTCATGACATGAATAATAATATTTAATTTTTGTTAAATGAAACTTTATAGTTGCAGGAACTTCTGCTTACTGCTCCATGCAATCCTGGAATGAAATCTGCCAGCAACAAGCCACAGTTCCTTTGGCATCCATGAGAACATCAGTGCAGGTGCATCTGTATCCCCCAAAAGAAAAGCTTAAAAAAGAAACCAAATTTTGAACAGCTAGTTAAAAGGTGGGCTTCTGAGCTTCAAGCACAGAGGGTTTCCTAAATGTCACAGACACCTTTTAAGATCTTGAATTAATAGCCTGGTTCAGAAAAGCACATTTTTCCTTTGAACCAAAGTCAGTGGCCCTGCAGTTGTCCAGTATATTCAATTAGCCAAAACCATTCTTCTAAATAGTATTGGAGCCATTTAGGGCCTTCTTTTAAGCTTCCAGTTTATGACTCTCAGTTCATGTTTCAAGAGGATGCTAGCAAAACTGAGTTGCTATGTGTTTATTCTCCTTTCTTGATCGAGTAGAGCTGTCTATAGTCTTAGTAGCAATGCTGGGATCAAATCAGAGGATATTCATCTCACAGCAATGAGTAAGCAGCAACACTCATGCTGAAATTGCACTGACTTGTGCAATCACTTTGATATCAGCAGGACTGTTCTCCAAAATTAAGCAAGTGAGCCATTGTGGCATTTGTATCTAAAAGTTCAGAAGCAAAATACACAGAAACGGCTGAAAGATCTCTGCTTTTAGGGTTGGGGTTTTTTGTGTCAGGTAAAGCCCAGTCTTGTTTTCCCTCTTTCTTTCTCCATGGGCATTAATTAAGATTAGATTACAGCTAAAAGCCATGATTTGCACCCAGTTTACATCACAGCTTTGCAGAGCCTTAAACGTTCCCTGCACAAAATGGCGCTGGAGCTCTAAAAGTTCCAAAGGGTCTGGATGAAAAATATTTTCCATTACAGCCTGGAGATGAGAAGCACCATGCTGGCACTTCGCTACTGTAGAAGTGCTGTGTAGGGCACAACTTGCAAAATGCTCTGGGAGAATGTACACAGGAAAGTGGGGTAGGTCCTCTGTGGCTCCAAAATGGCAAAACCTCCCTGCCAGTAAGAGAATTACTGCAGTGAGACACAAGAGCTTGGGGCTCAGGGTCTGCTGCTGACCACAGGAAAACTTTAGGGGCTGCCTGCTTCCAATGGGAACATACAACCAGAAAAATGGGTATCACCTCACAGAAGCAATCTCAAGTCAGCACCCTGAAAAAATAAAAAGACAACAGGCAGCACTTACTGTTTGCAGGTCTCGTGTCTGGCTTTATGCAACATTTTTATTCCCGCTGCGCTCGTTGCCTTTTAAAAATGTGTAACATTTATGGACTCCAGTAAAAATGTTTTTAATATAATGTAGATGAAGTATAAAGTGTTAACCTTGAACACCAGGGAATGCGTTAGGGTTTGGTTTTTTTTTAAACCTCTTTCAATAATTTACTGAGAATTGTCTAAGATTTGCTTTTAGTTTATAGCAAATCTTTTGGAAACATTCAAATAGTCGCAATTTTTGTAAATGCTACAATAGCAGTGATTTCATAAATAAAAGCAATGCTCAGAAGGCAGAGAATGTTGAAGAGAGCTTTAAACCAGAGTTTCTGCTGTCTTAGGGAGAACCGTGTGGGTTTCCTGACATTGCTCCATCCATGTATCTTGCTAATGCTCTTCTGGGACCAATGGCAAGGATGGTGTTAGGAATTCTGTATATGAGCAGTTCATTCCTAACTATTTATAAAACATATGATATAATACTCTATATTATATAATATATGACACATGCCTTGTTCATACTACAGCAAAGGTACTAAGTTAGAGCTTCTCTGCCATGTTACCAAATCTCCCCTTCAGTTGCTGGTTTGCTTCTGCAGAACCTGATGTGTGAACACTTCTCCTTTCCCCCAGAAATGTATATTTACATGTACAATTATTCCCACAAGTTTCATCCTTTGCACTGAATTTCTAAATAACGTTATTCTGATGGTTTTAAGGGCTAAAGACACACTTAAGCAAAGGATACATACAAAGCACTAACTTGGAACATGAATATTTTGACTGAGCTGGGAAATGAAGTGAGGAGGGGAAATTAGGCTTTAGGTTGATTTCATTTGCTGATTATTGCACTGGACTGGCATCTCAAATCCACCTGCAATGGTGCCTTTCTCTCATTCAAATTTCTTTTGAAAGGGTTATTTTTTGATCAAATCCAAGAAATATCATTCTTGTGTCAGTCAAATGTTCTCCACAGGCCAATGTAAATTTAACTTAAACCAGAAAGATATTGCAGTGCTATTAAGTGGGACAGATAATGAACCTAAATAACTGCTCAATCTTGTTAGTGTGGCCCTCATACACCTTCTGTGTTTCTTCAAGCCCTGCTGCTTAGCATTCATACTGCCTGATTTGAGACTAAAATTAGATTATAGGAATGCTTGCTTTTTACAAGAGGTCTTCTATTTGTTCCATAAAGTATTTTGTACTCTTTAGGCACTGTATAAATAAAAATAATCGCGATCTTGGAATTCACCTTCACGAATGGAAATGAAGAGATCCAAGTCCTTTCATTTCTACTGCACGTTATCCTCATTGGGCACGTTTAGCAACGCTTTGTAAAACAACTTAAAAAGATGCTTGGAAGCCTGGTTAAGGTGAATAACAGAAAAAAAAAATAAAAAAGAGAAGGGAATATGTCTCTAGTTTTAGATCTTCACAATAGGGAATAAAAACAAAAGCTCTAGCAGACTTTTAAGATCAAAATCTGCTGTCAAATTCATTAACGTTTTTGAGAGATGCCTACAGTTGCTGGGGAAAAATGGTTGTGGGTTCCAAACCAGGACTCTGAGTAAAATCACTTACACTCAGTTATAAGATTCAAAGGCTATGCGTAATTATGAACCCTTTCAGGGCTGCTGTGATTTCTGAGGGCTCTGCACTGTGAGAAGAGTTCCTGCATTCTGGGTCAGAGCTGTATCAAGTCCAACAATGATTTCTGTCTGGCTTTCCCCCCTCCTTCCCAGAATCTATATTTAGGACTTAAGTATGAAATATTGAAAGTTTTTTTGAGGTTAAGCATGCCAATGTCCTCAAAACTCCAGCAGGCACCAGCTTACATCACTTGGCGCTTTAATACTTATAAAAGTCTGGCTGCTCACCTTAAATTAAAGCTATCATCAGGTGAAACATTTAGTCTGTGCTTATTCCCCCAGGCTCCATTTTCAGGCAATGGAGAAAGAAAAACAATTCCCAAGGTTATTCACCTTGCCCTGAGATGAAGCACCTATTTTTCTCCATTTCTCCCCTGGTTCTTTTGACAGAGGACTTTTGTGATAGCTAAATTTAGGCAATATGAATCCTGCCATTGGTATCTTCGTAATTTTTGAATGAGAGTCATCAGTAAGCACATATGGATAATCACCTCTATGCTCCTTAGGCTCCTCTTAAGATTTTAAAAATATCTCTTTAGAATGGGATCAGATTGCACATAAGTGTGTTTTAAGATTATCATTAGCTGTAAAAAACATATTTCAAAATGTCTGTAAAACAACAACAAAAAGAGGCATGCCAACAGCAACTACAAGAAATAGCTCCATGTTGCATTTTAAGGATACTGAAGCTTTACTTAGGAAAAATAAAAATCAAAATAGTGAAGAGACCTCATGCATGATTTCCTCAAAACCTCCAGATTCGCTTATAATAACATCAAACTTGTTACCATTCCCAAATAATTACTGTAATTTATATTCCAGTGCCTCAAAGACCAAGTACCATCAGGGCATTTCTCTATAGCACACAAAATAGAGTATAGTCAGTCCTGCTTCCAGTACAGAAAAGCAGCTCAAAGGTTAGATGAAAGAAGTAACTCTTCAAAATGAGCATCTGAGGCAAAGAAAAAGGTCAAACATCAGATTCTTTTACTTTCTTTTTTTTTTTTTTTTTTTTTTTTTTTAAATAAAGGAGTGATTAGTTAAATTCAAGTCTCATTTCAAAATAAGTACTTTCTTTAGAAAATAGCAGGCATCCAAATTATGGAAAATCTGATCTTTAAGAGAGTTGACTTGAGAACATTTAAATATCGAGGGCTGGAATCTTCTTCTTTTCTTTTTAACGATGAGGTTTAGAAAAAGATAGAAGATGATATCATTTCCAAAAACTAGCTCTGGATTGCTGCATATAGTTTGACATTCAAGATATTTTAATATTATCAGCTAGCACTGCCTGCCATCCGGGATGAGCAATGTTTTCTTGACCAATTATTTATATGCCTCTAAAACAAGAGTGAGTTTTGAGAAAGGATTTATTTGAAGGTGGAAAGAAAACTTCTCCATTAGAAGACAGGATCACAAACAGACTATGCCAAATACCTGCTTTATTTAAGGGAGAATAAAGCTTCAGTAAATGTTATGTGAGGGTATGGAAAATTCTGTCATAGTTTGGCAGAGACATGCCTGGCGTAGGCGGGTGGGCATTCAAGCCTGACATAACTGGCAAAGCAGCAGTGGTGACATGAGAGGACATGAAAACATGAGGGGTGAAAGGTATGACCTGGTGTTCTCAGAGGGAGAGAAGTTGCTTGCCAGAATATCTCAGCTGGGAGGGAACCAAAAGTGCAAACACAGAAGGCAACCCCAGCTCCCACCGTCTGTGCAAACCCAGTGAAGACAGCAGCTGAGATGTCAGGATGGTCTTTAGACCATGCCCCTATTACTGTCAGGAAAAAATCCTTTTCATTTCATAGTAATTAAAATGCTCATAGATGTTTTATTAACTCACACTACAGAGCCACATAGATTTTATAATTCATCCAAGCACTTACAAGTAGTTACTTGTGTTAGGCTGTCAAGACAGAAATGATTCAAAACCTTGTGTACCGAGCTTCTTGGAAGACATATCATTCCCTAACACAATGGTATTAGAAAGACTGCTGACAGATAGTGATCAAGAGATTTCATTTTGCTTGTCATATGGTGGGTTGTCAATTCTTCTTTTTGCTTTAGATAAAAGCTTAGTTGCATTAGATTTCAATAATGGTGAAGTTGCAGGTTAACATTTTTCAAAAGCACCAAAGTGACTTCAGTACTTAAATTCTATTTTCAAAATGCTGTAGATACCTGAGAACAGAAGTCTCTGCAGTAAATGGAACTGAGACATTATTAAAGAAATTTATGGAATGGTGGGGAATAAAACCCCAACTCAAGAGGGCCAAAGTTTGTACCCTACTCCAGACAGGTTTAAAATATATTAAGTTTTTTGATGACTAAAATTCAAGGACAAGCCAAAGATTTCCATTTTGAACATACTTGCTTGTTTTAACACCAATGTATCCACTGCAGATTTCCTCCCACAGTTCTAAAAATATTTCTAAATGAGAATTTAAAGATGGCCTTCACCTCAAAATACAAGATTCCCTGAGTTTTGCTGAAGATTTAAGCAGGTGATTCAGTGATATTTCTACAAAGTTTTCCATTAAAAATATATATGCAAATTATTAGTTTGATTTTTCCTCCTTATTTTAACAGCTTAGAGGAGGAAGTGGCCGTTTAAACTTTACTCTCCCCTTGAGTGAAATGAAAAATTGAACCAGCACATGAAAGTGGAAAAGTAGCCCAGATTTTCCTTCTGTTAATACTAACCTAGTATTAAGCAAATAAATAATCCATGCGGTTAGTCTATATTTAAAATATTTGTTCTTCTTTAAATATAAAGTAACTTCCACAGAAACAAACAGAAGTGGCTAGAGACTGAAATCATTCCTTTGAAACTGAAGCTGAGTATTTTCTCCTTTAAGCTCCAAACATCATCTCCCTCATGCCCATAGGGCTTCACACTGTGCTCCAGGACTCCATTCATTCCCTGCTCCCCTCCACTGCTGGGCTCAGAGGCTGGCCCAGGAAAGGCTGGTTACAAGCTCAGCTTCCCCAAGATTTTATGAGTTTATCTCCATTCATAGGTAGTAATTTTTTTAATGGTGAATTTCTCAAGTTAAACTGTATTTTTTCTAATACTTTTGGTTTGCTGTTATTGCAGGTACTGACAATGTAATGTTGAGAGCAAACACATTTGAAACACAACTGCCATAGCAGCTATAGAGCATCTAAAAGGAAAAAAAATAGGCCAGACCTTTATTAAATTTTAAAAGTATGCCTTCGCTACACTCTTGTAAAGATCCAAATAGGGTATTCAAATCTCTAGAGATCACCAGTATAATTTCTTTATCATGTTCCATTTAAAATTTAATTATGTAGTCTACAACAAGAAGTATCTGAGTACTTTAAATAGGTCATGCAATGAACAACTTAATATTATTGTAAAGTTTTCCTTGTGAAGATCTCTTCTTTGATGTGCTGTTGCACACAGAAAGCCTTTCTTCGAAAAAACAATATACATTCATAGCTATAATAATGTCATTTAATATAAAAATTGTAAAGCTTCTTTATCACATTTAAAGTCTGAATTTTCAATTCATTCTCTAGCCTGAGCTTCCTGAAATCATCAGAAATAACTGGTAAATTAGAACTGACACAATATAATTGTACTGAATATTTCTATATCTTTCTACAGGCAAAGTTAATCTATTATCTTTCCTACTAAATGATGTCCACCAACTCACATTTTTCTATTTTTGCCTATCAGTGATACACATACTTCAGTGGCAAGAGGAAGGGTGACTTCTTCTTCCTTTAAATATAATCATTAGAGAACCATCAGCAGTGTTTAATGGAAAATGAATATGTTAAAAAGCCACACTTACCAAGACACTTTGTCATATTTGTTTTTTTAAAAAAATGCACATCTGTAACCTTTCTTGGTTACTACTGAGATGAGAAAATATTCAAAATATACTCCTCTGTACTTCCAACTAATTACAGGGCTTTATGGGAGCGAATCCCTAATTCCACCTCTTTAACTGAACTATGAAAAAATCAGAAGGGCTTTTTGAGGCTTTTTTAAATGACAACAACAGCAATAAATAATTAATGCCACCAGTGCCTAAACTTTCTTGACAGCCAGACAAAATATTCCAAGTACAGAAACATCTGTTCACACTTATGCCACTTGCAGTGAAAACCCTTTCACCAGGTTTGAGAGTGCATGAAAATGATTTGATCAATCCTGGCCACAAATATATTCAAGAGTAATCACTGCTCTGGGAAAAGGCATTGTGTTTGCCTGAACAAAGGAGAGTTGGATTTCTGGTGCTACAGGGGAATTGCTGTGCCCCACTGGACAAAATACAGTGATGGGAATCCCAGCAATGATGGGAAAGTGGTTATTAATTTTGTTGTTTCAAGGTGCAACACCTGAAATTTTATATGTTGTAAAGTGGTTTCAGGGTGAAGGTGGAAGAAGATGTGGGGAAATTAGACTATTTCACTGTTATGAATTAATAATAGCAAAATGAGTCACTTGACGTTTGAAAGAAGAACAAAAAATATTAGATTACTACATCACAACATAAGATTAAAAACCCCAAGGAGCTGTTTGCTTAGAGAAATTCAGGAACAGGTGAATCCTGGAGAAGAGTGGAGGACAAGCCAACCTGTGCTTAGCTGGAAACATTTGTTTTAAATTATGACAAGATCATTTGGTTTAATATTTATAACACAATTACAATGCCTTGTGCACATTGCTCGTATAATCTGATTTTACTTGTGACATCTTACTGCAGTTGAAATTAAAGCCTTGTGGTAATAATTCAAAAAGCACATTTAGACAATCATTAATGGCAAGTACGAAACGGGATGTTTATTCAAGCACTTATGTGTCTCATTTTAACTTTAATTTGAAGTGGAATTCATTTCTGCAGTGTAAGAACTCCATGTTTCCAGTATATTAGTCCTATAATACCTCACCAAGTGCAGTGAAACTGGAAATTTTTTTTCTCTTTTTGGTATATGTGTGCGTGTATGAAGAAATGCAATTATTTTGCAAGGAAGACGAACAAAATCTTTGGTGTCTGGTAGACCTGATCAGTGGTCAGCTCTTCAAACACATGGCAAAATTTCACAGCATATTTACTTGCACAACCATGGAGGCCAAGTGACAGTAAACCAGAAGAAGATATGTATCTATTAAATGAACAAATCATATAAATCACATTAATTTGTACACACAGAAAGGGATACATTACACAGGGAGAAGTCATCATATATAATTGAAATAATAATGTTTTTACAGCTTATCAATATAAAAAAACAACTAATATACACCACACACCCTCCAAAGAAAGGTAAATATTTTTTCTCTGCCTTAGAATCAGAAGCATCTTGCACGTATTATCATGCTTAAAGAAAACTGTTCTTCCTGTTGAAATATTCTTTTTATATTATTTGTTGTTTGAACTACAACACTGCTTTAATCAGAGGATAGCAAAACCCCCCAAAAGCATAACCCCAGTAGAACCCCTTGCACCTCAGAGAGCAAAACCAGTGGCAGAAGGTACAAGGGGGCTGAGAGCATCGTTTTTTAACTCACCAGGCATTGCTGACAGATTACCATATCAGACTTTTTTGTTTCCCTTCTCTCCACCCTTTTCTCTATCTGCATGATTACAGCATTTTATTGCATTCTCTGACAATATGTAGACAGGTCTCTCTTCAAAAACCTCTATCACAGCCTGGGAGCCTTGTCTACTTCTATTATTTTATGAAAAGCTTTCTCAGCATAGAAGAATTTGGTCTAAGCTGCTTTCCTGCTTTCCAAATGAAAATGCCTTAAGATCACAGCTTTCTTTTTCCTCCTACCTCCAAGTTCCCTCCTCTCATCCCTCAGGTGAGATGTAAAAGCAAAAGCCAAACCACCTGCCATGGGTATAATTGCACAGCTGGAAGGAAGCCACAGCTGGGATTTTTCTCATCAGGTGCACGACTGTGCTGAGCCTCAAAGCAACTTCAACCCGTCGCTTTAAGCTGTGTGGGCTTGGCTGTGCCAGTATTTCAGTGTCATTTGTCTGTCTGTGCCATGCAGGGAGAGTTCTCCTCTCTGCACCCCCAGTTCTCAGTATCCCAGCAGTTTTCCCTAGGAAAAGGATCATGTTCTGCTTCCAAAGGTCGTGCTTCTTTCAGCACCTTCCAGACATTGACACACAGATGCAGTTTAGAGCAACTTGCTTACCTTGGTAACGTTCCAGATAACTCTGTGGCAGTCTCTCTGAAAGACACAAAGGGAGGGAAACTTAGTTTGTGTTTTGAACAGCTATAAAATTTTTAAGATGTCTTTGTAGTGCTTGTGTTTTATAGGAGTGCAGACACACAGCCGCAGCTCCGTACGCAAACGCGTCACCGGCGGATGCGGTGCCCCCCGATCATATACAAAAGAATGTGAAAAAACAGACGATGGAGTGTGATCTAAGGATCTATCAGAATCGAGTTCTCCGTGGTACAATTACTCATTTTTTAAGGCATAAAATTATCACTATTTCAAATGCCAGCACTGCATGATCTTACATAGACAAAACGTAGCACTGGGCCAATTTTCCAGTGGAAAATGTTCCCTTTTATTTCAGTGCTGAAGCAAAAGCAAGGCATTAGACAGTTCTACAATCAGGTTGTGCACTGAGAAAATACCATGTTAATGTTAAATCTTCTTATTCTGGTCCTAAACAACAGCTATTTTCCAAATATGTGACTTTCCATCCAATTTACTTGTCTGAAACCCTTTTGTGGGTGTGCAATTTATTTGAGGGAAGCTGAGTGCGAGAGAGTGAAAGTAGGCTAATGTAGTGTTATGCCACATTAAAGTACAATTAAATACATTACCATTACCTATGTACACAGGCCTTAAAATACATCCCAGATTTATCACCACTGCATGTCCTTGCTTCCCTCCCCAGCAAATTTGCCTTGACCTTATCCAAGAATCAGGAAAATAGCTGGATAGCTCCATTTCTCATTTCTCTCCCATACACAGGACAATAAAACAGCAAGAAGGCATAAGAGGCTTCATTGTCTTAGACTTGACCAGATGCCTATCTCATTGCACAGTCTTCTTGCCCAGTTACAAAATTTATACCCAATATACAGATTTTCTGCATGAAAGGTACCTGGTTAGTTCATACCCTGTTTGCATTAGCTGAGATAGAAACTGCAAAATTTCACATCTGTATATGGAACTTAGGATATGGAACAATTCTCAACATAATATTTTCTTATTATTTACAGCAGAGAAAATCCTTCCATCCACTTTTACAGTTGGAGGGGAATCTTTTTTTTGTAAGGAGAGGTGGTAATAATTAAGATAGGTCCCAAAATCTTCCTTGCCTAAACAATTTCCAAAACTATAGATCTATTATCTCTTTGTAGTGAAACAGTCCTCTATATTTTTGTTGCAAGAGCATGAACCTTATATATACACATTGAATCCCAAAGGCTAATTTATTTATGAATCCAGAGGAAAAAAATAAAGAAATAAAGTTTTAAAGGCTCTTCTAGAGTTTCCCCATGTTTCGAAGTCACTTTTCTTGATGGGGCAACGACAGAGTTAATATATTAAAACCAGAACAATTCAGAACTCCTCTTCAGGAGATTGTTCTAGATCTTTCTAGCACTTTTTGGCCCTACATGAACTGTGAGCAGCAATGAGGGTCTATTTTTTTTTAATTGCAATTTTTTTTTTTTAATTTATTTATTTATTGGACATCCAACAGTGACACCAGACGTTTTCCTTAATGGTCTCACAGACAGTTGCAGTCTCCATTACAGTGTCAGAGGAAATGAAATGGTCCATCTAAACATGCACAGCTTTCATTTTCATAGTCTCTGTCTCCAAGCTGTGCAGTTTACTGGGCACAGAAGGTTGCCTTAAACCTCCCAGTGCTTTGCTTCAAAAGGCACAGATCATGACTGTGTTCAGTGGTCGCAAAGAAGATTAGGCAAGAAATAAAAAATGGTTCACACCCTTTTCTTGCATGCACCATTCGGCAACAGTCCAGCAGATATTTAAGGCCCCTCAGAAAAAAACAGTTCCCACTCCAGCTAAGGCAGACAGGTACATATTTAGCAGGTGTCTGTGATGAACAAAGTCCACGGTATAAACGACATCAAAGGTGAGAGCCAGGAGAAAGAGCAAGTGAATGTAAAAAGATAAGAAAAAGAAATTAGAGTAGAGCAATATAGACTCCATTTCTGTGGGGTTATTTGATACAGCTGTACATTTTAGATATTTTATTTTCATTAAACTACTGCACATTGGTATCACACCACCTTATTTTCCAAGCCCTACTCATGACTTGTACACTTCAAAAAATTAATATGATATTTTTTGTAACCTATCAAAGAACCAAATCACTAAATGGTTCCAACAGTCAGGACATTTCCCCCTTCCACTGTTAATCCCAGACATCATCTCTTTTCATTGAAATGCTTTTTTGCTTTTTTTTTTTTTTTTTTTTTTGGAAAGAACCTGGATCTGGGCATCTCTTTGTTTCTTCTTCTAAAGGGGCTTCGTAGCCTTTAGCTACCCATTACTGTTCCAATAAAGAATGGCACAAACTTTATTGCTTTAGGGTATGGCAGCACATTTTATAAAATAACAGTTGCTCATCCAGCTTAAAGAGACAACCAAAATCATGGGTGGGTGCTGCAGGAAGCATCAAAAAGCAGAATCATGTAGGTTTAAAAGAGAGTGTTAAACTGGAACCACACTCAGTTTCTGAGCAGAGCAGTGAGTGATTGGTGCACCTAAATTTCTAAAGATTTTCATTCTTGTTAAATAACTCTCTCTGCAAGGGATGTTAGCATTGTGGAAACAATTATTAAATAGTCAATGCAGTGGTAAAAAAAATCTGAATGTGATCAGAATGTTAAAGACACTGCAGGTCCTTAACATACATTTTTAATGTAATTAATTTTGTTGCAAATTTCACATTTGATCAGATCAAATTCCATTTTTGAGCAAAAATATGTAAGGTAATGGGTTTTGAAATACAGGCCCAACTCAAATAAAACCCAAAGTCACAATAAAAGTCTGATTAGTTCCTAACTATCCAAAGATTTCACTACTTCTCATCAACTCAGTAAACACTTCTACCACAAAAACAAATTAACCCCACGTTAGATTATGAAACTAAAAATATTATTTCCCAGAAAGTAAACACAATTATCCCCACCATGGCATTGAAAATAAATGATACATGGACTGCTGGAGATGGTTAATGTCCATGGTAAGTGCTCCTATAAATATCAGGAATTGAAACACCACTCTATAAATATATTTCATGGGAGTTTAAAAAAGAAAATCTTTTGGAGAAAATTACTCATCAAGAAAACCCTTAAAGTTTGTTTAAAGATAATAGATACCCATGCTGTAGTCATTCAAGAATCTGAAACTAGATTTGCACAACCAATTTTCAGACCCCTAGTACTCCCCAATGACACACACAATAAATATAACTCACAATTTACTGTATCTACAGGAAGCAAAAAAATCTTGGATGAAAACAATAAGATAACACTCAAAGGGAGAATGAATATAAGATCATGTATTTTTACATCCTGCCAAAGATATGAAAGGATGACCTTGAAAAAGAGTGAGGATGGAAACTTGAATTCTTTGTCAGAGCTGCCCTGAATTCCACTGAAATCAGCCCCAATGCAAATGGGATGAGCTGATGCTCAACAGTGCTAAGGCAAGGAGAGGACCTGGCTGAAGACCCTGGCAAAGCTGGGATGAGCAAGGTGGCATTATGGAAGAGCAGGGCAGCATTCCCAGGAAGGTCATTTACCGTTTCTAAGCGTTTTGTGTTCAACTACAAAGGACAGATTTGGGACAACATGATCTGCACACATGGAAGATGTAGGTGCTGTTGAAACCAGGAGGGTTCTGGGTGGGAGGTCTGCACCCCAAAATATTGCACCGGCCCATGGGGTCCTCCAAAGAAGCAAAGTTATGAATTGCTTCTGAGACCTGTGAAGAGCTTTGTCCTACTGCAGGAGCTCTGCACTCTCGAGAGGACCATGCAGCTCTTCTCAAAGCCCAGAGAGCCAGTGTGGGTGAACCAAGCACCACACACGCATTTTGTCATTTCTCTCTACAGGCTGAGAAATCCTGCCCGTAGGATTGGTGTAGGATGTATACCAAAGCAGAAAAGTATAAATATTTTAGTCAAAACCTTACAGTGAAGTGGAAGTGGGAAGATCTGCATAAAGATCAGCAAACAGACTTTACTGCCTAATAGTTCTGTTTAAAAAGAGTTGTTCAGAAAAACTCTTCGTAATATCTGGAAAGTGTTGTGTTTATATTAAATGTTTTGTTCACTGAGCAATCATATGGTGCTCTGCTCGCTGAGGCTGACTGGCAGCTGTTGTTACCCACCTACATGCAGGATTTGGTACAAAACAGCTCTGAAGTTTGAAACTGCAACATTTTGCAGTTTGCCCAGAGAAGCTGTGGCTGTCCCATCCCTGGAAGTGATGACAAGGCCAGACTGGATGGGGCTTGGAGAAACTTGGTCTAATGGAAGAAGGCAGAAGGCTTGGAATGAGATGATCTTTTAGGGCCCTTCCAACCCAAACCATTTGATGATTTTTGCTGTGTTTCTGCAGTGATGTAAACTGAGGCACAAGAGTCAGGGCAGGTTTTAAAGGGCAACTGAGGTCATCTGGGCTAAATGCATTCCAGTAACCTGAGCAAGTACTGAGTTCAAACCATAGAAGTCAAGACTACTCTTGGAAATCTTCTTTTAGTTCTGCAGGATCATGACCCTTAGTGATTTGGAAGCTTTAGGTCTCCACAGAGAACAATTTTTGTTCTGAAAAGGAAAGCATATGGATTCTAGCTAAGCAATCTGTCGGGGTGCTGGGGAAGATGCAAAAAAAGGCAACAACACATTCCTGCAATTGCGTTACTGTTCTTCCTTCTTCCATCTCACACTTCGGGGAGAGGATTAAGCCCGCCTACGGCACACAAGGCACACGAGGACAAGGGTGAAGCTGAAGGGATCTGCATGGTGTGCTAACACAAATGCAGCTCAAATGCAAGCAGAAAAGCCCCAGGATGCAGAATAGGGGATTCTTCCAGTTTGGAAAGAGAGGTGTCCTCACCCTGAAGTCTTGGTTGTAGGCATCAGAACCAGCAGTCAACATTTCAGGAAGGAGGGTTAAAAGGTCCTGTCCTCTCCAGGACAGGTGACATCACCCCTTTGATTCCCTGGGAAGTACAGAAGCAGTAACTTCCATTACTTGTGCTCATTTTCCTTAAAGCACAAAAAACTTCAATGGGTTAAGCTGGTATTTTGGATTTGGGTGAAACATTCAACCTTTCACTAAACAAGAGTCCTGCCATTGACACAAGCGTTGATCTTAGTGGATGGGATGTATTTGTAAACAGAAAAAAGCACATGTTGAAGAAAAATGATGTATTTTGGATGATCACTTGAAAAGTTATAGATTTTTTTTCCTGGAATATCCACTGGGCATAACTGGATAATGCCAAGAGTGCTGATGTATATAACAAATTGCAATAATGTCAATAACTAGGAAGTTTTACCTTGAAATATTTTCAAATATTTCATAACCATAAGTTGTACTTTGCTTTGCCCCCAGGGAAAATCAGACTTGCCAGAACAAACAATTCACCTGATGCTTTTGACCATTTTCCTGGCTCTGCCTCTTCACTGACACTGCACCACTGACTGAGCAACACAAGAAAATTGGGGTGGAAAAGGCTCTAAAGTTTGTTGTTGAACAACACCCCTCAACCAGACCACCAATAAAGCTTTTTTAATTGTAGGATCCACAATTGCAGACACATTCTCGGCTCCTAAACATGCATCAGCAACGTGTAAAAAGACAGCCACTAACTGTCCATATAAAGCAGAACTAAAGAAAAGTTTACAAAGGGATAAGAAGGATTTTCCACTCAGAGCAGGGGAGAACAGCTGAAGAGGAACTTTAAATTAGCTTTAAAATAAGGTTGTATCAGGAGGAATATAATTACTTTCTTGGAGTTTCACCAAGACTTGGGAGTCAATGCCTCTACTCTTGCAGAATGGTGCAGTGGGATTTTTAATGACCACAAATGGTCACGACATTGATTTTACATTCCAGGTGAAAAATGGCACCTCCAAAGACACATTGTTGTCTCTGCTCTTCCTAAAATCACATTGGGGACTGTGTCCGCCTTGACTTGGAAGAATTAATAGTGTGTATTGAAATACCATTGTGAGACACAAGATATTTCACTGGTCTTAAATTGGATAGTTTCTCAGATTTGTTAGCGTGCAGCAACATAAACTGGCTACATTTGGATAAAATATAGGGTTTCAGTTCTGGATTAAGTTTTGCTATGATTATTTTAATAGATTTTAGAGAAGACTGTTTTTTCTGTATCACATGCTCTTTACACATCTTTTTGGTAGAATTGTTCCCTATGCCAGCTAAGCATCAAAATGGTCAAAAGCAACTTAATCTTTTAAAACCCTAAACTATTCAAAACTATCAAGATTTCAAAGTGATACTTCTGTAAGTATTTTATCTTTCACACAGTAAGCAGCAAATAAATACAATGCCATATCTTCACACCAAGCTTAGCTACCTAACAAGGATCACACATTTGCAGCAGAAATTCTGCATAAACAGTCTCTGAATGTGCTATTTAAGTACAAGCTAAATATTCTTTTTTTAGGAAGTGATGTAACAAGTTCATATGTAAAAATCTATTTCTATGCAATGTGACATTCTGCAAGATTAGCTGACTGAGATAAAGGACATGAACAAACATGCTTGTTGTTTTCTCCCATGATTATTTTTAAAAGCCTCATTTTTCAGTATTCTAAATTTGCTACTTCTGATTTTTTTTTTTAATCCTCCTTAGGTATGAGGAAAGAAATCTCTATGTAGTCAGTGATAACCACCTGCCACAAAAAGTGTTCAATTCCAGTGTACATCCTGTGTACAAATAATACCCCAAAAACCTGCCCTCATCATCATTGTGAATACTTTATATATTTTATAAAAACTTAAGCTTTGATTTACCCTGAACCTAAATACTGTAACTTACAAGTCAAAGCATAATTCAGGCCAAATTCTCACTCCTTTCAATTTAACTACCACTCCCAGCTAAGATTTTGGCCCCTTGTCTAACTACCCACCAAGGACATCACTTGAAACCTCTGTCATACATCTTTTGCTCTGCTATTAAAGAGTAAGATAGAAATTAATAGGTGGGAGAAACACAGCAGTGTCCATTTGAGAGGCTGGTAATGGGGATGTGGATGGGATGCGATTCAGCCAGGGTCATCAGGGAGAAATGCCAGGGCATGGAGAGGAAATGGAGATCCCACTCTGGTGCTTTGCTCCAAGGTCAGACCCTGCCTTTGTGGACGTGGCTGTTGCTATGTGTTTTCTCAGGCAGGTGGAGCATTTTGAAAGTTAAGAAAGCTTGGAAAGTTTGGAAATGAAGAAAGAAAGCACTGTGGGTACAGGATTTGTCTCTCCAGGACACGGCAAGCAGCAGGAAGAACGGGGGAGAATCCACCATGGTGCTGACTCCAACACCCTCACCCTGTTAGTACAGGAAGAGAAAGAAGTGATGCACAGGCAACTGCCTCAGGGAGCTCAGCAGGAGGAAAATACCCTCTGTCTCTCTCCAAAATGAGAAGAGAGATCATCCAAAAGAGAACAGATGTTCCTCCCCATATGCTCATTGAACCTGCTGTAATCTCCCAAGGTAGAAAATCTTACACATTTGGTATTTGACTGACCTGTGGCTTGTGCTACCCTGCCACTGGTGCAGTGATACTTTACCACCATCTCTTCTCACTGTGCCAAGGAAAGGAGGGGAATCACACCCAAAGTCTCGGCAGGAACTTCGGGTCAAACTTAGCAGTACAAATATAGAACTGCAGGAGAATTCTGGGCCATGTGCTAATTGTACAGAAGAATTATGGAGCCATAAAATGGTTTGGGCTGGAAGATCATCCCATGGGCAGGGAACCTTCTACTAAATCAAGTTGCTCAAAGCCCCTTTTAACCTGGCCTTGAACACTTCCAGGGATGGGGCAGCCACAGCTTCTCTGGGCAACCTGTGCCAGGGCCTCACCACCCTCATAGGGAAGAATTTCTTCCTAATATCTGATATAAATCTACCCTCCTCAGTTTAAATCTGTTAAGTGTTCTGTCACAGCCACTCCCCAATGAAGAGTCCCTCCTTCTCTTTCTTGTAGATCCTTTCTGGTACTGGAAGATGCTCTGGGCAGCAGGGATCTTTCTCTTCTCCAGGCTGAGGAACCCAAGAAGTCATACATTCACAAGGTTGCATGAGATATATGCAAAAAGACATAGAAATTATTCAAGTTCTATGGATGGTAATACCCTAGCTTAATTCCTTATTTTCTGACCTGTTGTACAGGGCTTCAGTAAGTATCTTCAGAAATTTAAGACTTTGCCAAACTTGTGTAGGATTAGAGGCCCCATTATGTGTACAATTCACATAAATGTCTTTATGATGAACCCTTGGTTGGGTCAAATGTTGATGTCTTCAGTGATAAATGCCAAAAACAAAAAGCCACCCTAACAACTGTTTTCTTTTAAATGCCCACACCTCACTCTTCCTGCCCATTTTTCCCTCACAAATCTCACAATGTCAACAGTTCAAAACTCTGGTGTTCCCTGATGTCAGATGTTTTCACTAATATACACAAACTTCAAGCCACTCAAAAAGTTTGGAGGCTTTATTTAAACTTATTTCAGAGAAGTAACTTGATTCTCTGCCAAGAAATGCCAAGCTTGGAAATGACATCTCATCCTAGTCTCAAAATACGTTAGTGGAGCTAAACAACTTGGATACTTCAGCTATTATGTATTCAAATAGTCACTCGTTTTCTTAGCCAATGCAGACTGGGCTGAGATGGGCGTTTGGGGATCTCTGAAGTTTTGTGAAGGAAGGACTTCTAGAACAAAGTGAGATGCTAAGTACCTTGGGAGAACCAGCCTAAGTTAGGAAGGGGATGGTATTGTTTGCCCGGTTCAGTATGCAGAAATACAGGAATAGCATTGGCAACTACCAGGGGAAAAAAACACAGACAAAACCAAACAAATTTTAAAAAAACCCCACGACCAAGAGAAATCTCCCCCAAAACAACAACCCCACTGAAAATCCCACAAATCTCTTTTCGTGCACCTGCTGAAATGATTAGTTCCTTTTTGTAGTTGTTAATCAAGGGTAAATTTGCTTCTTAGCTCCTTTCTGTCCTGACATTTCCTCCTTGTAATCTAAAATAAAATTATGCCAGGTTGAAACATAGGGTGGAATAGGAAAAATGTAGAAAGGACTCTGAACAGGCCTGCCAGCCATGAGTCTGTGTCCCATTAGCTGCAGTTCAAAACAGTCCTCATACTATTTCCATAAATACTGTGGTATCTTCTGGAGTATCTCAGCACAAACTGCAACAGATGTTGGATGCTATTATTTCTTCATACTTGCTCATTTGTTGTTCATCTGTTATTTTTTTCCACTTTATTTCTCTCGTGCCACCTGTCCTCCCACAAATCAGAAATGTTAAAAACAACACAGTCAACTTTTGTTCTTATTGGTGCATCTACCACTGCTCAAAATTAATGGGAGAGGGAAAGAAAAGAGATTAAGATCTAACTCCCTGTCTTATTTCTGACCTTAAAAGGGTGGGTAGAGTTTATTTTTGACAACCCTAACCAGAGAGAATAAATCTGCTGAGCTGTCCACCTCAGGAAATGGAAGTATACAAGTGCCATTGTACTCTAACAAGTTCATAAATAATATTACTGAACAATATAGCGATGGTGTTGTGAAATTACGATATAAAGTGGTTTAAAGTGTAAGTTACCCGTGATATAAATTTACAAGCAAGCCCTTTTCTCCCCAGCCACATCCAAACCCAAAGATGTTAAGATAGTTCTTTAATGGCAAAAACTATTAGACTGCAATATGTAGCAGGTTCATCTATTAATCATCAGACCATTTATGTTCTGTAATTCTACCACAGTTAAATAACATGGACTACTAAGTACCTGAATCGGCTATTAGCAACCATTCCTGCTCATTAAAACTCACTTATTTAGACTTTAGCAATGGTAAATGTAACCAGCCCTGGAGGAGTGTCACAGTGCTTGGAAATGGCACATTAAGCTTCATTTACCCAGCTACACTCAAAGGCAGAGGGGGAAGGGAAAAATACAGTGACGGTCCATAACAAAGCTCAGGAGCTTTCTGAAGCTGCATTAAGAAAATGACAAATCTTACAAAGAGAGCCATAAAGATTCCTCAAGTACAACAGTGCGGCAAGGAGCTATTTATCACAGTTTGTTGAAGAGACTCCTACGTTTGATACTATTGGACTGTGAGAGATGATTATTAAATGTAATTACAGAAATAGCACAGAAATAATAGTTTATTGCAGAGCATAAGCAACACTGTTTTAACAAAGAGGAGTGGGGAACATGTTCAGCATTTGCAATGGTATCATTAGCTTTTCTGGGAACACATACACAAATGTATACACATTTGATTCCATGTTGGCTTCTACTAACCAGAATTATCCTTCAAGAATTTCTGATCTGGGTCAATGAATCTGTCTATATGTGGAGTGTGGAAACAGGAGCCAAAGTGGATTTCTATTTGGGTGTCAGCTTTTATTCCTTTCCTACTTAACACAGATTTATTAAAAAACAATCACAGCCTGCTGTCAAGAAATACTGCTTGCATTTGCTTATTAGCAGCCCCATAATAGATACATTTTTGCTACGGTGCTGCCATTTGAAGTGAATTATTTATTTAGAGCATGCCAGTTATCACTAAATTCTCCACACAGTAAAAAAACAAGTTTTGATTTCTTATTGCTACCTGCAGGAATGAGTTTAATTTCTATTACAGTTACACCACAGCATGTTTTCTTGTGTACTCAGCCATCCATTTTATCTTTTCTTTTTGCTGTGAAGTGATTCCACCCAATTTCTTTTAGCTTTTGAATATATCTGCCACTCACTTCTTGTGCATTATTGTCCATCTTGGTAAAATCTTTTTTATTAAAACCATACAGTTCTTTCAGAGAGCCTTCTCTGCTGATTTGCGGTAGGTATCCACACTTTTCCCAAATTACAAAGACAAAAAAACTTAGAAGCACAGCTTCTTACAACTGGGGCTATGGTTTGTGGCAGCAAGCAGGGCTAAAAAACAGCCCTAACTCAGCAGTTCAAAAGCTCCCTTCTGGTCCACCAAGTCTTAGGCTAAATTAACTCTGCTACTGGCCCAAGACTGAAACATTTTGCAAGACTTTGTTCTGGAAAGAAGGCATGCAGCAACAGATGGGCTTTATTTATTTTTGGGTAAAAGGAACAGCTTAACACAGGTTGGGAACATGGGAGAGCATCCTGGCACATCAAGAGAAAGGCTGAAAGCATATGACGTACTAAGGAGATGCAGAAATTATCATCAGAAGACCATGCACATGTTCATGGACAACGTGGTGCACGCTGACCCCTGCTCCTTCAGTAATGATCTGTTGTGGAGCAGGAAATGCAGCCAGTAGTTTTGAAGCCCAGCAGCTTCCTTTAAGCATCTGTACTCCCTCTTTGGTTCGCTGTATAATGACAGCTTAATGTTTTACAGGCGAGGCTGCACTCAAAAACAGGAGCTGCGTGCACTCAGCTGAAAGAAAGAGGGGAGGCTGTAAATCAGGTGCAAGAGAAGAAATCAGAGTCTACCTCTAGGCACTCACATTCCTGGCTTTTGTTCAAAGCAGCATTTTCACATTTTCTACAGACTCATGGGTTACATTTTCAAGGGGTTTGAAGCTAAAAAAAACTTGTGGATAGATTGTTAACAAAGATTTCCAGCCATGCTGCAGAATCCTTGGGAGCTCGGTATTGCTTATATTAAGATGCTTAAGAAAAAGAATTCCTCTAACCATCTATCTGCATCAGGAGATACACAAGGGCATTTGGGAAAGTCTCCCCTGGTCCCACCACATCACTGGCGTAAAAGAAAACAAGTTTTCCTTTTGAAGGTTTTTGACTCCTTTGTAACAGACAAATCATTGATGCAGCACTTTCCAGCTGACAATTATCTTGCCATAATCGCCATAAAAATAAAATAAAATCAACACGGATGGAATTTGAAGTAGGAGACCTAAATTATACTTAACTATACTCATAAAACTGCACCTCTGCTCAAAGTTGCTCTGCACACTGCACATATGCCAGGATCTCTTAATCTGCTGCTGATGTGCTGCATATTGAAGTCATGTGCAATTACAGTTAGCTATAATTAAGAACAATTACTACTTTTATTTCTCCACTTGTTCTTTAAAAAGCACAGTTGTAATAAAACTCCCCCCCCCCCTTTTTTTTTTTTTTTTTTTTAAAGGTGAATATAATTATGCATCCCTATAACATCTCAAATAATTAGTTTCTTCTGGAACAATTTTCATTCTAACTGTCAGATCTGCCATCTATAGTCAATAGAACACATTGTAAAAAAATTCTATTATTAACCTTTTTTCACCCCATAAATCTGCAAAAGAACTTGAAGAAATTGAGGAATTCATTGCTTAAACATTGAAAGATCAAATGCAACTAACACCCCTTCCCCAGCAATACCTTCTTAATCATGCCGAAACATTATTATTGTTATTATTATGCTAGCTAACTATAATAATAGTAAATTAAAGCTGGATATAAAAGGTATTTGGCACCTCTCTATATTTTATAGGCTACTTTCCAGCCCTATTCTCATAAAAGAATCTCTCTACTGTATCTTTGTTTAGAATCTTCCCGTGATTACTAACCATGCAGACTGCAGGGAAAAGTAATTAAGTTTAATAGAAGCCACCCTCATTTTTGAAGCTGCCCTCAATTTAAGCCATAGAAGGAGAGTAATTAAATTTAATGCGTGCCACAGCTTTTAAATGAAGATATGGCATGTAAAATTCTCTCACTCCATAACACGTCTTTTCCGAGCACTGCAAAATAAGTGTTGTGATGCAAAGATAGCAAACTGCAACCACCAAGTGATGTTAAACTTTCTTTTTCTACTGGGCATCTCTTCCAAAGGGGGATGCTTTGTGTAGATTAAGAACAATGTAATCTAAGTCACTGCAATTGTGAAGCCTGCAGTGGCTTACCCATCCTTTGCCCACATTATCTGCTTTGATAAACTTTAGATGAAACTTGCAGCAGGGCCCACCTTTTACATGTTTTTAACAGATGTAACAGGTTTCCAGCTACAGCACAGACCTCTGGCGCAGACATTGTTTACCAAGATCCTCCACCAAACTAGCTGCAGTAGAAGCAGGAACTAATGGCATTAATTTCCAGACACAGCCACAAATCTCCTGTGTATGACTTCAGTCTTAAGTCACCAGAAGAAAAAAAAAAAATTAAATTAGGTAAGGCTCAGTTATTTTCCCAAAAATTGTCATACTACTTTCACATAAAAATTCAAATTGCAAACAAAGACTAGTGAAAATATTTCACCCTTGCAAAGACGAATTTACTGAATGAGGAGCTCTGAGACTAAAAGAGAGTCATTTCCCTTCCCCAGCACTGCAGGTTCTCTCTATATGTATAAACAAATGCTTCCTTGCAGAGAATCACAGAAGTTTCATCAACTGATTTAATATAAGCAGAGAATTTAAAGGCTTGAATTACTGTGCAAAAGGGAATATAGATGCCTGACAGTCTTTGTTCAGAAGGTTAGACCAAGATACTAAATTTATAATTAGTTCACAAAAGAACTCCCAAAATACTTCTATGCAGCCTCCTCTCCTGAACACATATTAGTGCCTATTACTGGGCTTGAACAAAACTTCTGCACTGAAAATGAGACCAGACTTGAAAAGACAAGACCTGAGACAGATTTGCAAAGGTCTTTGCGTGCAAAGGCTCCCCCAAAAATCAAGGGAGTGGAAAGAAATGAGAAAGAAATAAAAAGTAGGGGAAGTAAAAGAAGAGAGAATAAATAGATCCTCTGTTTCAGTTTGAAAACCCACCACAAATCTGCTGTGTACTTTCTCAAGAGAGGGGTTGAATACTGGATTTTAGCAGTGTTGAGCACTGCCACCTCTGTTCCTGATGCACACCCAGCATTGCAGGAGCCTCTCTGTACTCAGGTGAGACACACACATTTCATCTGGCCTTCATCTCTTTACCAGACTACCCAAAGTGAACTTCCATCATAGTAAACAAGAAGAAACCAGGGTTTCATGCCTGTCTCCCTGACAAAACCCATGATCCTCTATCCATTAATCCACAGACTGCTCAATAGGCAGATCCACATTTCAAATCTTGAAGCCACTGCTAATATAAATTGCAAGCAATTTGAGAAAAAGAGACTGAATTTATATCTATTTTTAGTTTGAAAGAAAGAAGATATTTGTTTATCCATATCATGACTAAAAAAAAAAAGTTGGATTTTTTTTTGGTTTTAATGTAACAAAATAGTGACAAAATTGCTGTTTAAATTCTAATTTTTACTCAATTATATATTAAAGTGATTCTACCAGATGCTGGAACTGAAGTGATATGATTTTGCTATATTTATATCTAAGCTGCAAAACATTTCAACATTTACAAAGAGAAGAAAGTTCTCTGCTAATGCCAGGAGAAGAATAAACCCAAATGCCATTGCACATGATGGCTCTTAATAGCTGGCACGGGGAGAGGAGAAATATCTCTATAACAACAGTGTTAAGGAAACCTGTGGCAAATACCACATCACAACAAGAAAATTTTAAAAAAAGGGTTTGTGGAGAGTGTTAATGTGAGGACATAACATCCACATACTCTCAAATGCTCAGGATGGATGCAAACCAAGGCAAGCAGTGGTCTATTTCCTCCTCTCCCCTAATCTGAAATGCCTCTTCCCATCCAAACCACCTGCTGTTCATGCCTTCTGCTTTTCTCACACATTTCCCAATCAATACTTAGGCCCTTCTGCTGCTGGCTACCAAAAAGACAACTCCCACTCTCCTCTAATATGCCCTCAGGAGCTTCGGCAGAATTGTGGATTGTGGACTGGCTGGCCAGAAGATTAGGGAGAAAAAAATTAAACCAAACACAAAATCAAATCTTCAGGAACCTCTCTCCTCAACTCCCACCCACAGTGATTGCTGGGCTAAAATACAGCCCCCATCCCTCATCTCATCCTCTCTTTGAAGGCTCTGGGTCTCGTGGGGTCCTGCTGCAATTGGCAAGTGCTCCAAATGTTGGTGGGATGCAGCTCAGCCTGTGATGCCAGAGCAGCAAGGCTACCCCAGGGCACCAGCATGCGCCGCTCAACTGGTTAAAAATTGAAACAGAGCAAACGGGAAATTTTCTGACAAATGCTTCGAGATTATGGAGCACACATTACAGCTGTAACCACCCACAGTTCCCTCCTACAGAACAGAAACACTGACAGCAAAAGCCATTCACTGCAGAAGCTGAAAAATAACAAAAAAATGTAGCAGTGAGGATGAAATTGAAGCCTGTAGGTATTTTCTGCAAGAACTTGTGCAAAGAAAGAGGGGAAGTTTGCAAGACACAACAGAAGAGAAAACACAGTCTCGGTTTGCAAGTTCACAAGATGTGCCAGGACTGGTGTGCAGACCTACACTAGTTATGGTGTTAATCACCCATTTCTTACTCAAGAAGGAAATTATATTTCTGTAATTTATATTAAATTATGTATTGTAAAATGGTGCAATAGTGGGCGGGAAGGGAAGGACAGCCTCTTCTTTTTGTTATTAAAAATAGCTAAACTAGTCAAAACCTCAGATAACCTTAGTTAAAAAATTTTCCAGGTCTCCAAGGACAGTGGAGCAAAGAGCAGGGATTCATTGTGGCATTCAGCAGGGAGAAGGGCTGAACCTTCTGAAATGCTCTTGAAAAAGAAAAAATAAAAGATAAAATAAAAGCAAAAGTGTATGCTTTCCACCATGGAACTAATTTTTTGTGTTCACTACTTGCAGCTATCATTCAGCTCTGTGGATCAAAAAAATCCTACCGCTACCAATGCGCGTGGTCAATCAGCAGGATATTCTGTTTCAAATATGAGATCTGAAGTTGTTTCTTTGATTCTTTTTCAAAAGTGCGACATAATTTTCCCCTTCTCCCAGTGCCAATCATGTTCAGGTAAATGTTACAGCTTCTGCAAGTGCAAATTAAAGACAATTATAACCTGGCTAACCTACTCCATCATTAAAATTCCTGGCACAACTGATTTGCCCGTGGAGTGGAGATTTGCTGCTATGATATTCACTTGAGTAGGGAAATGCTCATCTTTAGATGCTGTGGACACGCTGATTGTTCTGATCAAAGAAGGCAAAAATGGAAGTGCTTATTTGCCCCTGTAGGAAGGAGCACTGCAGCATAAGTGGAAGAATTTATTGTCATCTTAGTCACTAATACCATTTGAGGGAATAGCTTCCATCTGTTCCAAAAATAGCATCACAACACATGTGTGTTTAGGCAAATTAAAGATTTATCTTTCTGGTACCAAGTCCTTGCAGTGGCCACACCAGCTGCATGAGGGAAAAGTAGGACCAGTGAGTTAAGAGTCTTAATAGAAACACCTTGGGGGTACTGTAGTTCCAACAGATATTAGGATTTTATTATGTATGAGATCCAACTTAAGTCATTGCACCTCCCTGGCAGGTGGAAATTGGGTGCAACTCACGGAGCTTTAAACAAATCAGTGCCGAAGAGAAAAGTACTGAGAAGCAGGAAAAATAACAATCAGCAGAAGTCCTTTAAAAGCAGTCTCAAATGCAGAGAACAGAAACCTCCAGCCCAACCCTCCTGTCCACAGCAGACAGCTGAACAACAGCTTATTTCCAGATGGGGAGTCTCTATTAGTGAGAACTCCCTACAGTTGCTTTGTATTATATATAAATTATAGCCTCTTTGTTCCAGAAGCAACTCTTTTTGTTGCATTTACAGACAGCACAGAGCACAGCTACAGCTTTGAGGTGATGCTGTAAGTGTTTCAATAGGGAAAAAAAGCCCCAGAGCCAAACAAGGAATGTTTCAATAGAAGAAAAAATTTCCTTATTGAAGTTTTAGCCTATTTAAAGTCTTTACTTGTTTAGGTTTAAAATTTTATAGTAGACACAAAAGGACAAGGACATTTTCCCCCAGCTCAGTTTTTCAAGAAGGAGGGAATCAGAGCAGTTCTGCCATCCTGCTGAGAGGTGCAAAGCTTTCTTAGATATTATTAGTTTATGAAGCCATAGGCGAAGCTCCTCATATAAAAAGGGTGTGGGAGGTGTGGAGTGCACTGGCCTATTTGAGCAACGGGGACATGTCAGATGAATGAGTTGCAACCACCTGAAATCCTTAATAAAGCCCTGATATCCAAGGGCTGGCTGCATTCCCTTATGTTTGTGGGCCAGATTGCCATCAGTGAAATTTGAGCCGGAAGACAAATCCCACAAACAAAACCCCCACTCCTTTTTCATTGAAACATGACCTTTTCATTTCACAAAATGTGTGTCAACTCAAATCTTGTCAGCCCGACCCCAATCTGTCCTCTTCCCCGTTTCTGTGGAGCTCTCTGCAGAAGCCATTCCCACCCCAGGCTACGATCTCGTCACATCTCATAAGTGAAACAGGGCCAGGTCTTTCCAGGACTGCAGGAGACACCTCTGAGGGAACCCCAGGAAGTTCTTGGTGGTGACTCTCACGCGTAATGTGCCTTGAATTAACACCAAATCCACGCCCCACAGCAACATGAAGGCCATAAGACTTCTAAACCTCGTATTTTAAATAGGGAGGACTAGAAATTAGAATCACTTTTATAAACTTCAGAGACTTCTCCCCATATGCACAACAGTGACAGCTACATTATCATCTGTCAGCTATTGAAGTTCTCCCCTCATACTCTAATATTATCAATATCCATGAGATTTTGCTCATCTTTTTTAATAAAAAAGAAAAAAATCAAACCCACAAAATCCCCCAGAGCCCAGAGAGTGGACTGTTCTTGCTTTTTCCCCTTACACTGCTGAGGTTTACCTCCATACTTCCACAGCTTTTCCTGACAGAAGTCTCAATGGCCCTTCCTTGTTTTACTTCCAACAATGTGCCTTTTTAATTTTCTTCTATTTTTAGAGCTTTATTAGTCTGGTTTACTCCCAGTACTCAGTTCACAGTCACCTCCTTTCTTTTTCACTCGCCTTTTACATCATGTTCCTCTTCTCCAGCTTGCTTTATTCTGGCAATTCTGATCTGTCTTCATACACTTGCCTCCAGAAATACAGTTTCCTATTTCACCTCCCCTACCATCAATCAATAAAATTCAAACACAAGTATTTCATCCACTTCACAAAACTTTTTTAGTACATCAGGGCTGTTTCATAAAGCCCAGTTTTCCCCCAAACCATGTCGGCAGTGAACCTGGAATATACATAACAACCTAGTGCACAAAGTATATTATCATACATATGCACAATATTATATAATGCATGTATAATATATATTATGCGCAATATATTACAATATTCAGCTGTAACAAATTGGTGCTTCAATTACTCCTTACTTCATGTCTGTGTGTCACAGACTGCTCAATAGATCTTTTGACTTAGACTGCACCCTCCTTTCTATTCAGCAAGTGACAAACACACAAAATCCCAGAAGAAAAGGCTAAATATGGAGCTGGTACATAAGGAACAGGAGTAATTTTATGTATGACTCTCTTATAAGGACTCAGCATGGGTATTAGCTATGCTGTTAATGGTTTGAATCTTTCAATGCTGCTTATTGGAAAGGTTTCCCCCATCACTGGCTTAGGGAGAAAAAAACATGAAACCAGCAAATATAACAGAGTTTGATCCTTCAAAAAAGAACTTTCACCAGAAAAAAAGAAAAGCACTGGAGAAAGATCGATTTTCAAAGTGAGACATGGAAATCATAAATTCCTGTACTCTGTTTTAAAGTGTTTTCTACACCAACAAAAGCCCAGATCTGTCTTGTTGAGCTGTATAAAGCAAGCCAGCACATGTGAATTGTAGCTTTTTTAGCTATCACTAAATAAGCTCTACTTGTTAGGTTTCTAATCACAGGCTTTCCACTGTTTTCTTTGGTTATTATGTGAGATGCATTCACAGGGATCTCAAAGAACAGTTGGAGCACTACAGATATAGTATGTGTGTTCTCTGAAATTTCATTATGTATAGATTAACACCTCCAAACAGGCACCATCCCACACAATGGCAGCCACAAGTGGAGAACAACAACAAAAAAAGCAAAGCCATAGACTTCAGACTAAAATATTTCCTTGGCTTAGGTTTGCTTTTCGAGTTGAGTTTACATACATGAAGGATTAATACCTTTACACTTCTTGTTTTTTTAACAAGCTGTAGATCTTTCTTTTCCCTATTATTTCCCTGAAAACAAAGATTTTTATCCAATGATTAGGAATTGAAGAAATAAACAAAACCAGATCATGCCTTCACCATCTTCCTGTGATTTCACTAGGAAGAAAAAAAATCACTGAGAACTTCACAAAACTTCTCCTCTGCTGGGTGGTTGCAAGAGCTGAGCAATAACTTGCCCAATCACAACATTAGCATTCACAGGAAGCTCCAGAAATTACATATACACACAGAGGGTTATTTAACTGCACGTTCTTTCATTTCCCCTGAATGAAATCGCTACCTCGCTACAAAGAGATGTAATTAATTGGCACTGCAAACACACACAGACACACACAGGCAGCACCAGCCTGCCTGACCTGCTCCTGTGCTCAACCACTTTAGGCACACAGATCATTTAAGTGGGGGCATTTCCTTGCCCTCCCCATCTGCCAAGTCCATCCAGAAATAATAAGTGACTCTGAAGTTAGTTTTCCAGCTGTATTTTGTGTTCAAGGTAGCACTGCTCCAGCACACACTCATTTTATACAGTAGAATTGTTGATGTTGGAAAAGAACATTAAGACTATTAAGTCCAGCCATTAACACAGCACTGCCAAGCCCATCACTAATCCATGTCCCCAAGTACCATATGTCTTTTAAATCCCTCCAGGGATGGTGACTCCACCACTGCCCTGGGCAGCCTGTTCCAGTGCTTGACAACCCTTTCAGTGACAAAATTTTTCCTAAGATTGAAGCTAAACCTCCCCTGGTGCGAGTTAAGGCCATTTTCCCTTGTTCTATCACTTGCTGCTTGCGAGAAGAGACCAACCCTCACCTGGCTGCACCTCCTGTCAGGGACTGCTAGAGAGGGATTAAATCACCCCTTGAGCCTCTTCCTCTCCAGGCTGAGCTCCCTCAGCTGCTGCCCACAGAATTTATGTTGCAGACCCTTCCTCAGCTCCATCCCCTGCTCTGGACATGCTCCAGCCCCTCAGTGTCTTTCTTGCCCAAGTGAGGGGCCCAAAAGTGAGCCCAGGATTTGAGGTGTGGCCTCACCAGTGCTGAGTACAGGGGGACAATGTTGCTGTTAAAGACTGAGGCAAAGACGGCATTAAACACCTCAGTCTTTTCTCATCCTTCATCACTATATTTTTCCCTGCATCCAGTAAAGGATGGAGGTTCTCCTCAGCCCTTTTGTTGTTGCTGATGCATTTATAGAAATATTTTTATTGTCTATTATGGCAGAAGCCAGATTAGTTTCTAACTGGGTTCTGGCCCTTCTGATTTTTCTCCCTTTGTAACCGCTCAACAACCTTTTACTCCTCCTCCATTCTTCCAAAGGTCACAAACTCTCCTTTTTTATCTCTGAGTTCCAGGTAAAGCTCTCTGTTCAGCCAGGCTGGTCTTCCCCCAGCTTGTCTTTTGATATATAGGGACATCCTGTTCCTGCACATTTAGGATTTCCTTCTGGAAGAATGTCCAGCTGGTAAACTTTGCAGTTCAGGGCTGCCTTCCCAGGGACTCTCTCAGCCAGTATCCTAAACAGGCCAAAGCCTGCCCTCCAGAACAGTTCTGCTGACCCCTTTCCTTACTCCAGGAATCTAAAACTATCATTTTGTGTTCACTGCGTCCAAGACAGCCTTAGACCATCACATCACCCACCAGTCAATCTCTGTTCTCAAACATCAGGGAGGTGTTTGAGAGGGGCACCTTTCCTCACCAGCTCTGTCAGGAAGCTCTTCCACACACTGCAGGGACAGCTCCTCTCCTAGACAGCTTCCTCTCTGCTGTACTTTATTCCTGCTGTACACCTAGGTAAGCTGCAGTCCCTCATGAGAGCATGGGCTAGCAATTGTGAGACTTTTCCCAGCTCCTTATCAAATGCTTTGTCTTTCTCTTCATCCTGGTTGGGTGGCCTAGAACAGAAACCCACAAGGATGTCTGCCTAATGGACCTTTTTCCTGATTCTCACCCATAAACACTCAGCCCTGCCATCACAAAGATGCAGACAATCAAAACACTCCCCGACCTACCCCATCACCTCTCCTTGCCTGACCTTTCTGAACACTTTATTGCCATGCATTGCAGCACTCCAGTTGTGTCATCCCAGCACATTTCTGTGATGGCAACTATGTCATTCCTGCTGCTCCCTGGCTTCCAGCTCCTCCTGTGCACTGCCCATGCTGCAGATATTGGTGTAGATGCTGTTGCTTTGGGCTGATCCCAAAGGAAATCTGATCCCACCACCTTTGTGGACAGAAACCCCAATTGCTCTGTGACCATTCTCAGGCACTTCCATGGTTTCTAATACACCAGTTGTGTTTTTGCTACCACCTGGATTTCCATCCCCTTAGAAGGCAGAACAGAGGGCCTCACTAACACACTGTCCCTCAAGCATTGGTGTGCTACCCCCAGTTTATCTCTTGTGAGCTTGGTTTTATCCCTTTCTCTCTCCAAATCTGGTTTAATCTTTATTTAGTGAGCCTTGCTGACTCCTGTGCAAAGTTCCTTTCCCCACTGTAACCACAATGTTTCCATCAGCCTTGTGTAACATAAACAGATCCATGATCAAAACCTCCAAATTCTGCCAGAAATATGAGGCTCAGAGCCAGTTATTGATATGCTGGCTCTTCCTGTTTCTTCCCTCTTCATTCCCTGTGAGTGGAAGGATATGGGAGAGCACAAGTGCTCCTAGCTTCTTACCCACTTATTCCAAGGCCCTAAAGTCTCTTTCAACCACTCTCAAACTTCTCCTTTTTTTTTTTTTTTTTTTTTTTTTTAATTGTTGCTTACCCAAAAAATCAATACTGAATTGTAATTACATCCTGGCTTGTACCAGACCCCAGCCAGACTGGGAAATTGTTCATCCCCCTGTGCTTGGACCCTGCAGGGTGCTCAGACAAAGAATTATGGCATATCTGCTCCTATGATCCAGCTAAACACGAAAGTGGGAGAAAGACAAGGGGTTTGGTGAGTGGCAGAGCCAAAGGGGCCTTGTTACCCTTTGATTTATGTGTCAAAGTTGCCTTCCCATGCAAATTTTTGAATACCTAATAAAAGTTGATATCCTGACTTTACCTTATAGAGACCACTTTTTCTCCTCTGCAGTGCCTGTTATCTCCAGGAAGTGGCAGAAATTAAATATATCTGAGACCTTTGTGTCTATCAAATTTGATTAAACTGTATTAACAAGTGTAAAAAGCCATAGAGACAAGAGACAGAAAAATAGGGTGGAAAAATAGGGGCTGACAGACAATTCAACTTTATAATCCCTGCATCTGCAGGGGAGAAAAAAAGAAAAGGAAGGTAAAGGGGAAAAAAAAAAAAAAAAAGAAAAAAAAAGAAAAGAAAATATAAGAGGAGCAGTAAACTAAAACCTGGCTCCCACAACATGTCAGGAATAACCACACACCAGATTTTTCTGGTGATCAGTCATTTACATGCAAACCGTTCACTGCAATATCAAAGGATGCAGAGTATCTTGTGCTGAAGGAGGGCAATAAAACCACCCCAAATATGAGAAGAAGGGCCAAAACAAAGCAAAGCCAGATCTCAAATACCACAGGAAAACCCAAAACTCTTCCCTGATTGACAGCCGACAAGCCTTGGATCAAGATGACACCAGTCATCCTATGATCAGTGCTTTGGGCAGACTATGGTGAATATATCGTCAAATAAGAAAAATGTAAAGCAGTTACTACAGGTTAAGGGTGAACTCTGCACACCCAATATGGCCCAGCAATTTTACCTGGGGAGCCCTGAACAGTGGCTCCATGCATGTGCATGATTTCTCTTTGCTTGTGCTACAAGATTTCACCTCTGATCCAACAAAGCTCTTAAGCATGTGGTTAACTTTAGGTGCTCAGCAACTGCAAGTGAAGAGGGAAAAAATAAAAATGCTTTTGCACTTAAGAGCTCGTGATTTGTTAATCTTGCTGCCGCCTCTGGGCCTTTGTGAAGAGAAAAAAAATCTGAAAGGAAAAAAAAACCCACCAATTTTAATTCTGAGCTTCTCTATGAATATAAAGTTGGTCGCCTTAAATTCTGTCACAAACTGTTATATTTAAGTGTATAAAATTGTACACCAGGCCATCAGGCCTCTTTATTCCCTCCACTTGCTGTGGATGTGAGCAGAGGATCCAGCCTGTGCACGGAGCTTCCGTGTGAAACCTCCCGCCAGCAGCAAGGCTCCAGCACCATTTTTTGATCACAGTGGATCAGCAGGATGGCTAAAAGTCTTGCTGATGTTATAGAATAAAAGAAAAAAAAGGGGGGAAAAAATCCCAGTATTTGAAATCTGGGCCTGATCACACAAAGCTGCCAGAATTCACCCTGGTTTCAGAGGGATTTGCTGAACAGGAGGCTCGTGCCTTGGTTCAGCCTCACACGCCTTGGCTGGGCCAAGACACACCATCTGCTTCCCAGCAGCACTTGCCGAAAGTCCGTGGGAGTTCTGCCTCCCAAGTGACAACGTGATGTGGCCCATTGTCCTCCACAAAGAGAGCGCCTACACTCTTAATGGATGTCATTTCAGGCAGGCATTTTGGGTAAAAGAGAGAAGGGGGAAAAAAAAATTTAAATACTGCTAAGTGAATTTGGTAGCTGAGGATTTTGATCTGCATTCATTAGTCATCATCATTCCCAGAGATAAAAGATGATCCTGATTAACCTGCAGGAATTTTGACCTACCCCCACATGAGCCTTGCATTACTGTCTCTTAATTCTGCTTCATCTTAGTGGGTACTACGCTCTCCCCCATTCACTGAGAGAGGAGAAAGGTCCATTCAGGTACATTAGCAGAGACAGAGATTTAAGATGTGCAGCTATATCATCCTGCTGCAAACTTAATAAATAATCTACAAATACTTCACCTGGCTGGAAAATTTCCAGACATGGAAAACTTCCAGACAATGTTTTTTGTAATTCATTATTTCCAAGTAAATCTCTCAGAAAGAGAAGGTTAACCCCTAGAAACATGTATCGTGCTGATACAAATACATATTCTGTTCTCCTATTAAATTTATTTCTAAGTCAATTTGAACAGTGTAAATTATTTTGGTGAGGTATACATCATTGCAAAACATATTATGGGATTTCCTGTGCACCTGAAACCAGACAAAATGCCCTAAATGATCTTGCTTAGACAGTCTGAAGTGAAACTCTCTTTTCTTCTTTTTTCTTCCCTCTTTTTGTTTCTTTGGGTTTTTTTTGTTTTTTTTTTTTTTTTTTTTTTTTTTAAATTTATGCTTTGCCATATTCATTATTGCTTCCCATCAGTGCAGCTGACATGGGTTATTGCATTAAATATGCCAGCAGACAGACTCCTACCTCTTATAGACTGCTGACTACATACTACAAATGTTTATTATTCTCAATGCACCAAGTGCCAGCTAAATCAATAGTTCAAAAGCCTTGTTCAATTCAAATGGACTTTACAAAGTACTGCACTGTAATAAACACACACAGTCAGAATGTTTCTCCAACTGTTTACATGACACAACCCTTATCACATAAAGTAATACAACCACCACGTTTTTCTGACTATGCAGAGTCCCAGTTAAGTCAAGAATGAAATTATCCTATTAATCACAGATGAATGGGGTGCATTGGCAATGGCACCTAGTAAATAAAGTGATAAAAGAGAAATACAGAGACAAAAATCCTCACAGAGATCACTCCTAATGTGTTGGGCACTGTAATGATTTGGACTGGTCTCCATTTCCTACTCAGCAAAATCTCCTTACATTAGTGGTTTTATAGGTTCCAGAGAGTTTAAAGAACCATCAAGACAAAAGATAAATTGCAATGAAAGCAATTAACTTTCTTCTCCTAGATCCCCTCCACATCTCCACTAATGGTCCTGCTTCACAAACCATGTCCTTGGTTTGCATGAAATTTTACTGAACCGAGATCAGGACCAAGAGATATTCAGCACCAGGATAGGCAGTCTCATGAATGGACTGGAGGAACCAGGCTAAAGGGTAAGACTCCCAACACAACCTGCAATTAGGTCAGTCTACTTTATTTATACAAAGGTGATGGAAGATCTTAAACTTTTGCCCTAAATCATTTTACATCATTGAACTCAATCCAAGTCCAAGCCCAGCTGAATGTTTAAAGTAAAATGGATCACAAAGATCCTTAAAGCTCAAGGACTTGCCCAAATTTATTCAGGCTTTATTAAAATTCCATGCAAAAGAAGAATAATAATTACCACTGGGCAATTCTCCCTTTCTTATTTCTATTAGCAGATTTCAGTCAAAACAGAGCAATGACTCCAGCTCTCTTTAAAAAGTTGGCAAAAGAGTTATCAGCCAGGGATGGCATTGTAAGTACCAGCCTGCCCACTTTCTATCAATCAGATACTACTGGCAGAGCAATAAAGAAAGAGTGAGATAAGAGGGAACATCTGTCAAGCAACATCCTGGACAGGCGAGAAAGAAGGAAAGCTGTCTGGAAAAAGAACAGGATAACAACAAAAAATTACCAGCAAGTAATTTTCCCGGTGTTGTACATTCCTTTTTCCCTCACTCTGAATAGAAATTGGTCAGATAGCCCCAGTAGTGAGTTTGCTATTTGAGGCAACTTCTGGCTGAAAGGATTTTTTAGTGACAGATCATGTCTGAGGAGCCACACTTTGGCTGGTTTGACAGCTTTCAAGGCAGTTTCCCAGCACTCGAGCCACTTGAAGGAGGCATGACACTTCACATTTACAAGGTACACGTTAGATAGCAGCAGCCAAGCTGGTGTGCACAAAACACAGCAGTCCTAACCCGCGAGGAAAAAAATTATCTCAAGGTTTTGGTCACTTCTATGGGCACTTGAAGCACAAGATGATTACACTCTTTATACAAAACTAAAGGCAGAAAAGGTGCTGTCTGGAGGCATCTCTAATAGCTGCATGAGAAAAAAAATCTTATTTTCCTGGGGTTGTTTTGAGTAGCCACAGGATGAGCAGGCTGTTGAGAGCCCTGTGCTTATCACAAAACATTTTGGGTGGTAGTGGGAGAAGAGCTTGAGCTGTCCACCAATCGAGATTAAAATTTTGAGAGACCAAGAAAAAGAGGTAAACTTCATTCTGATGTATGTAAAAAAAGATAAGTGTGACAGCTATACAAGCTTCCAATATTCCTTGAATTCTCAAGCTCATTTTATTCAAGTTTATTTATTTGCATAAGACATTTAAGGCTGAACTTCCACAGCATAGGAAGGGTGGGTCTGATAAATACAGGGAACTGTGTTTGTTGTCTTTTTCCTTTTTTTATATTAGTTCTTGACATATTTTATTTTAAAACTGGTAATTCCTAAATAAAGTAAAAAGAAAAGAATGCATTATGTAATTGTCTGGTGAACTGAGAATAACATTAAATTCATGTCCCTTGAGCTGTCTTCCTTCTATCACTGGTCCTGGCTTATAATATAATTAAGATATTATGGAAATTATATAATGTTATATAATTAAAAAAAAAAAAAAAAGTCCACCCCAAACTAAACAAAACCCTACCCTCTACATTGCTGAGTTTTCTCCAAATTTGCTTTTGGTTAGGACATACTTAGACTGGAATCTCTTATGAGTCTCACTCTGGCTGCTTACACATATAAATAGACTAAATGGGAATGAACACGAGGGTTTTTTTTTTCCCTTTCAGTTTATAAGGAAATAGTTTGTAAATACTATAATGCAAGGCATTTTAATTTAAAGATTATAAAAACAAGACATGAAGTACAGCTAAATTTGAACTGTCAGCTCACCCACAGTGCAAGACAAATAGCAGAAGAGTTTCAGGCTGGGGTTGAATAAGATTTCATGCTTACCCAGGTCAAAGTCATAAAATTTTTAAATGTATGTTTTGGAAAGACAGGATACAGGATTATCAGCTCCTTCACTTTTACTGCAAGTCCCATGGTAGCACTTAGCAGGAATTTTTTTTTTTTTGGTTTCCTTTACAAATAAGTTTCTAAGATTCCCTTTAACAGAGAGAGAGAAAAAAATAAACCAAAAAAAAAAAAAAAAACCAAAAAAACAAAAAATCCCAAACCAAATTAGCAACTTAACGTCCTTATATACCTCTAAGCATTTGAAAGAATATCTTTCTAGTTTCTTCTGAGGAGCCATGCCATAATGTTTTGATGAGAATCTCCTAACAGCCTCATTACCTGCACTGGAATGGATGGATTCATCATCCAGATAATGCCTGCTTTGCTCAGCACATTTTTGGCTTTGCCATGGCTTGGGAGAAAGGAGGTATTTTTCTTGGACACTGGAGGGAAGACAGCAGCTGGTTTTCAGAGTGACAATATCTCAGGGTGCAACCATGGCTGTGACCCTGGATCTGAGTCATGAGGGACCTGGACCTTGGCTCAGAACAGAATGGGAGCTATTTCTAGGAGTTCAACAACTTCCAGCATCTATTTACTCCTTGTTAAGAGTCTGGGATTGCAGTAAACCATGAGTGTCCCTCAAGACACTCATTCCTCAGGGTTTGGACTGCTCCAGTGTTTTCTATCTCAGGGATTTTCTTGTTTTCAAATGTTTCCCACAAAAGGCCACAGCTGGGAGTTAAAATATCCATTCAGGGTTCCTCCCTGCCTCACCCCAACTCCTTTCCTCTCCCCTCTTGAAGGGGAACTAAGAGCAACAAGGCAGCTGAAAAAGTCCTGCATCCATGGGTCCTTCTTCAGCTGCATTATGGGAAGTGACAGGGTTTATTTTCCATTAGGAGGAAGTGCATTGCTGTGCATGGAAGGAATTAATTGCTTTCCTTTGATTACCTAAAGGCTGACCACCTGTGGGTACAATCAGCATTGTTTTTGTCTCTTGATGTAAACAAGAAAGTAATTGAAAGCCTGATGTGCGCCCAGCAGTAAAACAAATGAGTAGGAAGGAGCAGGTCCATAGCAGCACTTTGGCCTATCTTACTCTCCCCAGTTGCTACAGATAAAGGATTTAGTATTTAAAACAAAGGAGAATTTTTCTTACAAATTGGGGTGATCTCAGTTACCAAACTGACATTATGCTCTTGAAACTGTCTAAAGAAGCCCATTGTTCTCAGAGCCACAGAGTCACATTCAACCATAGGTAGCTGTCAAAAAATACCTCCAAGCTCAACCCAGACTCTTGCTCACTTCCAGCTCAGGCAACGTGGGACTTGCAGCTACTGGGACCTTTGCCTGCACCTGATATAAGGCAAGTTCTCATGCTTTAAAAAATTTTTCACTAGTTTTTACAAAGTAAATTACATGAGGACCCTGAAGAATTGTAAATTATACAGAGGTTGCTGTGGAACATTAGCCCTGGAAGCCTGTATACACTGACACTGAAACATGCTCACAGCAACAAAAAGAGCAAGACTGAATAGGTGGTAAGGTAAGAAACCCAACTCTGTTTCCTTCCTGCCTCCAGTCACGTATCCTATAGTCCAATCAAGCTAAATGGCAAATTCAAGTGGCTACTTCACATCATAATCTAAGAGAAAGAAACTAAATTATTGAAAAAAATACAGATTTTGCACAAAGAAGGATTTACTGATGAGTGTTATTTGTTCAGTCAAGGATCTTATTGTCTCCAGATACAGTATCTCAGTACTGCCATCCCATCTACTGGACAACACATTTTCAGTGCATTGAGAGAACTGAAAAAAATCCTCACATGGAAATTTCTTGAGAGGAAGTCAATGTGTCTGGATATGCAGATAATGCCTGAACACAGATTGGGTAACAGCAAAAAACCAAACCACCCTTATTTTCTCATCAGTCAGCCAGATGGATGGGTTCTCTCAACATATTCCCTTCTGGATGCTTTCCTTGAGCCATTCCTGCATCAGCAGGGGCAGTTTCCAAAACATAGGCTACAGCACATGACTCAAAGTTTTGCAATACAACAAATTCAATGAGAAAACATGGAAGATAATTTATCATCCATGTGGACAGTATTTATTTGTTTTCGTTGCAGCTCAGAGTAGCCAGGCTGAAAGAGTTCTCTCTGCAGGCGAGTCCTCGTACAGCACTTCAGTGTGGGCATGGTGGGAAGATGCTCTGTTGTCTTGAAAGACACGTACAGAGGTGTGAAGGGGAAGGTGGGAAGAGCACCTGAATCACAGGAACATAAACACAGAGGCCCCATATTTACAAAGCCCAGTGAGAAATGGGATTTTTGGTTCCACAAAAGTAACTTTTAGCACAACACTGTCTACCCAGAAGTGGTGGAGTTTCAGGCACCAAGTTACCACAAAGTTATGAGACAATTAGAGAGAGCCCAGAAGACATCAGAGAAATGGTCCAAGTTTCAAATGCTATGACCTACAGGTAGCAAAAAATGGAAGAGCTGGGGGTGCTGTGATGACCTGGAGAGTAGGTGGGCAAGGGAAGCTTCAGCATCTTCAAAAGCTACAGATATGCTTCTGTATATTTCAAATACAGGAAAGGCTGCTAAAAAGGGGAGAAAAATGTGTTCTCTGTGTCCAGATGACAGGAATGCAGAATTCACATAACTAGACATATTTAGTGGCAAATGTCTGACTCTTTACCAGGGTTCAAAGGTAAGCATAAAGGGTAGATCCCAGTAAACACTGACTTTCCTTATGGTCTCTGTCCCCTGGACCTTTATTTCACGTGCATGAAGTCAAATCTTACAGTCCAAGGACAGGCTGCTGTCCTATAAAAGAGGACTGGCAGCATCAGAAGTGTTTAGGTTTGGCATCTTAGCAGACATAGGGAGGCATCTATGATGCAGGCAGACTGCAAGGGGAAGGGAAGAAGTAATTAATCAACTGCAGCTCCAAGATTTTCATGTTATATATAGGACAAGATTCAGAATGAGGTGAAAAGTTCCATGATGTCAGAGGCATTTTTTTTACATTGGAAAACTAAGATACATGGGAGCTGAATTTCTACAAAGCTGCAAAAAAACTTCTCTGCAAATTTCATAGAATAAAATACAGATTTAGGGGAGGAGTAAGAAGAATGCACAGTACCCAAATGATGAAAGAGATCTTTACATGCTGCCACACATACAAGACAAAAAAAATCACAGGTCAACAGTAAACAAGTTTTTTATTCTTTCACAATTATTGAGATGGTCTGGATATCAATTTTTAACACAGATTAATATAGATTCTGGTCTGAAAATCTTTTCATGGCTGCTGAAGCAGTAACCATGGACAGGACAGCTGTGTTATTTCTCATGCAATGGCAAGTACATACATCATATTTCACCTAGCATCATTGTTCACTGTTCTGTCCAATACTGCTCTCCTGCCAACACTGAATTTTTGCCAGTTTTTTTTCCCCTCAGCTGATTTATTCCCCCCAAAGCCAGATCTTTTAGCTAAAACAAAATCAAAGTGAAATCATCTGCTTCTCCAATTTCAACAGCTGTACATTCCAGTTTTGCAGGGAAAGAGAAGAGAAAAAAGTATCCTGCTGTTATCTACTAAAGGCAAGACACCTTACAGATAAGAAGCACCTTCAACAAGCATGGGTGAGTCCCTTATACTTTCTGGAAAACAATCTAGTGACAGGTCAATGAATCAATGTTTTCCTTGCCGAGGTCAATACTGAGCAGTGTAGGATTTGTATAGGCAATCAGGTAGTTGATTAGATGCAGTGGTGATCACTAATGCTTAAGCTATTTACCTTTGAGTGACTGTTCAGGGAATGTTGCAAATGCTCTCTTGTTGGAGGGAATCACGGGGTGAGTTTTTTATAAAATGTCCTTCTGACACCCTACACTTAGAGCTTTGACTAAAAATATTTCATGTATTTTATGTTTGAAATAACAAGATGAAACAGATTTTAATTCCTTCCTGGACTAGGAATACAGAGAGAGGTCATAATAGATTGATGTGATTAGAAAAAGAAATGGGCAAACTCCAAACCAAAAGCTTTATGAATATATTATAGCTTTACCTCATTTACATCCCTATAAAGCAGTAAGATTTTTGGATCCCAGCTCCTCAAGCTGAGCTATTGCTTAGGTGCAAGCAGCAGCCCCTGAAACAGGTCTCTGTTGCAGCTGCATTCAAAAAAATCGACAAACTGAGGCACAGGAAATTAAATTATTCTGCACAGATCACAGACACCGTTTGTGACATTTGACATGGAAACCTGACCCTGAGTGCCAGCCTAGGAACACGAGCCAGGAACTTAAGGAAGGTTTGGTAAGACTCTCAGCATGCAGGCACTCACACGCAGGGACCTCTTCACCTCTGGAGGAGAATTACGGGTTTAGGTAATGCCTGTGTCCAATTTCTGCTGAAGTCAGTTACACACAAATAAATTACGCCTTTAGTTCCACAGAGGTGAGAAAAAAAGAAAAGAAAAGAAAAGAAAAGAAAAGAAAAGAAAAGAAAAGAAAAGAAAAGAAAAGAAAAGAAAAGAAAAAGCATGTGGATGGAAGGAAGGAGACAAAGGCCATCTTGCAGCACAAGGAAACAGAACAATTAAGTTTTACAAGCTCTCCTTTCCCCTGCACCCCCCATGATTAATGACCATGCTTTACTTGCCTTAAGGAGTGGGCTCAAGGCTTGTGTATCAGTTTTTACAATCTGTTTTTAATGTGGAAAGATAATAACTGTGCAAAACGGAGCAGGCTGTATAAAAATTCTCTCTGCAAATGTGATTACACATAAAACCCATAAAAATTGTACAAAGCGATGGATGAACCAAAACTGAACAGCTGTAGTTTTTCATTATTTTGGAACCGAGCAGAAAGAGTGTATGTATAGAGAATGACTTCAATTTTTTTAATCTTCTGGACTTAATTGAATTATACATCTGCTGGGAATTTAAAATTTCAGGAGGAATATCACATTTCTGCTAAATTGAATTCTATATTGCTGAAATGAAGAACCGTCTGTGAAATATTAGCAATAAGGTTAACATATTTCAATAAACCCCTAGCAGTATAGTTCAAAATAATGTGGCACAGTTTTACAGAGATACAGATATATAAAATTACTACAACTAAGGTCACTGGGAACCTCAAGACATTTTTAGCCCAGAGGACATATTAAATAAAGTGTCATGACTTTTATGTTTATTTTAGGCATTAGACAAATAAATTAATGACTTAACCACTTTGTGGGTGCTGCAGAACCACTTCTTGCATGGCTCTGCTTTATTTTGTAAAATGTTTTTATTTCTGAAGAAGAGAAAAAAACCCCAATACCAAAACTCAAACCATAAAGTGCTCCAAATCTAATGTAGCTAGAGAGTTCAATATTGTTTAGGGGAAAAAAAATAGAAAGAAAATGTGCTTGGACATTTCTCAATCAGTGCAGCACACAGATGAAAGAGAATGGATAGACTTTGCAGACAACACACAATTTTGGATGTGGTATTAAGCACTACCACAAAAACCATTTTTTTGAAAGACATATTAAGCTATTTTATAGTGTGAAGAAGTAATCTTAAAACTGTTTAGTTTTATTAAAGAGAGAAATAACATGGAGGAAAATGGAGAAGACAGGTAAAAACGACAGTGAATATTAACCATGTACTTCAGGTGACAGAAATATCCTCCTGGGTTCAGCTGAATGCCATACCTGCTGCTGAGACAGGCTCTGTCCCTGTAGGTGCTCCACCACAACCAGCCCCTTTAGTACTAAAATGGCAGATGGTCTGCACACAATCTTGATGAGCCAAGACTATCCCAGCTGGGGCAGGGTTACTTAAAATCCTGCTGCTGACCAGTTCAGCCCTGCAAGAACGTTGGGTTGGGGCATTCCCTCCCTCCCTCCTGTGATTTCAAAGAAAACACCCTAAGGTGGTGTAAACTCCAAGGGGAACATCAAGAATATGAGAACATCTGTGGCTGGGGCCAAAATGCTACATTTTGGGGCAATTCAGTGCATGGCCTGATTAAGCAGGTGCAGTGAGACCTGATCTAACCTGTCCCAGCTGAATAAATTCCACTTCTACCCTGCTAGGCGCTGTCTGCCAGCCCCATAAACATTGTAGGGTTAAAACAAAGAAAACCACCCCTCAAATGCTGGGTTATCTGCAATGCGTCAATATGGCTGCCACAAACAGCCCAAATTGCAACACATCTTATTAAACAGCCTGGCCAAAACCCAGTTCTCTTATCATGTGGTGTAGTTTAAATAGAAGGTGTCACCAAAAGAGTTGTGTTTACTTGCTGAAGAAAAAGCAAATGAGTAATGTAAGACATTGCCAACGTTATTGTTAAGCATGCCAATTTTTTTTTTTTTTTGGGAAAGGGTCAAGAAAGCTTGCAAAATTCTCCCTGAAGATACACATACACACAAAAAAAAAAAAAAAAAAAAAAAGAAAAAAAAGAAAAAAAAAAAGAAATTGCTATTGCAACAGAACAACTTAATTAATAAACATTGATTGTGCTCATTGACTGCTGCAAATTGTATTAAATATTAACAACAACACTTTGTATATTTTATATTACTCATTAAAGTTTTATACCTTTGCCCTACAGCAGCCATAGATTTTACATAAACTTGCAATGCAAGTGACAAATTATTAAGTAGTGCTGGGCACTTCTATAAATATTATCTGCACATTATTATAAACATATATGATGCCTTTACTTATATCTGTTTGCACTGTGAGGGTGGTGAGGCCCTGGCACAGGTTGCTCAGAGAAGTATGGATGCTCCATCCCTGGAAATGTCTGAAAACAGGGAAGATGAGCTTTCAGCAACCTGTTGGTGAAAGCCATGGGGGCACCTCCAGCAACCAAGAATTGCTGGAATTACTTGGCCTTTAAGGTCCTTTCCAACCCAAACTGTTCCTTGATTCTATGATAAGAAGGTCATTTTCAAAACCAACAGACTTCAAACCTGGAATTGCAGTCTTGGAACTTCATGGCAATGTTTGAAAGTCCCAGGCTGTGCAGTGGTGAAGTCACTGGGCACTGAGACTGCTGCTGGGCACATCATTTCTGTGCCACCAGCTCTGGCTTCACTTTGTCTTGCCTGGAACTATTTATGTCTTTATTGATTTATTGATCAGGGTTATGGAAAACACGAGTGATGGCTGCAGATCTGGGGACGCACTGGGGACACACTGGGGACAGTGGTCATGCTGTCACTTTGCAGCAAGGCACCACACTGTCCTTGGATGGACGGCAAGCACAAACAGGACAGACAATCTGTGGAAAGGCTGTGGAGTCTTCACCGACCTTCAGAGAGACAAAACTTCTAAGAAAATATCATCATTTTTTCACAGTGGCTCACCACCTCTATGCTTTTCATTAAAAATCACTGAAAACAGTCCTGCAAACAGCCCAGATTAAAGCATCCATCCCTGCAGAGGACAGCAACAGCTGTGGAACAGCACACAGCCATGCCATACAGAAAGAGTTTACCACAGCAACAAAAATACTGTATCTAATCCAAACTGTGAGGTAACTGAGATAGGGAAATCATTATCCTTTCTGGAGCACTGCCAGGACAGGGCCAGCACATGTGAGTGTGTCACACGTCCACCATTTTACCAAAATAAAGAGGAATTCTACTGGTTACATGTGACCAGGCTCTCAAGCATTCAGATCTTGGAGAGTGATAGCTGAATGGAGTGTCCTTTCTTTTTTCTATTAACTTAGCTTTTTTTTTAATGTCAGCAATTGGACAAATTGTGCTGCTAACATGCTTTCTCCAAAGGGACAGTGTTAATGGAGAAATAGTGGCATCCAGGTTTTATTAATTAGTCTGGAAAAGCAATTTAGATGATGGGACATTTGCAGATGACAATAGCACATTTAAGTGTTTTCATAAATGGAAGTTTTCTCTTCTCCCTACCCTCCAATACATCTCACCCTTCAATTATTTTTATCTTTGACTTTCTTTTTTTTTTTTTAACAAAATAAAGACCAAATAATTAAAAACAGACTAACCTGAAGCGAAAATTATATCAATTAAAGATTTTTGTAACAAGTAGAGATCAGAGTCAAAAGCATTTTCTTTTTTTTTAAGCAATATAAAAACTTTAAGACATGAAAGATTTTGAAAGGTTTGGGTAACCAGTCAAGGGATGTCACTGACTTTGGATTTCAGTTCTACGCAAAACACAAGTTACAATTACAAAATACAATTTTTTGAGGCACATTCCTGTTCATGGCACTAATTCTACAGAAAGCATTTTTTAAGGTGACCTTCTCAATAAAGATGAGACAAACCCACACCCTGGTGATGGGGGGATTTTTGTAGTGTTTGCTTTTTGATTTTCCTGTGCTTCATTTTGCAACCTGAATTCCCCATTAGGGAATATTTCAGTCCTGCTGTCTACTACTGCCTAAATTTAGGCAGAGACAATTACACATAACTTTTATAGTTAGTTTATTTAATTTCTGAGGAGCACAGAAATTTTTAAAAAATCATACCATGCCTGAAATCATACCCCCTGAAAAATCCCCCAGCAATAAATCACCAAATAACCCCAGAAAGTCAGACTCTGTGTCCATTCCTGCTACTATGTGATTCATTATGTCCTTTACCTATTTCCACAAAAATATTGGAAAATATATTACCCACTATTGCTTGAGAACTGAAGGGGAAGAGTTTCATATAAGCACACGTAGCAGACCAGAGGGTATGCTCATTCCTGCCAGAGAATTTGACAGGTTCAGTAAACTATTTATGTTCCTGTACACAACACCTCCAGACACAGACAGTGAACCGAGTGGATTCAACCATCTTTACTACTGGCCTGTAAGTAAATTAAATCTGCATCTTGACCATGTTGCCTGGAAGAGGTTATTCAATTATTTACAGGGCAATAACAGGTAACTGCACTTTACAGCAGTTTGTAGACAGCTACTGTACAGTTTTGAACTAAGAAAATATGAACTGTGGCAGCCAGGATACATTAGAAAAGGGTAAAAAAATTACCCTGCAAACTCAGAAGTATTTCTCACAGTGTTTTTTTCCAAGGCTCCTCAAGTCCCTGTGTCATAGCTATCCTTGTCATACAGTCAGGAGAACATGAAAACAGGATATTGCTGGAATACCATCTGATCTCAGAATGTGAAGGTTGCCCTGTTTCATCCTTAAAGCCCATTTTCAGGGGCTCAGGTTACCTCTGTTTCCCCTTCTCAAGCTTCTGAGTACATTCTCAGTTTTAAGTGTCAAGAAGAATTGGAATATGAGTAGCAAGAAACTGAAGTCCTGACCAGGTCAGGAATTTAAGAGTCTAAAAGAATTTGGCAGCAATGTCACTTTAAATAGACTTTTAGCCACCTGGACAAGTCTCCTTGGATGCTCTTGCTTTTTGAAGTTGCCATCTTCCTTAGAGAACAGTAGAAAACCCCACAGTTATTTCCCTGTGTCTTCCACACTCTACTTTTTGTAGAGTGCTTTGCTCCAGACAAGTATTTACCATCGGAAGATTCTTTGGGACACTTTTTGCATGAGAAATTTCAAGTCAAGCTGTGCTGTAGCGTTCCTTAGGTAGGTGGGTGTCCACATGTCTGCCTGCAAATCCACGTGCTCCACAGCAGCCAGCTGGAATGGGCCACACAGGGATTTACAGAGTTCTTGGAGAATTAACACGCTGGTACAGGATGCAGGAATTATCAGGGCGATGGAAAGTGCGAGTGCCCAAAGCCACGAGAGGAGCTGAAGGTCCCTGCTGGCTTTCTGCCCAGGATTCAGGGCACGGAGTGGGATCACATGAAACACAGCCAGCACAGCTCTGGCTGACAAGCAGGGGCTTCTTTTACTTACTGAGGGTTGCTGATGAGCAGCAAGTTGCAAACAAATTAGGGTTTTGGATTTGGATTTCATTTATCAGATGTATCCCTTGCTGTATGTGGCCTCACCTCTCTACACCCCAGCTCAGAGCTCACCCATGCTTGGCTCCCACCAGATTGTTCTGTATTGAGCCATTATCAGCGTTGGCTTCCTTACCTTCAATTTTGCAGCTTTATGTTCCTAAAAGTGTCACTGGCAGGCATGAACTGTGCCTCTCATTCTGATCACAGCAGAACCCAACCCTGCATGTCAAGTCACCTGCCATCTCTGTACAGTGTGTTTAATTAAGGGGCATTGTGTGAAAGTAGGAGCCGGGAGAAAAAAAGTTGAATTTGCCCTAATTGCACATCAAAATAAAAAATTATGCTTATTGAGAGAAATCAATGTAAAAGCCCTTTCTCTGAAGAGTGAGCATAGGGCTAAATCCTTGGGCTCATTTATTTCAATCAGGAAGAGAAATGATTGTTAAACAAAGTTCCCAAAGTTCAATTTTTTCACTTCCAGATAATAACATTTTCCCACTGCTAGCTGAAGCGATGCAGAAGGCTTGTGCTTTTCCATTTTACACTTCTTGGAAAGTTTATTTGCTTTTCAGAGAAAATTTTTACTGGCAAGAAATTATCAGTTTACTGTTTGAGGAAATTTTTCAGGAGTTTCCAGGGTGGGTTGATTCCCTACTCTGGCTGACCACAGAGGAAGCATTACCTTTTTTTGCAGCACATGTTTACATACCTAAATTCTCATGTGTTTTGTTTTTTTCTGATGTATTGGTGACATGCAAGGTACTTGGGTTTGGTTTTTTTTTCAGGATTTGAAGGGCTATAAATAGCAGACATTTCCCTTTCCTATAGAAAATATGCACCATCCCCTTAGATCATATAAACCTTCCCCTCCCATCAGTAAAAGAGCTCCCACCATGACCAATGGATTGCCACTTTGCTCAACTGCAGCTGTTCCAGTTTGAAGCAACCCTCCCTGGTTTAACACTGTGCTCTCTTCAGAGCAAGCCAGAGAGTTAAAAATACCAATTTTGCAGTTCTGAAAAAGGAAAATGGAAGAAATTTTACACGATGTACTATGCACCCTAATCACAAATGTAGGGTTAAAGATGTGGTGAATGCTTCAGTGTAAAACAGACACTTCTGCCTTTTTGAAAACTTTTAAGTATCTAAAGAGCTTGAAGGGTTTTATTTGGAAAAACCAGAAAAATCATGCAACAGTTAGTGAAATCAATAAGAAACATCAGGTATCATAGTACCTTTTCATTAGTGTACAAGCACAAGTATTTAAGAAACACACTACACTGACAAAAAAATATGTTTAATTAATAAGATATTCCTACTTCCCAGGCAGGGTCCTCTATAGTGAGACACATCTCAATTGTCAGTTTAAACTATTTGGGTATGATATTGGAAATAAGTGCTGGAAACACAGTAATGGATTGAGCATGGAAGATAAAAGACTGTGCACAGCCACGAGAATTGAACTTACTCTGCAATAAGATTGTTTTATCTGCCTGGATTCACAGGACTAGGTTAAGAGCCGGGTGGGCTTACAGGTGTTAAACTAGCCATTGGCAGGCTATCATGGCTTCTCCAAACACAGAGGCAATATTTTTCTACTTCACAGCAGGAGCTGCATGCATGAAAAATCTCAGGCAAATTGGATTTATCTGACTTTACTTTTCTTCTTCAGTGAAGATGTGGAAAGATGATGATTAAGCAAGCAGTTTGCTCCTACATTTTCATTCCAAATTGTTTCCACAGGCTCAAGTCTCAAATGACATGTGCCTTTTTTGGCTTGTCTAATGTTGGAGTAAGTAGATCTGTGCATCCCTCTCCACACTCTGAAAGACTAAAATTAGGTTTCAGGGCTTGAGATTGCCTGGATGACTTAGATTCCACTGCAGCTTCTCTTTTGCATAGATAACTGCAGCAATGTTCTTTTCTAGGGCAGACTTGCTGCTTGGAGTTTCTAAGACTCATCACAGGACTGAAAACAAACCTTTACATTGCGTCCAAGATGGAGAAATTCATAGGAAAAGAATAAAACAGCACTTGTCTTTAGATTGTTTGGGTCTGACTGCTACAACTCCATTTAGAAAGAGGACAAAAAAGAAGCAGCCTCTCAAATTGCAACACATTTTAAACTATTTGCCCTTTGGCCTGTTGGTGGATGCTGGATGTTATGAATGCAGCCACACAGGACAGCCCTGATAAACACAGGCAGAAAGCCTGCTGATGTCTGTCTCTGCAAGACACTTAAATAGCTCTGACTTTGCTTTTCCAAAGTACTAGCATTGATGAAAGCAGATCTAAAAAGTAAAAAATAAAAAAACAAACCAAAACCCAGAAAACCAAAATCAAACAAAACAACAGAAAAACCCCCAACAACCCACTCTCCCCCAATCCCAATCCAACAGGGAATTTAATTTTCTCTCTTAGACATAAATGGCTTTGAATCCCTCTCTAAAGCAAAAACAAGCTGTAGGTAGAGTACAAAAAAGGATTCACCATTAATGAATACTGCATGAATGTACTCTCCTTTTTAAAATCCTCTCCTCCTGCCATGAGCAAGATTTTGTACTAAAAACACCCTTATCCTGAAAACCACAAACAATGCAATATTATGAATTAGTGGATTTTTACAACTGGACTGTGAGCACTTCAACTCAAGAAATGAAAACAAATATTTTTTAATATTAAAGCTCTTGTGCTGCTTAATGACTTAAGCCCAAACCTGCACATTAAAGCACCATGTAGAGTCCTCCACTCTGTCAGAAGTTGTGTTCATCACTCATTCATGTGCTTCATGTACAGGTACTGGACTATCTTGCTTCTTCAAAACTGAGTATTTGGCTCAAATTACTTCTCCAGGAAGGGAAAAGACCACCTGTAGCAGGCTAACTGCACTCCTTCATATACTCAGCTCACCGTCCCAGGAAGCATGTTCCAGCTACAAAAAATCCCTTCTGAAACACATCTTCTGATAAAGAACCTATCACTTCTTAATAGGAAGATGTTAGCAGCTTCATCACCTACATATATTATCTTATTTTAAAGACATGAAACCCCCTACTTGTGCTGAAATTGCTTCTAAGTGACAAATATGAATAATCTCCAAGGACTTTTGCCTTTTGCTTTTCAATGATTTCCTTATACTCATTGCAGTTTATTTTAATTAAATTGTAATATGCTCTGAATTTAGGTGCTTTTTTACAGAGCCCAGCACAGTTGCAGACAAGTCTGTCTGGGTTTTCTGAGCCTAGCAGTTTACATGAGAATTTATAGATAGAGACACCCCATTTATACATCTCTCCACAATTTGTCTGAAGTACCCTTGAGCAAAAAAGGAAGAAAATTACAAAGCAAAGATCTAATTTTAAAAAAGGGTTTGGCAGAATACGCAAGGACCAAATCAGCCTCTTTGTATTAAAGCTGTCTTCAGGGAGTGATTTTTTTTTTTTTTTTGTGACTGTGAATTACTGTTTTTAATATAAAACCATAATCGTGTTAGTTGTTTGCACAAAGTAGTGGAGCTGGTGTGAGACACTGTTCCATCCAATCCAAGTCCAGAAGACTTTTGCTCCTGCCTTGCCTTTGGAACTGGGATAATCAACCATGGAAACAGCCCAAAGCATAACACACTCCATACCAGTTCTTAAAGTGCAAGGAAAACTGGACTCATTCACATTTTGGAGGATAAATTGGATTGTGACTAAATCCACCCTGTTCGTGAAGTTAAGAGCACTTTTATAACCCCATCCAAGTGCTATTGAGTTATGCCTTTGTAATTCTTCATTAATATCATCCTGATTTTCTAATACTGAACAGAGGCCCCCAAGATACTAAATAACTTCTTCAGGGTCACACAAGATGCCTATTGCCAGCTTGGAATGGGAGCCCTGATTCACATGGATTCCAAGCACTATGCCTTGACCTAGTTTGATCTATTGATTAACCATGCAGCTTTGTCTCTTTATCAGTCAGATGAGCAATTAAACTCTTGTCCTTGCAATGAAAGGAGCTGAATACTGTTTAAAGGCAATCAAATAATCCAAAGCTATTTGGTTATTGTTTCTTATATTTGTTCTGGAGAAGTTATGAAAACTGGAAACTCTAAAAGGAAGGTTTGAGACACTGACTCCCTCTCACTTTAGACATTGTGTCAGGCCACACATTAACACATCCAGGACTCCTGGGTAGTTATACAAAAAGCAGTTGTATGGCATTGCCAGATTTTCACTAAGAAATAAAAATAAAACAAAAAAAAGAGCCAGACAGTATGCTGCATGACAAAAATTTGGACAAACAGGCTTAATTTCTTCTTGACTAGGGCATTTGGGAGAGCTCCCTGTCATGAACAGGTTTCTTTTATTTATCTGTGCTTGTTCTGCATCAAGTAAAATGCTAAAGCCAAACAACACTATTGGCAGTGATTAATATTAATTTTATTTTTATTCTGATAGCCTTGCAGTCTCAGTGGCTAAAGAAGATCTTACCTGTGCACTTGCTGTCCTGTGTATTTTTTCACAAAGCTATATAATTTCTCTATGGATGGACTTTAGACAGATTCTTTTAATTGTTGTGGGGTTCTTTGTTTATTTATTTATTAAACGTAAGAGCCATTGCTGCCAGCAATCTAAAGAACAAGAAAACCTCTCAAATTTTGGAAACCCCAGGTCTGACTTGGAGAGAGGCTAATAGCTTCTACAGAAGAAGAAGCAATGGACAAGTTGACTTTCACTGTGCAAAAAATGTGATACATCATTTCTAATTATTTTTCTCTGGCTTTTCACATCTGATACAGAACAGACCAAGGCCCTTGCAGAGAACAAGCTGAGTTCACCTAGTACTTCCATGTCTAACTTAGGGCAATAAGAGGCATCCAACCAAGAGTTATTGATTTACTCAGTTTTTTAAATTCTTTCCCAAGTTGCACAGACTATTCACTGCTTTTGGTTGCCATCTAACAATAACCAAAATGACATGTTAGCCACAAGGCTAAGCAAATGTGAAGTGATGTGAATAGCTTTTCAATTGTTCATTGTCTGAATAACTGCTTGATACAGCAGAACTGCAATTACAGCTGGAATTTTGCTCCATGTCCTTTGCCTACATTTTTGTCACCATGCCCCATTTGATCTGAGCACTTTGAGCTCTCACACTCTGGGATTTCTGGATCCCTACTCTTAATCACTTGTAACTTCATGGAAGTCAGAAAGAATTGTGTTTGGTGGAGAGAGGGTAACTTCTGAAAGGGGGCAGGCAAGTCCACTAAAATGCGATCTGGTTGTGACCCCTTTTTGTTTTCTACTTCCATATAACTCACAAAGCTTTGTCCCAACCACTGAAAACCACCTGCCTACTTCTCAGCCATTCTCAAAGCCATCAAAAATAGCCTGCACAGCCGTGGAGAAGACCTGGCTTTATTTTAAAGTTGAATTTGAACTAGTGGAAGACTGACAGCTTTACAGCTGGAAATTACTGATGGAGTCCATCACTGAGACAGGCAGCAGAGAAATGTAGCTAAAAGCTCTGACTTTTGGAGTAACCCATCCTTGGTCTCTCTTTGTAGGCAGGGAAACTGTTTGTTGTGAAATATCAACCTATGGGACAGGACTGAGACAGGCCTCACTCCTGGAAGTATTCAAGGACAGGTTGGAAGGGGTCCTGAGCAACCTGGCCTAGTGGGTCACATTCCTCCCAGCAGGGGGATTAGAAATAGTTGATTTTTAGGGTCACTTCCAACCCAAATAAAATATGATTCTATGAGACATCAAGGCCATTACATCCAGCCTGAGTTCTCGCCACCTGGCCTCTGGGAAATTGTCAGATCCATCAGCTTGTGAAAGCTCTGATGGCTAAACCTCTCCAGTTGGTTTGGCTTGTGAAAAGGAAGATGGTCAAATTAAAATACCTTCTGCTGGTCACAGAATTCACAGAATGACTAGGTTGTATGAGATCTTAAAGATCATCAAGTCCAACCTCAACTAAACCATGGCACTGAGTGCCACATCCAGTCTTTTCTTCTGTTGGGTCTCCTCCAGCACCAAAATAACAATACTGTGACTATTTTTCAAAATTAGTTGGACTGTTAGTGGTTTGAAACCAAATGTTTCATAGTTCCTACTGACCAAATAATGTTTTCATATATCTGATAATTTCTTCCACCAGAATTTAGCACTGGTACTGCTTTTTCACCTGCTGAGAAGGCCAGCACAACATATGGTACTTGTTGCAGTTAAGTCGCTCAGCATTTTGTGAAGTTCCTCTGTAACCAAGACTTGCCTTCAGTGGAGCTTCCCAGCATCCTGAAATGCAGCAGTCTCATTAAATTACTTGCAGAATCTCCTCTACCAGGATAATGTCCTGGCAGTGACCAATAAAGCAGCAATGACTTTTTGCCTGCAGATTTTGACGCTGACAACTGGAATAGAGTCCCCTCCGCTGGACTCGCTCCAAACCGCTCTGAAACACTAGCAGGATGAGCGGCAGTGTGCCCACATGGGGAAGAGGGAAAGCAAAGAAATCACTGAGCAGTGGCACTGCAGCACGAGGGTCAGAACACAAACGTTTACCCAAAGTCAGGAATGTTCCCTCCCTGTCAGAGAGCGGGTTCTCCACGGGTGCGGTGCCGCGTGCGGGGCCATCGTGACGGCGGCAAGCCCATCCTGTGTGACAGCCACGTCACTTTGGTGCCACATGCCTCTTTACACCTGGTCACACTTGTTGGCACAGGTGCAGAGCCAGAGGATTTGAACAGGTGAGGAAATGGAAGGGGCCAAGGGCTGGTATAAACAAGGCTGCCAAGTTGACATGCTGCATTACAGCAGGGGCTTGAGGAGTCTTTCACAGTGTCCCAAGGATAAATGGAAAATGCATATATGCAGTGCAACTGCTGACATGGACTGCATTCACATGCCTGACTCAGACTGGCACTGGCTGTCAAGGGTAGAGGTCATCTGGCACCAAAAAAGAAGTGAGGAGCCAAAAGCAGCCAGACCTTATGCAGCCTATTTACTTTCATACTGATGTCTAAAGAAAAGCACCCAAAAATGGATAACAATTCCCTCAAGACATCCTTCTCCTTGTATTACCTGCAGTCAGTGACAGACAACTCTGCTACAGCTGATAATTGAATCTCTGAGAGTATCTTGTGTATTTATATATGTATCCCACTATTTACTAATATTTATTATTTGTAGGACAGTATTTTCCCACATTTTTTAGTCTTTGTTAACAGTGAACAACACAGCAGAAGTGCCACTTAGACAGAGGTCATCACTATGGATTCCCAAGTTCTGCCCATTTGGGCAAACTTGAAGAAACATGACTGTCTGCAAAGTTTTTCCCCAAAATACATTATACTGGTCTTTTTTTTTTTTTTTTTTAATTAATTCTTCAAGCCCTAGAAGTATGTACCCCTTTAAAAATGGACAAGACAGTTGTGGGGTTGGTATTAACAAATACATTCAACTTGGTTTTTCACTGTGTGGTAAATTCCTCAATTTCTTCAAGTATCAAATTTCTCAATAAAAAATGGAAACAAAAGGAAAAAAAATTCCAAATATGATCTAAAAATCTGCGGGTCTAGCATACTCAAGTTGTAACAGACAAATATTTGAACCAACAATATGTCATTTACTCTCTTCTCCCTCTGAGCCTGGCAAAAGACTTTCTTACTGTGCCACCCAAAGGACTGGAAACATTAAACTAAATTAAAGCAACTTTTCTTCCTTTCTCCCCCTGGATAAACATGTTTTCATAAACTGAGCTTTCAAACATTGCTAGCCCTCACCTAATAGTAGTCCTACAGACAGGATTTAGTCTGTAGATAGATTTTGCTAACATTAGGGAAAAAAGCACAAGCAAAACAAAACCCAAAGCAGCAGCCTTTCGGTGCACAGGCAAAAATCTATTTCCACATATTTTATTGATATTTGTTATTATGTGCAATTTTGTTACATATGATGCTCTCTCGATATTTATATAATATGTCATTAAATACAATCATCACTCAATGATTAAAGCAGAAATTTTGGACTAGAATGCCCACCTGACCAAAGAAGCGTATTCTGCACAGTAGCTCTGAGTTGTTCACCCTTGTGGGTGGAGTCTGGGACTGAGCTATAAAAATCCACATATTTAAAAATAATAGTTGTAGTAAGTAAGAACGTATTTGAGGTGCCAATGTCTAGAGGCCTAAACTGAGAACCAGATCTGATTGTGTTGAATGTTGCATAAAACACATTGCAGGAGAAACTCCATATTTTGCAATTTTATTGGAAAAGAAGAAAAAACCTGGAAGGGAAACAGCCAGGAAAAAAAAAAGTGAAGACTGTCACAACGTGACACATACCAGGCAGAGGCTAAACCATGACTAGATGGAATAAAGGCAGCTGGGATTTTAAATCATCTATATTTATTAGATCATATATTGCTAAGATTACTGTCTCATGGGAAAAAGAGGTGAGAGACATAATAACGCCAGTGATGATTAAAAAAAAATCCAACTTGACATTCAGAGTCCAGGCTGAACATGCAGTTAAAATAGGAAGCTGATGTTCCCTTACATACTCAAATTCCTACAACAGCACACTAAGAAGTTTGAGCCATCTACTCCACAGCTTCCAAAACCTCAACTTACTGTATTTTCCAGACTCTAATACTGTACCACAACAGAAATTTTAGTGCCTGTGCAAACTACAAGGTGTTCCTGCAGTGCAGCTCATCTTAAAACACTGAAGCAAGATATGTGATTTGACCATCCTTTAAGAGAAAATTCCTTCATGTCCTGAAGCAAAAATAGTCTAGTTAAGCCTGTAATTTGGGACACCCCTCTGTTAATCAGAAATGTATCCCTTCTAGGAATCAAAAATGAAAATCTGAAAGAAAAACTATGTTTCCTATGGGATCTCCTCCAAGCGAAATAAAAACTGCAAACAGAAAGAAAAGTCACAATTTTCCTAATTTTCTCATATTGTTGTCCTTGCTGTGGTGCAGGTATTAATTAGAGACAACCCCAGGCATTTAACTTTAAAACAGCTATAATTTAAACCTCTGCCTCTAGAAAAAACCCTAAACCTTCTGAGCCTATTTTCAGTATAAAAAAAAATAGGTGAAGAGATCAAATAAAAAGGGCTTTTTACCTGAGATGTACTTGATGGTGTGCTTTTATATAGAAAGAAAATTAGTTTTACTTGCAAGGTTTTAATCCAAACATATATTCACAATGTATAGCAGGAAAATTCAGTCTTCTGATATCTGATAACACATGCATATACAATGATATAACATTGTGGCATATGTAACATATAATGTAACAACATGTCCAGAAAGTTCAGAATATTTACATTAAAATACTTATAATTGGCAATAAGGTTCATTTTTAAAAGATGCCACCAAAAGCCACAAAGATAACAACACAGCTTGGTATTATTTTAATTTTGATTTAACAATGTGTAGCTCAGCACAAAATCTCATTCTGATTTCACTTCAATAGTGCAGAACTTGTCATTTAATCTTACTTCAATAAAATATGCCTAACATCAAGATCCATATACATTGCTTTCAATACTGCCTATAAACACATCTCTCTGCTTTGTTTTAAATGGAACCTCAGGGTACAAAGCAATACAACACAGAAATAATTGTGCCATTTTATGGTTGTGAAAGCCATGCAACGTTAAAAGCACAGCTCAACAAATTGGAATGATACAAACATCTTTATTACACACAACTTTAAGAGATATATACATTTTTTTAAATTCATGTGCTCATGATGAAAGAGCTAATGAAGAGATGAAAGGAAAACAGAGGTTATTTTCAGAGAATTAAAATGCTCAGCACAGCCCAGAGACAGCAATAATATAAAAATATACGTCTAGGGACTTAGTAAATTCACCTAAACAGGCTGGCATCTGCATGAATGGAAACACAATTGCTTTTAATATCAAGCCGTCAGCCTGTTGTGTTTCATAACGACAAAGGAAATTCAAACAAGACACGAGAATCGCTCCGTAATTGCAGGGGAAGCACAGGCAAATGCTGCCTCCATTTTATTCCGTGCAAAATTACCGGAGTTCGCATTGCGCGGGAGCCTTTTCCGTTCTAACACAATTCAAATGATTATTAAAAAATTAATGGTAAAACCACCCCAAAAAGCCCCCTCACAACCTAAGATGGACCTTTGAACTGTCGGTAAGAGGCATTTGTTCTACACACTGCCCGTGGTGGGAAGCTCAGAGTTACTAATCCTTTTTGCCCAAGCACCTTTTCTTTGAATCATTATGTTCCTAGAGGTAAGACCAGTGCCCACAGCCCTGGAGGAAAGGGCTTAGCTTAGAAGGCAGCAGCTAGAAGAGGAAGGATAACTTTGTGTGTATTGCAGCAGGCTTTTCTCCGCAAGACCTGGATTACCATTTTCATTTTTGACAGAGGATTTCCATGTCACCTTGGGCAAGGTACCTAATTACAGCCATTCATAACATGGTAGCAACTATTTCCTTTCTCTTTTGCCTCCCCCAGCCATACTCTCACACAGAGGAGCAGGTGTTGGATAATGCGCATCCACTGCCAAGCACCACAAATCCCTCTGTCTACTTCCAACCCTAAGCATCATGTCTTCAGTCATCAACTCACTGGTGTGTGCACTCAGGGCCCATCAGGACAACTGCTGAAATATGTGCTAGAGAAACCTTTTCACTTCTTCCTGTGTTGCTGTTGACTTCGTCAGACTTATTTTTATTTTAATTTTTAAAATTTTTTCATTTTTTTAAAATTTTTCTTTCTTTTTTTTTTTTTTTTTTTTTTTAATTTAGTTTGGTGGAATGAGGAACGATTAAAAAAAAAACCCAACCAAAAAAAAACCCAGATAAACACCACCACCACCAACAACAAAAACCATCCAAAGAGATGAAATTACAAAGAACAAATTATTCTTATGAAAATTTCTGGTGGAAATTGGCCCCTCACCACAAGACAGGCCCTGGAGCATGTCCAGAGAAGTGCAATGGAGCTGGGGAAGGGTGTGGAGAACACATCTGATAAGGAGCAGCTGAGGGTATAAGAGTTGTTTATCCTGGAGAAAAGGAGGCTCAGGGGGGACCTTTTCACTCTGACAGGAGGGTGTAGCCAGGTGGGGGTCAGGCTCTGCCCCCGGGCAACCAGTGACAGACCAGAGGACATGGCCTCAAGCTGCACCAGTGGAGGTTCAGGTTGGATTTTAGGAAAAATTTCATCACTGAAAGTGTGCTGAAGCCCTGGGACAGGATTTCCAGGGAAGGGTGGATTCACCATTCCTGGAAGCATTCCACATAATGACTGGACCTGGCACTTTGCAATATGGTTTGGTGGGCATGGAGGTACCCTGTTAAAAGTATTTTTGTGCAAGCTTGGAGGCCTTTTCCAGCCTGAATGATTCTGTGATTCAGCCTCAATGTCCAGTCCCCAGTCTCAGTTCTGTACTCCACTTATCAGGTAGATAATGGCAGTCCTCCCTGTGTCTCCTGGGGGTGATAAGGATACACACTCACCCAGCACCACGGAGCACTGTGGGATCTCAATACCCATCACACACACCTTTCAAGGGGAATGCTTTCCTTCCAGTGAGAGATGTTTTGTCTCATTCACTTGCTCCAGAGTATGAGCATCATATGGATGTAGTCGATTCCACTATAAAAGAGAACTACAACTTTGAAAAAACGGATCAGACACTGGTTTAATCTAAGATGACATGCAGTCCCTCCCTGCCTTGGACTATACTTTTCTCAGACATAAGCAAACTCCAGACTCTATCATCTTTCCTTTTCATAGCCCACTCAAGTCCAACAGATATAATTATGTGCAAAGTGTCTGTGATTTTTAAATTTCTGACTATGCCATCATTCTTTGAAGAAAAACTGAGCTGCGTTTACATCCAGCATCCCCCACAGCTCTCATGAGTCAGTGGAACAACTCGCCCTGCATCCTCACAGATCTGATCCCATTTATCAATAATTTGTAGCCTGATACACAGAAGATCCCTTTTTCCATTATCCCACTTGGGTCAAAACTGTTCAAGAGGCATTGATCAAATGTAGATGTGATAAAAGAAGTGATGCTGTCTCTTTTACCACAATCCTCCATACTGTTTAAATTGAAATAACTCAGATTTTCCATCTTAGATTTTTTTTCCAAGAGAAAGCAGCAAGAGAATAATTGTTTTGGCCTCAAGGCATTCATCAAGCCCTCTCATTTCTTTCTGGAGTTCAGCAGAGTAGCCACTTTATCTGCTGTGTGATTGGATAGGGTTTTTTTTCCCCAGGAAGATACTTCATTTTAGTGTATATGGAAGGTATATTGCACATAGAAACCAGGGGAATAGAGTAGCAAGGCACTAAATCTATCTGCTAAAGAACATTTATTCAAAGACAACCACAAGGCTCAGTCTAATTGACAATTTCTGCTTGGGGCCCACGATTAAAATACGAAGGCTGCTGCAGGTAAGAGCAGGAAAGAACTAGAGCTGCCATTGGCAAGAGCCTGCACAAGAGCTGTCATGACCAGCAGTTATCACCAATTTGCTTTTAGCACCTCGTATTAATCAAGATGTGATGAAAAAAGGCTTCAACTCAACAGCAGGGTGGAACCCAGGGGACAAAGGTGTTAGGGTGTGCAAGAGCAGGGGTTTTGTTACAAGCATTCTCTGGAATGTCTTGGATATACTAAATATGCGCGTGTAAATTGTTGGGTTTTACGAAACACTTTAGGCACATAAAGCCACACATTGCCTGTTACTGCTCTGCACAAGCTCATCAATTCAATGAGATTCTGCATAAGGATTTTCTTCCCTTTGTGTCATCTCTGTGAAAAGAAGAAACAGTAGGCAGAGGAGTTAAGAGTCTATTTCTGTTTTTGAAGAGTTCTCTGTCAATTAACCCCAACAGATGCTAACTATGCCATGCATTTGCTGTGACTCACCGAGTGAAGCATTTTCTGAACCCAGCGTTGAGGCAGCAAATATTTAATACGTTTTGAAGCCAGCAATCAGTGGAAAGGAGATGTGGTTCACTGACCACATTCATTCGAGAAAATTCAAACACTTCACTCCTGCACTGATTTCTTGCACTGCTGGAAGAGATCCTTGTGGGATACACCTACTTTCTCACACCACCTTGGTGAGAATGGTGGTGGCCTCTCCCAGATTAATGATGCATTTTCCTGGGCATTGTTCTTGTCAAACTCTTTCTACAGGAAAGTACCTGCAGCACGGGTACTAAAAATACGATCAGTCCTTCATTCCTTCATGAGTTGCATCTAGCTCACTTAAATGTTGATATCCAACCTAACTGAAAATGAATAACGGTATATATATTTACCTTTATTATTTTCTTTTCTTTTTAGAGAAGTGAAAAACTGAGCTTTCACCAGCTGCTTAAATATTTGCCAGAGTTTATGGCAGATTTTGAAAATCACACTGAACTTAATGGGGCCACTGTCTGCTCAGACACCTCTCTAAAAATCACTGTAAATCTCACATACACAAAAACCCCATGTAAATTAAACCCTCCTTGTGTTCATGTCTTCATTTGACAGAATGAAATTGCAGTCAGGCATTTGGCAAATAATTACATGAATACAAATCTCTAATACAGAGACTCTCATAAAGAAAAAACAACCTGAACTAATATTGCAGTGGAGTCACGACTGTGGTTACAGAGTAGTTTCACTTGACCTAATTTAAAAGGTTTTTTTGTTAGACAGACATATTTATGTGCTCTAAAGCCTACCCTAGTTTAGTGGGCTCAGAGCTGATGCTGGTCTGCTTTTAATGGCAGTTTTGCTTTGAAAGTTCAATGTCTCAGGCACCACTGAGATTTGATGACCTGAAGCTGTAACAATTTGTGACTTTTACATTTTAGCTTGAGAGCTCCACACATATGAGTGGAGACCAAATGGTTCTGCTTAGTGCCTAAATTGTTTTTACAAGGCTGTTTTCCCCTGCTTGCTGTGCTAATACAGCTACTGTATGTCCAAGCTACCCTAGAGGACAATACTTATGGGTCTGTCATGTGCATTCTGCCCAGATTTGTGATTTAAAATTAATTTCAATTAATATTTGGAGAAGAAGATGGACTAAGGGTGGTGAGAAGTTGGGAGAAGAAGAGAGACTTCCAGTCTAACTTCCCAAATGATCAGCGATGAAGACTATAGGGAGAACCTGCTGGAGGAGAAGGACCTATGCCAGGAAGAGTTTCAAAGCTCTGAGAAGATCAGATGGAAAATGATTTATTACCTTTATGTAGAAACTTCCCTGCACCCATCATCCTTTATTCCAGCTTCAGGACACAGACCAGCATTTTACACCAACTTTTCCATGTCTTCATGTCAAGCCGTTTAAGAAAGTTTATAATTTCCTTTACTTTTAATAAGAGTTCACTTTTTAGGAAGTAGAGACATCCAATGTGTTGGGTTTTTTTCCTTTAAAATGTGTTAGCTGAAAAACACATGCACAAATACCTATCAAAAGACTTAAAGCATAGAAGTTTATCTCTGTACTCACTAACAGCTGCAACTATCTTCATTCATACACATTTTTGAGAGGAAACTAATTATGTCAGTGACTTACTCGCTTCTCTGAGGACTCTCTTCCCCCAGCTAACAACCCTTGATGGATTATTTGAGGAAAAAAAAGGGGGGTTTAGTTTGAATCCAAGAGTACCCAAGAAGCTGGAAGGTGATTAAAGCGAGGTTTGAGAGTTCAAAGCAAAACATGTTATTTAATACTATATAAAATAATTTCTGTTCTAAGATCTAATTAGGAATGTGTGTAATGATCCTACCTACTCTTCACAGAGTACCATTTAATTCCAAGTGTTTCCAGCTTATTTGTGGTTTTTAGAAGTGGACTGGCATTGAAAAGTCAGCCATCTCCTCTGGAAAATACAGATGATTACATTGCTGCTTACAGTCCCACAGCCTACTGTAAGCAGCATTTATGGAACTACTGTCATCCCACATCATCTCTGAGCCTGTACATCATGTGCATGCATGTCTATCCATGATATGTTTAAATCCAGGAACCAGAATTCATTTGTGCTTCAGCAAGTGCTGCAGACCCCCACCTAAGGAGTGATGTTATACTAAGAAATGTAAATGTAAATATAAATATAAATATAAATATAAATATAAATATAAATATAAATATAAATATGTTTATATAAATATAAATATAAATATAAATATAAATATAAATATGTTTGGATATCTGCTCATGTTTCAGCAGACTTTACAGAGAGGCAAGGAGTTACTTAGAAAGGAAGGGAATTCAGTTTTACCTTCCTTTACACCTCACATACTACACTCAGGCTACATTCACATGGTCTCCACATCCCTGATGTGGGTCAGAGGTTATCCTGGTCCATCCTGGGCCACTGCTCACAGTTACACATCTTGGGCATCACCAGCTGAGGTCTCCAGGCACTTCCCAACATTTATCTGTGCTTATCTTCCTCAGGAAGTCCTCCACAACTTGTTTCAACTCCCAGATCTTTTCTCTTCATCTTCTTGCTTTTAAGTCTTCTTTTCCTCCTCCTTTCCCCCAAGATAATTTCTTTCCAGAAACACATCTTTTCAGCCTCCTCTTTGGAGGCCACAAATGTCTGATTTTTCAGTGGATCTTTTAGTAACCTGGTCCAGTGGAAGCAGTCCCAGCCCACAGCAGTGGGGTTGGAACTGGATAAGTTTTAAGGTCCCTTCCAACCCAAACCATTCTGTGACTTTGTGAAAACAGTTTCTGTGCAGAAGGACAAGAAGTGATCAGCTTGCTAATTGATGCATCAGTGCTATCTCTATTAATTGGCATATTTAGCACATTCCACTTTTTCCTTAAGTCTGGGTGTTCACAAAGAATTACAAGCAGTCTTGTAGCTGTTGCTGAGAGGAAACAACAGGCTTTAATGTTTGGCAGTTCAGAAGTTCAAATCTGGACATCCACTCCCCCACAAATCCCAATTATCTTGCTCATGTTAGCATTAATGATTATTTTTTTTTGGCTGCAACTGTTGTCAAACATGTATTAACTCATCGCCTGCAAGTACTTCACTGCAAAGTCACATGGTTTGGAGCAGGATAATGATAAAAATCTGTTTGTATTTGACTACAACCCTTGTTTACAGATTACATGTATGTTGATAAGATTGTTGTTCTCTGCTGTTTTTATTAAGAGGTGTAAGGCAGGCATTAATCTCCTGATTTATGAGTATCAGCACTATGCATTAACTCTCCTTCTGCTAGATAACCTGTTGAGCTGCTGCTACATTTCATAAGAATCCCCACAAAGCAGCAAAGCATAACTCATAAACTAGATACATCCTTCCAAAATACCAAACACATTTAATCATGCCCACAAATATTAGCTTTAGCTTTATGTAAGCCTCAAATGAGCACACAAATCTTACTATCACTATTTGAAGTCTAAAACACTGGCAAGATTCCTAAGTAAGTCACTGTGATTTTGGAGAACACTACAAAATTCAAGCGCAGCAGTAAAACACAGCCTGCCCCAAACAAGCAAATACATTGCTCTGCCAAACCAAAGTTCGCAGGAAAGTTAAACACAGGATTAGGAACAATCGAGACTCATGGAGAAGAAATGTCAGGAGAGGTTCACAACCTTATGAAAGTTACCTCCCCAGGCTGAGGGCTGTTTCTGGTATGATATGCTTGTGTGAAACTCAATCATCAACACTCTTTGAAGTCAAGAACGGTTAAAGGTGGCCAGCGTCTGGAGGGAGATGCCTTAGCAAAAAAAAGTCTTTAAAACTTCCCAACCAGTGTTGTAATTTTGGACCGTGTAGATCATAAAAAATCCCCACAAAACCAGAGCTTAATCTCAGGATGCAGGAAAAAGTCCAGACACTCTTAGGAGCTCAAATGCCAAAAAATAAGAGCATGAAGGATTTTTAAATCACTAGCCATCACTTTTCCTGTCTCAGCGACTGCCAGTGAGCAAGAGGATCATTTGAAAACTTGGCTATAGACCCTCATTTTCATTTTGTTTCTTTTAAACAAATACTTCAGCCTAACAATCTCCAGGACAAACACAGCTAAACAAAAAAAATTCCCCACCCAAGCACTGCCTGATTATTAAGACCTTGGTTTGGCAAAGAGCTTTCTTCGACAAATAAAAGCATAAATATATTGTCTTCATACATAATCTGGGGACATGCAGCTAGAATTGATTAACACTGGTATGGAGTCTTAAAAATAACAGGTCTTTAAAACAGCAAGCCATGAGCAGGAGAATACAAAAGAACTCGAGTTAAACTATTTTAAATGATATAAAATCTTTCCATGGAGCACACTGTCAGAAACCATTGCAAGCTAATTTCTTCTGTGGGTGTTGGGCAGGAGTTTTATTTGGTTTCTATAGTACACATTTGAAAGGACCATGAAAATTTGGCCCAGAAATGGGACTGATGCTTTCCATTTGGAACCAGGAAACATTTATAATACACATAGCCCAGAGTGAGGGAAAGACATCACAGCTGAAGCAGAAGTGAAAGTTTGGTTAGAAGCAGATGCAGATTTTAGAAGAGTAGTTCCTATATCACTGGGAAGTCAGAAATCTTTGTGTGGTTCCTGTTTCAAAAACTCATGATCTGACAACCATAAAAAAATGAAGGCCTCAATGCAAGTCCTAAGACTGTGCAATAATCTTAAGGTAAAGAAAGTTCCACAATATGATTTTATATACATTTTAAAAGGTATATAAATGTATATACATTTATCAAATTTATATACATAAATGTATATAAAATGTATATACATTTAAAAAATTTCTGCATTTTTACCTTTTGACTGAAAAAAAACCTTATTGACCTCAAGTGTCACTGGGTACACACAATCATCTATGCCTTTTCCCTGACTATTTACAGTCCAGAAATCCCCATTCACATAATCATTTTCCTTGGAGCCAAGGAAATTTTTAACGATGGAAACTGACAGTACTGGATTCATTATCTGCACTCCTAAAGATTTCCCAATACCAGGATAATGGGCAACACCATATTGCCTGGTGACACAAATATCAAACGCATCATGTAGGACCTTAGGCTATTACTGCTGTTTCCCACCTCCTCCTACCACTGACAACAGTGCACAGAAAATTAAAGTTCACGATTTGTATTGTTGCTCTCTCAAACAAGCAAGAATCATAATAATGAATGAAGACTTGAGGGGAAGAAAAAAAAAAGTAAACCCCATTTTTTTTTCTAAAGTTTACCAGCCGTGTTTATGTAAAATGTTTTGATTCTGTTTGAAGTTAAAAGTTGTACTTTTTCCACGGGAGGGAAAGGAGGAGTGCTAAAAATCGTCTATTTGCAAAGAAGGAAGGCAAAGCTGCAAATCGGCAGGAGTTTAAAGGGACAATTGAGTTAAGAATCATTCCTGCAATTTGATTCAGTTCACCACAAGTTTAAGAGCCACTCAAAGGTTCAACTCAGGTTTTGATTTGACCCCTCAAATTTGACATTTATGGACTTAGGTTGGCTATTTCTGATTTCAAAATAAAATTAACACTGTAGTCCCTTTCCACCCTGTTCAGGAATCAGATGTGTAAATACAGTCACATACGAATGTCAGCTTAATCCCTCCCACCTTTTTTGAACTTCTTGTTCGGCTTCTGAGATGCTTGGCAAGGAGCTGGTAATCTCAAAAGTACTAAATTGTCTTAAGCTTCCTGAAAATAGGCAGTCAGGAAAAGCAGAAAACCTCTCAGGCACAAAGCTTCAACAAGGACACTTTTAATCCTCTGTAACATCAACACTTTATCCACCCCCCCGACATTGTCCTCCAAAAAAACCCCTAAAGGAGACCCTCCTCCCCCAGAAAAATCCCAAAATGAAATCCATACCAAAGCAAATGAAATAATAAAAAAGATAAAGGAAATAATAATAGTGAAAAGAAAAAGAAAAAAAGCTCCACTAAACAACCTTAACACTGAAAGCACCAGAAACAGCAAAAAATCCCAAAGTGGACCCCCCTGGCCCCACCAAGTATGAATCTGCATCTGATTCAGCATGACACAATCCAACAAAGATACACACATTATCCCCAGAAAAAGAAAGATTTCAAGGACTCCAGCTTTTGCAGAATAAATTTTTCATTCTTAATGTGTAAAAATAATGTGGACTAAAAATAACTTGCAATATTAAATGTATAAACCTTGGTTGAACATACAGGTCCTTCCACACAAAAATGGAATTAAATTAAAACCAAAACTATATCCAAATTATATCAAGGCTCTCTGTGGCCATAATTCACAATATTTTAAGTGCACATCGAACTTCAGAAAATTTGAATTTCAACCTACAAAAGATTGTAATCTTGAAATCTTCAGGACCCTGTATTTTCTGGTCAGCCTGGTCTAATCCTTTACCTCAGAGAGAGGACTGTGTTTCGCTTTGATCACCATCACATCAAGCTCCCAGGAATTAAATGAGAATATTGTTACATTAAAATAAAGTTGTTTATAATCAACCATGCACAAGCTGTTGGTATGGCTAGCTGCCACACAAATCAAGGTTAAAACAGACCAGGCTTAAAGCTGAAATATAACTAATATGACATTATTCCTTCAGACATTTGGTTAGGCTGACAAATTTGTAACTCTGTAATTTACACAATGTCCCCATGACATGTGGCAGTACAGCTATTGTGTACGGAGATTTTTATCATGGGAAGGGGGAGGGAGGGAAGTCTACATTTTCTTTATGCAAATCTTTCCCATAACAATGCCAGAATACATGCTGACCTGTTAAAGTGTACAATTTTCTCATCTGAGAGTACACAAAGTTCAGACGGGGATGGATAATTATTTTAATTCAGTGCAAAGTTACCCAGTGAAACTCACTGGTCCAAAAAGTGGTTAAGATCCTGTATACAATGCTGTTAAAAAATAAGTATATTCTTTAGTAACACAAGGCTTGAAAGGTTTGCTCTTTCTTTTTTTCACGCATTGCATCAATAAAGTAAATGTTGTTAGAATTCAGTAGTAGGAAGGAAAATTCAATGAGTAGGATTTTAACACTATTGTATAACAGCAATTGTCTCATTGGATCAGACAGGAGTTTGTTTTATGTGACCTTCCATCTCTAAGAGGTACAAAAACCTCCATGGGTAGTGATATGTTGCCAAATAAGGAAAGATTCTCCTTGACCTCAGACAGTAATTGGTCAAAACATGAGGACATATATCCTTCCCCATCCATTTTAATCCTATCTGATTGTAGATGTTCTCATCACCCATAAAAATGTATTTTTTCCCCCAATTCTCAGGATTTGGCCTTCAGAGTATGTACTGGCACACTATCCTGTGAGCTAATTGCCATGTGGGTTATTGGTTTTAAATCTTTCAAAAGATTTTTGTTTCTTCTTTGTGTTATGAAAAAATTCAAACAGCAGAAGCCTCAAGTCACCATTTCTGAGAAGCGCTGGCTATTCTGCGCAACTCTTTGCTTCTGTAATTAAACTCTCCTCAAAAGGGAGCCCTTCTGGGTCTGAAACTTTCAGCTAACTCCTGCTGGAACCCCTCGGTTCAAGCACATTTTTTACCATCTTCCTGAAGCAATTCAAAATTGGCAGCTCCTACTGAGGCCATACAAAGATACCATATATAGGTAACTGCTCTGTTCCAGATCATCACATCTTAAGGGCCCGTCATACATACTGATTATTCAGCTTCCTCCCTGCAAAGCTGATTTTATTCCAGTGCCACACGAAGCTTCCAGCTGCTGAAGAAATAAAACATGCCCAGCCCTTTGCTGCAGAGCTCATTCTTCTTCCCCATCCCACTTTCACCGCATAGATTTGTGCAAACTTTCTGTGTGATCTGACTGCTGGTGTGTATTATAACAAAAAATGGAGGGAGGGGAAGAAAAAAAATAAATGCAGAACTTGCTCTTTCCTCCAGATTGTCACATTTAATGGTGTTGCAACCTGGAGCCCAATGTTGTTTCATGTCCAAATCCCAAGCTCACTGAATACATGGCTCACCTGCACCAACACAGCTTATTTTCCCCCTGTTGTTATTGCATTCTCATAATAACTGCTTAAATTTAATCCATGACATGAATTGCCCATACAGGATGTACAATCAACCTTGTAATAACTTGCAGAGTTTTTAATGGGAAAACAAGGCAAAAATTAGTACAGTCAGATTAATACAGATACACAATACATTCAAGCTGGGTTTCTCTACTTTAAAGGGCTTTTTTTTAAGGTGCTTTATTTTTCTTGAAGAGTGGCTATGATCTTTTGGGGATTTTTTTTTTTCTTTTTGTTTGTTTGATTGATTTGTTTTGTTGGGGTTTTTTCCCCCTTCTGGAAATTAACCATGGTCTTCTCCTAGGACTTTTGTGCTATGATGCATGCCCAGTAAACATCCATAATTGCAAAAAAAATAATTCTGGCCAAGGTAATTTCTCATGTGCATGTGAAGAGGACAAAGTCATCCTCCTGGAATTGGACCTGCAGCTTCTTCCATGCTCATTCTTCTTTTTACCTTTATTCAACCACACAAATGTGAACAAAATTTTCTTTGCAGCAGATCAGATTTTTTTTAGGCTATTTTGTCACGGCAAGAATAATTGCCTATTTCTGTTGCTGGACACTCTGCTGTGCCTGGTTGTACAGTATCTGCAGATAAGATGCAGAAGAAAGGATGTAAATTACAATAACTGCATCCAGGCTGAGATAGAAAAATTCAGATTGTTGTTTACTATAGAAACTATTGCTACAGAAGGTACTTTTAAGTTAGAGGACATATTAATGAGCAACTTGCTTTTTCTCTCGAGTGTGAAAAGCTGAAACAGCTTTTAAATTCTTCTTATGAAAAAAATTGAGAGCAAAGATGAGGAGACCACAAAGTCCACATAAAATAGTGATCTAGCCAGCTTTGGGGCATCATGTATCAAGACTCTGCAGTTACACTTAGAATATGCATGCATGCATGATGTAAGCTCTCACTAAGCATAGCTTTTAATTAATCTCATGCTAAACAGAGCAACTTGCTGCCCACAGATGTAGCTGTGACTCTCAGTGAACAGCAGGGAGATCTAAACTCAGTTAAGAGCTGTCCCAGAGCTACATGTACAAAATCATGTTGTTCTGGTCTAAAAATACAAACAGCTTATGCAGGAATGAGAAAACACCCAAAAAACAACCAAAAAAACCCCCCAAACTAACCCCAAACCCCGCCTTCTACCCCCGCAACATTTATAAAAATCAGGAATGTTACAGCTCAGATAGGTAGCAAGAAAATACTTTGCAATAAAGCAAATTTGATTTCTCCTATCTCTGCTTCCCAATAATTTAAAGTTCATGTGCAACTCATGCAGTTAGTTGATTCAGCTTGTCTGCAGCCTATAATGTCATGGGTTTAAGTTTGTTCATAGGTTATGGTAAATTTATTAGTCTACTTGAAGGCTAACTAAAGAGCAAAGAGTTGGGTCATCTGTTTCTTTTAAACAGAGGAAAGAATAGCTAGAAAATTAAAACTTAATGTAACTTTATTCCCAAGAGGTTTTTAGAGTCCAGACTTCAGATAGAGCAAAACTGGGCATCAAAAACACAGGCTGGAATTAATTAATACAGTAAGTACTTTGACCGAGACTTTTTTTCTTCTATTAGATCCAGAAACTTTATGTATAAGAAGAAGGATGTTAAGTCTTCTGCAAAACACATGGGCTTCAACTCCCAGTTACTCTAAGTCTAGATCTTGCTCAATGGAGCTTTGTCAGTTTGAGCCGGCAGGAAATCTAACCCCAAAAGTCACATAAAAGACCCTGCCAATTAAGTCCTCTTGGAGTCAATAAAAGTTTACATCAGTGTTTTAAACACTTTTCTCCCCATCACCCCATTTGAGACCTTTAATACCTATCTCCCCCTTCCAAGCTCGTAATTCCTCCCAGGCTACATAAATCCTTTATTTTGGCGTCTCCAGGCGAAACCTGACCCCAGTCAACAACATTTCACAACTCTTGGCAAGGTCAGTTTTTCCAGCAAGGGGGAAGTCTAAAGGCTACAGAGACCCCCCTGAGTCTCTGCAGTGCCAGAAACACCGAAGTTCTTCCCCAGGACCACAACAGGGCAGGAAGGATGCCCAGTTATGATGCGCCAAGTTGGCCAACATTCCCAGCCCCTCTAACGAAAGGGCACATAGAAATTAAGGTTCAAGTACCTAACAGGGATCAAGGACCCAGTAGTTCTTCAAGTAAGTTGCATGGAAATCTATGCAAACCTCACAGTAACTAGAAACAACCTCTGATTAATATGCAGTAACCCCTTGCTTGCTTTCTTAGAACAAAGATTAATTACATCCTAAGAGATAGAGATATTAAAGTCATCGCAAAAATGCTTGAAGGTGATTTTAGTTACTATTTGCAAAATTAGGTAGTCACAGCTTGAGATCTGCCAGTGCCTCCTAGTTCAGGATTAGTGTAAGAGGTAGAGTCGTGCTCAGATGACACGTGGAGATTAATTAAATTGTGGATTTATAGCCTATTCTTTGTGGAGAACAGTTATTAAGACTACATATTTTTCAGAACTGAAATGTCCACTGCTTCAAAGGCTCATTTAAGTCCTTTCTATAAGATTACTGTTTTCTTTGGGACCTGGAAACCAAGAATCCAATATAAAACTCAGAATTTTAAAACTAAAGGAAAAACCCCTAACCTCTCCCCCCTTTAAAGCTTTTCATAGTATCTTACAAATCCTTGGGTGGACTATCCTTAATCAAATCACTCAAAAGTCATACCAAGATTTTCAACCCCAAGAAAGCTCTGGTTCCATTCATCTACTAATTTAATACATAAATGTACTCAGCCATTCAGGTATGTTAAACTGAATATCAGTCTACTACTGAAGAGTGTTGCAAAATTACCTGAACAAGTACATTAATTCTTTAACAGATAAAAATTATCTATACACTGTGTTTCTAGAAGATAACTGGCTGCAGGCAATTTAACTTGATATCTGAAGAAGAAAAAAACTCCAGCACAACTGACATGACAAGTTTTCCCCATAATCTGAAATCCATCCATTCCACAAAAGAGAGAGTACAACTGTGGTAATCACTGAGCCTCCCAACATTTCTACCTTTAGAAAAAACTTCACTTTTAAAACTCAGTTGTAAACATCAAATGAACTGCAACAAAAAAAAATCTGCAAGTCAACAGGTGTTCAGTAACAAAGTGGTCCACTAATACCAGCTTGGGATCTGCCGTGCACCACAACAGGGATCAACTCAAGAACAAGTGTCTTATAGTGGATGATGACAACATCCCTCTATATTCAAGGAATGCATGGATGCACCCAGATGAGGAAAAAAAAAGAGGAATTTCCATCACTTGTGATGAAACATGAGGAAACACACAATCAAATTTTTAAAAAAATCTGAGAAAGTTATATAAAAATGCAATTATTATGAGATTAGGTTTGGGGTTTTTTTAATTAAGGAAAATTAGAGTATAATCAGTAGAAGCATGTTCAGCTGCTCATATAAAAAAGGTTGGATGGTAACACTTAGGTTATTGTAAGGGGTTTTTTAAGTGCCACAGAGTATTTTTCAGGAATATTAGAGCTCCTGAAGTCTGAACAGGTTTATTGGGAGACAATGATACCCCTCAGACAACATCCAAAGGGAATAGTTAGAGTATTTTCCTAAGAGATGAGAAATTCATCTCTTGCACAGGTCAAGCTGTGGAAAATCTTAGCAACAAAGACTACAAATCTCTCTGGTTTCACCTTCCTTTTCTCCCTCCCTGGTACAGCATCTTGGGACTAGCAGAGGTGCAAGATATCTTTAATGAAGTTCTCTTCAAAAAAAAACCAAATCCTAACAACTCCTTGGAAAAAAAGCTCGTGAGTGCAAGGAATTTGTGTGCCTGGTCCTTGGTGTTATCTTGCAAAGGCAGAAATAACAAAGAAGGGATTTTAGTAAACAAGCAACAAATTATTTACCCTCAAAAGAATGAAACTCTAGTTTCAGTTAAATCATTGTTATGAGGCCAGGTGATGAAAAGCCCAGCCCAAGGCTGAGCCCCCAGTGCTGGGGGCTTTACAGGACAGAGCTGTACATCTGTATAGCCATGAAAATCTTACAGTCAGAGTAAATAAAACAGGTATTAACAGTTCCATTTTACCTCTGTGAACTGGGGCACACAGAGATTAACTAACATTTCCAAGCCAACACAGAAAGCCTGGGAAAAGCATGAAATTACAATCTCATCTCTCAAGGACAATGGCAGGCTGCCACTGCCCAGGTACCTTTTCTGTGTACAGGCAACTTCCTCCTTATTTCAGTTCCATTGAGGGCAGGACTAGACAAAGCCTAAAATTTGAGTGGATGGGGTAGGAAAGACTTGCAGGGGCACATTAGGACTGCCACTGATTTAAGAGATGAAGATGAGGAAATGGTAGAGGGAAGCATCATTAAGTAATGTGAGAGGGAAAAGATGATCCTGCTTTTTCCTACTTCCTGCAACATGGATGTTGCACATCCTACCTGTGTAACTGGGTGAGAAATCACCAGTCAGGAATGAAATTCTGGGATATAACAGATGAAGAAACAACACAACCTCCATCTCCTCTCAGGAGGAGGGAACCTGAGGTCAATGGCTCAAGGCCTTAGCAGGGAATCCACTCCAAACACTTTCCACATGTCCCAAAACATGGATACAAGAAAAACTTACATGCAGAAGAACCCTTCCAGTGCCATCAGTGTGCCAAACCACAGAATTTCTTTGCTGACAGATGTTCTGGACTCAAAGTTAAAACTGCAAAACCAGTCAGATCAATTCAGGGAGGAAGGAACCATCAAGGAAAAGCCATAGCTGCTGGCACAAGTCCCTGAACTGCAGATCACTGGCAGAGTGTTACTGGACCTCAGTGCCACAGACTCTGGGCAGACAGCTGTGCTGCTAGTGCAGTAATTTCATATCATGTTTTAGGTGTTAGGACAATTCAAATAATTAGGCAAAGGGACATGGCAGCAGCAGTAAGTAAACCTCTTTGTGAGAGATCATTCATTTGAATTGGATGTTTAAATCCCCCATAAAGCACCTGGAAGATTTAACAACTCATGTCCAAATGAACAAGATGTAATGAGCTTGTACACAGGCTTGATATGAAAAGTGGATTGTTTTTAGCAAAACGGTGGAGAATAACCTCTTATTGAAAGGAGTGATAGTGAATTTTAATCAGGGAAAAATGAAGATGCAAGAATAAATCTGCACAGGCTTAGAGGAGGACTGGATGACTTGCTCACCCATCAGCAATGAATGCAGGAGTGTCTTACATCCTAATCTGCTGTTTTCTGTTCTCTTTACTGCTTGCATCATCCCATAGATCCTGGCTTTTTAAGAGGAAAAAAAAAAAAACCCAAAAAACTAACAAAAAAAACAAACCAAGAAAAGCTGTCCATATTGTCCTTGACAAAGTGCAAAGGAAACACAAATAAGAAAATATGAAACAAAAAATTTAAAATTCACACTGCAATACAGCTGGCCTTAATTTTTCATCCCAGTATTATTCACTTGAGTGACTGTAGAGTTAGACATTCAAACTGAAAGCAGAAGAATCCACACCATGTTTTGCTGCTAGTGTTTAACTTATCAGAGCTTGGCAACAGCCACCATCCCCTGGTGATTCTCATTTGTGTCACAACTTGGGACACGTGTAACCCTCACTAACACCCCTTTCAATGCCATCTCTGACACATCTGCATTTTTGGATTGGTAAACTGGAAAGCCATTTCTAAAATGTGTTTTTAGTTATTACAAGATACACACACCCTCTTTCCACACTTATTTTTTTTTTTAAACCAAGCATATTGTGGCAATTATGAGGGAATTTGTATTCTCCACTGACATCTGAAATTCCATTTTCTGTATTTCATGGTGGAGATGTTGTCCAGAATTATGTCCCTGGGCCAGACTTTCAGGGCTTGTTTTCTTTTCTTTTTTGAGTACTGGATGAAGAGAACATTGTCCAGGTCCTCAGAGTAAAACACAAGTGAAATATTTTATTTTTTAGTCCTTTTTCCAAGCATTTGTGTGTTGGGGAAATCCATGCATTAACTGGTCTGTTCAGGTACTGAATATAATACAGAATGCCTTATCTTAAGCTTTGCTCAATTTATTGTTCTGCCAAATTTTAGCTGTTGTGTCTGCTTTCCTCCCCTCCTCTCCAGTTTGAACATTTTGAAGCTATTTAACCCACCTCAGCTCCCAGGCAGTCACAGGGGTGGATGTAGGGATAGGACTATTTGCCCAAAACAGGTCATAATGCACACAGTAACACAGCTGAAATTGCTCCTCCTGGGCTGATTTGTCAAGCATGAAAACCACTTTTTTTTTTTTCTTTTTTTTTTTTTTTTTTTTTTTTTCCTGAAAAGCCAAACCATTAACAGGCTGTTTGGATGGTGTGTGTGGTGGAAAAAGACATTTTGGAGAGAACATTTGAATTGGTACATCCGCCTGACACATGATGTGTGAAACAAGATGTTCCCAGCTCCACCTGCCAAGTTGGAGCGGCCGGTTCAATAGGACTTGTGAAGTTCCAATCATCTGCATGCAGAGCAGACACCAAGATTCTCTGCTTTCCAGGCTGGGGGCTGACCACTCCTCTGAGTAAAAACTCCTACTCTTTCCTTGGATTTCACATTGAGGTTGCAAAGCCAAGTTAAAACCGACTTTTAATTTTTTTTAATTTTTTTTTCCTAGCAATGTGCCATGGAAAGGTCACATATTTCTTCAGAAAGGAATGCAAAGGGGTACAAGGTCTTCCCTGCATAGGTAACTTATATGATTTATAGTGCTGTATTTAGCCTTGTTGGAGCCAAATTAAGGCAGAAAAGCAACAGAGGAGATGTGGCCTTGAGGAATTTTTTTTTTCTCCTTTTTGTGTCTCTCCTTGCCAGGCTACAGCTCTGCTTTTACTGCTGTAGGGGCCCAGAGCATAGGTTGCTTCAAAAACCATTGTCCAGTCACATATGAGGAACAAAACCACATGCCAGAAGTTCTAAACGAAAGGATAAGAGATTTTTCACGAATCAAGGCAGCTGATTTTGGTCTCTCATGGATTCAGGGGGTTTCAATCCCAGCTTCCATCTCATTTTGAAGATGGTAAATGAGATTTCTGTGTCTGCAGAGGGCTGGGCGAGTACGCTGTGTTTGCTGGGAAGGCTCTGAAGGATACTTTTTTTTTTTTTTTTTTTTTTTTTTTTTTTTTTTTTTAAGGCTTGAAGTTTTGCCAATCTCTCCTGGCTCCAAGGAATACAACAGGACATGGTGCTTATTGCAGTCCCACTATGAACAGGGAGATCAGGCAGTGGTGTGCTCATGTCACAGCATAGATCTTATGCTGGGAGCTTATCCCACAAAAGACAACAGGAGGAAAAAATAAAAATCTCTGCCTTCTCTTTCCAGTAACTTTGGTACTCAGATCACTCTGAATAAATCCAGTGAAAGAAAATGCACATTAAATTGTGTTAAGGGCTCTTGCACCCAGAGGAAGCTGAGACTCACCAGAAATTATTGCAGCTCTCACTGTCCCACTCCAGACAGACACAACCAAAGAGGGAGGCCTGATGTAATATTATATACACACACATCATATTGCCATTTATTTTATACCTCTGCTAGCTGTCCCAGCTAGCAGCAAAATCCCCTGTCATGCTCCAACACAACCTCTCCTTCCTTTTAGGCTCCACCACCAGCCACAGCCTTGTTTGTTGCTATATTTTACCTTTCCCTTCATTATTACTTTATTCAGAGGCCAAGGGAAATGCTTCCAGAGGGTTTGGGGAGGAGGGCACAGGAGCTGTGCTCAGCTGACATGGGGGTAACCAGCACCAAGGCTGCTCTGAGCCCCTGGGGATTATGAAGTCCCAATGTAAATATTCCCACCTGCTGCCTCCACAGGATCTGCATCCTCCAGTCTTTTCCCAGACAATCAGGCCCCAAACTATGATGGAGTCACAGAATAAATTATGGGGGTGCAAAAAGTAAATAAAATTGAGAATTTACCAGTGTAGGACACCAGTTTAGAGCTGGTGGTGGCATTTGCTACATCAACTCATTTGAGTCTGAAAGAATTGGTTTGTGCACCTACAATAAAGACACAGAAATATTCATCTATTTCTTATAAATATTAGCTACAGGCTTCTTTGGGGACACACTAAAACCAGGAACTTTAGAGGCCTCAAACAGGTTGGAAATTGGCCCAGAGAAGAGGAACTAAAATATATAAGAAAAGTAGAAGTGGTATTGCAGTTCAGTAAGTCACAAGCCATATGAGCAATGTGATGACTTTTAGCTCTTTTTCTTTTTTCTTCCAGCGATCATTCTGCTCATATTACTACTCATATTACCTATTGCCTTTTGGCACCTCTTAACCTGCTGCACCCTGCAGTGGTGCTGCACAGTGTCACATCTGTGCAGAGCTGCTGCTCTCATCACACACAGAAAGTTCACAGAAATGTCCAGAATTAATCACATCTTTGAGCTGCTCTGTGTCCATACAGCTGCAGTCTCCACATTCACACACAAAGTTGGGAAACTTCAGGCTTGCTGTAGGGGAAAAGTGCCTGGGAGATATTTCTTTACAGGTATGGAAAAGGGTTTTTTAAAAAGAAAACAGGATTCTTCGAGAGGACAACATTGTCTCTTCCTTAAATCTTCTAGACTTTCATGTCCTCTGTGCCATCCTTCAACTGCATAAACCTGGCTTGTCTCTCGGAGCAATCAGAAAGTCTCATAGAGCTAGATAAAACTTAAAATAATTCCTAGAATAGCTCTCCTGGAGCACACAGGCTGTAAGACAGCACGAAGGGGGCTCTGCAGAGGCACTTCAGTGGCATTCCCTGGTGGTGAGCCAAGGAGCCAGCCCGGCTCTGGTCCCTGCTGGGCTGCCGCAGAGCCCCCAGCCCCGATGCCACTCCCAGCCCTGCGCTCCTCATCCCTCCCAGCCCCGAGTCTGAGTCCACACGGAACTTTTGGAGTCAAACAGAAACTCGTCATTCTGTGCTGACAGTCCCAAAAGACTTGAAAAATGAAGTAAAATAAACTTGCAACAAGCCCCCTGTGCCAAGTCGCATGCCACAGGCAAGGGTAGAGGGTCTCAGTGCCCAGTCTGACACAGAGGCTCAGAAAATGGTCAGAGAATTTTAAACTCCTAAAATAGAAAGTTCAGTGAGGGAAAAAACCCCCTTAGTCATGTAAGTAGACTTTATATTTTGACTTTTTCTCCTCCTTCAGCTCAGAACACAGTAAGTTCTTTAAAAAATTGTATCAAGAATCTAAAGTATACTTCAAAATATGATTATTACATCTATAGCATAATAATATCACAATTCATAGCCCCCAGTCCCTGTAATTCACTCAAAAAATATTCAGTGCAGGCAGCTTCAAGTTTTGCAAAAAAAGCTGAGGGGTATCTATGCAACTTTACATTTAAGTGATTTTATAATTTTGCCGTCTGCACTCCCAGATGTTTCCAATGTCTTATAGAAGTTTCTGCAAACCATCTGCAAACTTTTATACATCTACATTCTCAATAAGGCAAAACCAGGCACTTACAGCAGCCTTAAACACAGACATTTAACACTTGGATCTTCAACATCTGCAGCAAACATTAATGGGGATATTTTTTCCCCTGTATAATTTTTTGCAGTTCAAATTATAATTTTTCACTAGGCAAATTAAAAAAAAAAAAAAAAAAAAAAAACACCCAAACATCAGTGCTGAAGGTAAAAAACTAGCAACATTTAAATGCCTAAGAGATGCAACAAAGTGTGGAAGTTTCAACAACAACATGAAACAAGCACTTCAGTCTCCCTTCCTTCCCCCAAAACTATTTTCCTCTTCTTAATCAACTTTCATGCTGTTTGTTTTTCTTCTCTGGAGTTTCCCATTCATTTCCATGCAGAGCACAGCAAGGAAAGCAGAGAGTTAAAGCTGCAGTTGCAACTGGTGTGAGCCTTTACTATTAGCTTGAATTTACAGAGCAATCTCTCCTTAAAAAGAAATAAGAAAAAAAAAATTCCTCACTGCACTATAACACTGAGAAGTATATTTAAAAATTCTCTCTCGGGTCTCTCTAAACATCTGTTCAAAGGTTTTGCTGTATCTTAAAAGGGCTCTAATTACCAGAAACTCCTTTCTTACTTAAGCCCAGGGCTCACATTTCGATTATAACTCAAGCTCCAGTTAATTTAGGGCTAACCCCAAAATGCCTGTACCAAACAGAAGAAAACATAGGCCTACCTTAAAACTTTCCAGCTTTTCAGAGGATCCAAGTCAGAGATTATAGACACCATTGTAGGAATAACAACAATAAAATATGTATGTTAAAAACGAAAAAAAAAAAAATTAAAAAGAAGAAAAACCACGGCAGAGAAGGCTAACCACAAAAGCAGCAACTCTACTCAGTGTGGGAATGACAACAAACCCAGCACAGCTCTTCCTCCTTCTCAAGCTGATAAGCACTTGTCCCAGCTTCTCTCCACCCCCAAAATCAATCTTGTGCTATATTGCTTCACAGTCCCAGTTTCATTTCTTCACCACTACCTTTTAAAGCCCTTGTAATCTGCTCCAACTGATCAAATTTGACCTTTTTGTAGTCCACTTTATTCCAAGCACAGCCCTCAGTTAAATCTCTCTTTATTAACACCGTCCTTCTTGGCTTTCTTTTGGAGCAAACACAGCTCAAGCTCGAAGCCTCCAGTCTTTGCCAGCAATCATTTACAGATTACTGCAAGCTGCAGCCTTCTCCTTTTGGGTATTTTCTTCTACCTTTGAGGTTTGTTTTTATATTATTTTCTGAGGGTTGGTGGTGGTCTCCCTTTCCCTGTTCTGTGCAGGTTGGAGTTTGACACTTTTAAAGGAGGGACTTTCTAAAGCAACACCTCTCCCACCCTTCCCTCCTCCCCTTGTCCCTCACCCCCATATGGAGAGACAGACACACGCATTAAAAGCAGTTCACAACCTTTGGAATACAGAATAATCTTTCTCCCCCCCCTCTGTCCTTTAAATCTATTAGAATTGATAGACTTAAACACAGAAGCTGTGCTTGAAATGCACTGATCTAATGCAAGGCTGCTATTATGGAGGAATAATAAAAAGCCTAATCATGCAAAGCCAGATGTAACCCTTTGGATGTTTGAAAGGGGTGAAGGTGTGTATATAGCTCCATTAAATCAATTTTTGTTTTTTTTTTACTACTTAAAAAAATAAATGGTGAAGCATCCTCCAGATTACTGTGGTGGTCTGAAAAGTTGTGTAACTGCTGATAGTGTGTATTTACTTAGGAAAATCGAGTTTATTGGCTTCTTTTTTGTTTCTGTAATACTTTTTGACATTGATTTTTCTCTATTTCAGTATTTCTTTTGCATTTTTTTCCTTCTAAATGTTTTCTATTCATACTGCAAATGACAGTAGCCTCTCCTTGAGCTCCACCAATTCATTAGGATTCCTGGAAATTCCCGAATTAAAATACTTATGGGGGGGAAAAAAGCAAAACAGTACCTTATGAAGTGTTCAGTCAGAACCAAACTACCCCAACTGGTAGATACTTCCACTTTGATATTTATATCACAGGCATATGCTCCTAGTTTCCCTCTGCCATCAGCTCTCTCACTCTCAAAAAAAAAAAAAAAAAAAAAAAAAAAAAAAAAAAAAAAAAAAAAAAAAAAACAACACTTCTTTAAAAGTTAAGATCAGCCCTTGTATGTTAAAAGAAGCAGTATTATGGTGGCCACAGAGAGATTTGGGAGATCTGGTAGTGTGAGACACGCTCATGGAAACACAATAAGGACTATTATAAGACGTAATGAATTTTAAGTCTTCCACTGCCTCCTTCTTTGGTGAGATAAAAACTTGGGTTGTGCCTAAACCATTTCAGGCTCCCTGGTCTGCTGGAGGCTGGGTTTGAGCAGCCTGAGCCCCCCCTTGCCAGCTGCACAAAGGCAGCTCAGAAGGTGACACAGAGGCTTCCCACCGCCCAAAAAAAAAGAAAATGTGACCATTTTCCCTGCCAGACAGCAGCAGGCTGATAGCGGCCAAACAGAAACAACCAGTTTTAAATCACCCTGATACAAAATGCCTTCTTTGCTCAAAGGCCAGAGCATCGCTGACCCCTCATTTAGGAGGAACACTGAGTCACCTCCTGCCTCCTCCCTGCCCCAGCCAGGTGAAGCTCCCGGCTCAGCCGGTGGGGCCCTACCTGCTGATCGGGTTTTATCAAGTCAGACCTCAAGTTCAGACTTTGGAATTTCACATCCTCCCCTAGGCAATGCTTCCAACAGTTTTGCTTTGTCTCAGAGGGGTGTAGCGAGGAAAAACACATCAGAGACAGCTGAAGGTGGGATTGCAGGCGCAGATCTGGGCAGGAGGGTGGAGGACAGCTGGGGGTGACACAGAGATGTTCCACCTCTCTCTTGAAACCTGCGGGGCACAGGGTGTTTCTCACCTGATCCACACATATCTCAGAGCAATTCTGCACAGATAAGGCTTCTATCCACCTCTGGAAACTTTGGGCCCTATATTTGTTTAACTACAGGAGGTGGGCAAGATGCTTGTAATGGAAAATTAAATTCAGTTGTTTCCTTGTGGAACTGAGGAAACTATTTTTATTTTTGTCTTTTTGTCAATGTCTCTTTTATTCCCTCCAATAGTTTGTAAACCACCGTTATAGATGTTAATCCCTTATTTGACCCTGGGGAGGACATCAGTGGTTGCAACACACTGCCTTTTCTCTTTCCACTCTACCCTATTGCCACAATTACTGGTTTTAGAGCTACACTCACCTATTTTCCCATGCAAACTTCTCACTTAATATTTCATATCGTGCAAACATATTGATGACTGGGGTCGAATTAAGAAAGGCTTCATGCTTAGCTTGCAAAAAAACTAAAAATCAAAATATCCTGACTTCTTCTGACACATTTTCAAGCCAAGTTTGTGTCCTTGTCACATCCTCTTGCAGGTCAAGGTGAGAAAGAGGCAGATGTTTTGTATTTATACCCCACTGCACCAATACGCTCAGTGTCTTACTTTGTCCATTCCAAAATTCCACAACCTATGTCTATTTCAAGAATTGTATCTCTAACAAATACATCTTATACTTTCCATAGATACATTTTTCACTGTCTTCCCACAGAAAATGCTCCATTATTTCTGCCAACACATCCACATGAAAACTATACTGCAGGAGTAAATATACTTATTCCTTTCCCTTTTGCAGTTATTGTGGTTATTTCTATTTTTTAAATCTCAAATTCTTGTGTCTGGAACAAAAGCCATATCTCCATTTTGCAGGACCTTGCTGGCATTTTGCCAGCTTTTCCTACAACACTGAGGACAGTAACTATGAGCCTTCTAAAAATAAAACTACGAGATCAAGTTTAGCACAGAGGAACTTGCAACAGGCAATGGATTTTCCAAAACAGCCTCACGTGTTTCATACAGCATGTAGCTATAGTAGGACAAAACAAATAAAACAGAAACAGAAACTCACTGTAAAATTACTTTAACTCTTGTGCTTAGATAGCGGACTCCAGCCCAGCTTTTAGCCAAATGTTTTTTTTCTGTTAGGGCTGAGGACTTTGTATTCAAAACTTTTATTTTTATGCTTTGAGTAAAGAAATTTCCTATGATCTTCACCTTGTTGCTTGTTTGCCAGGAAACCACCAGCACATCTGTGAAATATTACTTAAGCAAATTTATTCCTGCTAGCCAGAAGGGAACAATCCCAAAACATTTCTCTACCTGCTGAAATCCAGCCTATTGTGGAATTTGTGTCTTTCATGTCATGACATGTTCCCCCAGTGAGAACTTATCGGTTCTCAGTTAATATGATAAAGAAGTACAAGCTTTCCAAGATTTTGAGTCATGCTAAAATAAATATATATATATACTTTTGAAAACAGCATTCCTGTATACACACATACACAAAAGGATCTCTAAGCAATGTCATCATCCTTAGTTTAGACAGCTGTGGAGTCAAAAAAGTTCCAGATCAGCTAGCTACAAACATTTGAAGGTCAAGTACAGGACAAAGCGTTTAAAAAAGCAAAAGCAGTTATGGCTACTGAGCATTAGAAAGATGATTTTATGTCATGAGGTTCCCCCCTCCCCCCCCCACCCCCAGCTCTTTCTTTGCCAGAATCCTATTGGACTGAGAACTTCACAGTGTTGGGCATGATAATAAACCAAAGTATAGTAAGCGGTTTGGGTTCGTTATTTAATCTCCTTTCAAGAGTGTTATCTCACTCAAAATATTTTAGGAGCCAAGGAAGGTCTGCCAGAGCACAGCCTTTTAGTCAGGGTGCCCAGCAGCCTGGTTATCAGGCAATAATAGATAAATAAATAACCTTCTAGTATCTTCCCAATACGTATTTTCTGTTGCTGTTTCATACAAACCAATATTAGGTTATTTGAAAGAAATCTTGGTCTTTTACCAGGAAAACCTCACTCTCCCTGGGGAGCCTGTTGTTAAACAAAAGCTCAGCTATTAAAGAGTGGCCTCCAACTTCAGGGCTGCTGTTGGGGGCTGATAAAGGCTCTTCTCCAGACTGTCTCATGCTGTCCCTCCCCATCAGCCTTGCCACCCCCCTGCCTCTCCTCCGAGTCCCTAATGCCTCGCCTTTTAAGCAATGGAGTGACTAATTGAAAATGCATTCCAATGCTTTACAAGCAGCTTTTTCTTTCCTGCTGACCAGCCAAATGTTTTAAAGTTGGCAAGATTGGAACTTGAGCACTTGTTCACAGCCTGGATGTGTGAAAAAATTCTGGCTGAATTTAATAATTCTGATGGAAAAAAAAAAATAATTAAAGATCTTACTCCTAGAACTGGTGTAAGTAAGTCCAAGTATTATTATGAATATTTAAAGCTAGTCCATTCTTTCTTTGTGAAATACACAATTTGGGAGACAAGAAATTTTAAGTCCCACGTCTAAGAAATTCCCGAAGTAATGCACTGGTGCTTGTGCAGAACCAGAGGAAAAGCAGTCACAAGCAGGCATAAATCCAGCTGACAATTACTCTTTGGGAATTGGGAACTGCAACCAAAATACCCTGGAGACAGCAATCACTGTTTCACTGCAGGTCAATGGCCAACTGGGCTGCGATTCAGCACATCTTATCACACACTCTAACGTAGAAGTTGGCTTCATCCAGCAGCTGCAGAGATTGAAGGGTTTTGTTTCCTTGCTGATTGTACAAAGCCTGCACTTTAACAGTTAATCATTAATCTTAAATTGCATAAATGTGTCTCATACTTATCGACTTCTCACTTTTACAGTCTGCAGAGACAAACTTTCAAGAGATGGTATTTTTTTTTTTTATTCCTGATTGTGTTTTTAATGGATTTTCAAGTACTTTCAGGTTTTGCTCATGACAACTGCTGCAATAAAAAGCCTCACGAACAAAGATGTGTTTTGTGTCTATTCACCTAGCAGAAAATCACTATTACGACATACTTCATTATGAGAGAAATGCTTTCCAGCCTCTCTGAAGAGACAGTCATCCCCAAACTCCCATCAGCCTAATTGTTTTTAAGGTGTTTGTAGTTCACTTTAAACACCATATGAGCCAAACATTTACATCCTTAGCTGAATTTCTCTTTACTGGCCAGAGGGAAGGTTTCCTCGTTCTGCAGCTCTGGCAGAGCAAGAACACTTCTGTAGTCTGAGGCAGGGCTTGCCCTTCCTCACCCAACAGAAAGAATGAAAGAGAAGAAAAGCTCCTTGTATTTGCCAGACATGTTCAAAAAGAGCTCCTTGCACACCCCAATCTGCTTCTTTCATTCCATTTGGCAGAGTCAGGGGTCAGATTTGGTGGAGAGGAGAAAAGCAGCTATTAACTGTTCCAGCACCGCAGCAGACTGAGGAGCCTAAGCTGACACTGTCTGTCTTTTCATCTCCATTCTTTTGGTGCCAGGTCATACAGTGAGCACCAAGAGGTCCTTATGAAGCCTTATGAAAAGGTTATTGTTCAGGCTGCCTTCATAACATAGCCCAGAAAATAAAAACTTTGGTGATGACCTTAATAAGTGCTTTGTTGTGAAAGCCATGTTTTCACACGGACCACAGCTGCATTTTTAAAGCCCCAATACCATCTCATGCAGCGCTGGAGAATAAATCTAAGGGTAATTAATTTATGCTGAATGCAAACTGTAAAATGTTTAGGAAACTATTTCCAAAGAGACAAAAGAAAATGAGTGGCTACATATCCATATCAGTCTTTTAATAGACTCTTCAAATATTTACCTCTGGTTTTCTATCCATCATAGAAATTCAAGGAATAGGATAATTATTGGTAAGGGACTAGGTGGAGATGTTCAGTTAATTCCGCTCTCTGTCTTCTTGACATTGAGAAAACTGGTTTTTTAATCTGTGCCCTACTTTCCCATCTGGGAGGGACAGACACCACCCTAGCAATCTACAGAGCAGAACACTAGGAACTTAATAGCAGAAATTGGCAGCTTTATGAAATTCCCTCCTTTCCAAAACTGTTTTAAGTATAAATCAACTGAAATGGTGGTTCGTCGTTCAGTGTAAAAGAACATGATCTGTTGGGACAGATGGCTTCCACCACTTCAAAAATTAAAGAGTTGCTGTAGCAAAGTAAGGAACCCTGAAGCTTTAAATAAGTGATCTATACCATACCTCTTAGGAAGAAGTCCTAGAGGGAAATAAGGGGGGAAAAGTAGCAAAGGGGAATAATTATTCAATTAAGAAAATGGTGAAATAAATGGTCCATTTCAGATATTCATATTTATTAAAGTACATTCAGGCACATGATTTTGAAGTGTCAAGCACAAACACCTATTTTATGCACTGAGCTTATATCTGTTAAACAGAGAGAGAGGTACAAGGTCCCTTGTGTGCTTTGCTATTGACCTAAAGATGATGACATGTGAGTAGGGAAGGAGAAAATGCTTCAGATGCCAGAGCAAACCTATACATATTTCATGTAAAGGCATGAAGGAGCACCCTTTTAGCCTGTGCCTGAACTGCACCAGCACAGCCTGAGTTTACCCTGATGCTGGTCAGGATTCAGGATTTGCTGCACTCACTAGAAACAAAACTGTTTCATTTTCCCTTCCTATTACAAAGGCTGGGAAGAGCTGACAAAACAGGAAGACAACTTTTTGCTGTAACAGCTGGCAGGAGATTTTTATAAACACAAAAACCAATTAAGTGTCCTGATTCTGGGCATGTAACTCCCCTGGAGCCTTTGTTTAGAAGTGTTTATCTGCTTGCATAGGCACAAGCATCCAAAAATCCATGTACAGGTGTGTGTGTGTATCCAAACAAAGCACCACAGAGTGCACTGAAATGGGCTGTTGCTCTCCTGAGGAAAAACCCAACATGTTATCCCTGTGAAAACAGTACTGAAGAGAGTTTCATAACAGTATTATTTCATCAATAGAAGGCTGGCATTAAATTCAGTTTTAAAGGACAGCTTATCCATAGAAAAGTTCACTCCAAAGGTTCGAATTCAGGGAAAGTCAGAAAAAAAGCTTTTTTTTTCCTTAGGTATTGAATGCAGCTGTTTACATTTATTACTTAAAGAAAATTTAATTTCTGAAAAAGCAGTACCACATTTTTTTCTTTTTTCAGAGGACCACCCATTTTAAAAAGGAGCATCATCTAAACACACATATATTCATTCATTCATTCATTCATTCTTTCATTCATTCCCATGTTGATGGTTCCATTACTTCTTACATCTGTTCATAAAAGTCTTGTACCTTTCAAAGCACTAATAGCTATTGTAGCCCAGGTTAAATTATTTATATACAATGGGTCACAGTCACTCACATAATTTGTTTACAGGAAACACTTTTTTTTCATTCAAAAATACTCAAAGTCTCATGCCACACTTCTCTCTCTTGCTGACCTCATTTACACAAGCCCAAGCATGTTGGTGATTTTTCTCCCAGACAGGGCCTAGGCTGTGATTCCAATAAAGCGAAGCACAGGTCCCCATGTTGAAAATAAAACATTTTTATTGCTTTCTAAACCTGGGGCATAAACATTCATTGCTTCATCTGACAAAATACAACCAATAAAGACTGCAAAAAGAGTGAGATTAATAGAAGCAGCTTTCTAGAACATTGCACTACCCTCTAGACACTGGAAGTCTTGAAAATTGCACATCGTAAAGTTTGGCCTGTAGAAGAGCAAGGAAAATTCCCTTCTTTCCTCATTTGGTGTTCAACCTAAGCAAATCCACAGGTCTCTGAAAGCTGCAGGACCTAATACAGGCTGAGTCCCCCATGTCTGGACTGGATTGGTTGCTAATAATTCATGGGGTGTCCTTGGGAAACTTCCTTCATTTCACAGGTTCCTGTAATATCAGGCAAGCAGAGATCAGTGGATCATAAAATCGTAGAATGCCTTGGGTTGGAAGAGGCATTAAAAATCATCTTATCCCACCCCCCTGCTATGGGCAGGAAACCTTCCACCAGAACAAGTTGCTCAGAGCCCCATCCAACCTGGCCTTGGACACTTCCAGGGATGGGGCAGCCACAGCTTCTCTGGGCACCCTGTACCAGGGCCTCACCATCCTTTTTGTAAAAAATGTCTGTCTAAGATCCAATCTAATTCTACCTCTTTCACCTTCCCATCTTACATTTCACTGCTCCCCCATCTGACAGAAATTGAGAGGACTGAACTACAAATTGTCTCTGTTGCTCAACAGCTGGGAAGGAGTTCAGTCTCTGCCCGAGGAAACCAGGAGGGGAAGATAGTGCTGCTTTTCATGGTAGATTCTTCAGATAATATATATTTCTCTTTTAGTTTGTAGCTTGTCTTCAAATGAGAAGTTCCAGCTGTTGCTAATCATTCCTTACCCAGTAGTCTGAGAAGGCTTTTTCCTCTTGCAGAAAGAGGTGTCTAGTCACTAACCAGTCTGCTTTAAATACTCCCAAGACTTTTTTTTTTTCTTTTAGTAACCATCTCCTTAAGAAGTAAGCAACCTTCTTTTCAGATTATGTATGCTGAATCTAAAATTCACGTTCATTTCATGATGTCAATTGTGAATTCAGGCTTCACATTGCCATAGATATCACAGGCTGGCACAACACTGGGCCTAACACTTCTCCCAAAACACAATCATCTAGCTGAGGCCTGTTTGGGATATTAACTGGCCTGTGTTCAACCCAGTTAACCCGTGCTCTGTGGGTCTTGAACAGCCACAGTCTTCCCTAGACTGCCAAGGGATGCAAAATATAAAGCCTTGAGTGCCATTTTCCCATGGAAAAGCCATAAGGGAATGGTATTTTTAAAGGAACTCCTAGGTTACATTTGTTATATTCTTAATAGTCAAATATTTTTTGGCCAAAATTTTGTATCTTTTCTTATATTTCCCTTTTGCTGACAGACTGAGCAGCCTGTGCATATGTGGGGCAGCCCAGCTGGCTTTTTTGAACTGGCATTACCTTAACCATGGCCATGGTAAGGCAAATAAAAATTCCTCTTGAGTGCAGATTAACCCAGTCTACATATTTGAGATAATCCATTCCCAATAAATGCTTCTAGATATCTAAAATTTCTATGACCTTGAAACAAATTTCATTATCCTTGTGTGATAAGAGCAAATAATTCTGCTATGTTTCAAATACAAAACCAAAACTTCTGTCACCCAGGATCTAGAGAAACCAGTGCTGACCTCCATCCCTCCTGATGTGCTACTAAAAATTTCCCTCTGGATAGTGATGATCTATACCAAGAGTTCATGTACAAAAGGAAGTATGAAACTACTTTAAAAGAAGCTGTTTTAACAGAGTCTTCAGCCCAGCGTGGAGAGGCAGTGCCATTTTTTATCCTCACCTGTACATGCTGAATATTTTCCAGGCCTTGCTGAAACAAAAGCCTACTTCCCATCTCCCATCTGGCCACTCTCCCCCACCATCAGAGGTGAAAATGACTTTTGTGAAACCACCCAAACTGATATTCCAAACTCTTGTCTGAGCAAAATTGTCATGGGAAGCTATCCTGACCTTGGTGTCAGGACAGCTTTTGGACATCTGGAATGGAAAAACAGCACTTGAACATTAACGTAGCACAGAATCTTTACTTTCTGCTGTAAAACCTGGCACAAGACTGGAGGAGTAGTAGCTGTAACTTCATCAGCCACCAAGTCTGGCAGAAAGGAGAGCTTTACCAAGATCAATGAAGTGTTTCAGATCAGGATTTATTCTGTAGGTCTGCTCAGAAGAGAGAAAAGGGAAGGTGCTCTCCCCTCTGCAAGTGCAGCATGTGAATTTTTGAGACCTATCATCTAAAGCTGATGGACTAAATTCAGTGTGTATGGACACTTTCTGAAAGACTGCCAAAGGCTTCAGAAATAGGAACATAAATTGAAGGTGAACAAAACTGCAATTGAATCTATCTCCAGCAAATATAATTAAGAAAATAACCTAGTGAATGAAAAATACATTGGACTTTTAGAAATCATGTCATTTTCAATAATACAAGAAAAGGGGTCCTAAGGCAGGAATTCCCAAATTAACTAGTGATAGAAGAACCACTTTGAAGTAAACAGTCTATCCCAGAGCCAAAGACTATTCCTGCCTTACCAGCAACAATAGCAGTATGTGGCAATAATGTTCACAGTCCCCTGAGCCATAGCACTGCTGTTTGCTCCTGGCACACCTTCAGCTTTTCCCACTTGGTCATAGTCCTGACAGCCACCCCCTGCTCTGCCTCTGGCTTCTCTACTACAACCTGATATATTTCATAAATTTTCATTTTTGCCTATTCCTCCTCATTTTTTCTTGTTCTATCTCTATTTATCTAAAGTTTCTGTCCATACTACTGGGATGGCACAAGCTTCCAGCCAAAGGTATCCTCTTTCCTCACTGTGGAATTATGGTAATCTAATAAACCATGAATGAAGAACTGTCTATTTTCCAATCAGTTTTATTCAGGATTCTTCTCCTTTGGAAAATTATCTCTTTGAAAGCACCAGTAAGTGAATGACTAGCAGGTATGTACTCAGTTTGCTGTACTGAATGTAATCGTGTCATGATCATTCATCCTTAGGCAACACAGTCCAGGGACAAATCCATCTTTATCCAACATAATGAAGTCCAGGAGAGACTTTGTTTGTATTGAGCACAATATCATTTATGTTTGAAACTTAAAAACCCCAAACAAATCGTCATTGATTATTTGCTACCAAGTGCATGGATACAGCAGCCTTGACTGAGAAAATGAAATAATTCAATCCTAGAATGAGCTGGGTTGGGAGGGACCTTAGAGATCATCAAGTACCAACCCTGCCACCCTGGACAGGGACACCTTTCAGCAGATTGCCCAGTCTCTTATCCCACCTCCCCTGAACACCTCCAGGGATGGGGCCATCTCCCATCACACCTCCATGTGTTACTGACTGGTGTTTAAGGAATAACACATCCTGGGTTTGATTTGTGTCTCCTGCTTGAAACAGTGGAGTGGTGTGTGCTGCTTTTGGCTAAAATCAGCACAGGGGAGGCACCTTTGCATCACCACGTCACAGCCCTGAGGGCTGTGCACGCTCAGTCCTGCCAGTGCAGATGCAGGCTGTGGGCTTAGTGCTTCTCCTGCCATCCATTGTCCATGACCTTATTGACCTGCACAGATCTTCACAGCCTCTGGGCACTTCCTATTCCACTCATTCATTAATTCTACAAATTATCTCCACTTTAAGTACCCTTTTATGGCAAGTATATTTTATGTTTTGAAGGGACCCATTTTTCAGTTTTCTCTTTTTGAGCAACCTGGTGTGACCTCATGGCTGTCCCAGCTTTGACTAGAGACCTTCTGAGGTCCTTTCCCACCCCAGTCATGCTATGATCCAAAAATCCTCTCCACTCCTTTTATTTTTTTCCCCACTCCAGCCATTTCTGACTGTTTATGGGTATAGGCACAAAATCTGTTTATTCTAATCAGCAGTCTTTCAACAAGATAACCATATCATATTGTTAAATATAAATCCCTAGTTCCTTTGATTTTAATTCATGGTACAGAAAGGAATTACCTCATGTAAGAAATAAGAAAATATATCTCATTGATGAGCAAGTAAAATTTTGAGTTTAGATTGCCTGGACCTTCTAACAAGCTAGTTTAAAATCCTCTTGGCTGTTCCACCTGTGATTTGACTGAAATATGAGCACTGTGTGTATGGTTTACCAGCTGAGGGTCAGTCTGTCAGTGGGGAATGGGGGGAGACTGAGCTCCAGTACGTCTCAGCCGGGTTACATCTTTCACAAACCTGTAAATCAGGACTTTTCCCAACATTCCTCAATCCCTGAAATGTCTGCTGTGCTATGACTGTAGCCTGCCAGAGCCATCCTGACCTGTCCTGCCTGTCACTCTCCAGCTTGCCACATTACTGAGATAATAGGGGGGGCAACATCTGCTCCTCTGCATCCTTCCAGGGCTCAAGGAGCAAGATGTGGTGATGAGATTATTAAAAAAATAGGACGAAAAAGGGAAAACAATGGTGCAAGGCACATGTTGGGATCTTTTGAGGATTGTGCAGCAGCTGAGGCCGGGGGATCTGGGGGATGAGTCATTTCAGGCAGACACAAACTTTCCCCAGCACTTCCCCACCTTACATGAAAGGAAAGGCAGTCGGAGCCAGACCATCTGGACAGCTCTGTGGGAGCAGAGCCTGCAGAGAGGATGGGGCCGCCCGCGATGCTGAGCTGGAAAGAAAGCAAAACAACTTGCTCTGCAGACCTTCCCCAGCTCACTCATCAGCAGCCTTCAGCTGATTTACACCAATGAGCACTTGCAGCAATTAACCCTTATTATCACTCTCCAAATGGAAAAGAAGGTCAAACCAAAGAAGAACAAAATATTATGAGAAGGGTGACATTAAATTAAATCTGTGATAGGGTTTCAGAGCCATTGCCATTGAAATCAAGGGAAATTTGCCACAGAACACACAGCATAGTTTGGAAAGTGCTGTAAGGGTTCGTAGTGTCCTACTGTTGTCACAGCACTGTACTATATTCACAAAGGGTTTAGAAGTTAAATTTTAAATAGAAATTCATAGAAGAGGCAACTAAACAAGCAAGATAATATGTCACCAGAAACAGGAGATGTGCAGAGCTTGACAATTTATATGAAAATCCCAAGACAACTTCCTCATTGATCAGATTTCTCTTGCTACACAAATCTTTCTCTGTGCAGATTACTGTGAAGCAGTCAAAATTAACATTTGTTCTTTTATTATTAGACTACAAAATTTCCAACATTCATAGCTTCCTCAGTTATCACTTTCCATTAGCTCCATTACCCAATCTAACTATTCTTTTTCCTACAATTATTTTGGTTTGAATTACCCAGCAGTAAAACATACAATGGAAAGAAACTGGCAATGGTTGTATAGAGCAATGCTATTTACTGAGGAATGTGTGGACCTATCTCATACTAAATACAGGCTAAAAAGAGGAAAAATGGCTTAAAATTTCTGTAAATGCTACCAAATATTTGACCATACCTGTTCCCACATGAAATATATTCTCTCCCACACCCCAATATTTATTGCCTGTGAAGACTATTAAGGAAAGATTTATTCTAGTTGAATAAACTAGGCAGTAGCTAAGATAGAAACTGCTGGATAAACCTATAAATTACTCTGTTTCTAAAATGACAAAGGACCTTTCCACCCAGCTTAATATATTGTAGAATTTCTGATACACAATTCCTGTATTAAGTTATTTCAAGCCTTACATGTAAGTAAAGGACTGTTGGTTTCATCAAAACTGTGATGCGTACTTGATGACACCAGGTCTGTTAATTTTAACTTTTGACATTCAGGCTTTATGAATTATGTCAGTATAATTTTTGAAATTGCAATGGAATGTGACAACCATCACTGTTTCCCTCTTATGGATTGCTGCAGAAGGTGACTGTGTCCACCTATACCCTTCCAAGTAGATTTGGAATCTCTTAAGTTAAAAAATTAATGGTGGAAAAAATGCTATATAAATAAAGAAATATTCTAGTTACCTCTGTAGTGATCAGTACTAAAAGGGTTTTAAGGTACGAGAAAGTTTTGGAGTTTTAAAACAAAGAGAATGAAGGGGTCAGAAAAAATATTAGAAATAACGTTTAGATTAAATGAATAATAAGACATTCATAAGAATGTATTTCTCAGAGAAATTATTAGTGGCTTCATATAAATTGTCTTTCCTTCTAACAGATATGTTAAGTTCTGATGTAGAGTGGGTCTCTGCTGTTCAATATATCAAGAAATAAAAGTTCAGGTATGTGCCCTGACAGAGGCAAATTTCTGTTGTCTCTAATTTGGCAGAAATGTAGGAAATGTAGATATAGCATAAACGCCTCACTGTGAAGCTGGAAATGGGTACACCTCAAATCCTAATTAGTTTATTGATTAGGTCTGTAAAGATGGTGTCCTGTTAACAAAAAGGATGTGTTATCCATCCTTTGCCCATTGTAGTGCTGTAGCCGTTCCAGCAAGTTTAGCATATAGATTTATACTCTTGTCTCTACAGTCCATTTATTAACAAGTAGCTCAGAGGATTTAGCTAACCCCCATCTGGTGACTTGAAAAGCAGAAGTGCAAAAATATCAAAGGAACAGAAATAAATATCGTTTTAACTGGTCTCCATCTGGCAATTTTAATAATGGAAATGCAAAGTTGTAAAATATGCCAGCTATCCAGGCTTTGCGCAAAAAAAGAAAAATTGTACTTAAAAAACATTTTACAAGTCAAGACAGGTTAGATAAGAGTTTAGCTGAGGGTCAGCAAACTTCAATATCACAGAAATCTGGGTCACAGTTTACCCTAGCATAGAAAAGCATATTTTCTCTTAAGTAATGGGACTTGCAGCACTTTCTTCTGGGTTGGAAACAGAGGCTGAACAAGGAGATTTCTAAAATACTTCCTTCTGCAACTGAGGATGTGACATTAATTTTAATTTTTTAAACAATTTTACATTTTCAAAAATGTTTTCTTTTAGTGTTTGGTAGATGAAAGGGTTAAGGTGGCTCAGGAAGAGTCAGATCTTGGGCTCATTTGAAAGAGTAAAAGAGAACAAACCCTCACTGACTACTTTTATTTGAATCTTACAAACCAGATTTGCATACTTCATTAGGAAACTTGGATGTTGGAATCATCAGTGCTACAACATTTAATGAGATATGTTTTCAAAGTCAGTCTAAAACCTTTGCACAGCAGGTTTGGAATGATCATGGTTTGCATTTTCCTTCTTTTTTTCCTTCTTCCCACTTCTCACTTTTGTTTTGTTTCACTTTGAATACTTCACAGTGTTTGTATTTTGAAAGCTGGCCTATTTTCCCTCACAAAGCAGATTCAGTTTGTGGTGTAAATGCTAAATCAGCATGTGTCAAACTTGTTAAACCTTTTTTATGCCAGGCCTTGAAGGACCTGATAAAATAAAGCTGTAAAGATATACATTTTAATAAAACATTATTCATGCACTGTTAGTCCACAAAATATTCTCATGTACTATATAGAAATGAAAAGCAGCATTTCTCTGGCCTAAAGCTAACTTTTTATTACTCCCTTGGTAATTTTCCTTCTTTAATACTACTTTATTTATTTATTTTACAATAAGCCTTCAGAAAAGGGGTAGCATCTTTCTCAACATTTTTGCATGTCGTTTTTTTTTCCCCCTGACCTTTTACATCATCTATAGAATAATTTAATAGGGATGTGGAAACCAGGCAGAGTAACTGCTGGAAGCAATATATGCTGATCAAAACCCAGAGAGAGCAGCTCTGTCGAGAACACAACTGTGGTTGTGTGGTTCAGACACTGGCTTGGGAGCCACGAGATCTGGGTTTTCTTCCTTATTCTGCCTAACCTCTCTGAATGATACCAGCTCTCTGTTTGCTCAGCAGGAATGATAATATTTACATTCTCTCATTCTTTTGTCTATTAAAATGATAGTGACTTGAGAATCCTACTGTCCTTTGTAGTGCTCTGACATGGTGCGGTTATTCCAGCTGATGTTTTTAGGTATAACCATCGGGTAAAAGTGCACATGAGGCACCCAAGCATCCTGCCCTCATGTGTGACTGCACTCCTGCAGGTCTGAGGAAGAAAGCCCTGAGACAAGGAGGGCTCCAGTGCTGGCCTGTAGGCAAAGCCAAGCCTTTGTGTGCTTAAGTACTGGAGCATGAGGTTTTACTTTTCATAAAATCATAGAATTATTTGGGTTGAGAGGGATCTTAAACACCAGCTGGTTTCAACCTTCCACTAGGCCAGGTTGCTCAAGACCCCATCCAAGATGGCCTTGAACACCTCCAGGGATAAGAAATCCCCAACATTTCACAATCTGCAAGTCCTTTAAAGCACTGGAATGTCTCAAGTGTCTTGGGAAAGCCTAGGGTAGGCTTTCCCAAGACACTCCCTGGAAGGCACACTATATTCAGTGATGTGGAATTATCTCTTGCTCTCATTCAAGGCATCTCTTTCATTAGTCTGGTTTTCTGCTCTTTGGACCATTTTCACAGTTGTGACTCACATTTTTCTGCCAGCCATTCATTCAGCTGTATCAGTGAACATGAACTCTGTGGTGCTCTCAAGGACATCATCAGATTTCCAGGCTTTGGGAATGTACAGAGCTATAGGACTTCCAAAATTTGATCTTCTTGATGTCTCATTCAGTGACTGGTTTTCCTATAAAGGGTCCTCTGTTAGAAGAGCAGCTACCACAGAGAATTCCAGCCCCACTAGACCTAAACTTCTTTCCACACTCGCTGCTTTGTGGAAATCAGTACAACTTCCATGGATATTTGCTTCCATTTGTCCTTGCAGACCGTGCTGCTGCTGACTGACTGAATGACTAATAGTCAAGATTAACATCTGGATTGATAAAGACTTCTTCAGGAAAAAGTAAAGAATTTCTCTTCTGAGGCAGTAACAACCAGTTGCTGTGCAAATATCAAGGAGTGTAACTGGGTTAACTACAAGACCATAGAAAACCACAGAAAACCACAAGGATTGAAGGAGATAATTATCTTTAATACAGCATGACAAAGTATAATTTTTTTCTTTTATGCAAAAAATGAGGTGCATGGAGCAAAAGGCAGAACTGCTGTAGGTAATGTAGTTCATCTCCTCCACTGTAGGCACTGGTAGCACAGAGCAGCTTATTCTTTCTTTTCTCCCCATGCCTGAGAGTATTTTTTCCTGTCTTGAAGGAGTCCCACTGTTCTTCCCTGCCTTCCACACCTGCTCTCTTCTTCTTTGCTGAGCTACAAAGTAAAACAATAAACATTCAAGGCACAAAAATTCACATTGTTTGGCTCCCAGTACTCAGAAACAGACAAACTGAGAAGGAAGAGAACTTTTTCTAACTGAGCCTTGAGTTCCTCCTTCAGCAGATGAACTGCTCAAATATAAAAGTTTAATCCATATTCTGTCATATTTAGAGGTGATTTGGGCTGAGGATTTCAGTGGGATTCTTGCCAAAAGAGCAGGCAAGCAAGGAGTGCTGGCTGCTTGTGCAAAAGGGAGTAGGAAACAGTCCCAGAGTTTGGGAGGTGAGTTTTGCTGCACTGGCATGCTGGGAGATTAATGCAAGCCACTTAGCATCTCCTTCCTCCCCCCTTGCTGTGCCCTAGGTTCAGGAGGAACAATGACATTTTTCTCCTTTGTGCTGATTTGAAAGCTACTGATGAAAACTGCTACTTAAGGGTTAGTTAGAAATGTACAGAGGAAATTCTTGGAGGGGAAAAAAAAAAAAGAACAGTAAATATGCCTTTCAGTCCAAATGTATATGGCTTTTTTAAGGCAGAAAAAAAAGTGCCTTTCTCAGAAAAACGATGTTTGCAGGAAAAAAAAAAATAATTTTCACTTCACTATTTTTTTTTTCTCTTCCAACTGCAAGAACATGTATGGAAAATTCCTGGCAAGTTCTGAAAACAAATTAATTCCTTGTTTTGCTAAACATATATTTATACAATGCTTATACAATTCACAAGCAAAGATGTTCTTAAAAGGAAAGACGGGTTGATTTACCATATCCCTGGCAGTGGAGCTGTTATTACCTTTGCTGCTGCTCAGAGAAATCTCAACAGGTCATAATGTTCCACTGTGTGTCTTAGACCTGGAGGAGCAAGGGAATTCTCATTCATTTAAAGATACTGCAGTACTGCCTCCATAAATCCACTCAATGGGACAAGATGTAGGCCTAGCTCGATGAGGCAAAGATAGTGTTTTATACCAAGTTTTCAAGCTTCATTCTAAATAGTCATTGATTTTGTGGGTATACATCAGATTTTTATGTTCTTCTGGATATCATTGTCTACAATTTCATCCTTTACTTTACAAAGAGCACCAATTGACTGGTACCCAGATTACATCCTACAACATCCATCTACTGTGGATTAGGATCTTGCTATAAAGCAATAAAGCACTTTTATTTCATATAAAGAATGATTTATACTGAAGTAAATGCCTTAAGTGTAACACATCCACACTGGGTAATGTTATCACAGCATATATTTCTTCTCTAAGAGTTAACCTACAATCCAACTTGCTTTGCAATGAATGTTTGCATAATGTAAAACAGCCACTTTGATACTAATAGAAATAAATGGCTGAAAGAACACAAAAAATGGAGAGCTTTTGCTTACTATTTAAATGCTTTCAAATATCAGTGCTGTGTGAAATTCTAATACACTCTCTGCAACAGTCAGACAGTAAAATGGTTCAAAGATTAGAAAAATCACTTAAAAATGTAATTAATACAGGAGCACAATTCTCTGTGGTTTGTAAGATATGATGCATTTAGTGTAGCAAATAAAACATAGCATAGGACAGTCATCCACACACATTATACTTCTAATCCATTAAAATATGTACATAGATTTACTGTATTTGCCTTACAAACTTTGTATTTTCTGCTCTGGATTTTGAAGAGTGACGTTTAATTTAATTTTACAGCTTCTTTGCTGTCATTGAGGTTTTTTAGTTAATTTCTTCAGAAAATTCATAGTTTTAAGCTGACAGTAATAAACCTGGAAATTAAATATGTAGGAATATGTCCTAAAAATGTTTATATTCTTCATGATTTATAGTATAACGAGTAGAAAGGGACAAGAGGATGTTGTCTAGCTGAACCTTCTACTCAGTCAAGTTCAAGTATACTTTTCCATGGACAGTGTCCTGGTTTTGGTGCCTAAATCTTCATACTGATATTTGATTAAAGGTTCAAGACTAGAGAGATGCTCTTGCTTTCAGCAGTCAGCTGTATCCTGAGCAAATCTGTGCATTGATGCTTTGAAATGATGGTGTGTTTCCTCAGGGATCTCAGCTTCTGAAGCCATTATTGTGTTTCTGTCTGCTTCATGAAAGTTTTGTCATGAGACAGTGTTGTTTTGCTCATTTCAGAGGAACTCGATTTTTAAGGATTTCAAAATTGTCAGCACTTCTGAAAGTTTGACAGTTGCCTGAAGTTACTCTGCATAAACACTAAGATGCTTCCACAGTTAATACACTAAAAACTTCAGGTCAAGGCAAAAAATTTTTTGTGAGAAATCTAGAGCAATCTGGAAACTTGCTTTATAAACCTTGTATTTCTATTTTCCAGTTCTGTGCAGTGGTCTTAATATTTTCCATACCTCTGTATTCTATAATCTAATTTCTGAGTCCAGTAAGGAAAAGAAGAACGAAAATTCTGAAAATGGTAGTTTCTACAGTTCTCCTAGCTCTTGCACAAGAGTATTGTTATGAGACCAACGAAGATGCTGTGTCCCAAAGTTAAAAAAAAATCACACTGCAGGCTTTCACAATATCAATAAAGATGAAAGCCTCCATAAACTTTATTGAATCTGAGTTTTCAGACTTTGAAGACATTTATTCAGGCCAAATAATTCTCCTAAAGAGAGTGCCTGGCCAGAGTGATGAACAATATGAAGTAGATAATTGAGGATTAAGCCTGAAAGCACACTCAGAAGCCTAATTCCTTTTCATTGGACACCATGGAGACTTAAAAGGATAATATTTAAGACAACTGATAAGTCAGCAAAGAGGAAGAAAATTAATGATGGGAAAGAAATTAGAAAATAAATGGTGTTTGGGAAACCACAAATAATTACATATTTAGAGCTGCTCTTTGGGACTTAATATATCAGTGTTAAGAGCGTGGTGACAAAGTGCTGGGGTGTTAGTAAGGAGTGGAGTTAAAGGGGAGCAGACACAGACTCTACATGGCAGAGCTAGTCCTGCCTAGGGAAGAGCTCCTGATCAGCAGCACCGAGGCAGCTGAGAGCCTTTGTGCTCACAGCCTTGTGCTGCTTCTGCTGCCCAACACTGTGAAAACCCTGAGGAGCTGAACCTGCTGTGAGCAGGACCTTGGGAGGACGAGGTCCCTTCTAGCCTGAATTAACACATGAACCTAAGATGCCAAGGGAAAACTGCCTTGGACATCACCGTTTGACACAAGGCTGGGACACACATATGAGGACTAAAAGCCTACCTGGAGTTGCACCTGAAAGAGGAACAGGAGACAGGGGCTAAGGCAGACCAAAAGTGGCCACTTTTACTCTTTCTAACCATTTAAGTGCTTTCAGACCTTAATTATAACATGCTCAATCTGACGCTAATTCTGTGTGAGCTGCTGCGGAGTGGGTGAACAATACTTTCCATTAAGGTGTCGGGGTCAATGATATGGATAATTAGCTAGCTCTGTGGTTCAATACATTAATTTCCTCTGAAGTAGTAGTAAAACATATGTTGACTCTTGGTAACCTCGGTGTAGGTGTTGCAACCTTGTAATGGATGTGGATGCAATAACCTGCTTGAGCTTGTCTACTTGAGACGAGGTGTTTTCTTAAGTGATGATGATGAATGCTGCTCTTCTAGGGAGTCAGGGAATGTCATTAAACCAGCTAATATTTTGCTGCCCTCCCATGCAGAGCTGGTATTGCTAAAGGGCAGCAGTGCTGTCAAATCCTTATAGGCTTGAGCATGGAATAAAGCAGAGAGAAAACAGGACGAAAAAAGTAGATAAAGGGCCTAAGGTGAATTCAAGCCTAATACACAGTACGTTAAGTTGTTTTGTTTGCTTGCTTTTTTCCCTTTCTCAGTAAAAGTAGTTCAATAGTTATGGGGTTTTTTTTTCAGCAGCAGAACCCCCCTCAACCCTCTCCACTCTCCTCAGTCACTAACAGAGTTCATTGTCTATCAATAAAAGCATTTCAGATCTCTCTAGACCTGGAGACACCAGGCAGAGTTATTAGTTCTTCTCCAGCTTATTCCAAGGTGCCAGAGTTCAAAATGAAAATGGACAGATTGCTGATAGCCATGCCAGAGCCAGGGAACTGCACAGATCCGTCCCTGCATCAGTTTCTGCAAATATATAAACACAAACCAGCACATCCAAGGATATAAAATTGAGAACAAATGCCTTTGCAAAGCATTTTTGTCTATGACAGGCCCTTAGAAACTAGAGGGCAAATTCTCTGCTGATGTAATTAGCACAGTGTTGTTAAACTCCATGGACCTGTACCAGTTTAGAGACACATGAGATTTGACCCCATTACTTTATTTAGTGACACTTGCAGTAATTTCAAATTGTCAAGTCTGCACCACTATATTCCAACAAGTAACACCTTTAAACTCTGCTAATAACTTTTCCTCATCTAAAAGTTCTGCAAGCAATTGTCTTTCTTTTATGATAAAACTTAAACGTTGAAAGAAGATGATCTTTGAGTTTTCTGTGCAGCAGTTTATATCCCAAAGAACACCAACACAGTTTAGAGACTCTGACTCACAATTATTCACTTTGTGATGGTGACTGCTGGTGGGAGAACAAACATTTTATTGAGATATGAAACAAATACATTTAGATAGGAAATACAAACAGTGAGGTTTCTCTCCTTGACATTCTTAGCAGGTGGGAAAAGGTTCCTTCATCTTACAAATTCACAAAATTCAACAAAACCCAGCCATGCTGTGTTATATTTTGTGACTGTAGGAGAATGGCTTTCTTCTCTGATGACTTGGAAGACAACATCTGTCATGAGGAATCACTGGTGTCTTGATGCATAGAAGCATATTTTTGGCTTGTCCAGCAGGTAACACCTTGGCTGTTTCAAAAGACACAGTAAATTCACATCTGATGCTGCATAGGCTCATCTGTACACTCATCTCCTGGGCTGCATCAAAAGTGTGACCAGCAGGGAAGGGAAGGGAAGGGAAGGGAACTCTCCCCCTCTGCTCTGGTCTCATGACACCCCCCCTGCAGTGCTGCATCCAGCTCTCACACTTACAACACAGGAAGGACATGGACCTGTTGGAATGGGTCCAGAGGAGGCCACGAAGAGGATGATAAGGATGGAGAGCCTCTCCTATGCAGACAGGATGGGAGAGGTGGGGCTGTTCACCCTGGAGAAGAAAAGTCTCCCTGGAGACCCCACTGCATCAGCTTTGTACATGGACACAAGAGTGAAAGGACAAGGGTTTGGACTGTAAGAGGGGAGGTGTAATTTAGGTGTTAGGAGGGAATTCTTTCTTGTGAGGGTGGGGAGGCACAGGTTATCCAGAGAAGCTATGTTTGTCCCATCCCTGGGAGTGTTCAAGGATGGGTTGGACAGGGCTTGGAGCAAAGTGATGCAGTGGAAGGTGTCCCTGCCCATGGCAGGGGGGTTGGAACCAGATGATGTTTAAGGTCTCTTCCAACCCAAACCATTCTGTGATTCTGTGAATCTGTGCATTTCCCTGAGCAGGGGAATGTGCTACTGTTAGGTAAAACCTCTTTCTCCAAAAGAGAGTTGCTAATTTAAAAGGAGCAAAGTGGAATGGATCACGTGTCTGCAAGGGAGGAATGGCCCAGTGTAGACTCTGCTGGCTAATAATGGTACTGAGGAGATGAAAACCCTTTAACAGAATACAAACCTCTATTCTACAGAGATCTGAAACACTCTTATGGACTTAAAAACGTACTGCCTATTTGTGAGTGCTGATGTATTGCCCTTCTGATGTACACAGTCCTGTCTCCAAGCCAAACTTCTCTAAATGGCAGGTAACCTAAAAAAAATTCCAATTAGAGATATTCTGGGATTTAATTTCCCTTATTGCTTTGAATGGCACAAGTGGTGTTCTGTGCTTATGTGATCTTGAACTGTAAGATGAAATACACTCAGATGTAATAATGAAATATCATTATTTTTGAAAGCTTTTTAATATTCCCCACTCATCTCTAACCATTCTGGTCATTCAGTTCCTCTGTAATAGGGAAACAATACAAATTTAGGCTTCCGTACTTCTGCTAAAGCATGACCCAAATTCATATAATAACACAAGTTAAACCCCAATAAAATCCTTTGACTTTACCTAAAAACATTTTAAAGTGTTATTGTGGACTCCTTTCTTTCATGCTCAGTTTCACCACTGGGCAAGGCTGAAGAAGCCCTTCCTATGTCCTATGCACAGTGACCTAGAACTTGAAATCAGAAAATCTTAGAATATGTTGAATTGGAAGGAACTCATCAGGATAATCAAGTCCAACTCCTGACCCAGTGCAGGGCATCCCAAGAATCACACCCTAATTAAACTTCATGTGGTTGGTGATTGCTCATCTTTCTAGTTTGTCAAGGTCTCCTAGTTTGCTAGCTAGCCTAGCCAGCACTGTGAATAAGTATTTCAAGATATCCTTGCTATCATTTTTCTCACATAGTGCTGGCAGAAATTCCTCTGAATAATCTTTAACTGGAGAAAATGTTTGTTTCATCCTGCTTATCCATTGTGCACATCATTAGCAGATGCATTCAGTCCATGACTCTGAATGGTGAACCTTTGTGCTCTATTGTGATAATGTATTGGAGAAATAAGGAAAAATGTATGGATGGAACATCTAGGGGTCATTCTTTCACCCCAGGCAGGATTAGCTCTCTCTGAACTTATCTTAACATATGTTTATCTAAACCACTCTTAAGGTCTTTGGTGGAGGAGATTCAGAATCTTCTCAGGCAACCTGTTTAAGTCCTTAATTGTTTTTACCACTAAAAAGTTCTTGCAATGTCTCCCTTTCTGCAATTTAGAGCACATTATTTCTTGTCACATAGAAAATGGGTACCTGTAACAATTCAATCTTCTCCCCTTTTTATGTATTTGTAGACTGCTAATCTTGTCTCTATTTGGTCTTTTCTCTTGAGGGAGCAATCTCAACTCTGATTTCTAATAGGTCACCTTTCTACACCCCTAATCACTCTGCTCTCCTGTTACCTGATGCAAATATTTCTTGAAATGCAAACTGCAGAGGGAACACCACGCTCCAGCTACGACCTCATTCATGCCAAATAGAGCAGAAAGATTATGTCATGTATCTTACAGAGATTATTTCTGCTTGTACATCCCCTAATAGTATTTGGCTTTTCTGCAAAAGTGTCACTTTGCTGATAGTATTAATTTCAGAGAGCCTCTCTTATATTATTCTCCACCACTGCTCTTTTCCGGCAGAGCTGCTGATTAGCCAGTTGTTCCCTAAAGTCATCTTAGATGTTTCAAACTGAATCTGCAAATTGTTGAACTCATTTGAAATTCTCACCCTCCCAACTGGTGGGGCCTCTTTTCAGTGACTTGGCATATCCTCTCCTAATAAATGCCCTTTATTTTCTTTCATAATTCTTGAGTACAAATTTCCAACCATTTCCTTGTCCATTTTATAGGAGTTTAATCCAGCCAATCTTTTCTTTCTTATTACAAAGGTGTCAGGTGAAACGTTGTCAGACACCTCACTGAAGTGGAGACTTAGAGCATCTACTGATTCTGCCCTATCTACAGACCTGCTACCCTCCCAAAGGAGGAAGTTGGTTTGCCAGGATTTCTTTCTGATTGTGCTGGGCCTGGAGTTCATCTCCCCCCAGCTGCCCTGGCAGTGCTCTGGTACCCAGCAGGGTGCTGATAAAGCCCCAGTGTTTGGGAGCTGCTGGGCAGAGCTGGCACAGCACCAGCGCTGCCCCTCCAACATTCCCCCTTCACCTGCAGCCTGGGGGTGCACAAGGTCCTGTGAGGGGACACAGCCTGACCCAAACTGTCCAAAGGGACATTCCATGTGATGTCTGCTCAGCAGTAAAATCTCAGACAAACAGAGGAGGAGGGAAATTCATTATTATGATATTTGTCTCCGAGATGGGCTTCCCAGGAAGTGGCTGGGCTGATGGGAATTGGACAATAAATATTTTGCTTTCCTTTGCTTCCATGCACAGCCTTTGATTTTGCTTTATTAAACTACCTTTCTATTGAGCTGTGAGGGGTCTTTTTCCATCTTATTCCCCCTCCCCCTTGTATCCTGCTGAGGAGGGGGTGACAGGGAAGTTTGTTGGGCACCTGCATTCAGCCAAGGTCAACACACCACACTGACAAATCCATGTTGGCTGTCACTCATCTTTTTGTTATCTCCTAGGGGCTTACAAATTGTTTGCTTGATTATTTGCTCCTGGATTTTTCTAGGAATTGAAGTTAAGCTGACAAATCCATCCTCTTTCCCCCTTTTTTAAAAATAGTCTCAATAATTGCACTTTTCCAGTATTCTGGACACCCTCTCCCATAAGCTCTCTCAGATAACCAGTAACAGCTCTGAGATTGTCCCAACAGCTCTTTTTCTCTGATAGTGCTCACCTTGGGGTGTATTTCCTAAGGCTCAGTGGCCATGAAAATACATAACTAATATAAGCACTGATCTTACTTAGTATCTGTTTTTCTCATTTGTTCATGCTTTTAATTGCTTTGCATATTTCGTTACATCAATCTGTTTAATGAAGGCAGAAGCTAAAGTGGCAGTAGACACTTGTGTTTCTGTCCATAGATTTCCCACTCAGATTGGCAGCAGAAAAAAATCTATTTTTACTCTTCTCGAGTTCTCCAAATTTTGAACAGTTTAGTCTCATGCTGGATTCTGTCTTTGACCTGGATATTTCTGATTTAGCCCATGATTACTTTGTGTTGTTTTTTTAATAGCCTCCCATGAGGTCTCTGACAAAAGCTTTTGAAAAAACCGAATGGGTTATGTCAGTTGTGTTTTTAGTAATCTGGCGCGACGATGTTATAAACACTCATCTGCCACATTTAAATGAGGAGTTAAGGCATTTCAGGCACTGATATATTTCCATTTGATATCAAAAGGCATTTCTGATCACACAGATCTTCAAACATTTATTTATATTTACTTTTAATAAGCACCATAAAACCTGTTTCAACAAGAAGCAATTTAATTGCATCATTGCATTTGATCAGATGAGCATCCTGTTCATTATAAAGCCTACCCTATAAATAAACATAGAAAATACAAATTAAACTTCCTCGTTAAAATGCACCCAACTTAACATCTCAATTCTTTCTTTACGTGTTGTGAACTGAATTTTTCTCTGGCATAATGTACATGCTGAAATGTTGTGATGCATATTTACATAAAAATCCCACTAATACATTGCCTGACTAGGAATGTGCCCCCATTTCAGCCATCAGCATTACTACACTGATGTAAAACACTTGCACTCCAGCAAAGCTGATGAGACAGCTGAGAACTGGAAGAGAACATAAAACAAGAGCTCCATTTTGCTTATAAAATAGACATTTTCATTCAGTCCAATTTTTCCAGGAATATGTCAGTCCAAATTTGCAAATTTTGAGTTATTGACCTTTGTATCCCCAAAGGACTAAATAATTTTTAGCATTCCGGTGCACTTAGACCTTATCAGTTGCAAGAGTTAGTATTAAAACATTTTGCATTTTTTGCTCTCTAAACTGCGTGGATTGTGTAGGAAAGCCCAAACAGCACAAATCTACTCTTTCCAATAGCTGTTAATGATGTGGAGTGAATACAGGAGTGGGACACTAAACTAATCAGTGGTATTGGACATTGGTGAGTAGAAACCACTGTATTAGTGCCTAAACTGAGCAGTGATCCATGTCTTCTAATTCTGGGAGATAGTTATATTAAATTGATTTGAAAATAAGTGGATAGAATCATTATGCCTACATTTATAGCTAAGCTGATGGAAATCAGATGGATTTCAGTTTTGCAATGCACCTCATAAATTGATGCTGAAAATCCCAATAGAGACCTCACTGCCTGCTTTCTGTCCACCCAATAAACTGTGGTTATTGGATCATGATGGCATTTGTTCTGAGATGTATTAAAATGAATTGATATAAACCTACACAAAAAAAGGATGCTGAAGCAACTTGGAGATGCAGGAAGCTGTAGAGCTTATCATCAACTGATGTGTGTTCCCAGGAAGGATTGCCATGGAGCTATGGATATCTGCTGAAAACATGGTTTCTCAAAAAGCAAATTCAAAGCCATGCAGGATTGCCTAGGATTAATTCTGGAAAATGCCTTCCTTTTATAAAAGTAACTTCCAGAACAGAATAAAGCACTCAGAGAGTTCATGAGACAAGCAAAAAAAATGGGACACAGTAAGGCATGAAGTTCTGCCCTTGTGGCAAACACAAGGTTTATTTCTGAGACATCAAGAGACACTCCTCACCAAGTGAGTCACTGGGAATACCTTACTACAAACTCCTAGGTAATGAATTAATGTGTTTATTAGGTAATTTCACCTGAATTTCCTGTCATAGAAAAGCCTACATGGTAAAAATAATAATGACAATAGGTGCAAATAACAAGAAGTAAATCATTACAACAAATAAGTTTTCCCTTAAGAGCCAGTGCTAAATTTTTGTTGCTTGTATCAGCTTCCAACAGAGGCCTATGCAATATCCAACTCACAGCTGAAGAAACAGTGATTTAATAAATAATAGAAGTGAGGCTACAGATCCACAGAAATTCAAGAGAGCCTTAAACCCCTGAAATAATAAATGTCCTACTGGCATCAATGTGACTTAGGAACTCAGTGCCCTTGGGAAAAGAAATGTCTTTAATGGATTTTTTTTTTTTTTATCTCAAGAAATATTTTCCCAAATAATACTTTGAAGCTTTTCCTCAATATGTATGGCCAGAAAAGAAGAATTTATTGAATTTTAGAACTTCTAATTTAAGCTTTGATTTATTTTAATATAAGCAATAATTAAAAGTCTTCCAGGCAAACAGTTTTTCTGTTACTTCTAGGCAGTCAACATTCAAGTATTGTGATTGTCAAAGCAGGAGAGAAATCAATCTTTATCTCTGATAGAGGTTTCTTTTAATATAAGTGGCTATTAAAATTGTCTACACTTTCTGCCCCTATATCCATCTCCTTCTTCTGGAACGTGTGCTGCCTGTGGATGATTTAGCAGCTGTACCCTTGTCCAAATTCCTGCATTTCCTTGGGCTTAAACCTGGCAGTTCCTGGGTCCATGCAAAGAGCAGCTTCTTGGCCCAGACTCCTTCCTGCTGCTCCATATATACAGAAACTCCTCGTATTCTTTTAGCACCATTCATATTGAAGTTGTCACGATTCTGTAATTTTGATTCCTGTGATATCTACAGTGCTAGTGCCACATCATATATGTCAATTCATTAAGCCTGGCAAGACAATAAGTTTCCAGCTCTGGAGCTGCTGAATGACAACGGGGCTGTCCAGCTGTTTATGGTGAGGAACCCCTGAAGTAGTGTGCATACCAGAAACAGCATTGGTATGAACCAACTGTTTTCCAAATTAGCTGAAATGCTGAGCTAATCTGTCCTCTAATCCAATAAAAATATGTATTTTCAATAAGAGGACACCGAGAAACTCTTATTAGTTTAACCACATGCATCAGACAGCATCTCCCTCATTAGCAGTTTGGTATAACAGACGTAAAAGTCACTGGAACAGAACATGTTTACAGAATAAATATCTCCCACTTTGAAAATAAATATCTTGGCTTTGGCTCAGCATTTATTTAGCAGTGGGAAACTGCTGTCCTGTGACAGTGTTCCATTTCATTGACATTATCTCCTAATGATGTTATAAGTGGGGATAAGTTAACCTCAGAAGTTTCAGAGGTTCAATTTTCATTAGGATAAGCATCTAAAAACTTTGAAAACTTATGGACTGTTATTCCAACTCTGATTGTTTCTCCTATTTTCTGGTAAGTGCTGGTCTTTCTTGGTCCTAACCTCCTAAAAATCTTCCCCAGGTAATTTCTCTGTCCCTGTTTCCCACCAGAAATTGTGGCTGGTGTGGCTCTGTGAGATCCTGCACAGGTTTGCTCTGCTGAGGGCACTACATTTCCTTGACTTTTTCAGCGAAATGAATAAGATCACAAAAGTACTTTCTCTCAATAACCTTCAGTCTGAGGCCACAGCACAGCCATTTCCTGCAGCACACATGGCTGGTGACACACACAGATGGCCCAGGGTTGATGCCTTGGTTTCAGGCATTCAGCGTAAACACATCATTTATGTTCCCTTTGCAACCACAGGAGGAGTCAGCTGATGCTGGAAGGGACTTGAATTTACCTGACCTTGATGGAGTTTTTCTGGAAACGTTTTGTCCTTGTTTTCACACTTCCTTTGCAGTTAAGTTCATCTGCCCCTGGTGTTTCCAAGAATCATTTCCTTTCCTGTGAGCCTACCTAAGTAGAATCACTTTTTAAAAAAATTTGTGGGTTTTTTTTGTTAGAATCAAGGAAGACAGCCTTGAAACTACCTGCAAGTCTGATACCTGTGAACAGTGGGTTTCTCCCCCTTCCTCTAACTGATGACTTAACCTGAGTTTTTCCCCCATCATGGTACCCTTACAGTATATACTTACAGTGTATACTTCTATTTTGAAGCATATTTCAGAAGTTATATCCCAGCTGCTGCTTTTCCTCTTATTTCAAGTCTTCTTTCAAACTGCCCATTTCAAGTGTCTATGTCCTAGCTAAGTTTACTCACTATTATTTTTGTCACGAATCAGAAGTAAATTATGTTTAAGCAAGACTGGTAACTTAAAGTGTCTCAGTTCTTAAGGTTCCAACTTGTGAAATCTTACAATTGATCAGCACCTCTAATCCTGAGCAGCAAACCTATCAAAGAGTCTCAAACTGTCTACCCCAGCCAGGGGCAGAGGGAGCATTAAAAATACAGGGATCTTTCAGGAAAATTAGTCTACAAAACTACTCCTTCATTTCTCCTAAAAGTTTTTGTCTCGCACAGACATTTCATTCATCAGAATGCATGCATTAATCAAAATAAACAGCTTGTGGATGGGGCACACTGACATAATAGATGTACTTAACTCCAATTAAACCGAGCAGTGGGCACTGTAACCTCTCTCTGCCGGTGCTGCAGCAGCGCATACAAATTATGTGAGGCAGGTTTGCTGCTGACCATTCAGTACAGCCTGGGCACTTAACATCATCTCAGGGACCAGGACACCTGGGCTTTATCATTTGAAAGGGAAAATCTTAAAGAAAATGAAGGAAAAGGGTTAAAATTCAATGTTTAAGATCTGCAAATAAGAGTGTGTACCTTGAAAGTCGAAGACATAAGTGTTACCTTCCAATCTTTCTGATGCCTACAGATTTATAATGCTATTGCCAAGTCCTGTGATTTAAAGTGAGTAATGTAAAAACAGAAAATAAATTGTCTTTTATTAAAACTATGAATTTTTAGGTCCATAAAACCTTGAAGAAAAGCATGAAGATGTGATTTGAGTGTGCGCTATAAATTCAAAAAACAATGAAAAAGTGAATCTTATATTTTCTCTTTAAGTCTTAGGTTCAATAAGATGCAACAAAAAGAATAACATTATGTCTGTATATAATATAATAGATGTCCATAAGAATGAGACATTATTGGCCTGGTATATGATCTGAGCTTTGTCAAACTCTGAGACCTTTCCGCAGACTGATAACATCCTATTATTTTTATTGAAACAGTTATTTTTTCTATTACCTCACCTCCATCTCTCATGTTTACTGTGAAATGTGGTCTTCTTCAGGAATAAAGATTCATATACCTGTGGTTATTTTATCATTTATATGCATTTCTATCATCCCTTGTTTTAATCTCTGTTTTAGGGGCTGTTCTGTTTGCTACATGGCATTGATTTTTGAATTAAGCTCAGCAAAAAGTGTTACTACATCAACTATATCTTTGAATATTTGAATATATTTGTTTGCTTAAACATTTGCTTAGTCAGACAGCTCTGAGGATTTGTTTTAAGTACAATGCTTGCAATTGACAGATGACTTTTCTCTTGGTGGATTCTAATTGCTTGTAGCCCAGTTGGAAAATGTTATTATATAGATTGATTTTTTTTTCTTAAACTAAGAATCAGTATTTTAAAAAATAAAACAGGAATTAATACTTCATAAACCAGTGTTCAATCTGCAAACCCAGTTGGAAGTAATGGAACTATACATTTAAAATTATGCCTGCAAGAGTCAGAATTTTTTGATATGTACCTCTTACCCGTAATACTTCAGATCCAGTGTTATAGCTATAATGAAATTCTTAGTTGCAATGCCCTGAAGAGCATATTGAAATAGTAATGAAAACAATAAGAACAGTAACAATATGGAACATACTCTTTTCAATAGGGAAAGAATACCAAAGGGCTTTCCTGTATCTGCAAACCTCTCCCTTTGGTCCCATGTCGCTCTCCATATGATCTTTAATAATTTGAGTGTGGTGATTGTGAAGAGTATTAAAAAATTATTGTTACACAGGAGAAATTACAGTGTGAAAATAAGGTGATAAGGTGCTTGCAACAACATGCAACCCTTTGCTGAGAAACCTTTGCTATTCCTCATGTTGATATTGCCTTTACAGAGGTCAGCATAACAATAGTTGCTTTGATTTTTTTAATACACACACACTGTTCCGTGTAAGTACATATTGATTTCAACAATACTAGAAAATTCTGATCTTAATCAAGAGCATGCAACAGAAACATTACAAATGACCCAGCAGTAACTAAATAAATAAACTTTACTGCTCTTTGCTATCTCAAAAATCTACATATGCGTTTCATCCCCCAATTTCAGAAACAGAGAAAACAGAGAAAGTTCCAAACAAAAATTTGCATCAAATAACAAGACAGAACACATTTAGATTCTATGTGGAAACACGCAGGAGAAAACAAACACTGTTGTCTCTGTTTCAAAAACCAGCAGCTTGATTTTCCTATAAACACTAATCACATACATATTAGGTTATTATATTGGAAGCAGAGACTCCTGGAATAGTTTATCTTGGTTGCACATTTCCTTACTTAAATAGGAAGCATTCCTTTAGGCTAACCAGAGTTGGAAATATCAGACTCCTTTTAAGAGCTTTTATGGGGTGGTGGGAAGGTATGAGAAAGGTACTGAAAGTTCACAGTCACTAGCAAATCTTGGGAGCTATATCACACAGACAAACTGTATTCTTTATCCCTCTCTATTCTATAAAATGAAGGACAAGTATTTAGTTTTTCCTGAGTTTTTTTAGCTACTGCAGAAAGTATGCTTGAGGTTGCTACAGGTATGCAGAGAAAGGGTGTCTGTCATTTATTGAGGTTTCAGTGCCAGCCTGCAGTTTTTAACAAAGGGATATGGCACCTTTCATAGACCCTGAGTCTAAATAGGAATAAAAAGGGATTTAGTGACTCTGGGACCCATAGCAACCAATGCTGAACAGCATCTGCTATATCAGGTAGCACACATGACACCTTCACCAATTCTAACCTAACTAAGGATGGATGAAGAGACAGGCAGGTGACAGTGCTATCCTCTTCCACTCTGTCACAGGGGCTACAAAGAAACTGTCATGCACAGGCAAACCTTCTGACTAATGCTCCCATTGCCTATTTGCATTTCTGATCCACACTACTCAGATTGGTTTTACTGCATCAAAGTTACTCTGATTGCATGTTCTGCTGAAGAAACAGCAGCTGTTTCAGATCTGAAGTAATTAAAGGTGCAAAGACTTCAAGTGGAAATGTCCACTGGAGGAATGAAAGCTGAACATAGCAGGAAAAAAAAAAAAAAAACTTCAATTTGAAATTATCATGAGTGATTGTCACCTTCAATGACTATATTTGCTCTGTTTACATTCAATCCAAATTCTTTGCTTCATCTTCTAAGGCACTGAGCATCACTAAAATCAATGAGACTGAAGGTGTTGGAGAGATATTTTTACAGGGCATGTAGTAACAGAACAAGGCAGAATGGTTTCAAACTGAAAGAGGGTATGTTTAGGTTAGGTTAGGAAGGAATTATTCATCATGAGGGTGGAAGCACTGGAAGAGGTTGATCAGAGGAGTGGTGGGTGCACCATTCTTGGGAGTGTTCAAGGTCAGGCTGGATGGGGCTTGGAGAATCCTGGTTTTATGGAAGGTGTCCCTGCACATCACAGGAGAGTTGGAACTGGGTGATTTGAGATCCTTTCCAACCCAAACCATTTTAGGATGATTCTATGATGGTGACATTAAGGAAGTTATTAACTTCCTGTGGGATCAGCTCTAAGGGCTGAGATAATAGCAAAGGAAAAAAGCTTTTAGTTTTATCACGTTGCTGACACTGTACAGGAGGTGCAGATACCATTAATTTCTCCCTGTAATACTCCCTGTTTCCTCCTCTACCTGTGGTATTTTTCATCTTCATCTGAGCCATACTTAGTGAAAGGCAAGACTCATCCTGGATCACTGTGTTACAAGTCATAATCACCTATGATTCCTTGAGCAGAACATTTTGCATTTGCAGGTGAGTCATTGTGTTCACATCCAAAAGTGCTGCCCATGAAGAAAAATCCCTTGTGCCAGGCACAAACACTAAAATAAAGCCCTTTCATTTAAATTTACAACTTGTGTGGGTAAGACAGATCAGACCTAGGAGAAAAATAGGAAAATTTAATATTGGATGAATTCCACTTTGTGCTGATGGTAGATTTTTGGTTGGGGATTGTCTTCTTCAATCCAGAAAGGAGGCCATCCTCTGTCCCTTATCTTAATGTGGCTTGAGAAAAACTTGAACATTATCCTAGGTAACTAAACTACACAGAAGGAGGATATGTTGCTCTTGCAATGACAATTAAATTCTTTCTGCAAGGATATTCCTGTCCAATTTTCAACCAGTTTTAGGCTTCTTTAAATCCACAGTCCCTCTTTCCTCCATTTTAATGCCATTCTATTCAAAGTCTACTGTATCAAACCAGCTTCACTTAACATATTACAAAACCGATAAACAGTTTAGATTTTTGTTCCAGAACCAACAGAAATATTTTAATTTGAAGCTGCCTTCATGAAATACCTTTATAAACTCATGGAAAATAGAGTTGCTAAATCTCCAAGCCTGTCTCTAACATCTTACTGCCAGATGCATTAACTTAAACACACCCGGCAACATCAGCTTTTATATTTTTTTCCACTTCCAAATCAACTTTCAGAAATTAAAGCTTCTACCCTTTGACAGTTAATTCAAAGACCTTTAAAGGCGATCTCTAAAAATGACTTCCAGTTTGACCTGAACAGAGATACTGGGATTTAGAGAGTGCAATTGATAGGATTAATACTTCTCTCTAGTAATCCATGTTAAGACAATTAAAACAGGAAAAAGTGAAAATAGAGTAAGGTGGAAAATCCAGGGAATAACCTCTTAGGCTTAGTTATAAATTATCTAACATTTTCTCTGCTATATGTTTTTCTGTCCACATCTTTTCTGAACAATAGGCTAGACATAACCAACAGGCAGTTCAGTAATTTGTACCCTAAGATATAACACATCACAGAGAGTGCAAATGGCACTCTTAGGGTACAAGAAGTGTGTGCAAGTAGCAGGCAAACAAAATTAAATGAGAGCCTTGCTGTCTGGAAGGTGAGATCTGTTAGAGTCTCAAGAGCTTCCTCAGGGAGCTGGTGGGAGCTCTGTAGCTTTGGTCATTTAAATCAGAATGAACATTTTAACAGAGAATATACTTCAGGGACCCATCAGTGATATTTAAGGCATAATTTGCAATACATCTAACACACCAGGATTTTGTAAAGCCAATATAAAGTAGCGTGTGAGAGAAACAAAGCAAAAAACACCTGGAAACAAGATTATACACATCCATTTCAGCACTGGAAATTCATCCCTCCCTCTTCCCTCCAATAAATTTATAAGGCTGTCCTATATCTATAAGGCTGCTTTAGCCCTTGGGGATGTGCCTGCAAGTCTTTGCACTGTCCCAGACCTCACCAGTAAAGGGCCCTGGTACAGCAGCAGCAAAGCTCCCATGTACTCTGGCAAAAATATAAACTAGTCACATATTTGACTGTGAAGGCTGGTCATAGGGAGTTGTAAATCTCATAATTTCTTTCATGCCTTCCTCCTTATTGTAGTAAAAGTATGCTGAAATGTGTTCTGTGTTTTACACCTCCAGAGAGGCTCTGATATTCCTTTGGGATGAAAAAGGACCCAAATTTTGGAGGTGAACAAAACCGAGTGATCCCTGCAATCCCTGGGCAGATCACAATTAGAGACCACATGGTTTGTGTTTTTTTCCACTGAAAGCTGAACTTTTGCCACAAAGGTGTTTTTTTTTTTGTTTTTTTTTTTTTTTTTCCAAACACAGAGTCTTCTCTAAAAGACAACAAGAGAATCTCCAAAGCCTGGGTAGGATACCGTTGAGGTAAATTTGTTACAGTTTAATTTGCTTTTAAAATAACCCAATTAGGTGTATACCACATATGGAAATTCACACATTAGGAACAGTCCTACTGGAGCCAACAACACGACTCCCAGCATCCTGTGCCATTGGCAGTTCCTGGAGGAAGGGGACTGGTAATAGCATCTCTGTTTCCTTGGAGATCACATGCTTTGAAACTGCTCAAGCAGTATCAGAATCTTCTGCCTGCAATACCTTAATCGTTTCCATAGAAAACACTTAATATATGTTAAGATATCACATGAAGGATGAAGCCTTTAGATAACCAGTAAATAACAGGGAGTTAATAGCTCCTGCCTTTCTGGTTTCATGGGACTAAGGCTGAAGGAGAGAAAAATGGACCAAGAACCTATTATCAGATTTTTCATATTTTATGCTTGAAAACCTTTTAATTTCAGATTTCAAAATAGTGTAGCATTTATAATTACAATCAGCAGAATATGCAGAAGATACACTATTCAAAAGAAGAAATAAAATATGTTCCTTTGAGAAACATGTCGTTATTACTCTAAGTAAAATTAATTTTATTAATATCAGATGAGAGCAAGGTTACAATTTCTTGGTTTTCTTCGGGCACTGTCATATTGTTAAAACACCACAGAGAAATCTCTGGTGTGGAAGGAGCTTATTTTGGCTTTCCAGATTCACATCCCTGACAGAAGTTAGGTGACTCAGAGGCTCTAATCAATCAGTGTGAGCTTTCTCACGGTTCCCATGGTTGTGGGATATGGGAACCACCACGGAGTTCAAGCACTTCCTACTCATGAGAATTCCAACTCAGACATGGCTAAAAACCCAACAGCTGCCCAAGGACTGCCTGCGAAATCCAAACGCCCTCTCACAAAAGGCTGCAGATGTAATTGGAGCCCAGTGTGAAAAGGGTGACTTATTCACCGCTGCCTTTTGTCTGCAGTGTTTGGAGCCACAGGCATGACCAAGGAAGATGTCCCACGGAGGCCAGCTGTCTGGATTCATGCCAAAAATTTACATTTTCTTGTGTTGCTTATGGGAGAAAGGGCTGATATAACCTGTTATGGAAAATGCACAGCACAAAGACAGCTCATCTGAAAACAATTTATCCTGCCTTGGAGGAAAAAAGTATAATAGCAATTATTATTTATGAAGTATTAATAAATATTTTTGAAAGGTTTCTATATTTTCCAGGTTATGACTGCAAAGCCTTAAAATCTATTGTCTGATTATTTCCCCCCCAGTCCAAACCTGCAAATTTTACCTAATAGGGACATGCCATTTCGCAGGAAGGCGCTCTCCATCAAAAGAAAGTCTGAAAAAAATTTTAACTGTTCTAATTAAACTCCACCAGGAATTCTTCTAAATGTCTTATAGCTGCAGAAAATTACATTAATGAACACTTGGATGCTGTAGTCCTTCTCAAACACCCTCATATGCCCTCAGTGAAATAAGACAGTTTTTGTTCTATCACTTATGCCTATGAACGTCCACAAAACTATTTCTCTGATCATGGAAAATATGCCATGAAAATGCAATTAAAAATTGGTGATAGTTGATGGACTTCTTTGGTCAGATGTTAAAAACATTCTGACTCAACTAAAAGACAAACTAGCCTCCATTATTCAGTGTCCAGTACATGGAGATAAAAATGGGAGACAATACCAGAACAGCACCCAGACTCCCATATTTAGTGTTTCACTGAGCCAAATGTGGTGTCTGCTGTTTTGTACGAAAATATATTTCGCTTCTAATTGGATGGCACAATAGCAGACATAGAAACAAAGAATGGTTGAAGTTGGAAGGGACCTCTGGAGGTCAGGAGATGCTTGGCTCCACCCTCTATTTGCTTCCTTTTTATCTTTGAGTTTGTCTAGGAACAGATTGTTCATCCATGCAGAGCTCCTGACATTTTTTTCTGCTTTTGCATTTGATGGCATGGAACCCTCTTTAACTTGGACAAGGAGATCCTTCAATATGAAACAGATTTCTTGGGCTCTCCTTCCCTCCAAGGTCTCATCTCCTGAGACATTTTGAGCACATCTCTGAAGATGCTAAAGTCTATTCTCACAAAATCCATCTTTGTGAGCTTCCTTTTCACTCTCCTTTCTGCTCCCAGGTTCCTGGACTCCAGCCAAGGCTGCCTTTGACTTTCAGATTCGTTGTTGGTGTTTATGAGGTCCATCAGAACTCATCTTCTTGCTTGGAGGATTTTATCATCAGTGTAATCCAGGAACCTCCTGGATTGCTTATACCTGTTGTGTTGTCCCTCCAGGAGATTACTTCTCAATTTACATTTTCACTAAATTAGGACTTTCAGACTCTGTCAATTTTGAGGATATTTCCCTGCTAAGCAGAATCTTTCTGTGGGAGAGCTTTCAGAATGGGAAGCATGGCCCTTGCAGAAGTTTTTTGTGTCCCAGTTTTGTAAAAGCAGTACCCTCACAGTCTGGGAAAGGGCACAGCAAAGCCAACCTCAATTAACAGGTACAAAAAATAGTCTAACCTGGGTAACACAGGAGTGTTTGGTCAGTTCAGTAAACAAGGTAATTTTGCCATCGTCCAAAGGACTGCAGATGATTTTCTATTTGTGCAGATAAACAGAACAATTGGAAAGTTCAAGGTGAATGCCCAATACTTTTTTTCTTTTGAGATATCTAAAAGAAAAAGTGAATGTCTCTAATTATGTCCAGAGAAGAGCAAAAGCAATTAAATATAACTCAGTTCCAGGCATGAAGTTATGTTAAACTCACAAATACCCCTGCTAGAAGTAAGCAGGGACCCCTAGACAAGCCCAGGTTAAATCAGAGTGTGATTCAGATTCACAAAAATTGTCACCTCTACTACAACTCTCTAGTGGTTCAAATAATTAATTAGGGAGGGGAAAGAAGGGTAATGATTTTCAGAAAGTAGGTGTTTCTCAGCAGTCCTGACTTCCAGCCTGTTGGACTTGCATGTAGAAAAACAAGGCATTCAGTCAAGTGCTGTTATGTAAGTGCAGCTCTTAGACAGCACTCCATATACAGTATAAATTCTGCAGGCAGAGTGTTTTAAGCACTTGGAAACCACAGAAGATGGATATGGACTCCTTCTAAATCCATATACCTTTGGAAACAGAAATAAAATGAAGTATCAGTGTAAGTAACATTAAGAGGTGAGAGGCAAGGTATAAAGGGAGAGGTAATATCTTTTATTAGAATAACTGATAGTGTCAGAAAAAACAATCTTTCCAGAACAAAAGCCCCTTAAAGCTTGTCTGTTTCTTTTCACTTCCATTAGTTTGTTTCACAAAAGACATTACTTCTTCCTGCAAGTCCCATCTCTCTTCTGTGCCCAGGCAATCACTTAAAAGAAGGTATTTCACTTTGTTTAAATGTTTCTGTATACTCAAAACTGTTTCCTTCATGATGAATAAGTGTAGTAGTCGGTATATGGAGGATTATCATTTGAGTAGGGCTGAGATTTGGTCTTTAAGGGGCAATGGGAAAAAAAAGTGATGAAAATAAATTTTAAAAAATTAATTTTTTTAACACTAGTTTTTATGCCTCCAGGCAAACAACGATTTCTGCACAGGTTTACTCATCTTTGGAATTTTTGGATTGTTAAGGTTAGAAAACACCTCTAAGATCACCAAGTCCAAGCCCTGATGCATCTCTGCCAAGCCCACCACTAAACCATGGCCAAGTGTCACATCTACATTTTTATAAGGTCTTCAGGGATGATGATGCCACCCCTTCACTGGGCAGCCTGTGCCAGTTCTTGGCAACTGTAGTGGTGAAGAAATTTGTCCTAATATTCAATTTAAACCTTCCCTGGCACAGCTTGAGGACATTTCTTCTTGTACTTTGGCTAGCTGCTTGGGTGCAGAGCTTGCTGCACCCCCATTCAGGGAGTTCTAGAGGGCAACAAAGGCCCCCCCTGAGCCTCCTTTCCTCTAGGCTGAGCCCCCTCAGCTGCTCCTCCTCAGACTCGTGTTCCAGCCCCTTCCCCAGCCCCACTGCCCTTCTCCGGACACTCCCCAGCCCCTCAATGCCCTTCCTGGGCTGAGGGGCCAGAACTGAACAGGGGATTCCAGGTGTGGGTCCTCAACACTGAGGACAGGACCCCAACCACTGCCATGGTCCTGCTGGCCACACTTTTCTTTGAGACAAAGCAGGCACAGGAAGGTGCTGCTCCTCATGAAGGAAGGCCCAAGAAACGAATGCTGAGTATCTTCCACCCAGTGACACTCAAAGCATTTTGCAGACATTAATTAATCAAATTCTAGTGCCTTTTGCAGGTTTAGACAAGTGTTTTGTACCATGGTAACAGAAGTGCAGAAACCCATATTTCAGAGAATGTTATGCAAGAGTAACAGAGGACCCAAGAGCATATTCTCCTACTCATGTGGATGGATCCATTTTCCTAAGTTGTGGGGAAGATAAAATCAAGTTTCTCATAAGAACTGGGAAATTTTTATGTTAGTATTTTTCATGCATTTATTTTAGTCAACCTTTTAACTGACTGTAATTTTTCTTAAGGTTGGGTTACAGTATCAAGGCAGGCTGAAATGCTCCAATTGATGGTCACCGTGGTTGGCACACATTTCATTTGCCTTTTCATATTTATCTAGCAGATGTCCACATCTGAGCTATCACCATAGCCTCTCTCCAGACCTAAAAGTGAAGAACAGGCATTTTTAGGCTGCAGCTAAAATGAATCCATCTTCAAGATTTCTTTGCAGAGGAGTTAAAATGTGGCTGAGGAGCATATTTTTCTTTGTATTCTATAAGGGTGGCAAAGAGTGGGGATGAACAGCTGAGATGCTTTCTATACACTGTAGATGCCTACACTGATCAGATGAAACCCATTTTCTACTGCCAAGCTACATCAGCCCATCAAGGAATGATTTCTTCTTTAGAGCTCAATCCCTTTTCATCTGCTCTGTCTGTGGTATTCAAATGTTTTATGCACACTATGTCATCCCTCTGAAAACCTCATGAATGTTATCTTTTATTTATGCCTTCAGAATTGCTGTTGATTATATTATGGCAATGTCTTAAAGTCTTAAACAAGATCAGGGCCATCTCTGCTTGTCACTGTCCAAGCAGAGTGGCTGCCTGAAAGGCGGGCACCCAATATTTCTGAGCTTGAGATGCTTCCCCATTTCACACTCTGGCAAGATCTAAATTTGGGTGGAAACTCCTCCCCACAGCTGCTGCCCTGGGTTCTGAAGGAAGGCAAGTTTGTGTCACAGCATGGCCTGGCCAGGACCCCAAGGTATGAGATTGCAGATAACAACCTTGGTCTGCAACAACACAGCTGTGCACAGCAGCCCTAATGTGGCAGGGAATGAGACTCTCATTCCCAAGAGGGAAAATGAGCTAAAAGATTGGATTATGTCACCCTGGTGCTTATGAATAGGAGGAGATGAGCCACAGAGAGATTGATCACCCCACAAAGTTGTTAGAAGGGTCTAAAACAGAAGTCATCTTTTAACCTGCAAGACATTCTTCTTTGATCATACACACATTTCATTCTTTAGTCTTAAACACCTTGCCCACAACCACAGAGCAGCTGTGAGACAAAGCTATAAACCAGGAATTATGACACAGAATTTTAGCTGAGACTCGAGTTATAAAATCTTCAAACCTGTGGGAAAAAGATCTAAAACATATTGAATACATTCAATTCCTGCATTTACTTTGAGAACTCTAAATGGGGAAGAAATAATCCAGTGAGTTTCTTTAAAAAATAATGGGAAAAGCCTGTTCCTTTAATACGTGTTCAGAACTGTTGCATGATGTATAGTGCACAGACATGAATGACTCTTGATATTTGATTGTTTTATTACTTCCATCTGAGCTAACCTTCATTACTTAGATTTTACAAATTTAAGGACCTGCCAGTATGCTTGCCAGTTAAATAAAGGGCACATCTAAGGTCTCTGAACATCTGGTCCAAATACTTAATCATCTTGTTGCATGAAGGCTGGTATTTTTATCTCGTACCCTGATAGGGTCTGCATAATTTTTTTTCACAAATTGGTATTTAAACCTCAAAACCTTTAGCTAACTACATCTGTCATTGATATTTTATTGTTTAATTTCTTTTTATAGAGCCAAATTACATCTCACCCACATACAGCTTGCACTTTACATGTCTAATTTGTCGACATGTTCTATAATGATAATTTCATTGATTTAGAAAGTGACATTATGAGCAACATATGTTCAGTTTAGCAGTAAACCTTGTTAAAGCAATAATGTTCCATTCTTCCCCCCACTCTCCCCAAATTCAAATATAACCCACATTAGGAGGCAGCTGAGTCATTTAACTGCTTTGATTCTTGTAAATATAGAAACCTGCTAGCTGTTTAGCTTTACACTTTGGCTGCATATATTTCCTACTTTGGGTTGCTAGGAAAGGACAGTGCAGAGATTAATTGTGCTACAGTACTTGGTCTAAAAGCACAATATGTGTTCATTTCAAAAAGACACTTGAAAGGCAAAATTGCTCCCCTGGAAAAAAAACAAAACCAAAACCAAAAAACCCCAAAATCAAGCAGGACGTGCACATAAAAGGGATATAATTGACGAGCATCAATTCATAGACAATAAAGAGAAGATGCCCTATTACTTTCTTTCAATTATCCTTAATATAATCATCAAGAAACAGACCTATTTTCATATTACTTGTGAAACAGCTAAGTAATGAAAAGGAATTATTTTTATAGACTCCAAAGCTAGTTGAATTCTTTGCCATCTGTACTGGTGTAGGGTCTTTCCCCAAAGTGTTTAAAACCTGATTACATTTTGATCTGTTAAAACAGAGTTTAGTGATTTCAGGATTAGTCTGAAACTTCACACTGGAATCTCAGCTCAGTTTTTGCAAAGACATTTTACAAATACTTTACAAATCATTACAAAACCCACCGAAGCCTACAATGCAATTAGCTAAAAAAGGCACAGGTCTCTTCTGAGGGATAGAAAAGGAATAATAATACACAGGAAGTCACATCTTGTTTCAATTTTGAAAAGGGAATCCACATTAAAAATAGCCAGAGAAAACAATTATTACAGTGTAGTGGCCCAAGAAGAGGTCTGAGTCAGGAGATTTGTCAACAGAGATGTTATCTCCATGTTGTGAGCACACTTGACTTCAGCAGATCACTTTTACCCAGGGGTCAAGTGTCGAGAACAGATGACAAGAGCCCTTTTCCTCTCTTGACTGTCCCACTCTCTCTGTCTCAGGTACAAAAAATAACTCACAACAAAAAAATATCTCTGTTCATTTTCTATACACAAATTCCCTTCAAGGGATTTTGTAAGGATCAATTTCAGAATATACTTTAGAGGTGAAAATCTCTTTACTTATTTATGAAAGCTTTTGCTGTGTGACTGTATTTTTCACTCTAAGTGGGTTGTTATTAAGTGAAAAAGGCATGACTATGCTTCATTCACCATCTGGACTAACATTGTAAGTTCTCTTCTAAGATTTTCAAATCTTTTCACATCACATTTGAATGGATTAATAACACATTTACTGGGGGGAATATTTCCCTAGATGTGGTTTTTGAAACTTTATTCTTGCTACTGAATTTTCTAATACATGAGATCATTGCACCTTGAAGTTTCTTTTCTTTTTCCTTTTTTATTCACTGTCTTTCTGGTTTTCTGTCTTTTTGCTTCTCTCTCTCTTCCCCCCTCCCATTAAAGAGAAGGTTTCTAAAGAAATGTGGGGTTTTTTTTTCCCTCTAGTGGAAGTAGTACCAACTGAAATACATGCAATACTTGTTTCTATCAAGATCAATCTACAGATTCTAGAATAAACCACACATTTCTTTTCACAATTTCTCTGAAAAGAAGGATTTTGTCAGAAGTTTTTTGTCAGACTGAAGGTAATAAAACCTTTCTTCACAATGAAAAGAAGTGACTTGCATTATTTTAATACTAGGGGAGAAAAGGTGTTTTTGCTTTATGGTACTTAAACAATGCAGAAATCTCAGAGGAGATAAGGCAGACAGCGATTTTCACACTGAATATGTCAGGTTGCTAACTTGCATGGAGATGGATGAACAGCCTTGGCCTTCATAAATTAATCTCAAATTAGTTGTCACATGCTAGCAGCTCTGGGTAAAGCATCTCCCTTTTTCCTGCATAAAAGTGATGCCTTTGAGAGCAGAACATTTTCCTCTCAGTTTACTTAATTCAGGAAAAAAAGAATGAAGTGACTTATTTGAAAGAGAAAACAGTTTCCATCTCTCTGCATTCCTATGTGTTTTAAATATTAGTCCCCAATAAGCAGGGTTAAGTCTTGCCCTGAGGCACAGTATGCTACAGGATTAGCAGCATGTTTACATCTGAAATGCTTGTAACTTTTGGGATACACTGTACTTTTTTATCACTGCTCTTGGCACTTTTTTCACACCCTATCACACAAGATGATGAAGTCACATCGGCTTCCTTATGTTAACATTTATCTTCTCCCATTAACATAGAAGCAATAAAGTGCTAGAATACCAAATTTGTACCTGGTTAAAAGCTGATGATATAATTAACCAGGTGTATCTGAAGAGTCAAAGTTAAACACAAGACAAATATTTATTTTTTATCATATATGATGGTGGATATTACAGAGTTTCATACATGCATGGAATAACCTGAGTTGGAAATGACCCACAAGGACCATCAGTCCAACTCCTGGCCCTGAACAGGACACCCCAAGAGTCACACCCTGTGCCTGTGAGTGCTGTTCAAATATTTCTTGAACTCTGTCAGGGTTGGTGCTGTGGCCACTGCCCTGGGAACTGTTCCAGTGCCCAGCCACCCTCTGGGTGAAGAGCCCTTTCCTGATATCCAGCCTAAACCTCCCCTGACACAGCTCCAGGCCATTCCCTCGGGCCGTTTCCCTGGTCAGCACAGAGCAGAGATCAGAGCCTGCCCTTCCTCTTCCCCTCAGGAAGAAGTTGTACCTCCACTGAGATCTGTCCCCAGTCCCCTCTTCTCCAGGCTGAACAAACCAAGGGGCCTCAGCTCCTCCTCCTATGGCTCCTCCTCAAGGCCCTCCACCACCTTCATGGCCTTCCTTTGGACACTTTTTGGTACCCCTATATCCCCCTTATATTGTTTTGATGGAGAGAAATCTACAGCGATGCAGAAAACTTATGGTTTCAGAGTGGGAAAATTGGTTCAGTTTTTTTTATTTTTAATCTTATATTGTACCTTTTAACAATGCTTTGGGATTTATGTGCATTCTTCTGCAGGACTCTCTTTAACCAGAGTTCTGCAAGTCTCCCACATAATCTCACATGCTGGCTTATATTGCTTGTTTAAGGCAAATGAAAAATCCTCTCTTCTGGTTTCAGCTTGAAGATCAGAAAAACTGTGAAAGCACGTTATTTTAAGAACATGTCATTTTTTGAAGGCATTGTGTCAAGCACTGTAATCCATCTGGGGTGCACAAAACCCTGCTGGAAAATCCCAGGTTTGTACAGCAGACCAAACACTGCAGTGGGAGACAGATTAACGCTGGCTGTAACAAAGCCTTTCACCCTGAGAGAAACGATTAAAACCTTGGCTTGATAATGAACAGGATACATTTCCACCTGAAACCTGTCAATGGGTTCTGTGTGAAATAAGTGGAATGCACTCAGCAGGAGTTTTAGCAGACAGTTTGTCCCATTTCAAAAATGTCGCAATCTAAAGAGAAAAGCAGGATCTAGATTCTGAGTTGTTTTCCATGCAAAGGTGTGATCTGGTAGTTCAGACTTGAAGAAAACAGTTTGAGACAACAGCTCAGCACCCAGCTCTAAATGTGTGTTGGCACTTTGTGAATTATTAGGAACTTTTTGCAGCTATAAGGATCTGGAGATATAAAGGAGACAAGGCATATGGAGAGTGCAATCTTTGTTTTGGTCAATTGGTGTATTTCTGGTCACCTTTTGTTTAGCAACTCTCTGGTAGTGAGTAATTTAATGGTAAGGAGTAACCTTACCATTGTAAATACACTAAATCTTCTCACAGATTTACGTTTTATCAAGCATAAGGGCAGCTTTATACATAAATGTTCACATTCAAATAAAACAGCTGAATGCTTCCTGTCTTACAGCTTATGTTTTTCTTTTTTTGCTGGGGTATGTTACTGAATACTCAACCTTTTCCAGAATATTACGGTCACAGATAATGCTTCTATTATCCTCAGGAGATAATAGCACTTCCTCCTCTTCAAGTGGTAGATTTAAAACTCACAAGCCCCCTTGTCAGTCAGTGGAACCTCTTGTCTAAAACTCTTCCATGAAATACAGGAAAAATATTTCACTGGCTTACCCTTTATTTGCTGAAGTTGTCTAATAAAAACAAAATATCCAGTCATTACCCTTTGAATAATATGGATCCAGCTCTCCATCACAGATCTTCAAAGTGCTCATAATGATGGAGTGCTAGAGGGGGCTCTTGGGAGCCCCATCTTAAGAAATCCTCCTCCACCTCAAGAGTAGGTGTGAATTTTTCTGTCTCTGATGGAGTCCACCCCCTCTTTGTGTACAGCTAACTCTTTGCCAGAGAAGACTTATCCTTGGGGTTTTGAAAAATGCTTCTGAAAAGCAAATTGTTTTTGCCTTTGGAATAGCCACACCACAAAGAAGGATTTTGCTTCCTACCTTGTTTCAAAGAGCATAAGTTATTTAAGCAACATGTTTAACTGATAGGCAAAATAGTTGAGGTGCATGGATTTCATCTGTTTGGCAAGAGGTGTATTTGAATCATGGGTCTATCTCAGCTGTGAGGCTTTCTGCGTGTGCTCAAGTGTGTAGAAGACCTTTAAAAGCCTTGGAAGGACACTGGGCATAAATCTCCACCACCTTGCACTGTCCAAAAGTTTTCTGTGGTAGAACTACAGTTCTAGTTCAAAGATTCGTCCAGGAACTTTGCCAGTTTTTCATATGTTATATAATGAAAATACTAAAGACTAATATCTGTACACATAACTTACATCCAAAGGTCTTGTGGCATGTAGCTTACACTGTCAGCAAAATGTGTATTGGTCAGGATTTTTTTAAGAGATTCAACCTCCTTGAAGTATTTCAGACAAAGCATGTTTTCATTAAAATTTTTACTAAACAAATAAAACTTTTCCTTGGGTTTTAGCCAAATTTTTGAGCAGTGGTTAGCTCCAATCATCCAATCTGAATGCTTTTAACTGAAAATTTGCAGTCAGATCAACTTGAAATTTGATTTACCAAGTCTTTTCAGCGTTCATTTGAGAACAGATCCCATTTAGATAAGAGACTGCTAAGCAAAAATGAAGTAATTGAAGAAATGTGTAGATGTGTGAGTGTTTGCTGTTATTGCTTTCACCCTTTACCCACCCCTGGCTGGTGTGAAGAAGCATGATATGAGATGAGGATGTCTGGGTCCTTCTGCTGCAGGACTGAGTCTACCATCCACATGTGGAATTTTTCCATAGGTCACTTAAAATAAAAAATGGAATTTCAACATGCAGCTGATGTTTCAGTATCATAACTAAAAGCAGTGCCTGCTTCTGCCTGCAGTTAGGGATATGTATTAAGTTGCAACGTCTTACAAAGAGCTTTTATTTAAAAATCCATAAGGATCATTTGATGCAAAGCATCTGTTTGCTTTTCAGCAGTGCATAACTGCAAAAAGGGACCTAAAAATTATTTTTCACTTGTCAAATCTTTTGCTCTCTTCATCCTATTATGTCATTTGGAGCAGTTTCTCAGCTGCTCTGACCTGTCTCTTGCTGGAATAGGACCCTCATGGTAGAGAAAACTTCCATTAATTTGTCTACACATCCAATTTCCATGTAATCCTTTGTCCTCCTGAGTTGGGACCATTCCTTTTTCAGCCATCAAAAAGCCCTGAATGACAAGCAGATTATCTAATATGTGTGCTTAAAAGGAGAAGAAAAAAAATCTTTATGATGTATGGGTTTAGTTTTAAAACTTTGACACAAAAGCATTGGTCAAAGCCTAGAAATAGCAGCTCTGAGATATATTTATCTATATCTATATATAGCTGTATCTATATCTATATTATATCATCTACATCAATCTAAATCTATATCTATAGCTACACACACATATTTTTGTCTTTAAGCAGTTACTGAGTGTTTCATGGTTGTGTATATAGAGCAGTTTCAACTTCCTAGTTATTTTGCTGTCAATTAACACAGATAAATTATATCAGTTGCAAGCAAACACGTAATTAATATTTTAATAGTTGCCTACATTTGAGTCTGGACCAGGCTTGCCTCAGTTCTTCTGGACGGAAGTTTTACTTTACATCATTATCAAGTGAAATGTATCAGTTTTCAGATGATGTAGGTTATTTATCAAATTTTCCCTTTTTCTCTCTGAGAAACTACAAAAGGCTTAAAATTCAGATACAGCAGGGTGCCCTTAGCAGATTAATGTCCAGCTATTCCACTGGAAGTGTCCAAGGCCAGGTTGGATGGGGCTTGGAGCAACTTGGGACAGTGGAAAGTGCCCCTGCCCATGGCAGAGGGATTGGAAATAGATGAAGTTTAAGGTTTCTTTCAACAAACATTTTGTGATTCTGTGATCCTGTGATTCCAACAACTGTCCCATCTCCCACTTTAACAGCAGCATAATTGATTTGCTTGTCTTGCATTAACTGGTTCATTATCTACACTTAAATACAGTTTCTAGGAAAACAGTCCTTACAGATGTCTCAGTTCCTTACCCAGCCATGACAGAAATAGCACCTTTACCTCTTCCTCATGCAGTGAAAGGCTCTTTCACCCTGAAGTTTTGGAAGCATGGCTCTGCAGCTTGATTTTCCCAGCTAGGGAAGAAATAGCAATTAAGAAATCCACTGCCTCTTATGGGAGGGAAACTTTGTCAGCAGATGAACCACAGTGAAAGGAACTGCAGCAATCAATGCTGAGATGAAAAGGAAGTTGGCCGTGTCAGCCTCTGGGCTCACCACACCACTGTACAGGACTTTGCTGATGTGCATGATGCCTGCAGGAGAGTGTGAACAGAAGCCACACCTACACCTTCAGGGAAAATCATCCTGGTATTTCTGTCCTTCTAGCTGCACTCTTCCCCAGGGAAGAGTGAGCAGAAGGTTCCCACCCCAGCACTGCAAAAAGGAGAAGCTGCATATGAGTTGGGTAGGGACTCCCCAAATTAATCCAATGTAAATGGGTTTCCCTGCAAAGACATCCCCCTGGAAGTTAGTAATATGGAGCCTTCAATTCCATGGAAATTGTTGTCAAATTTGGGAGAGGATGTTTTTGTGCAGAGAGTATCTCATAGAATCACAGAATCATGAAACAGTTTGGGTTAAAACTGACTTTAAAGATCATCATGTTCTAATCCTTTGCCATGGGCAGGGACACCTTCCATTATCCCAGGCTGCTCCAAGCCTTGTCCAACCTGGCCTGGGACAATTCCAGGGAGGGGCAGCCACAACTTCTCTGAGCAACCTGTGCCAGGGCCTCACCACCCTCACAGGGAAGAATTTATTTCTAATATCTCATTAAAAGCTACCATATTTCCGTTTGAAGCACTTACCTACCCATCTCCAGAGCTGGGCATGTTTTCCCTTGCCCACCCAGCTGTCTCCTAGGTTGAATCCACGTGGAAGAGCTGAGGAAGATGCAAGGACAGATTGTCCTGCTTTCATCAGCTTTTGCTTAGATGCTACCCAATGTTTTTTCATCCTGTTTTCCTCCTGTTTGCTGTCCATTGAAACACTCAGTGAATTTGTTTTCTATGGACAAATATGCCCATTTATTATATGAATTGAATTCCTAAATTTTAAAGTAAACTGAAATGATGTCTTGAACATCAAGATGGATTTGTACTTGCAGGAGATGCTAAGAAACCTAGTGTTTTTTGTAATACTGAAATCCCTGTAGATGTCAGGTCCTCCTGCTCAAAATACTTATATTCCTCATACATATTGTATATATCTGCAGCCATCTAAATCCTTGGATGTCTTTTGAATTAAACAGCCGTTTTGCATTATAATTCATGTACATTATGCTTCTTATTTGCTGTGCAAATTAAACTCTCAAACCACTGTGAGGCTCATGCCTACCAGGATATCAATGTTTTCTACATATCCCTGTGGAATGTGTTGCAAAATATTCCTCCATCTTCTAAATGAATAGGAAGAAGCATAAAAATATAAATGATATATTTACCTGCATATCCATAAGATAGAAAGACACCATGGTGTGAATTTTATCTGTGAGTGCTGTACATCCCATAATGAAAATTGGTTATGGGCCTGCTGAAAATGGACACAGACTTAAAAGTGATTTTTTAGGCCAGTTTATTCATAAGTTGTAGACACTGTTTCATCAAAACTAGTCAAATAATTTTTTACATTCTTCCATCTTCAGTTCTTCCTCTAATAATTCCTGCTGATTTTATGAAGATCTCCCCAGAATTTCCCTGGTATTGTGCAGCCAGGGAGAGAAAGAACTTCTCCACACTACAGTGTTTGCACAGCACACTTGCTGCAATTCAGTCTTGTTTATATATTCAACATGAAGTTTAGCACCCAAACAGTCTGAAATACAGTGACAAGACTATATGCAGATCACCCAATGCTCAGACATGGGAAAGCTTTGAAGATTCACTTTGATCAGCACTTTAATACTAATGCTCATTAAAAAAAATACTTCTAGCATCTGGATTAAGCAACTTCATGCATCAGAGGAGGGAGTGGTTTACAGCATTTACAGATTATGCTCTATGAAGCTAATGTAGATATTAACAAGTATTTATGGATTTTATTTTCATAGATGGTAGATATTATTGAGTTATGACTTGGCAGGAACAGCCTGATTTTGGCATTTTTATTTTCTATACCGCAATTTACATTTGCAGAGTGCCTAAGGTCTGAGACTGAGACCTTAATAAGTCAGGAAAAAATCAATGTGAAATGAACAGAGGCCATAAAAAGTAATGTATGAACAAGATAGATCATTAATGATATAAAATCCTGTCTAAGTAGCAAAAGGTAACTTCAAAGCACTGCAGAAACATATTTTGAAAGGCAATGTTTTGTATGTTTGACTACAATTTTCAGGAGTGATGTGCTTTTGATAAATTTCCCGACCATAATTTGATTATGTTCCCTCCTTCTCCATCCTCCAGCATGGATAAAGAAAGATTGGACTTTTCATCCCAGACTCAATAGAGTTGTAAAACCCAAAGAGGAGCAGCAGCCTGTTAGGATATTTGCATCATCCAGTTATGAGTCCAGAGTGAAGAATTTATTTTCAGGGGCTTGAAACCTTATCAGCACCCACTTTTGAATAATAGAGGGTAAGAATAAATAAATACAAAATATTTAGCTTCTCTTAAGATGTAAAGCAAAGAATGATTATCTGAATATCACATTTGTGCTTACATTTCTATTTACATCTTGCATACAAGTTCCAAACCATGCAGTGTTGTTTAGGATGTGATTTGCCATTTATCTAAAAATGCTGAGGGCTGCAAATGGGAACAGTCCATCTCTTTCTCCCATTGCCAACCCAACCAGTGTGTTCCCATCACTGATCTGGTGAGCAAGGTCAGTGGGTGAATTTGAAACAAAATTCATCTTGAAAACAGTTTGGCATTGAATTCCCACTCAATACAAGCTCTAGTCAAAGAAGAGATAGGGAATTTACTAATGATCGGACAAGAGAAAATGGTCTCAAGCTCCACCAGGGGAGGTTCAGGTTGGACATAAGGAAAAGAGTATTCACTGAAAAGGTTGCCAAACACTGGAAAGGGATGCCTTGAGAAATGGTGGAGTCACCATCCCTGGAATTATTCCAGAAGAGTCTTGATCTGGAATTTAGTGTTATGGTTTAGTAGATATGGTGGTGTTCAGCCAAAGGTTGGACTTCATCATCTTGGAGGTTTTTTCCCAACCTAAATGAATTGGGGAAGGGGGAACAATTCCTTTTGGTGACAAACCCAGCTTAGTTATTATATAAAAGTTATCAGGTGATAAATACCTCAATTGCCTCTTAGCTCTGCAGCGGGGCAGTTGTAGCTAAGATACAGAAATACAGCCATAGGCAGTTTCCAGTGATATGCATGAATGTAGGGGGAACATAATTTCCATTGCTGTTAATTTAAAGATATGAGCCAAAAGAGTTTTCAATTTTGTCTCTGCTGTTTGATGCATAATCATGATACCCTGTTAAAAAAAAAATGAAACTTGCCCTTCCCTCTCCTGTAACTCAACTGCATAAACAAAACAGAAGGCAATGAAATTTGTCTCATCATTTTAGCTGCTAAAATATTTGGTGTTTCTTTAGAAGTCATTGCCTCGGCTTCCTCTGTAGTCAGCAGACAGAGATAACTTCAGAAGAAAATAATTCCATGTGTATCAGACGTATGTCCTAGTGAGGGATCAGCTGTCCCTGCAGAAAGCTCATTTACTCCCCATGGTAACTTCTAGATGGTTGAAGTTACAGTAAACGAATCCAAACTGAGTGACTGTACAGGCGAGTTAATGAAGGTGTGTAAGCACAAAGTTCTGACAAACGCTCAGAGAAATACTGAAAGATTAAAGAGGCAGGTTTAAAAAATACATTAATCCTTCAGTTACAGGAGTCTTAGGTGCTATTCGTAGCAAAAGATGTGAGAAATGTAAGAAATGTTTTATAAAGTTGATGGTGCATTTTAACAAGCTGATATCATCTGCAGATCATCAGTGTTGACAAGATTCCTAAAAAGTGTTTTCAGTTCTGTATTTTTTTTTCTTTTTTTACTGAACAATTTTTTTTAATGGCTATAAAAACTTAGAAAATATCTTGTAAAGAATTAGACGCCTGCTGTTTTTAGCATAAAGTTCAACAAATTGGTAAATAAAGTGAAGGAACTTATACAAGAAATCAGGTACTTAAATTCTAATCAGGCTTCTTACAAACTTCATGTTTTCTATATCTTTGCTTCTGACAGTTGGAAACACCATTATCCGTTGAGGGCTGATGCAGAACAGAAATTCTATCATGCACTATATTTAAGCAAAGAAATATAATTATTTAGAGTTCATATAGACAATGCACAAATAACATTGATGGTATCTCACCTAGATTTTTTTTTAAAATCCCAGGTTTTCATCTCAAGTAGCAAGAATTACTCATTTAATAATTTCTAGACAGTCTGATGAAAATCTGTTATCTTGCTGATATAGTAGATGCCAGGAAAAGAAACCATCGTGATACAAAACATAGATTCTGAACAAGTTTCATCAATTTCAATGAAATAAGGTAATTGTCATAAGAAGCAAAAACTGAGGCTGAGAAAATGCTGTTCCTTGCTTAGGAGTGTTCTGCCTGCCATTACAAAGAAGCACAAAGGTTTTTTGGTATCCACTCTGACATGCTCATTTGTATGGAAAGTGATCAAAGGCATGACAATAAGTGAATCAAACACAGCAACTAACTAATGAACTGTGCTGGTCTAGAAGCCAGAATATCCTTAGGGGGAAAAAAGTCAACATTTAATTATAAATTAATATATCATGCTGGCTGGATGTGGTGGTGAGTCTCAGCAAAGATCCTGACACTCAGATTTCTCCTCTCATTTACACTGAATATCATCCCACCACCTGCAGCCACTCAACCTCAGGAGCTATCTCCTCAGATCTTCCAGGATTAGTGGGATATGTGGGATATACAGCTTGGAGAGTTTGTGCACAGCATCCCTCTCTGTGAGACAAAGCACCAGAGTGGATGAATTGACTAGGCAGTCTGATCCTCTGTGTCAAGCCTGAGGTAATGTCTATGTTATCACAAGACAAGAGGCTGCTGAAAATGTCTTTAATAAGGAAGTGCAGCGTAAAGTTGGCAACATGTGGTCCTTAAAAATCTGCATCATTTGATATGGAATACTATATATATATTAGATACGGGATCTTGGATGATTTCCAAAAGGATAATTAGACCCCTACTACTGAGACAGAAGTCGCCTTCCCTTCCCATCCTAAATGGTGTGATTTAAGCAGTTCCTACAGTTTATTCTGAGTCAGTGGATGGAAAAAATTCCTTAAATATATAACCCTTTCTGATGCATGGATTCTGTGAAGATGCTTCACCGTTTCTTGATCCTGTCCAATTTTAAGGCATTTTTGCTTGTCACAGTGTCAAATAGGTATGAAAATCTTCCCTGCATATGCCCCTGGATCTACCTACACGTAAACAACGTGCAGATAGTTATAGGTGGTGCTCTGTCGCTGTGGTTCTGCAACACAATATCCACAATAATGGTGACAGGTTTTCCTATGAATGTAGCACTTAGTAGGGCAAATGATTCAGAAAGAAAAGCTGTTAAAATCTGAGTAACCAAGGAATACATGGCAATTTTACACCATTAAAGAAATGGCTTTCACTTTCTGTGGGAGTGATGGGTTCTTCCAGACACATGTGGGTTAGCATAACTATGGACTGACCAAAAATCCTGTCAAAACTAGAAAAGTGGACTACTTTTTAAGTTTAGCTCCTATCAGATTAGAAAAAAAGAAGCAAGAGTAATAAAAGGAATACCTGAAGTGTTAGGAGCTTAGCAGAATACAGGAACAGCAATGGACATATGTGGAAAGTGCCCTATTTACAAATTTGAATGGATAAATTGAGGAATAATGCTTGTGGAAGCACATGGGCCAACTCTATTTCTGTTTCAAAGCTCAGAAAGTTACTGGGCTGTTCCCTCTATGAACAGAGGGCAAGCCTTGCCCCAGGAAGGGTGGTTCCCATATAGCAACACTCAGTGAGTATCACAGAAGACATTTCTTCTTTGCTGTGTCTATTTATTGCACCAAACACAAATCAGCAGAGATGACTCCTTGTGGAATCACATTTAGAAACAGCAGAGAAGGAAGCTTCCATCAGGGGTTTTAGTGCTTTGGGCTTGGCTAGGCTTTTTTCTAGGCTTTTTCATAGATAGCTGCTACTTGCTGGCTGTCACCTCCTGATTATGCCTCATGACAAGCAGCAATCAGAAAAGTTTGTTCAAAGCTGTACCCTACATCTGAAATGGGCTCTAACAAAGGGCAGCTCAGGAGGAGGGGCAGCATTCTTGCTGATATCTGTCCAAATACTCAGCCTGCCTGTGGCTGAGTCCCATCGCATCCCACCGGCTGCATTTTTCTACACCGAAAGGTCATTGATAATTACAGAGCAGGGCCCTGCAATTTTTCATTCAGGAATTAAGTAACAATAATTGCTAAATATCACTTGGGAGAAAAAAGGGGTAGATTGAGTACATAAAGGCCATGCTCAAGAAACAGAACATATCTATCAAAGGAAATAATTCTCTGAAGTTATAACTGTAGACAGTGAAAACTTAAATGCTAGGTCTGACATGAATTGGTTTCCACGAGAAGTGCAGAAGGAAGAAAACACACATGAAGTGTCCTATCTTCTGCTAAAAGACAACTTTTAAACCTGGGTTTTATAGAGAGCATTTTTAATAACACCCATATGAGTGTTTGAAGAGCTTTTGGCTCACTGGATGTTGAAGGTAATTGAGCATCTGACACTGTCTGGAATGTCCATTTATAGACAATTTAAGGATCCTATTAGAATTACTGAATTCCTGATATGTGCAATATCTTCGTGATAGAGTTTCTCTGAAGTTTTCTAGGCTGCTTTTGCACACCACCATTTTTTCCCGAGACATGAAATTTTAGCTTGCTTGTGTCCAATTGAAATGGCATCTCAAACTTGGCTTTCTGTTTGTTGTCATTTTTGTAGTATTTTGTTTTTCTTGCTTGCTGCATTTCCTTGCATTCAGTGCAATTCCCTTCAATTTCATACCTCCTGCAGCCTTGCCTATCACCTTTCTCTTCACACCTTCATCTTCTCTGCTACCCTGCATCCATCTTCTTCTGCCCTCCCACTTTCACTGCCATACAATTTTTAAAGCAAATTCACATAAATACCATCACCCCATTTTCCTCTTCAAAATTCACCTTTAAGATATTTACAAAAATATTGCCACATGCTAACACAGCTAGTCAGCATGTTGACCAAAAAGCCTCATTATTTCTTCATATTTTCCCACCTAACTGCTGAGTATTTGTATTTGTGAAATGCACATTTTCTTCGGGGCATCAAGTGTCTTTTTGTTCTCTTTGTAATTTGTTTTGTCCAGCTAACAACCTGCTTTAAATGTTCCATTTGTTTCCATTTTCTGGTGTCTTTTTCCTTCAGGTTCACATAAAATACACCAGAAAAGCAAATTATTAGTTCTGGTTTAGGGCTGTCATCCACTCAAACAGGACACCCATGAGTAAAGGGTTGGATATAATACATTGGAATCAGTCTAACTGGAATATCTGCTTATAAAATAAGAAACAGTCCACTGGGCCACCGAATCCAATCTGCTCATCACAGGCACCCACACCATATAATCCCTTTCAAAAACTATTTAATACCCCTTCTTAAAACCTACTAGATTTCCCATTTCCTTTATTATTCTTTCTGGAACACTGTTTCAGAATCTTACCCACCAGAGGATTAGAAAACTTATCTAATTTCCAGCCTAAATTTATTCATGGGCAATTTATAACTATTTGTTCTTGGACCAACATTGTTCTTTAGTTTAAGCAGTTTTTCTCCCTGGTGTTTACCCACCTGATAAGTTTATAGAGAGCAATCACATCCTGTCTTCGTCTGTGTTTTGCAAGGCTAAACAAGCCAAACTCTCTTTGTGTCCTCCTGCAAGGAAATGCTCTCTCCTGTGCTCGTCCTGACAGCCTGATGGTGCCTGCCCATGTTCCTCACACAGGAGTGATCACAGCTGCATTCTCTTTTCCTAGAGAGGCCTAAACTCTATGGAAAGCGGCAAGAATAGCAGAAATCATTCTCCTCACAACCTTTTCTACACTTGTATCCGACCACCCCCAATAACACCAGGATCCCTCTATAAATTTTTTACAATCCCATAGTTCTTTCACTATTTTACCCACTTGGTCTCTTTTTAGATGACCTTCCTTACAGTTTCTAGACTAATTTCACCTTTTTCCAACAGAATAATGATTTCCCATCTGGTAATAACCAGAGGAAACAGTTTAGTAAATTTTAAATTCCCCTTAACTAGACAGGTATCTTGCCACTGACAATACTATATTTGTGTGGTATTTTTAATTTTCTTTTTCCTTCAGAAATTTTTTGCTATTTTCTACCAAATAGTTCCTCAATTATGATGCCATTTCACATTTATGGTTTTCCAAAATCCATTTTTTAATCATAGAATTATCTATAACTATTTCCTCCATATATTTTTACTTAACTGCCTTAACAGGTTCCTCATGTGTGATTGTACAAGTTGCTACTATTAGAGTTGTGTGTTTGTAATTATAACAAGGTGGCCTCTCAGCTGGGGATTTGTTTCTCACCTTTTCCAGCTGCAGCTATTAATTTTAAGATCACAATTTTTATTCAGGAGTCTTTCTTTGCTTCTGTATTCTGTGCCTGGGATCCAAACAGATCTCAAGGTCTTGGGCATTTTGTGCTAAGCAGGAGCTTTTATAAGGAGTTTTGTCAGATTTGTTTGTCAGTTGCTCAAAATCATCAATTCAAATCCAGCATGTAATTTCAAACTTTTCCCTTTTTAATCTTTACAATGGACAGTGTCAAAATTTGACAAATATTTCATCTGATTCACTCTTAGGAAGTGTATCTGGCACAGTCAGAATGAAGGGAAGACCCACAGATGATTAAAAAGTGCAAAAATATATCTGCTTTTTATTTATTTTATAGCTCTGCATTACTAAGTCAATACAAGAGGGACTTCATTTCTCCACTAACCTTGTCTAATGAAGATTGAAATTTAATAAACATGCAAGAAAGCTGCATCACCATGAACTAAGAGACTTCAAAATATGACATTTAGTTCATTATTTATTAACCTATCCCTCAGGAACATGACAGAGGGAATGCAGACTATCCATATTAGAAGCTGTTTCATCTCTAAGAGATAATGGAGGCCCTATTTCCTTTGCACAAGATTTATATACTAAAGAGGAAATGAAATGCAAAATTTATACCACTCGTGATTTCTTTTTTCCCATAGAAGGTAGAAAGAACATTCCCTTACAGACTGAATGTGGTTAGAGTTGTAGGCTCTAAAAGTACATGTTTATAAAAATCAGAATTTCCTATCCAGGAAAAAATTAACAAATGTATATGTGGTAAAACAAAAGCAATAGAGAATTATCCCTTTAGACATTAAAATTCTTCAGAAAATGCACAGTTAAAAGAATGGAGACACCCAAATATGCTAAACCAACTCTATTTACCAAAATTTAGAGAATAACTGAGATATAAAAATCACCTCCAGCCAGACATAGAAATTACACTTCTGATGCAGTATGGCTACTCCATTTCTCTTCAATGTATTTAATTTTCGTTTCCTGGTTTAAAAGTAATTCAAGACTCACTCTGATGAGAATCACAACCTACTGAGAGTAACCATAAAGCAGAATAATTTTTACTCATTCTAGAATGATGGCAATTCAGCAGCGTGACCAGGGTCGGAGTCTGGCACACCCTATTAACTTCCATTTCTGTAATGCTCTTTCCCAAATTACTGACTCTGTCCTGCAAACTGAGCCCAAATGGCAACCTTTGTGCCTGATGGCAGTACCCCTAAAATCTGCTGAGTTTCAGCAAAGAGGAGAAAAGTATTTGCTGACATGTATTAGCTGCAGAGAGCAGTTCACAGCGCTAACATTTTTGGAAGCAATTCTGTGCTAAGTTGTTGCTAAGTAGACCTGGCATCCCAAACAAAATATGTCTTGCATCATTAAAAGACAAGTTCTAAAACATGAATTTGAGCCATTAGAAATGAGTTCACGTGTCCATGTGTGCTAGACTTCCTTCTTGTTACAGAGGATGATCTGCAAAATAAAAACTCATTCCACTAAACTGCTTTGATTCTAAGATCTGTGAATATATCTGGCTTACTTTTTCTCATTGTCAATGAAAATGAGACAGCAAATTAAAGGTACAATTGTAAGAAAAAGTTACAAAGGCAGGACATGAATTACTTTAATACCTTACCAACTGAGCCACTGGTACTTCACAATTCATGAACAAATTTCCTATTACTACAGAGTCATGCTTTTATTGACTGGTATAAATACACCATTTGTATCTTTTTTCATCCTGCTGTGTTTCTATTTTATTGGAAGTGTCCTGTAACAGGTATAACATCAGCTCAGATTACCAAGAAATCTATAAAATAGCTTCCTGCTACTACCTTTGGTGCAGATTGAAAGAATACATTATGATCCCACTGAGTAAATGATAAAAGCTGTTACTCACAGGCAAACATGATTTATCCTCACCTGTTCAAGATTCTGAATGCACCCACTTTATTATTAAATTATGAAAACATTTCACTCACATTGATTAGGAACACAGATACATTATTAAAGAGAGGCTATTAAGAAGCATGTGTTTCAAATTTAGTCCTGAGGTTTGTGACTCATGGCAGGACCACAAATATTTCATGCAAATGGGAGTGGACAGATACAGCTTCATAAATGTTCCATTGTGGCACCACAAATACATGGTAACATTTTTTTATTATTGATTATAAATTTGAAAATGACATTGCCTGGTTCAAATTAAGTTTTCACTCAGTGCAGCTTGTACATTAAATACAGGGAAAATTGTAAAAGAAAATTGGATTTTAAAAAATGATGATTTCTATTTCTTTAATAGAGAAGAGGGTTTTTTTTCCTCCTCTGGTACACTCTTGGGTTATAAGACATCCCTTTTAAGACATCTTTCTCTTATGACTAGTTGCAGAAATAATTTCTCTGTAAAGTTGCTGAGTATTTTTTCGACACATAGGATAATTAATTAAAACCATGAAAGGTATGAACACAAATAGGGTCTATTGATCTTAGTACAAAAAATGATGGCTAAAATTGTGAAAAGCATTTGATTTTAAACAAATCGTGTTTTTAACAAAAACAACAGATCAAGACCTGAGAGGTTTGCAAACCTTACCATGGGTACATCTTAGTCAACACCAGACTTAGCATATTTGTCCCTCTACTCACCAAATACAAAAGATACAATAATGACATTATGAAGACAGTTGGACAAAGCATTTGGATTAAATCTGAGTGATATTATCTCAGAGAGGCTCAGAGCTGAAGGGTTGATAGAAAACGTCTGTAACTGTGGATGTGTGTATATGTGTGCACATTTATTTTTTATATTAAACAGGGAAGCATATGGAAAAATATTATGCTGAATGCTGATGCCCTGTGTGCTAAATAATTTATGTCCTCCCTGTCTTCTTCTGGTTCCCTTCACACTAATGACTGGCTTAACGCTGATGTACATCAATTTACAACATAACAATGTAGCTTTGGATTGCTTTCAAGTCCCGATTGCTTTAAAAAGCAATAAGAATACATGGAGGCATAAGAGCTTTGCAACTAGCAGTGACAGGACTCATACCAGGCCTTGGACAAACTCTGCATTATTAGTTGTGAATTCTTTCTGGTTTTATTGAAGTTATCTTTTTAATATTGCATTAGTTTTGAAGGGTAAAATGTGAAAAATATTTTTTTGTATTTTCTTTTGCTGAAGAGCTGCTCAGAAGCTGCCAGAATTTACCTTAACTCTTTGCCTCCTACCTGGTTTGTATCTAATATCATCAAAATATTTTGTGTTCTTTCATCTAAATGCTGACTATTAAAGTCCTTGCTGGGCACTTAAAGTAGATAAAAAGATGATGTTTGCAATGCCCGATGGTGAAACTTCACAAATACCCAAGCTATCTCTGTAATTTTTATAATTATCTGATGATGTCTAGTGACCCTTTGCCTCTCTTGATTTTTTGTTATGGAATCTTCTAAATCCATTTGATGAGAATCCTGGAAGTTACATCTTAACTGCCTCTTCACAAATGCAAGATAAAAACCTTCCCTAGTTCAACCAATAAAAGAGTGAAATACTGCTCATCATTTAAAGGCTCATCTTTGTTATATTATATCCTAAAAATGTTGATTTGTATCAACTGAGATGTATTATAGTTACAATGATTTTATGGACTGTAGTAACAATTTATTGTTCCTTTGGTACTGTATCCATAATGCTTGGAACTAACCTTAATCTCTGAAAGAGGCTGGAAGTATAATCTTGTTCATTTCAATGATGATAGGGTAAAGTATATAGTTTATTGCTTTTAAGCTCATTTAATTCACCTGGCTTTCGGCAAAGAGGTCTTGCAAGGGGTCACAGCAAAACCATAAAAGAAGTGTGTTATTTCCAGATTGGTGATGTGAATGCCACAGCAATCCTGCACAAGACTGCTACAAAACAGGTGGTATACTTGGATGCAAGTCATCTTTAGCAAAGTAACGTTTTTACTCCATTTAACCTATTTTCTTCTCACTCAGAAAGATGAATGTCAGATTGTGAACCTGCCACTGAAAGGAAAAAAAAAATGCACAGGCTTGGACAAGGCACTGTGTGTTGGTTTAAAAAGTGTTCAATCCATTAAGCACATCTTAGAGCTGAAGGCAAGGTGAAATATCCTCCCCCTTTTCCTCCTTCTGCTGTGTCCATTGTGGTTGTGTGATGCACATCTCACTTCATCACAGCCCATCCCTTGAGGACCCGAGGCAAGAGTCATTAAGGTCACTGGAGTTTTTGTTGTGCTCGGCATCGCAGGAGGACTGTGATGGAAGACTGGTAGAGGCACAAGGTATCTGAATTATTTTATGTAAAGGAAGATTAAGTGGAAGAGAAGACAGGTAACTGTCTCAGAGTAATGAACTGGCAATTCACACCTGAGGTCGATACTAAGTAGGGTGCAGAACTACAGTATTGCCTTGTTGTCATTCAGATATTTTTATATGACAGGAAAATTACACTATTTAGGCTGGGGCAGTGCAGGAGAAAATCAAGCTATCATTACTAGTCTCGAGTTTTTTTATTGCCCTTGGACTTGTGTGGGAGAGCAAAAATGCTCTTTCTGTGGGCTGAAAATTATTTACTGTGTGATCATTCTTTCATCATTATTTTCCCTCATGCTGGAGCAGTAGCTTAAACTGTAAAGTTTAAAAAACTATAATACTTTTTTGGTTAGGAAAATTCTTGTCTCTGTTCTACCTAAAAAATTACATCAGGAGTGCAATTTTTCACATTCCACAGGGATGGCAATAAGGACTTCACTGACTTCAAAAGGAGCTTTTGGAGCCAAATATTCAGCCAATGCAAGTCTGGCAGGACACACTTAACGAAACATGGTGGTTTATCCTAGCCAAGGACCTGGCCTTTCTCAAAAGTGAATCTTTCTAGGGTTATGTAACTTGATAAATCCAGTTATGTTTATTGCTAATGACAAAACCAAAGTATCTTTACACTACTCTAAAGATCTGAACAGAAAAGAGTGACTAAAGGCAGATTTGCATACTTGAAAGAGACAGAAATCAGGATAAATATAGAGAAACTAGAAAAGTTAAGCGAAGAATCCCAGGGGTTAATGTTGAGGCCAGTGATGTGTAGCAGCTTCATTAAAGGCCTGGTTAATGAGACAAAGTGCACACTTAACATATTTACAGGTGTTATGGAATGGGGAGGAGTGATGGATGCACCAGTTGGTTGTGATGCTGTTCAGAAAAACCTCAGCAGGCTGCAGAAATGGGACAACCTGGACCTGATGAAGACACTGAAAGGAAACACGGAGCCCAGCACACAGAGAGGAACAATTCCACACACCAACATATCCTGGGGTCCAAACAGATGGAAAGCAGCTGGGAAAAGAAGGACCTTTGTGTCCTGTGGACCACCAAGCTGGCCATGAACAGATGGTGCACCCCTGTGGCAAGCCAGGCCATTGGTTTCCCCAGGTGCAGTGGGCACAACGTGTCCAGCAGGTCCAGGACACGTTGTGAGGAGATCCTGCCCTCTGCTCAGCAGTAGGGACACCTCTGGAGCGCTGTGCACAGCTCTGTGCTTCCCAGAACAAGACAGACATTGACATTGACATTGGAGGAAGTCCAGCAAAAGGCCATTGAGATGCTTAAGGAATTGGAGCACCTCCTAAACAGAGAGAGGTTGAGAGAGATGGGGTTATCCAGCCTGGAGGAAAGAAGGCTCAGGTGACTGAACAAGAAGTCAGAGACCCATATTGAAGAGCAGGAGATTCCATTAAAACTCTTTTACTGTGAATGTCATGAAACTGGAACAGGTTGCCCAGAAAGGCTGTGGAGTGTCTGTCTTTAGGGAGAGTCAAAAACATTTCTGGGCATAATCTTGGATCATCTGCAATAACTGACTCTGTTGTGAGCAGGGGATTTAGTAGAATAGAATCATAGCATGGTTTTGGATGGAAGAGACTTTGAAGGTTATTTTGTTCCAACCCCTCTGCCATGGGCAGAGACACCTTCCACTAGACCATGTTGCTCAGAGCCCCATCCAACCTGGACTTGAACATTTCCAAGTCAACTAAAAGGTATCCAGATCTCTTTCAACTTCAACTGTCCAGTGATTCTGCAACACAAAATCTTTAATGTGAGGAAAATATGATTTATCATCTCAGGTTTAATTCCTTCCTGATCATGTTTTATTATCTCAAATACATTTGCATTGCAGAATGTCCAAAGCAAAATCTGCAAGAGTCATTCCGGGTTTCAAAATCCCATATACTGAAAAACAGCAACATTTGTCTTTAAAGGAGGGAGAACATAGACCTGTACAAATCTACTCTTCTGATAGACAACATCAATGACAATTTTAAAGAATTTAATGAAGTTTAGGATGACAATATCAGTTAATGTATAATTATAAACTGTAGAAAGCAGAATACTTGATACAAGCTTAATTTGTTAGAACATGTTTTGCAGCCATAGAAAATTTACTAGATGTATAGTTAAATTTGGTTGAAGTTAAATTAGGCATGCATCTTGATTCTTGGTTAAATTTTTTCTGCTGCATCCTCCTAAATGGGTATAAGTAATAATAATAAAAAAGCTGGTACAAGCTGAAGCCTGCAGCTTATATCCCATTATAAATTGCACTTCAGATTTTCTAAACTAATTGTTAAATTTAGAACTAGCAATTAGCACTGCACAACATTTACCAACAGAATTAACTGTATCGCTTGCTATCAAGCTCAATTACATTTTCAAATGTCCCAGACTGGTAGCTCGGATGCATTCTAAGAAAATAAAACATAGAAATGGGCCAACAGCAAATTGTTGTGACAAGATTCACAATATGTTCACAAATGTGTGTGTGTTTTTTTTTTTTTCTTTCTGTTTCTGCTTTGGGTAAAAGTGTAGTCTTATGGGTTAAAAATGCAATCTTACCTGAGCAGTGTGAAATTTTATTGCAGGTTGGTGGAAATAAAACGCAAATAGTTACTTTATGAGAGTTCCACCACTTGAGAATTGTATGTAGCAACTTGATAGTTTTGAGGAGTCCTTATTAGCAAGTACATGAACATTGCCAGGAGATGCTACCTGGTGTTGCTTTTTAGTGTGATAGGGTATGAATCTGAGAACCTCAAAAGATATTCTCAACAAACAGCCAAGCCTACAGAGCAACTCACAGCTGGATTTCCTGCTGTGTTTACTTAGTAGAGCCAACCCTTAGGAAGCTTTTACTCTGAAACTGTATCAAGACTAAAATTCAAAGTCACTTACTCCTGATAAACCATTCAGAAGCACAGAGTTGAACTAAATTCACTTGCTTCCAAGGCAGAAGGAATGAAAGGCTTTAAAGTTGCAATGAGATGAGCCAGTCATACTTTGATGCAATTACATCTGCTTCATTATCAGGTTCTCAGTGGGAAAGAGCTCTCTCTAAAAATGTTGCTGAGGTGTGGATCCTGACAGTCACCACAGATATGACACCACTCTCACCTGTCAGATCACGGTCAACTTGTCACCCACTAACACTCCCAGGTCTTTGTCTGCAGAGCTGCTCTCTGCCAGCTCAGCTCCCAACTTGTCCTGGTACTTGGGGTTATTCCTCCCCAGGTGCATGACCCTACATTTGCCCTTGTAGGACTTGATTAGGTTTCTCTAGACCCAATTCTTCAGCCTGGGAGATTGACCCCCTAACCCAGTTCCTGCTGAATGGCAGCACAGCCTTCAGGTGTATCAAGCCACTCCCCCCAGTTTCATGTCACCAGCAAACTTGCTGAGGGTGTGTTCTGTCCCTTCATCCAAGCCATAAGTAAACAAGTGAAATAAGACTGGAAAAGAGAAGCTAAATAAATGTTGATCTCTGGGGAATGCCACTGACTACAGATCTCCAGCTGGATTCTGCTCTGCTGACCACAACCCTCTGAGCTCTGCCATTCAGCCTCACTGTCCATTCATCCAGCCCTCATTTCCTGAACTTACCTATGAGGATGTTATGGCAGACAGTGCTAAAATCTTGCTAAACTTGAGGCAGAAAACACACACTGCTCTCCATTGACCCACCCTGCCATGCCATCACAGAAAGCTGTCTGACAGGTCAAGCATGATTTCCTCTTGGTGAATCCCTGCTGACTACTCCTGATGAACTTCTTTTCTTCTGCATGCCTGGTGATGACCTCCAGAACGACCTGTTCTATCACCTTTCCAAGGATGGAGGTAAGACTGACTGGCTGGTGTTTCCTGGGATCTCCTTGCCCGTTCCGAAGATGGGAGTAGCACTGGCACCTTTCCTGTTTGCCATGAATTTCAATGATTGCAAATGGCTTAGCAACAAACCTCTGCCAGCTCCTTCCACACTCATGGGTGCATCCCACCAGAGCCCGTGGATTTATGGGTGTTACATCTGTCTAGCTGACCTCTAACCCAGCCCTTCATGACCAAGGGGAAATCTTCCTTTCTCCAAACTTCTACCCTTGTCTCTGAGGTCTGAGACTACCAAGGGATGAGCTCATTGTCATTCTAAAGTCTTTCAGTGTTAAGGACCAACATTGTCCCAGACTTGTTTATGTTTCCTTTTCATGTTCTACCATCCTTCTCCTTCTCTTGGTCATATTGGGATAGTCCCAATGCCTGTGCCTTTAAACCTGGCATTCTTCCATACCTCCATTTTCCTCCACTCCAGATCCCTATGGAAAAAGAAATCTCTACCTTCAAAGCTTTGCTATTTTCTTCCAAATTTTCTTCTGAATTAAAAAAACCTATTCTCTCAAAATGAAAAGGAGCGTTTTGACCTTATGGGTAACATCTTTTCCCTTTCTCCTCATCTCTTTGTCCTTATACCTATGACCCAGGACTTTTCCAGGATATGAACTCTGGGAGCACATACATTTTCAAAAGAGGGATGTGATGTAGTTTGCTAGCATTCAATCACTTAAAAGTACCCAAATGTCATGTGTACACTCCAAAGCGTAATAACCCTGTTCTGAGTTACAGAAATGCTGATGGAACCTCACATATGATGTGCCATTTTCATATTAAAGACTTATTCAGAAGAAATGTTCTCTACAGTGTGTTTAGAATTTATTTCTGCCATTGTGTAACACAGGATTTCTGTCCTGTATTAAAATAGTCAATGAATGACGCATGCATGCATCATGCAGTAAAAAACTCATTTACTGTTATTCCAAGGTATATTCATTTACATGTAGATCTGTTCAACCCTTTTTAATTTGACCAGATGAAGAAGCTTGGAATGGCAACCTTTGGAAGATCATATGACCTAACTTCAGATGTCTCCCATGTCAATATCTAAACCCTAACTAATTTCTGTAACCTGACTTAGTGGTTACAGGGAAAAAGACATTATTAGAATGCAGTTCATATCTAGCAGTACATTACAGGATGTGAATCATGCCCTGAAAACAATTTTTTTTTAATGTAAAGTGAATTGAGGATAATTGTCCCAAGAAGCCTACAATTAGCCTGACAAATCCCTCCAAAATTTTTTAAAAGAACGAGCTTACCTAAGAGGACTGTGAGTTCAAAGACAAAAAGAGAAGGTCTGTCAAGTGTTGCATCTAGACAGCACTCACAGTTATTTAGGGAGCAAAACGCAAATGGGAAGTTGCAATTTTTGAAGGTTGTCAGAGATTTACTTATGCGTTTTCCTGAAATCCTAAGTAGTTACTGAAGTTAGAGGTTTAATCTCTTAGAACCATTACATAGATAAAGAAGAGAAACAGGCTTTTCCAGAAAGTGGTTTTGGCCCAGAACTTTGGTATAAAACCTAAACTTTTATAGGCGGGAACTGGAAGACCTTTTCTGTTGACTCTGTGAAGGATATTTTGGCATAACTTGACAATTGTCTCCAAATTGATGTCAAATCTGTAGACCTGAATCACACTCCTAACGTGTGTGGGATGAACATGTGTTTTTTCTTGAGTAGAGGCTGATATTAATAGGGCTTTTCCACCAGGAAATCAAATTCACATTCATTGTCTTATTTTAATCTCTTGGAGTATGGACCATGCTATGTCAAAGTCAGGCTGTTAAGAAGGCACCTCTGTCTCCATAGTGCATAATAATATAACTGCCTTTACATTAGGGATTATTATCTATTTTAAATTATTATTTTCAAAATATATAACAACAACAACTATTACGATTATTATTACTATTACTATTATTTATTATTCCTCCTGTATTATTTTCACCAGAAACCAGAACTTCAACAGAGGATTCTGCTATAAACATGGGTGAAACCCAATAAGGCTTGTAAAGCTAATTTCCTGCACTTCTACACAGGAATCTCAGCCTATCATCATCACAACCAGGCAGTAAACTGAATTTGAATATTGAGATTTTGTCAGAATACTTTTAAGACTTCAAAACTGCAGGCAGCAAAGAGTCTAACACATCTGTAGGGAAGATGTGACGGTTAATTACACTCTGAGTATCTTATTTCTACCTCTGAATTTGTCAAGCTTCATCTCCATTGCCTGGATCTTGTTATATACTTTTCTGCTAAATTAAAGAGTCAATGAATATCAGAAATTCTTCCCTCTGCAAGTATTAGACTCTGATCAAGTCGGTTAACTTCCCCTTATTAAGTTAAATAGCTTGAGATTCTCTCACTTTAATTACCGTACAAGCTCAGACTTTGCACTGAGTACCTGTTACAGCAATTCAAATCAATGAAAACCACTGAAAAAATATGAACTTACACGCTACAAAAATAACAGAATAAGAATAAAAGAAATCTTTTCTGACCATCCATCTTCTCTTCTCTGAATAGAGGAAAGACAAAATATGTGTCACACAAGAGAAATGACAATGGTGACAATAAATGACATGGGGAACTTTACTGTGTTCCCAAACTAAGGAAAGGGTAATCAAAACCTAAGGAAAAGAAAGTGAAAAAGGAAGAGAAGGTCAAAATGACAGGAAAACAACATAGAAAAAATAATAGTGTTTTCTGTTCTTAAATATTCTCCTCCAACTTATGACACAATTCTACACCAATGAGTAAAATTTTCTCAGAAGTGTGTATTTTGTATAAGTAACATTACAAGGTACTAGTGTGCATAAAGGAAAAATGTAGCACTGAGAAAAATTTTAATAAATTAGATTTTTTTCATTCTATCTAATAAATACTTTTTAAAAAGCTGAAAATAGTGGGATGATTAAATGAAACTCAAGTTTGATATGCCTTCAAGGTCTTCTGATGGATAGATACATAGATGAAACTTAGGTCAACAAACCTAAAATCAGTGCGCTAATTGTAATGAAATGGAACATGTCTCTGAGTTATTTAAACTAGAATAGATAAACAGATATGATTATGTAACTAATGTTGTCTTGGTACCATTAGTTATATTTTTCATAGCTTTGGTTTACAAAGCAGCAATATATTTTCATGAAATCCTAAAATAAGTCCAAATAGTTTTGATTTATAATCAAACTTTGCTATGGTATAAATATTTGAGTTACATATTTTACTTTGAGTTTCATGAGTGCTTTCCTTTCAATTTGTGCCCATTATTGTTGGAGTGAGTAAAGAAGGAGAGTGCCTGGGTTACGAGGAGATACTGCAAATCAGAGAAAATTATGCCTGAAGAGCACATCATCACAGGGTGACAAATTTGGTGAATCCTACTAGGACAATGGATGTCAGGTGCTGGTTTTCCAATAGCTGCATCCAGAGTCCACAAAAATTAGTGGAAAACTTTGAGAAGTGCTGATTTGGGGGTTTAGATATTGGAAATTGCCAAACAAGCCCAATCATCCAGATTCATTTAATGTCTGATATCTCACAAACCAGAATTTACAACACAGTGAGTTAGGACAGAGCAAACAACTCAAAATCCCTCAAAATTCTGAGCCAGCTGAATTTTGGCACCCATGAGCAGCATAGCAGTCATTGATGGAGTTTTTCAGTGGCTTTAGTATGTGTTTGGAGCGCCAGCAAACCCCACATTTGAACCTGGATAACATTGGCATTATGGTAATGAGGCTCGACGAGCATCTGGGCAGCGATTTGGCTCATGGAAAAGGAGGGTTGGTAGTGAGCAGCCTCTGATGGCTGACCTCCTTTTGACATGCACATTACAAGCCATCATCACATTTGACTGTAACTAAGTGCCAGGGGCTTCCAACAAGCTGTTCTGAGGTTGTTCATTTGGAGTCCAAAATGAATAACTTTGATATGGCTCATTCCTGCAGTACCACATGTTTTCGAAGCACTAACATGATTTGTTGGAAATTTGAAACTGTGCACAGTTGATCACACAGACTGGATTTCCTCCACTATGTCAAGTAGAATGATTTGTCCAGAGAGAAGATGTTGGACAAGGTTTGAAGGGAAGCTGCTGATGTTCAAAAGACAGACTTACAGGGTTTCATTGGTTCATTCTCTGCCAGTATTTGATTTAAGACCTTTGTATATCAAACACTGATCAGCAAAAATTGTAACATCTGGATTTAATAGTTTATATTCAAGGCTGTTCTTTATTTTCCATCCCTGACACTCTTTGGTATCGTCCCTAGGTGGGAAGAGCAGCAAGATTAACATAACGTGGCACTTGAAGCTCAGTTGGAAGACAACAGGAATAATCTAGGTAATGCACCAAGAAGATATTTCTATATGTTTTGTGACTGGAGAAAACACACAGATGTGTGATTTTAGTTCTATAGAAAAACAAGAGCATGCTTGTTACATAAATTTTGAAGAAGATTGGAGGATATCTGACACACAATAAACTGGCTTTAAAAAGAGTCAGTATTCACCTCATTGCATTGCATTTAGAAATGCAAGGTAAATTATGGTTGTTTTAAACTGCATGAAGCTGCTTCTTCATTTTGAGCTGGGATAGTAGAGAGTAATTCCAGGGGCTGCTGTAAGAAGGTGGCATAAATTCTTTTATTATATGAGTACATGACACTAGGCTTCCTAAATAATACTAGATGTGAATATATGGGCAAATGAATCAAACTCAAAGATCACATTTGGCTTCAGATTCAGACTTTAAATATTGAACATATAGAAGTAATTCCATTAAATGTGTTCCCATCCCAGCCAAGGGAGAAGCATTTGGTAAAGTCTGTTCATTTTATGTGGCTACAATGGCCCTTTAGACACCCATAGTGGGGTGAGAAATGTATACCTAAGAGAGGAATCTTCATCTCACATTGAATCCTTACCAAAAGTTTGCCACAAACCAGAATGCATTATTTACATTAGTGTTTTCACTGTGCACAGACAATAGTAATAATAATAATAATAATAATAATAATAATAATAATAATAATAATAATAATAATGGCAACAATAACAATAAAAATTCTTATGCACATTGTTAAATTGGGGAACAGATTTGTCTACCACATAAAGATTATTTGTGGGCTGTTTTCAAACAAGTTTAGCCCTGACACAGAGATAAGTTCAGTTTTTCTGTACAAAACACTGTCTGGACTGTCATGTTTCCTTTGCAGTTATGTTAAGCCCAAAGAATGCAGAAATTAAATCTCTCTTTGCTGCTAATTTGGTTTTCCACTTTGGGTCCATGCTACCCTTATCTCTTACTTCTACCATATGTCCATGACCCTGAGTGAAAAAGACCTGCAGTAATAAAAATTATTATTAATATCAGTGAGCAGAGGAGAGGTTAACATCAAGAGAAATTTTTGTCAGAAACTGTGCAGTGCTGGTTTCAGCTTAAAAGAGAATAAATCTCCCATATAATAAGCTATATTAGCAACAAAAAAAAAATAAAATCAAGTAAACATTCATAGATCATGGCTGAACTATGATAATGTAGAGTTGAGAAAATATGGTCTAGTCTGCTTAAAAATCTGGCCATGCTGCTGTGCACTCACAAGTTTCTCAAGCAGGAAATGATGGAAAGCTCCACTGATCTCAAATAACTCAATTGTTTTTCTTTTCTAATCAAATATCTTCATAGTGAGGGACCAAAAATGCATCATTCAGCATGCAATGTGGTTGTGAAAGCATGAAATATGGCACTTCACTGTTAATGTAATATTAAAGATTAAAAATGTTTATTACCTGTTATTCTTCTTTTAATTGTTTTGTGTGGAGAAAAATAGAAGTTGCTGCTTTAATGCATAAAAACTCCACAATGTGCATTCATAGCAGAGAGCAAAGTGTTGGGGCTATGAAAATTATGTAAATGATGAATTCCAGTGAAAGAACTTTCAAACCCTTAGGGTCTTCAAACAGCATTAATTCAAGAAATTAGATACAAAATTTAACTTTTTCATGCTAATAATGATTTCATAAGGAAAAACTCGTTAGTAAAGGTGACAAATATGAAGTTCTATTCAACATTTAAATTCAGGAATCTTAGTATGCGCCCCTGGGATATATTTACTCAGCCAATGACTCTGATGTTATTAAGTAATTTATTTGAGAAAGTCTCCATTCATGAGTTTACATAAGAACAATATCAGGTTTACAAAGGCTTGTGTTGTCAGTTTAGCAAATACCTAATTCACAATGACTTTTGCTTAAGATTTTCATTAGGTTGTTCAATATTGTTTGATCATTTCATGTCAGTTTCATAAGATCATAATTTTCCCTATATGAAAAGAGGAAATTAAACGGAGAAATAAATTAAAAAGTGTGAACTAAACTTAAATTTAAATCAGCTTTGCCACAAAAGGAGGAGTACAGTGTCAGCACTTGTGATTGTACTTTGCTTGGGTATAAACTATCCACACTTAGCAATTTGATGTTTTGCTGTGGTATATTTCTATGCCAGCAATACCAAAAAATATATTGAAACATGCTGAACATATCCACATTGAAATGTTGCATTATGGTTCCATTTTTTCAGGACTGATCAGTCATGTGACAGTCTCAATTTCTGGCAGCTTTAGTTAGGGGGTTCATTAGTTGGATAGGAAACAAAAAACATCCTAAATCTCTCAATTTCTATGGCTATTTGTGCTGTAATCTATGGCCTCCAGACAGTGTTGAGTCAATGTGCAAATGCAACTAAAAATGACAATTCCTGCGAGTCAAGGAGCAGACAGAAATAGCACAAGATATGAAATTACGATGGTCAAAATAATCAACAGAATATTTGTCTTCCTACAGAAAATGCTGGTTCATCAATAGAGAACAATTTCCCAGGAAATGAGCTGATTTTACTCAGTTTTCTAATGAAATACAGGCAAGCCTTGAAATCTTCATTGTCTCTAGGCTAGCTCATTCACCATCACTCCTCAGAGAGCTCCCTGGTCCCCAGGCCCCTCACGGGGCTGTGCTGGAGGAGCTTTGATAGAATAAGTGTTGGAAATCACCACTGGTTACTGTTACAATCTGCCTCCATAATTTTTCTCCTCCTCAGAATGGTTCTTGCTCTCCCATCACCCTGGTTCCTGCTTTCAGGTGTCTTTCCACCCTTGTCTCTCCAACTTATTCAGGCTAAACTGGGAACACATCAGCCTTGGTGTTTCCATGTGAGATATTCAATCTGTGCTCCCAGGCTTGTATCTATCCCTTCATTGCATATCCTAAGACAGCTGAATCTTAAAGCACAACCTGCTGTGTTCTAAATCTCTTGCTCTGCAGCAGCACCAAACCCTGGCCTACACCTGGCCAGGAAGAAAATAATAGCCAAATAGAAGCCCACATTAGACCAATTACTAAACTTTGTCACATTTGACAGAAGTATGAAGCACCTGGAGGATCTGATTGAGACATGAGAAAGCAAACATCTTTTTCTGGCATGAGAAATGAAAATAGGATGTACAAATAAAACACGGAATGACTCTCTTGTCTATTACCCACCTTTCCACCAACCTAGATGACTCTTTAATCTTTAACCTCTGTTCTTCACTGAATACATATATAATGAGAGGGAGCAGGCAGGCCAAGTTAGATTTGGTCATATTTATTAACACATAATATATGTTAATAACGCATATTATTAATAACTGGCAGTCAGTCAGTTGTAACTGTGTTTGTGTGTTCTCTGGCAGAGTGGTTTTCTGACATTTTAAGGACTTCTGAAAGGCAGAAGGGCTCAAATCTGTATAAAAATAATATCTACTGGTAAATTGGATAGTCAGAGGATAGGAGTGGGTACTCTAAGAGAAATCACAGGGCCCGAAAGGTAATGATCTTGGAAAGGACTTTCATGCAAAGTAGGAGCTCTCAAGAGGAAAGCAAAAGTCCTTATTGGAAAACTGTGAATAGAGGATATGAGAAATGATACAGAATTAGGCAGGGATTCATGAGTAAAGTAGTTTTACTGGATCAGTACTAAGGCTCAATTTGTGTAAGGGAGAGAAGGCAGCTAGAGATGATTTCATATACAGAGAGGAGAGACAAGAGGGATTTGGCAGCATAATCTCTGAAAGAAAGTTAATAAGGGGAAGCATGTGGAAGTAAAAAAAAAATCACTATATGCTATGCTTACAGGTAGGTTACCATTCACCAAGAAATATTACCATCCATGTGATTAGTGCTGAAAAATAAAAGCAGGAAGCAGGAAACACAGATGGAATGGGTTAATGCTTTTGTAATAAAACCCATTCACACATTTAGGAGGATTGGTTTTATTTCTCCAGAAACACCACCATCAGAAGTTTTTGTTATTAAAGCATTAGGTAAAACTGAAGTTTGCAGCACGAACAGGAGTAGAAGGACTGGTTTCATAGAAGTTATAAGAGCACAGGAAAACAATGTAATCTGCATAATGTGAGTACCTACAGGATTTGCAGAAAGAGGTGAAGACTCATGATTCCCTTCCCTTCTTCAAGGCTAAAGATTAAGTGTTCATGGGACTGGTGGTTTTTGCTGCCTACCTACTAATATCTTTAATAGCACACATTTAAAATGAAGTCTTTTTGATGGCTCTTTAACTTGAGTTGGATGCAATGCTAGTGAGGGAAGGTGTTTTCTCATATTTATAAATGATCTCATCCTTATCCTATTCCAACTGGTCTATGAAGTGCTGCTCCTCAGACTCGAGGAGGTCAGATTGATTCAAGTGCAGGAAATTGAGGAACAAGGCCTGACACACCTCTCTTCACAACAACCCAATAAAAAGTGCTACTTTAGTATAAGACGAAACAGAATGAACCCCAGCAAGTAACGACCTCTCAGTCTGTAACTCATTTAAAACCCCAAAGCAGAAGAAATAATATTTATCCATTGAACGAAATTACCAAGTATTTCACAACGAAGTTAATCCCAAACATTGTTAGACCAGTGTCCTTTACTGGATCAACCAATTGATTGATCTGTCTATATTTATATCTATGTGTATATAAATATATACATGCTGTCCTACAAAGGGTGCTGGCGTTTCCAGTAAAGAGCACACAGCATTTATTTACAGAAATATGATGTAACCTGGGTGGTTAGAGCCCGCTATTTAAGGAAACTAACTATGATTTATAGCAGCAAATAAATAAGACAAAATTTGTTTAACATACCTCAGCATTAAGTATCTCATGCATTAATTGTCTCCAAAGTCTGTTCCATTTGTTATCTAACAAGGTATGCTCCATTATTATTTCTATCCAGTTCATTGCTTCATTCTATCTGTTCTTTCAAAATTAGCTTGTCTAATCAGAAACTGCTTTGGCTGGTAGTTCATTTCACATAAAAAGGAGGAATTCTTGTTTACTGAGAAAGTAATTGGATTATAATTTTGAAAAAAAAGAAATATAGATTGTAATAAATTATTTTGTAAAAAATACATGAGAGCGTGAAAACTAGCAAACCCAAGACAAATTAAAAGCTCTAATGAATGAAAAGGCTATAAATAGAACATGAAACTGGAAAGAATAATTCATCATTGTAACTTACCTACTCCTTGTTATTCTGCTGAAAAGAGCTGAATATCTAAGGAAAAAAGAAAAAAAAAGTATTTATCAAATGATCAAGAAAATATTTATATTAGCTGTCACTTTTCTTCTAGGTCTTTAGCTCTTGTAAACGTAATTAAACCTTTGTTACAAAAAAGAAAAAGTAAAATTTAACCATGTATGGGAGTATACAATTCCATTTCAGTTATTTATTAAATTCTGTTGATAAGTTTACATGGTCATAGGTAGACTAAACTTGCATGCAGGACTTTGATGCCTGCATCAGTATATATTTAAGTGACAACAAGAAAATGCAGAAATTATATTCAAAACACTGACCAGTATACTGGGGCTGTTTATAGAGCTGGTCTGTAATGTATATTTTATTGCTTATCAACATTTCAATTAATATCAAACTGTAGGACTTTTATTTCTTTATTTTTTTCTTACTAGCTAAAAATATTTTGTTGGTAATCCTGCTCTTTTTTGCATGTGTGTTTAATTTTTTTTTTACCTAATCCAAGTAAAACCATAAGTATTAAAGATATGAGAAGTAATGGGCATGGACAACAAAAATTGTGTAAAGGAAAATAAACCACACAAAATAATGTGTGAAATTGTAGCAAATAAGATTTTAGAAGTTAGAGTATATATATGATATGATATGATATGATATGATATGATATGATATGATACTATTACATACAGTAGAAAAATCAAGTGATTTTTGTAAATTTCTGAAGTACTAGGAAAAACTTGTGCTCTCAGCTCTCACCTGTTCAGCTGATTAACACCTTGAGTTCTTTCTGTTTGTAGACCTAACAAAAAAAAATACAAAATTAAATTAAATACACTAAATTATGTGAGTTAAATTGTTATAGATTTACATTTATTTAGCCTGATTTTATTTGTCTGAAAATCATTCAGGTTTTCCTTTTATTTGAGTTGCATTTATGATACCAATTCAAGCTTTGATCTTAAATTACACTTTTGGGGCCTGAAGTAATAACAATTTTGGATTACAAGGATCCAGTTCTTATCTACATACCAAACAGGTTGTTTATAGTGCAGTTTGTTCAGTGAATATACTCAAATTTAGCGCAGAGAGATTGATAAAGGTAATCAGCAAATACCATATTGGCTTAGAATAAAGATGAAAGCAAAATGCACCTGACTCAGTAAAGATAGGAGTTAAATGCCAGATTATCCACATAAGTGTGTCAGTAAGAGGAATTTCATGCATGACAGATGCTAGAATGGGCATTAAAATGGTCAGGACAAAAATCATTAAGTGCCCCAATAATGCACATTGGGCTAAGGCAAATGTAGCACTTCACAAGCAAATTCCCACCATCTTCAAAAAGTTGTTTGCATGCCCAAAGTTGGGCTTGTATGTGAACGAGATAAAAACATTAAGCAGGTTATTAATACTCACTTGAGATGTCTACTCTACATTTAGAAAGAAAAACCTTATCATGGTACCAACACTAGGAAACTCAAAAGGTGTCATGAAATGACTGGATGGAATTTTATTTCTTTCAAAGAAAAATGTAGCTACAGAGGATGATAGCCATAACTCAGGTCCTTGTCCATCAAAGCTGCAAGTAAAGAAAATTATTGATGTACTGAGAGGTAGGTGTTACTTTTCCTGTGGTGTCTGATGTGGAACCTCATTGAAGAAAATGATATTATAGACTCACAGAATGGTTTCGGGTGGAAAGGACTATTAAAATTCATCTGCTCCAACTCCTTTGCAATGAGCAGGGACACCTTCAACTGGATCAGGTTGCTCAGAGCCCAGAGCAACCTGGCCTTGAATGTTTCCAGGGATGGCATTATCCCACTTGAGAAAAGAAGTTTTGGTACCTGAGCCAATGGCTACTTAGGAGAACATAGGGATTGACTAGCATTTGGATATGAACAACACAGAAAAATCATTGTCTTTCAGTCAATATGAAATATTTAAAGCAGAGAATTTCCATTCATTAATCTAAATACAGAGTAGCCTTGTACCTGCTCTCCAGATTATAATCATATGAGAAAGAAGTTTGACAGTGATGTAGAGACTCTCAGGCTGCCCCAGTCATCAGCTTTAGGTTCCTGATTCAGGGCAGGGAAAGCATAATCCTACTTGAATATGCAGTGCATGAAAATCCTCAGCTAAACATTGGTGATAGGAATTCCCAAAATGCAGGCAAAGTAAACTGTGACAAGAGTCATAAATGTTTGGAATTTTGCTGTTTGTGTTGAAGTGATCCAAGCTGAGCATGCCAAAAACAAGGGTGACACTACCAAGGATTTTATTACTGAAAAAGTAATATTAACTTCAGAATTATTGGCATATGTTTTCTAGACTGTTGGCTTTTTTATATTTTTATGTTTGGGTGTGCATTGTTGTGGCTTGAAAATCTCCCCAATTAAATCTTCTGGTGTGGTGCCTGTGTGTTGTTGCCTTGATTAATTAAGTGAGCCATGAACCAAAAGTCCTTTTTCCTTCCCCACTGGCTGTTCAGTTCATGCATATCCATTTCTTGTCTTTCCCATTTGCCTCCTGTCTCTCTGCTGCACCCTTTCAACTCCTGCAGGATCCATCTCCTTCCCTGCCTGCCCACACCGAACCAGGCTCTCAAAAGGGCTCCTCAATACCATCATAATGATGGTTAAACCAAGATAAATAAAAACGCTCACAAACCATCTGTGAACAGATTCCTGTGGTGCAGTCTCAGTCTTTGACCGACTCACATCAGAAATCAGATGAGGGCATAATTTACATATTTAAAAAATTTAAATTAGATCAATTTTTTTTTTAAACCTGGATAATATGAGAATGAGGATTCCTTGAACAACAGCTCTACAACAAATTGATCTGTCTGCCTACTACATTCAAAAATTGATTTTCTCTTCCTGAATGGAAACATTTATTTGAAAAGAATGAATTCAATTTGTGACACACTCTGTGAGTGTTCTGCATCTGATTCTGAGGTTTTAGAATCTTTTAAATCAATAATAAAACCATTTTAATTTGGCTTAATTTTGTAGGACATGGGTACTTGTAATTTTCAAAGATTATGAGATAAGGAAGTGGTCCAGGACTGAGTCCTCTAAGTCATCTGACTTCTAGTTTGTCTGTTTTGGGCTTCTCAGTCTGATCAGAAAATTCCTGGGTTTGAATCAACCTTCATAGTTCAGAAAAACAGAGTTAGACTTTTGCTTCGAACTGTCTGAGACCACCAGTCTGTGAAGAAAAATCATCATGTTATTATAAAACAGATACAGTCCAATAACAAATCTGGAGATTTAAACCTATAAAGCTTGGGGCTATAACCACTACCTCACCAGTGAGCTCTGTAATATCCCCATTCCCACATCTCCTTCCTCAACAATTTATTCTTGCTCCAGGTGAGCTTTAAGAAATTCTTCAGCAGCACTAAAAGCTTCATGCAGTTCAGGGACATAACAGGTTAGCTAGTCTGGGCTACAGGTATTTCAAGATAACCTCTTTGTGTTGGCACCATAGTTATTTATTGGTGCCTGAGATCCTTTTCGCTTCAAGAGTTCCTTTACAGCAACACCAGTGATACGACAAGAGGACATGGTTTCAAGCTGCACCGGGGAGGTTCGGGTTGGACATCAGGAAGAATATCTTCACTGAAATGGTGGTCAAGCACTGGAAAGGGTTGCCCAGGGAAATGTTGGATTCACTATCTCCCTGGAGTGTCCAAAAAATGACTCAACATGGCACTAAGTGCCATGGTTTAGTTGACACGGTGGTGTTTGCTCAAAGGTTGGGCTTGATGACCTCAGAGATCTTTCCCAACCTTTATTCCATGACTCTAATGCACTATAACATCAGCATAGTGATGATAACTCCAACTCAGATAGTCTGGTTACTTTTGGCTGTCAGAGCTCACCGATTGAGAATCTTTGATTCAATTTAGTCACTCAATCACATAATTCTTAAAATTGCAGGGAAAAAATTAGGGTGGAAAGAACCTCTTGAAATCATCTGGTCCAATGCTCACATGTTGCTCCCAGTAAATGAAAGTTCTTTGACAAACTTCCACAGAATGTGACTGTAAGCCCATTTGTCACCTCTTGTAAATGCAAATTAAAATGTGTTAAACTATCCCGATGGTGATTTAAGAGTATTTGCCTCCTTTTACAAGAGAGTAGCATGCAGAAGGTCAGATTACATGGGTCAGCTGGCCAGAAGTGTGTCAGCCGCGTGCAGTTCCCTGGGCACAGGCAGCAACATCAGCATGTCCACAGCCAGCACCCAGGGAGCCCAAGGATGAGTTCTCAGGCTGCACAAAAGACATTTCATACTGCTAATAATCCATAGCTAGAGGTAAAGGTTAAATGCTGAGCATTATTGGGATACAGTCCTTTATACTTCACTTAACTAATTGAATTTGTTTAATTAACAATTTACACACCTGGAGAGAAATATAAAATCTATTGTGCTGTTTGGCATTCTGCCTAAATTGGAAATTACCTATACATCCTCTAGTCCATATTAAATGGGATTTACTTTGGACACAATTACTGTTAACAATTACATAGGGATATTTTTTTTTTTGAGCTCCATTTTCTAGACTGTCACTCTGGTAAATTTTTTTATCCTTTCACACACCTGAAAATAAATGAAATCCAGAAAAGTTAGATGAAAGTATTTTTATTATTGATTTTAAACTGTGCTTCTCTGTGCATAACGTAAATTTTCACCCAGATACAAAAGTGAGAGACAGAAATGTGCCAGCCTATTTCACATTCGAAGCAGATACACCAGAGTCACAAAACCAGATTGTTTTGCCCGTAACTGGAAGGCTGAAGAGCAAAATCTCATTAAGATTGGTATATGGAAGGAGGTTTACAAGCCATGCATATCCATGAACAGGTTAGTTTAAATGCCTGAGAAATAGATGGCTTTTCAAATATGCGGCTGACAGTCATGGGCTCAGAAATACAAACTAAGATGAACTAAAAACTTGATACTCAGAAATGGATCTGTCTGGGAAATGGTGTTATGGAGAAATGAATCTGCATTCTAGGAAGACTGCTCCTTAAAACCAGTTCTGATCTTCCCATGATTTGGTAATGTGGGTTTATCCCTGGCATCCCGGTGGATTTGGGTCTGATGCATGAGTTCTCACACAGCACCTCTGAAAATCTGATTTGCATGAAGTAATGCTTGCCTAAGGTATTTAAAAGATTTGTCAACAGGAGGAATATTACTGCTGAAGGAATATTCAAAAGGCTTAGGCTTTCATGCAGTGCACTCTGTAAAATCACACTTGCTCATGAAAGTAAAGCACATCTTTGCAGTGGTTATTTCCAACAGCAAGTGGTTGGTGCCATTTTCAGATTTTGTTTGGTTACAATTGTCTGCTATATATATTATTTGCCTCTCTTGCTTTCTAAACCTTCTCAATGCCAGGTAGAGGAGAGGATGGAAACAGAACTTACCCGTGATGTTTGCTGCCACCCCTTAGGCTTCTCCTGAAACCTAGGAAGAAAACACCCCAAGACTAGGTTCTAACTACCTTGGTTTTATAGTTTGGACTGGTATCTCATGGGTATTTATTTGATAATTCATCTGAAAAATGAAGAATCACCTTATTGAATGAATCTCTAAGCAGGTAATTGTTGGCTTGTATCCTCTGATAAGACCAGATAAGTCTTGACTGGATACTGAAAACAGTGTAGATGTATGAAATCATTTATTTAATTATTAATTCAAGGTTAGAACACTAATAGAAAAGTCAACACAAGCTATTGCTATGAAGATATTCAGCAATCAAAATATTCTGGTTTTATACTGAATAAGTTCCTAATAAACAGCACACAGACCAAATACAGAAGAACAAAAGACAATAAATCATTGCAAATTAAGTCAATTTTTCATTAACTTTGTCATATATGAACTCAGGTATGTTTGAACTTTGCAGTCATTGCAGTGCATTCAAAAAATAATACTGCAAAAATTTCCATGACTTCAATAGAACCTCTATAGTATTAGTAAGTGAACTCTCCAGTGGCCAAAATAATATCTGTAAATACCCATGAATTTTAACCCAAAATGTGCAACCCGACATGATTAAAAGCTTTAGATTCTCAAAGAGCAACATGACTAAAGCAGGACTGTAGCTTTGAGTGGCACCTCACTGGTTTCATTTGCCAGTATTGTTATTTTCCAAGGTAATATTTGATTTACAAGAAAAATGCTTTTAAGTCCCACAGTAAGTCCTACAATGTATCCACAAGTATAAAACCCTCAAATTGCCATCATTTGTCAAATGCTAAAGCCGTACCTGAGACTATTCAGTGGCAAAGTAGGAATCTAATGATGTCAGCAGGAAGGAGGGAGGTTAGATTTATAGGGGTTTTAGAGGCGATACCTCTTGTCTCTCCTGCCTTGTCCCCCTTCTGACTCCCTTTAATTCAGCACTTTGACCACAGTAATGCAGTTAAGCTTCAGTTTATGGCACAGATGCCTCATAAGTCCAGTCTCATGATTTCATTGAAAACTCTCTCACGTTAGTAATTTGAATTGATTTTAAATTCCAAATTATTGTGAAGAAGTTGAAATACAGAGCTTTAATGTTAACCCAACTCTCTCCTTATGCTACTCTTTTCCTCCCAAACTGTCATGGTTTTTCCCTTGCTTACACAATACTTGCCTCGATTTTTTTTTCCTGGCTATAGCTAAGGTTCAAACACAGAAGGAAGGCATTTCTGGATGGAAATAATAAAGAATGCAACCTGAATTTGAGATAAATTAAACATGAATGTGAACAACACTATGGATAGGTGATTACTTCAAACTAATGTTTTCTATTTTTGTTTACTTAATATAATTCCAAGTTATAAAATAAAAAGTGAAAAAACCTTAGGTGGTCATTCACAGACTGTGGTCATGGGAGTATCACAGAACTGTTTTAGTCAGCATTGTCCAAGAGCTATGGACTGCCAGGTGCAAAAATCTGATTGTCTTAAATAAGCCAAGTGTTGTTTTTAGTTAACTTCATTTTGTAAAAAACCTCGCTCAAGTACATTCAAGGTTTTGTCTACCATTTGTTTCAGGAGTCTGGATCAGATCCTTAAATCAGAGCCAAATGTGAATAAAAGCAGTAAATTCTTTGGCAATAAATTCTCAGTAATCTGCATTACTCAAAGATGAGACCTGCTGGAACATCTTCATAACATTCTTTTGCCTTCCTTCCCCTCATGTGCAGCATATTGCAGTAATCAATTAACATGATGGAATATTCCTGTGCTGAGACCTTCTTGTAACTCCCATATGGTCAGAATTTAATCTTAATAGCACAGGTTTTTGTTGTTTGGTTTGTTTTTTTTTTTTTTTTTTTTTTTTTTTTTTTTTTTTTTTTAAAGAAGCTGAACTCATCCTGTGCATGAGTGCTGATGGAAAAGTAAGATTTCAGAGTGATATTGTTCTTTTCAGCCTGTTGGTGTTGAGTATTTTGGAGAAGTTAGGTACCCGGACAGGGCTGAGCGTTGTTCATCTGCATGTAAACCACCAAAGTGGGCAAGCAGAAATGGAAGTGCCTGTAGCAAGCTGAATTGCTGCTAGCATAGTCCAGGGTAAGGAAGCAAAAAGTACCTTTGCATGGTATCCGCAGATGTTTTATTCAGTGGTGAGATGAACACCAGACACACACACACAAGGAAGATCCAGTTTTCTCTCTCCAGAGGCCTGGGGGCTGACCTTGGCTTTGGGCGGTACAAAGATGAGGGTCAATCAGGGAATAGGGAAGTGTGGCTCAGGGACATAGGAACAGACATAGGAACAGGGGAAGGAGCCAATGGGGTTTAGCAGCTTTTTGAGGGATGCTTCTTGTGTCTCCTAAAAACCAGGGAATCCCCCCCCCCCCCCCCCCCCCCCAGGGTGTCCACAATTCCCCCTTTTTGATATTATTAAGAAAGCTTCTCTGAAGGATCAACTGAATCAACACAAAATGACTAAAACAATCAAAAGCACTCATAAGACAATTTTCAAAATGCAAACAATTCTGAGTCCCCAATGTCTAAACAGATTTTCTTGTGCATTAGTGATGATGGAAAAGTAAGACTTCAGAGCGATATTGTTGTTTTCAGTCTATTGGTGTTGAATATTTTGGAATATTTGGGTACTTGGACAGGACTGAGCATTGCTCATCTGCATGTAAACCACCAAAGTGGGCAAGCAGAAATGGAGGTGCCCAGTTCCATCTCTTGCACTTGAAAATGGCCTTGCTGAACCTCTTTAGAGCAAACATATATAAGCAAAGCTGTTGATCTCTTGATCTTGTTTAAATAATTTACTCTTGCCCACCTCAACGCACCCTTTGTTTGCCTTTGTAACTCAAAAGACTGATTCCACTGTGACAAAGTAGGAAATTCTACCTTATAACCTGAGTAATACCAGATAAACCTCAGTTCATACAAAGAAAGGACAGTAGCTGATCTTGTGTCTCTTTCTGATTTTAATGGTTCTCTGGAAGAGTTTGAAAGTGTTGCAGGAAGTCACTGGAAGTTTGTCTGAGTGCACTCACAATGATTATAAAGTTGAATTCCTAGAGGATCACAACTCTGCAACCAGTGACATCAAAGCTCCCTGACCAAATTCTTCTGTAGGAGTTGTAGAAATTGAATTTAATGCACTGAGTATAAAATAACCTTGTAATAACACTTATTACGAGCAAATTCTGATTTTTTTAAGCTTAATATCAAATTGGACTTCCATGTTTTTTTAGTTTTTTTTCTATATTGAACAAGAAAATACAACACAATGCCTACCCTTCTTTCTGAATAGATATGGGGAGGTGGAGAAAATGCTTGGTCCATGTATATTCCAGCAGAGGGTGGCAGTACACTACCACACTCCTACAGTAAAAGAAAAGTTGTGCAATAATATTTATGCCTTCTGTCTTCAAGGGAAGAATACATCCTGCAGATGAATATGTTTTGGGAGATGGGAGATGGGAATTAGACTGGGAAAGTAATCCCCAAATCACTTCAATGACCTTGCTCAATCCACTCAATCTCCAACTCTCTTTCATCTGAAATATTTTTCTTCCGTAATTACCATCAGCTGATGACTACAAACCGTGATAAAGCTCCCGAGAATAATCGTCTACGAGAATGAATATGGATATCTGAAAATGGGAATCTCTCCTGATTAACTGATGATACCAGAACCATTAACTTCATCACTAACAGCAGAACAGTCACCAACAGTGTCAAGCAGGATAAACTCTGGAAGGCAAAAAGGGGCACTCTGTGCCAGGAAGGGTTTCCATGGCACTATGGACATGCTAATGGTGTCCTGCCTTTCCTCAGTCCAGTTTTGCTACTTTGTCAGCAGAGCAGTCTTCAAAATTTGAAATACCTTGTCATCTCTTCAGCAGAATGTGGATTTCTCTGTTACTGCCTTAGACTTCCTTTCAGTTTTTACTTTCTTAAATCCTTTTTTTTTTTTTTTAATAGAAAGCAGGTGGGAAATTGTTCATAGGCCAGCAAAAGAGGTAGGGTGTATTTTTTTCCTCTTGGAAAAATCTTCTGGTTGACAGAAAAAGTAGCAACTGGTGCTGCCTACTTTAAATTACTGCAGTAAAAATACTTTAACACATTGTCAAACTTCAGACCTTGGTGACTCAAGTTTCTATATTTTTTTGGATGTGAAGAAATTTCAGTGTAAGAAGAAATCAGTGCATAATAGGAAGGAATATTCCTTCATTATGCAAATAATGGAAAATTATTTGTATACAGAGCATGATTTCTTTAATGCGCTTTTATTTCCCCTCAAGAATTCAAACCAAAGGATTATGCAGGTCAAGAAGAACTTGAAGAACAAAAGCCATTCATGATCAAGCTCTCAATATGGACTTACATTAGTAAAAACATTTGAGTAACATTTTTATAATAGTAATCTAAGTAGCTTATGTTAACTTCTCCAGTAACCAAAGCCAAGAATAATTTTTGTGCATTCTTTCAGTAGACATTCATTATTTAAATATGTAAAATATGGAGGCAGTGTTCTGGAACTTCTTTTTATTAAGAGGAAAGAAGCTGGAAACAATGACAGGAAATTTAGGTGAGGAATGGCATGCCCCTTCTCAAAAATAAGAGATTTTTTCAGAGAATGAAGGGAATTAAATAGTTCCAGTCTAAATGGTTGTCAATAATAATTCCTTAGCTTGATCTACCTTAGTACATTTCAAAGCATTTGAGACACTTTAGAGTAACCTTCTCACCTGTGAGTAGCTTCCTCTATAACTTCTTGTAACATGCCCAGCTATTCCTATGGGAGCTGACATGATTTTCATCAGGGTTTTTAACTAGCAATTGACAAGCATAAAGTGATGAAATACAAAAAGAAAAATAGCCAGGGTGATCAGAAGCTCAAAAACATTAAGATTTTATCTGTCTGGTTATCATTAAGATTACTTTATGTATGAGTTTAGGGGTCTTTGAGGGAGGGGGGAACAAGGTGTGCAGTGCTGGAGTCCTTAATGGCTCCTCTACACTATTGAACCCCACCTGGTTAGTAGAAAACCTTGCAGCAAAACTTCATTGAAGAATAAACAGGACTATAGGAGAAAAAGTAATTTTTTTGAACATCCATTTTAATGAAATAAAAAAATAACTGGGAAAGAGTGAGAGTTTCTTGAGAAGAACCAGCTTGTCTCATAGCAGAATAGATTAAAAAATCTGTTTCACTCATATAACTCTGAAAACCCATGATTGAAAACTCTAGCCTTGAGAAGTTACAATACATCATGAGAAAAAGTGAGTCAACGTGTAATGTTTCAATTATAGGGTTCTCAGGAGTACACAGGTGGCATAATAAATAAGGTCATGGTCTTTCCATCAGCAGTATCCCTGGCATGTCTGCAGTTGCCTTGAATGGGAAGCAATAATATTTATGATTGTTAAAAGTCCAAGTTCAGAGGAGATCAATCTAATATTCTGAAAGGTAAATAATTATTTTTTGTGTAATGAGTACTTTTGGTATTTTTATGATCTGGTCTGTGTGGTGGTCATCTGGACCATGGGGGCGATCAATATATGCAATATATTGGTAATAGTGACTTTTAAAATATCCTCCCTACATGCAATGGCATTATTATTTCAAAGAAGTGGTGCAAAACACAGATTTTTTCCCCCCAAATTCTTGACCTTCTTGCTACAGATCAACAAATTGAATAGGTTCCCAGTATGGTTACCAGCCAAACCTGCTAGATTTTGCCCTGACCTGAGAGTTTGTGGTGTTGATTCTATTCCCAGCTTTGTCATCATCTTTACTTGTTAGGCCATTCCCCTCATCTTTCCACCTCTGTATTCTGCCTCCACATCTTTTATTCCCCATTTTGCTTTACCTGTTTAGACAAGAGCTCCTACTGGCTCTTGTCTTTTGCTGGTGTTGTAGCTTTGGCCTGAGCCAAAACTCATATTCAGAGCCTTGACAAGAAATTTCCATTAGGAATTAAAAATTATTCTAAGTTCAGATGATTTCTTGATTTCTTCAGCTCATTTGCATCTGTTACTAATGGCATGCTGACCAACACAATGTAGTAACAAATGTGAAATGTGTTACTGATGTGACAGGGCATTTGCTGGCACAAAATATATTCAAGAGTGGACTGTACTCCAGTGGAATAGGAATGTGACTTTTAAGCACCCTCCAATTAAAGAATCACCTCGAGAAAACATCTGCTTGACTAGAAAGGTAGGAACAGACTGAGAAAGGAAGTGCTAGAAAATCTTCATTTTCCATTCCTATCTCAGATTTCTTTATTTCTTAGGCACCAAACAAATTCCGAAAGGAAAATCACCCATAGTCGTGGAGCAGCAAAACTGGCATTGAAGGAGCACAAGTTCACTTTAGGCACAAACAGCCTAACAAGGAGTTCTGCACTGGTGGTTCAAAGAGCCTGCAGGTCATTTATCCAAGGGATTCCAGACAGGAGAGGCTCAGTGTCCATGGCTATCCATGCACTGTGGTGATCTATTTTATCTTCCTTTTCTGGTTCTTCTGCCTCTGCAACTCTGATTCTAAAGTGGCAAATTCCTTGAAGTAGCACCGTCTACTTTCTTGTTGTTAGTTCTGTAGCAAACCTCTGGAACACAGCTGCTCCTGTTCTTTAGTGGACATTGCACATAGATAAACTACTCCAGAAGGTTTGCAGTAGGACATACAACAACTTCAAGGAAAAAACAACAATATCAATTCAATTCTTTAATTTTCAAAATGGTAAATACAAGATAGATAGGATTTTTAACCTCCCCATACCTAATCAATTCCTAACAAATGTAGTTGGCACATTATTTTGGGGATATTTTCAATGTATTCAGATACATTTATCACTCAGGTTACTCATTGAATACACACAACTGATACGGATTATTACTGAGGGAGCCTTATTATCTTTTTCATTTCCTGATCTTGTGCCATAAAATTCTTAACCTTAATGTTGTATTAATGTATTTTTTTTTCATTTTAAAATTTTATCCTAATTTAAAATGCAGTTGAAGAAGTCTTTGGGATTTAAACAGTAAGCTAATACTACAGATCCAGTGTCCTTTTACCTCTAAGGCTCTTCTGTACTGAGTTAGCAAATGAGAGGGTGCTTTTAATCATCTGTTTAAAGCTAGGAGAGTATCCTGAGAGTTAATTGCTAGGACAAAGGAAAAACAACATTATTTTGTAATCATTGATCTTCTATATCATTAAATCCAAAATATTCATAATTAGGCAGAGAACTAGACATGGTTAATACAACTGTATGGCACTATCAGGTTTTACATCTACTCTTCCCCTGCCTTGTCTGCTGCAGAAGGGGAGCCAGATCTTTTGTTCAATGAAAAATGCCCATCAAAACTCAGAGAAAGCCAATAGAGATGGTGTTGTCCAACTTTATCTACCTGTCATTAAGATTTTTGAAAAGAGACAAAAATGTTGAATTCCCTTTGACATAGTCTAAATCATTACAGATTTGTTGACACTCACACGGCTGCTTTGGTGGCAATAGAGGAAAGTTTTCAAAGTGGTTGTCAGACAAGAGGAAGATGTATTTGTGAGTGGAAAAGACAAAAGGGAAAATAGATTTACAGAATATACAGAAAGTTGCTTTCATTTATTTTTTTCTCCCTTTGTGTGTTTTTTTAACTAAGAAATGCCACATGCTCTAAAGAAATGTATGAGACAAATACAAGCAAACTGCTCATAAATTTCCATTTTTTAAAATTTCTGTTCCAGGAACACCTTCCTTATCACAGGAGTGTTAATTTCATCTGTTTGACAGCTGTGGAAATAACCTATGTATTTAACCAGCAAAAACAGAGATGGGAACATTCACATAATGAAATCTATTTTCTATTTGAATCTAAAATCTAAGTGCTGTCCCTTTAAAGGAGACCTTGCTATCTTGATAAAGAAAACTAATGACGTGGCCTTTCTGGGGCTAGTCACATAATAGCCAGGGTGACAAGGACCTCTATCACAGAATAAAGCAGAAGATAAATGAGATTTTTCTAATATCCATTTCACCCATTGTTCACAAGTGTCATGCGATACAGCTTCTATTTATCATGAGATAGTAGATACTGGGCACTATTTTGTAAAGGAAACCTAAATTACAGCACTGTGTTATTAAAAGCCTGTAAATACTCTTTAGTCCTTCCCGTTCATTTTGTAGCTGTACCAAAACAAGTGGGTTTTGTTTTATTATTATTATGTTTTATTTATTTAAAGGACCTAAAGGACATTTCTTATATTTATACTGGATGTCCACACAGCTTTTTAGCATTAAAATGAAAATACATCTTTCAGTCAGCCTGCCTGAAAACTAGTCCCACCTACCCCAAGAAGAAGGGTATTTCTTCTTGGAGACTTCCTTCTCTCAGCTCTCTAGATCTCTTTACAGAATCACAGAACCACAGAATGGGTCAGGTTGGAAGGGGCCACAGTGGCTCATCTGGTCCAACCTCCTTGCCCATGCAAGCTTATCCCAGAGCACACAGCACAGGATGGTGCCCAGACAATTCTGGAATATCTCCAGCAAGGGAGACTCCACAGCCTCTCTGGACAATCTGTTCCAGTGCTTGGTCACTGCTCAGGACTGAAGTTCTTCCTCATGCTCAGGTGGAACTTCCTGGGCATCAGTTTCTTTCTGGGCATTGATTTCTGCCCTTTGCATCTTCTTGTTCAATTGCTCAGCACCACTGAGCAGAGCCTGGATCCCTCCTCTGACACCTCACTGCAGAAACTAAAAGACATGGACGAGGTCCCCTCTCAGCTGCCTCTTCTTGAACTTGAGCAGTCCAAGCTCCCTCAGCCTTTCCTTATCAGAGAGATGCTCCAGTCCCTTCATCACCTTTGTCACTCTCCACTGGACCTCCTGCAGGGACTCCACGTCTCTCTTGTCCTGAGAAGCCCAAAACTGGACAGAGCATTCCAGATGTGCCTCACCAGGGCTGAGCAGAAGGGCAGGGTCACCTCCCTCAGTCTGCTGGCAATGCTTTTCCTAATGCACCTTAGGATACCATTGGCCTGCTTGGCCACAAGGGCTCCTGAACAGCTTGCTGCCACCAGGACCCCCAGGTCAGCCCCCAGCCTGTACTGGTGCCCACCTGGAGTTCCTGGCTAAGATCCACTTAATTACTATAGTTACCTGACCTCCAAGATCTAAGCCTTCAAAGAGAATGTAACCTTCCATGCAAATAAAGCATATGGTGATTTCAGTCTGTGGAATTCACACCCATCAACAGTCTGAAACAGTGAGCCAGAAATCTGAGCCCCCCAGTCTTAGCTTAATCTGTGGGAGGAGCTGTACAATACTTCAGTATCAATGATATTATATAGACATTGATTATTTTTATGGTGAGCAGAATGGGGCTTGGCCCACTACATTTCAAAGCGAGAACAGCACTGGAGAATGAAATGTGGAGGAAAAGAAGTTCAGAAACAAAGGATGTAGGGAGAAAGAGGTGGTGAGGTGAAAGAGCAGCCAAGAGGAAAGGTGCATAATGTGGTTATAACAGCAGCCAAATGTAACAATTTACACTGTGCCAGATTTGCCCCTTGGTCAGAGTGACAGTGAAAAGAAGCTTCTGTGCAAAACAGGGGTGGTTTATACCCCAGTCTATTGACCCAGTTTCAAAATTTGATCTTCCCTCTCATCTGAATGGCTGTGCTTTGTCCCTGGGGCTTTTCTAAACCTCTGGCACCTTGCAGCAGGTGCTGAATTTCTTTCTTGTGCACTTTCTGTTCAAATAAATGGTTAGAAAAGCTGTGTAAGATTTTGATTGCTGTTTCAAAGCATGAAAGGGTCTGTATAATTTACAACCTTTACTCCTCTATGGTCACCTCTGGGGTGTCAGGCAGGCCAGCAAACTATCAGCAAACAGTTTTCTGCACAACTTGAGAGGAAGGGAAAAATTCTAGTCATGGATATTGGCACAAATCCACTCTCATGAAAACTCCCACTAAATCTTTAATGTCCAGGGAGAACACCTGAAAAAGCCTATGCTTAAAACACTGACTTGCAAATTGGATTCCTCAATTTAGCTACAAATTTCCATTGTGACCAAAGGAATTGTGCTTGATTTGTGTGTCTCTGCTTTTCTAGAAAGAGTATAAAGCTTTCTGTTTCCTATTTGAAGCTGCAAGCTTTGGCAGTTAGGGGTGGAAAATATTTTGCCCAAATAAAATACCTATAAAGATAATAGCAATAGCTGTCTCTCAGGCAATGCTCTTCATCTGCAGATATTAATGCACTCTGGAAAGTATCATTATCTTAATTTATAAAAGTAGAAACTGAGGCACAGGAAGGGAAAATTATATGTCCAAGGTCATGACAGGAACATCAGTCTGACCTCCCAAGCTCCTCATTTCTGTGCTTTACTATGTCCCACGGTGATGTCTTTCTGGGACACATGGTGTAATAGTGATGATAATGAGCACACAGATATCTCCTTTGAAAGGTCTCATCATATATCTGCCTGCATGCAACTCAATTTATACACTTTGGAAGGATGAAGGCTGAGTCAATATAGCGTTAATGCAATACCCTGATGGCTGTTAGCTTCAAAGACATCTTTTTCATGAGAAACAAGACTTTGAAAGGAGAGCAGTCACAATACACATAAGTGCCACCTTTTAAATTATGATCAAAGTTGAAAAGTGGTGTAAAGTTGTCAAGAGACCTATATATTGGTTTATAGACTGTATTTACTAGATCTCTTGTTTCATGCATGGTGTTTCTAGCCTGAACATTCTAGTGATAGGTTAGAAGAGTGTCTGTTTTTACTCTTGGGACGTGAAGTGGAACAAGAGACTATGAGGCAGTTCAGGTGTTATAATGAAGAGAGGAGCCTTAAATAAGTTCCTAGTGCTGACCTAGACTTACAGAGGGTCACCAGCCTGTCAGCAGTGTGAGATTCCTGACTACCTTTTGGATCTGGGCCGTAATATTGTAAGCCTGGGGTGCCTTGTCCTGTCCACTGCATCAGCTTCTGTCTCTAATAGCCTTTCACTTTAAACTTCCTTTAAAACCTCTACAACTTCCCATATCCTCTTAGAATTCTTGGGTTTAGGTTAAATAAATCTGGAAAAATTTATACATTGCCATCATTACTCTTTGGGATCTTCCCAGAAAAACTAAAACTAGCCAAAGAAGTGCAATTGAGATTTTTGTAGGTATTATATTGTCCTTCAGAGTGGTTTCTGTCCCTCTGGGAGCTGTGTCATCTGTTGTTTCAGTGGACAGCCTTTACTCCTTTGCTGAGGTTTTGGTGGAGACTCCCAGTACAATCTTAGGCAGAGCAGAACTCCCTGAAAACTCTGCTTGTTATCTGGGTCAAATTTGATAACAAGTGGCTGTTGATGAATAACTCAAATGATTTTGCCCCTTCCCTCTCCTGATTTTCCTTGTGAGGACATCACATAAAGCAATGTCAAAAGCAGTACAAAAAGTTAAAAGGTCTGCTTTCAACTGCTTCTCCTTTGTCCCTAAACCCTCTCATCCCGGGTGGGTGGCATCTAGATTGTTTTGGCACACATTCTGCCTGGTGAATTTATGCTAACATTTGTAAGTACCTAGATGAGTGTATTTCCACTAAATAGTTCCTAGAGAATAATGAGGTGGGAGATATTGTAGGGGTTGTCTTCAGCAGCTGGGCCTTGGAGCTCCTTAAGACTGTCCAGAAGGAGAAACAAATAGGAAGGAAGAAGTCAGAGCACTGCAGTTACAGGGAAAAGCAGGATTTGTCACTTGGCCTGTCATAAGCTGGCTAAGGAAAATGGAAAGCACATCTGGGGCTGCCTTAGGAGAAGAAATGAGGAGCTGTTTAGCTTTTTTGAGGATCATTATTTAAAATGTAGTGACCAACAGAAGATGCTGCAAGAAAGACTGTGATTACAATGATGCTCCAGTCTGAAAAGTCTGAGAAGCTACAGCTGGGGGATGCATCAATTAGATGGACATTCATTAATGTTTAATATCTGAATCACAATCCCACAGGAGCAAGGACCATCCCATGTGCAGTGTATGTTTCCTTGAACTTGCCCCAATAACAAATAGATAATGTAAATAATTTTTTCTGTACATGCACACTGCAAAGTGTTCAGAAAACAGAAAAAGCTGTATTACTGCATGCTGCAAGGATCTCAGATACTGTGTTAGATGTGGCATAACAGATGAATGGAATTGGAGTTTTCCAAGAAAAACTTCCCTGGGAAAAAAATTACAAGAACATTTTCTGCAACTTCTATCTAAGTTTGGAAGACTTTGCCATAGTCAAAAATACAACACCATGAATTGAAAATTATATTAGCTCTTAAAAGAAAATCAAGATGTTTAGGTGTTATATTTTGTTACCCAGTGAGACTTTCATAACTTTCATGCCAATCACCAAGAGACAATACAAAGAAAATAATATTTGCTTCTAGACAATACATATTTTAGTGGTTTATGACTAATTATAAACCTGGAAAGGTGCTGTATGTGACACTGCTGAAGCTTATTCATCACAACAATGTCAGAGAAAGCAATTTCTGGAAATGTAGTTTGTTATTTGGTTTGTCTTGAGTTATAAAATGGAATAGAGAACAATTTCAGACCCCCTTCAGTTTGCACAGATTTCTGCTGAACACAGAAGAAATATCATTATGATTTGCATGTGCAATACAGCCTGAAGAAGTTTCTTGGCAGGGCAAATGATCTCTAGGCTACTGCATTGGGGCTGTAATGGCATCCCAATGATCCATTTTAAAGCTACTTCTTGTATTCTCTACTCTACAGCAGGAGAACGTTGTGCAGTTTCTTCTGTCCTCACAATGAGTTATTGGTCTTTCAGAGCGCACTATTGCTGTTATAAAACATTGCACATTGATATTTCAAGGCAAAGGAACTAGAAGGTTGCCTGGAGAATATTTAGTGTTATGTGCATGTGATACTTGTCTCCATAGGTGACTTACTGGGATCTGAACCCAGGATGATGAGAACAGAGAACACAAACTGCCCTGACGGGAGGTGTCACAGGAGCTCTGTGTGTGCTGCAGCCACAGAATCTCAGCATGGCTGGGGCTGGAAGGGACCTTAAAGTTCCTTTGCTTCCAGCTTCCCTGCTGTGGACACTCCTGTGTCTCCATGGGGCATGGTGCAGGGCTTATTTCTACACTCTCAGTAAATTAAAGAAATATGCACAGGAAGGGGGAAGAAATGAAACCATAATTCAGATGGAATTTTGTTTGAGATCATCATAGGTAAATTCAAAGACACGTTGCAAGATGTTTATTAGAGTGCAGTAAGAAAGAAAGAGCTCTCTCTGCACTGGGTTTGAGCCTGAGTGTCTTTTCAGAACTGACAAGAGAAAATAATGTTGTGTTAAAGAGGTAAACAAGAAACTCTGTTAACTCTCATGGTTTTATATCAGGTCTTGCAATATTTGATATTTTTTTTTCCCCTAGCTTAATGACTCCAGTGACTTGAAAAGAATATCTGTTTTCATTTCTTTATGGTTGTGGGGAAAATCTTTTCTCACCTCAAGAAACTTCAAAACTGTAATATCTCAAGAACTGGGAAGGGAGCAAAAAGCCTGCAGACAAAAAGACTATTAAAATAACTTTTTGGAGTGAACTCATGATTTTTATTGCTTGGAGTCAGCAGCATGGGGAGGTATTGTGTGCTTTTTCAGTTCTAAGGAATGATTTCTCTCTGTACTGACCTGAGTGTTTTTTTTTAAGCTGCTATGTCTGAAGCTGCTAATAAAACATTATCCTCAGAAAACAAGTTAACATGTTTTAAAACTCCACTGCAATTACAGTCTTGGGGTTCGGCTTCTCTGAAAAATCCCTCTCATTTTGTTTTGAAGGAGTTGGGTGGGAAGCACAGTGCCAGTCTGGGCTGGCAGGGCAGGGGCTGGGGTGGAACTCGTGCCTGTGGTGCAGAAGGGTCTGAAGCCTCCCAGAGCAGCAGAGTCAGTGAGCCACTGTGGTCACAGGGAGAGCCCAGCAACCTGGAATCTGCTGTGCATGGCTACAGGGATGTTGTGAGGATTTAATTAACACTTGGAAAGCGTTCTGAGGTCCTCAGATGACAAGGTTTACAGAACTCCAAATGACTGTTATTATATCCCCTCTGTGTTTGTGGTGGCAGATAGCCAGCAAGAAGAAACCTTCAACCAAAACCAGGCATTTTTCCCAAATCCTTTGTTATTCTAGGCTACTGTTGGAAAAAAAAAAAGTGGATCTGTATCCAATTTAGTGAGTGTAAATTACAAGTGGCTTTGTTGGGATCCCTCTGTACGTTTGAGCATGATACACATAGCCAACAGCAAGCTGTCTTGCTGCCTGAGTATATACTTATTACCCAGCTAAATCAGAGAACTGGGTGAAAACTCTAATATTTGAGTAAAACCCATCTATCTGTGACACTTCTTTGATAGAGAATACCACAAACAAACCATTTCCTCCATCTGCAACTTGGCTGTTTTTGAAAACAGTGTTCATCTTGTCAGACCCCAACATATATGCTGAAAACAAAACCCAAACAAAATAAAACCCTCTCAAAGCAATGCCTTGCATGTCACACTGGATTCTTCTCTAGGAGAAGTTGAACAACAAGAAGCAGATCTTAACGAGGGGCCTTAAGGTTTGTTATAAAACTACCCAGGTATTGTGATAATAATATTAGAACATATCTGTAATAGATTCTTCTATTCCAGGTGCACCTTCATGTATATAATCCATGTGGATCCCTTGCAACTCAGGGTGTTCTGTGATTCTTTGAGTCTATTATATGTGCACAAAGAATGGACACAAAGACTTTTCTAGCTAAAGAGCCAGCAATAAAACTGACTTCATGCACTTAGGCCTTCTTTTCAAGCGGCACAACTGCATTCACTAACCTGTGAGTTCCATAGGCAGCAGCTATTTTCAGTCCTGCCTTTTTGCAGAGCCTCAGGAGAGGGACTCAGTTAATGCATAAATATACACATATGTGGAGAGCATTAAATCCTCCTTTCCAGCAAACTTCCTCTCACAATTTATCCGGCTTAAGTGATATTGATGTGACTCATATGTTTCTATTGTGTTTTTATGCTAAAAACATTTCTACAGTGTAAACACATACAATTATATTGCAGATGACTGATTCATTGCTTTTTCCAAATTGATCTATACCACCATGCAAGGCTATTAACATAACCAAACTCTGGATCTGATTTTATTGCAGAACTCAAAGCTGCTTAAAAAAAATAGATACAGAAATGTTAATATATTCAGCAGAAGGTATTTTAAATAAATATCTGTCAGATAGTTAAATCTGGTGTCTCTCTAGTGTTAATTATGGAGCAATCAGAAGAGGACAGGGAAAAGAATATTTATTGCAGGTTGAAAAACCCGTTATTAGGTCTGTATCACAGCAAGCCATGTGGACTTACCTTTAAAAACTGTCTTTCTGATAGATTGAGTTCTTTATAAATATTTTTCAATCCATATTTGAATTAAGGATAGTGATAAGTAGAAGGGACCTATTCAAAACCAATTAAAAGCCATGGACAGACGAAATACTCATCTAGAGCAAAGAATGCAAGCATTTGCCCAGCTTCAAAGAGAAAAATAAAATCTTTCACAGTCAATGAGAGCCCAATAACCTGAAAACTACACTTTCATACAGCCCAAACACATGAGGCATTTTGACAGCTAGTTCCCATGAGCTTCCATAGAACCTATAATTCCAAAGACATGTATGGATCCTGGCTTGATGCCTTCCAGGATGTAAAGTTACAAATGTGTTGGTTAGAACCAAAATTTTCATCTGTGCCTAAGGAATTTTAGAGCAAATATGTCTGACTCATCTCAGTTTAGACCTATAGCTCACACCTGCATGACCAGAACCAGATGCTGGAAATTAGCAAAGTTGTGATTCTTGTGTGGGGTTTGTGATGAACAAAGCTGATAAAACTTCTCACCTGCTCAAACAAAACGGAATTTTTACTTATCAAAAGGAAGTTGTGTGCGAAGGAAGGTTCAGCATTTTCTGTCCCCAAAAGTCCTGTATGCTGCCTACTTCTCCTTGTGTAAGCTTGTTATCAATTGTCCTGCACTCAGCAGGAAATCTGTGGATCAAATGAGGTGAGACACAAAAAAATAAACATTTCTGGCAGAAATTGCGGAAAAAAGGTACTGACGTAGGATTTCATTTTTGGCAGCTCTGTGATTTGCAAGAAATCAAATATTACAAATGAAGTTAATATAATTGCTGTCTTCCTAGTGCAGTCCTGGCTACTGTGAAAAGCAGAGTGCCACGTTCCTGCAGGGTTGGAAAACCCACTGATATTAACAGGAAATGAAGCCCTGTCTTTGCATCCTAGTTCTCACCAGAATGAAAGACGTGGCTACAGTGACAAATCCAGCCTCCCCCTCCTGCACATACATGTTTTTAAGACCAGAGGCATGCAGTGAAAAAGACCTCTTTTTGCTTTCCCATTTCCATTAGAGAAAAGTGCCATTCTTGAGTATTCTGCAGCACAAAAGTCAGAAAATCCAAAAGTACTGTATCCAAAACCATGAATATAATGCATAGTGATTTCACAGTGCATCCACACTCCAAAATGCAGTCTACTGATGCTGACAGAAAATACTACACATATAGAAATGGACCAGACTGTAGGGTGCCTGACAGCAGCAACATTTGATGATTTTGGTCTTTCTGAGCACAACTTATCCCAGCTGATACATTGGTAAGAGCTTTTCATATTGGTAATGGCAGTGTCTCTGTATTTCCTGCATAATTCTCTCTTCTCCAAGGTACAGATCACATTAAAATAGACATACAGGTTACTATCCAGGCTTGCTGTTCTTTTCATGTGATTTTTCTCCATATATATCACAAGTCACTGTTCTCCCATCATGAGCTAGTACTGAAGTTTGTTGCTGATGGACTTTAGGGCTAGAGAAGCTCATTGTGTTAAAGACTCTTTTTAATCTGATTTTCCAGCTGTCCATTAGACAACTGGCACGAGCATGCTCCTATAAAAAGTTTAATTCTCTCTCTTGGACAGAAAAGCAACTGCTAAGAAGATGCTTAGCCACTTACATTTTAAAGGACACCTCATCTGATGTGTAATTCTTCTATGGTTAGTTGAGTCTTTGTTATTCTTTTTGTCCCATTGAAGACTCTTAGGAAATTCAGTTTTACATGAGCATATCTTACATATTGCTTGAAATTAATAGGATTGTGGATTTTAAAACCATAGGAGATCATTATGATTAACTAGTTCAAGCTCTGCCTAGTCTGAGTTCCTGCACAGCACAGGTCATACTTCATCCAGGGATTTCTGTCTGAAGCCCTGCTCTGTGTTGTTAAACTAAGATGTATGTTTTATAAGCACATCTGATCCAGATTTAAGGACTACAATAACACTTAGTAATTTGCCCCAGTAACATATCTCATTATACAGTTAAAGAATAAATGAGTTCCCCTTTATTCCTTGTTTGAACTTTTTGATTTCAGTTTGTAATTACTAGACCTTTTCCTGCCTCTGTCTGCTAGATTAAAGGCCCCTTCAAACTCAGCATAAGTACTTGTACAAATAGATAGTGTGATTTAAGTTACTTGCAAATCTGCTCATTTGAGCAGCTAAACAGAAATTTCCTTTGCTACCAGTATTTAACTGGTTTCTATAGTGCTGTGTTTTCTTTTTCTCTGGGGTTTTTTTTTTTTTTTTTTTTTGTTGTTTTTTTTTTTTTTTTTTTTCAGACAAAGTACTGTTTTATGGGATACAATATTGTTAATTTATTGGTTATTTTTTTTTTTTTAAGAACAGTCAGGTCAGTCAAGCAGCTTTCAGCAGAAGTGCCACAGCCACAGACAACCAAAAGAGGAATCCCTAAATTGTCTTATTCTCCCTTCTAACACTGATAATGGATGATGGCTCGAGCCACAGGCAGGCTGGCTGTTCCATCACTAGGCCAGGCTGCTCCAAACCCCATCCAGCCTGTCCCTAACACTGATGACTTAAAGATCTGCTGTAGGCTCTGCACCATCCCTGCCACCCCAAGGACCCCAAAGGACATCTAAAGGGACCCTGAGTGTCTTTCTAAACAAGAGAATCTTGCCTGCTCTGTCTGAGAAGTGAATTGTAGAGATCTGAGCCAGACAGTGCAGGCTCTTTCTGGAGTCACTAGGGAGAAATGGGCCCCTTCACAAGATAATCCCTTTGACATAAAAAACTTGACAGTTTTGCAGAAAATTACTGACTCTTAAGAAGTGTCCCTTCTTTCTGTAGACTATGCAGGGAACATGCATGATTTAGAGAAGCAATTGTTAGATACCTGATTTAAGGAACATGAACTTTGTTCTCTGGGACCCTCACTTGTGCCCTTCGAGATAAAATGACATGCTTGGGAGTAGCCCTAAGCCATTTACACAAGGTTTCTGTCCTTTCATGAAAGAAGTGGTCATGACATTAAAAGACAAACACCAGAACTGATTACCATCCAGATCTGACATACATTAAAAATTAACTGAATATTAATTTACAAGACAAAGCATGCCATAATGGGCTGTCAATATATTCAAGTTAACATGTACAACATATGACCAAAGAAAGCCACCCAGGGGATTGTGCTGCCTGAATTCCTCAATAAAATGGCAACCTTTAGATGTATTAAATATACATTCTGGGGGGGAAAAAAGAGGTAAGAATGAAAATCTATAGCTGAGAGAAATACAAGCCCAGAGGGAAAATTCAAGATCTGTTTATGTGTAATTGGGTTTTGCTTTGTGAAAATCTTGACAGCTAGAGGAGCTGCCTCATTGCATGAGACTGTTAATCACATTCAGGGATCTACATGCTGCTAACTGCATACAAAATTCCTGGAGATTTACAGCCTTTGCTCTGGTTTTACCTCATTTACACCACACATCACCCTATAGAAGTATCTCAGCACACATGTGGGATTTAAATTTGAGAATTATCTCAATATCTTAATGACTAATCCTGAATGATGAAACTGCGAGTCCAAGCACTGTTGCACACCCTGAAGTAATTTGAGTTGTGACAGTCTGTAATTCATACTGTAAATCAATGAAGCTAGAGACATATATATTTTTTTTAAAATTTGGGTTAGGCCTGTATGTATGCTGGATTAATAAAAACTAGTACAGACAGATAAAATGTTGCATTAACGTGTTAGTTATAGCAGAGCATAATTTCATAATCAGTAGTTTACAAGTGAAGTTACAGCACATCTATAAAGGGAAGGCTGCAGTCTGAGCAGAAAATCAGCAGCACTCTGAAATATCAGCATATCATGATCCTTCTGACTTTGACAGAAAAAAAGTAAGAGAATATCAATGAGATATGGATTGGATACCAGTGAGCTTCATCCTTTCAGAGTCTCTCTGAGCTTCAAATTCAGTGCTGTTTGCATCTCTGTTGTCCTTTCCTATTAATATTTCCTTGCTCTGCCTTAAAGACCTTGTTCTTGCCCAATCTGATATTTTGTTCCTTAGAATACTCCAAACCTGAAAAATTAGGGAGTTCTGTGGTGTAGATTTGAACTCCCCTGGGCTGAGGATGTTTAACCACATTGTTCCCTTCAAAATGTTTACCCAGGGCTCATCCTTAAAGCAGCTACTCCAAACCACTAAATTAAGAGGTGTCAGAAGATAGCCCCTAAAAATAACAGATAACAGGACAATAGATTTGAGGGATACTTATCTGAGGATTTCAATGTCAAATATTAACATTGCCTTATGGAACATTTGGGAATGTGAACCCTGGGAAAAAAGAAGCTGGAGAAGAGGGGAAAGCAAATCCACCTTAGTTTGTGTACAATGTGTATGATTCATGGGGAGAGATTGATGCCTCTTAAATGTAGAGCCAAATTCAACTTTAAATGCAAAATTCTTAGAGTTTGGAGTGTTCTGAGTGAGAATATATTGAAGATGAAGCACTTTATGCCTATTTCTGCAAGTCACGGGCCAGAAGTCAGAGTTTATGAAGACAGCCAGTGAAAAGAGGCTAGCCAAGGGATTTCCACCTTGCCTTGGGAGCTTTTGTTCTTGCAGTAATGTAAATGGAGCAATGGAAAGGCATTCTCATCCAAAATGCTTCAGCCCTGACATAATGCAGAGATGTGAGGGACCCAGGTTATCCATTCCCAGCCTTGGGGTTTCTCTGGGCACATCAGCACAGTGCAAAACCAGAAGTTATAGCAAGGGACGTCTTCCAACACTGCACAGCAAGCATTCCTGAGCATATTTGGGCAATTAAAGTCAGGTACTGAGTAAGGAGATACCTGATGAATGTGGTCTTCTTTTCTGGTAGACTCCCTGGAAATAAGGACAACTGGATCATTGAGCGGGATTTAGGTTTTTGAAGCCTTAGTTCCAGTTCAGGTGGAACTGGGATTTAGGCATTCCAGTTCACACTGTCTGCTTAGACATTAAGCTCCTCACAAGAATGACGTTCAGACCCAAAGACATCTGTCAGCATTTAGCAATTAAATAGGAAGGTCTTGGTTAAAACAGAAGGGTAAGAAAAAAATCCAGGATTCCACTCCAGATGAGAAGGAGACTTATAGGATGCTGGATGTGTACTCTGCCACACATCATCTGGTCAGCTTCAGAAATGTAATTTTTTCTTATTTCTCAGTTTCTCTGTATAGACCAAAGGAAAATTTTCATTCTTGCAAGTGTTGTGTGTAAAATACATGTATTATTCTTTAGAAATACCAACACACTAGAGAGAAGCAGCTAATATAAAACCTTGGATGAAAAGCTTTTATACTAAACAGAACTTCAGATTAGCCCTTATGCTTAAATTTCCAAGTGTAAAAAATTGAGATAATACTCTTGCTTACAGTCTACAAGGGATTTGGAGGCCTGGAGAGGATGGCAGCTTATATAAGTATGATATATGTAATGATATATGTAACATAAACAGAGCCCACATAAAATTTCATGAAATGCTTAGAACTACACACTGTAGGTAGACACTGCCTTAATTTCCTATTTTGAATTTCCCACCAAACTTTACAATTGGTACCAGTGCAGATTGCATTATTGTTTTTCCAAAATCCATTACAAAATAATTAAAACCTGGAAAATACTTAAGTTGGACTACCCTTTAATGCAATCAGTTACTAAAATAAATCCAAAAGCTGTCATTGTGATCAAGGTTTTCAGCAATCCCTTAGCTGTGTCTGAGATACTTTCATATAGCCTTTGCTTTTTATCTCTGTTTGAAAAGTGGACACTGACATTAAAGCCTGTTGCAGACAGGGTCTGAAGTGAAATCCAGTCCACTGCCTAACACAAGACCAAGAAGTAGAACAGCGTTGGTTTCATAGTTAAAAGATAATATTAAAAAAAAAAAAAAAAGCAAAAAAAGCAAACAAAAACCAACAATAATGAAAAAAAAAAAGAAAACAACCTCAAACAAAAGAAATTTTTATGGAATTCAGTGTTTTGAGCTCACGAAAATTGTAAAACAAAGAAAGAAGTCATAACAACTTGTCTGTATCATAAAATAAGAGCAGTAGTTTCTACCTGAATTAGTATAGTGGGAGGAAAACCATCTCTGGTTTGGGGGATTTTGTCAGTTATAGAGACAATGGTGGGATGCAAATATCTAATGAATATATGAATAGTGTTCATATGTTGTTAGCTCTTTAACTCAATATAAACTTAACATTCAACATGATTATATGTAGCTTTTTCTCGAAGTGAATACATCATAATTGTATGGAAAAATACCCCCAAATATAAATGGTTAGGAAAACATGAAAAAAAGAGAAGAAATGTGTGTGATGTGTGAAGAATTCTGCAGATATTTTAGGACAGTGTTTGGGAAGACTGTCTTCAAAAGGTAGCCTTCCTTCCAGAAGATTAATCCCATCTCCATGCAAGAGTTTAAATGAGTTACTTTGTTGAGGTGCTTGTTGCTGTCCATTTAATTCAAAGGGAGCCCTATAGTAACATCTCTGTCAGTTTTAAAATTTATGTGAACACCTGAAAGCCTCACAGTCCCCCTCCAGCTGCTCTGTAGATGTTTGATAAAGACACACAGGGCACTGAGCACATCTTGGCTTCACCACAGAGCTCAGAGGATGGAGCCACAGTAGCTTGGGAGACATCCAACTTTGAAACTGAAAGCTGCAGAGTTGGGCAGGAATTGACCAAAAAAAGGTTTCCCAAGGAAACAAGAATTCTTGTTTGAAACGCACAACAGACTTGACAGGAAATATGTTCTCACAAAACAAGTAAAAGCAAATGTCACTCCAGAACTGTTAATAACTGGGTGGCTAAGGGATGAATCTGAGTTATGAAAATTAAAGTTCAGATTCCTGATTTGAATTATGTACAGAGAAAAATTCCTTTTAACACCATACTGGAGTACCCTGTTACTGTCCCATGAGGACTGCCTCTATGTCTTTGAAAATCTTTACAGTCTTAGTTTAATTTTTGTTTAGAACACATAAATTTCTGGAATCTCATAACTTTTTTCCCTGAGCACAACTCCTGTTTGCTGTAACCATAACTTATCAGGCAGCCAACAAGGAAAAAAGAACACAAACCAGTATTAAATTCTGCTGCATCTAGACAAGAAATACATACTAGGACTGATCCAAAAGCCACTTAAAAGCATGAAACATTTTATGGGGTTGGATTGTGCGCAGATAGATTTCACATATATGCATATAGTGTTATAGATATACAATATGAAAGCTACACCAATTTTTCCTGAATATTGAGATATATATCAGTCAAACAGAACAGTTCAGAATAGAAATAATGTCTTTTTTTTTATATTTAAATATCTCTGCACACCTAAATGCCATTCCAACAAGAAGAGATGACATGTTTATGTACAACTATTTATGAAAAGTAGGTGCCATTTGTTTATGCCAATGAAAGGCAGGGAGAAGTACATATATGAACAGGTATATAAATTCATTAAATTGATTTTTATGTGCACATCCTCAAACGTAAATTTGCAATTTGCCAATCCATCTTCTTCCAGACTCTTTCCAATATTGCAGCAGTGGTGAGAAATCCAGAAATCATTATCCAGCCTTCAATCAGTATCTCACAGGCTGGGCTAACTTGCTTTATCTTAATAGTAAGATAGTGACTGGCAAGAGCAATAACACTGAGATAAGACTGGATTCATATCGCTCCTTGTCAACATTCTTTGCACACTGCTCGTTTTTTATTCTTGAATAGAGACCCAATCAATCCTAACTCATAAAATTACTGGTGGCAATGCCTGGAATGTTGTAGAAGCTTTAATGATATCTCAGTTTTAGAGATGTTTTGCTCTCATAACTTTTTATAGAACAGTTTGCTAAAGGATAAGCTTATTTAATTCAGACAGAGAAATATATTTCATGAGGTGTTCTCACATCACTGAAGACGTGTGAAAGGCTGTTTGTCACTGCTGTCTTTGCTCAGTCCATTGCTAGGGTAGCACATCTGCCCTCTGTGAGATTCTGGTCTGGCAGGGAGTGAAATACTTGTTAACAGCAGTCAAAGGTGGGTCTAAGGAGATGAGAACATTTGGTTCTCATCTACTTCAGCACCCAGATCTTTAAGGATATAAAACATCTTCAGTAAACCATTCTCCAGTCTTGCAGCGTTCCAGGGCTCTACCTGAAAGCCACAATAAGTCCCAGCTCTGCCATGTTCCCTGCACCAGGCTCTGCTGCAGCTGGCTGTGGATGTCAAGGATGGTATTTAGGTCATGCAACAAGCCCGATCTTTGGTGCTGGCTGTGAACTTCATTCAGGAACTTTTTTTTTTTTGTTTGTTCTGTTTTGCTTTGTTTTCTTTTATTGTCTTTTCTTTTTCTGAAGCACACATTACAACCAACCTGATAGTGCACATGTGAACAAGCCATCCATTAATGGCAGTGGGCACATGGCCAAATGCAAGGAAATTAAAAATTTCACTCATTAAATAAGTGACTCAAGGAGTAGTAAAAGTAGGGACAAGAAATGACTCCCCTAAAACACAGCTCACAGTCATCATGCCTGCCTTTTTTTTTTTTTTTTTTTCTAAAAATAAAAGGCATACTCAGTTCAGTTTACTTCAATATCTTACACTTGTTTGAGATTTTGGAAATACATGATACTAACCCATAAAAAACCCACACTTCTCAACCCACACTTCTCACAAGGATTTTGGGGAGGTAGACTGCCCTGGAAATTTTTAGGATGATGTTTTGTTTTATAAATTCACTCTGTATTTGTTAATTAAACTTCTTTTGCTTTTGAAAAAAAAAAAAAAGTCTTCCTGACTCTTTGGTAGAATCCAGTATTAGTCTTTTGTCATTTGAAAGTTGGGTAAAATGATCTAGAAAAAAAAATGGATACAAGACTGTTTTCCTAATTAAACACTAAGACTGCATTATAGAGTCTCACACCACACTGTAACTATGAAATTAGGGATCCTAGATGAAATGTCAGAAGCTTTTTCTTATGAGTTTATATCAGCAACTTGATTATCATATTGATTCTGCATATCAATGAGATAACATCCCACAGTGTTTATTCTTCACCCAATTGCTTTCTTGAACATAATAAAATTAAATCCAATATGATATTAAATGTAAACATACAGTGATATTATATGTAAATATCAATTTAAATATCTCTCTGCTTATTGATATTCAAATTCTTTCTGCAAGTGTAACATTGCTAACTACAATAATATATTTTTCAACCTTCATCCAGAGACTGGAACTAAAAAGAGGATAATCTATTTCTATTCCTTTCCATAATAACATTGCATTATTTATGTAGAAGGAAATGAAAATAGTAAGTCTATTCTGCCTGAAATACACTTCTTAGCTGATCCCTCCTGATTGGTCTTGGAAAGCAGAATGGAAAAAAGAATGTGATGCACATGCTAAGCTGGAGCTGGCCAGACTGAGCAGACAATTTTTACCCTACCCTCCACAAATCAAGAGATATATTTAGCCTGTAAACTCCTGACCCAGGCAACCTCTTTGTTCTGTGTTTGTACTGAGACCAGTACTATGGGGTCCCATCCTTGTCGCTGGACTCTTGTGTAACACAGTAAAACAACTAAAACCAACTTATTTTCTGTTCTGTAGAACTGGCGGCCTTGGCGTTGTGAGTTTGTTTTGTGCTGTGACATTGTGTGTTGGGATGTTCAGCAGTGACTCAGAATATCAACTTGTGCTGTTACAACACCATCATTACTGGTGCTGCTAGCACCCACAGGTGGGAGCCTGAATTCCATTTTTTTTGTGAAATGGTACATTTGTCCTGTTATTTCTCTGTTATATTAAGTATTCGCAGTCACCAGCCTATGATAGCTCCCTACAAAACCTTGTCTTTTTTCTTTCTATGCTGATTTGGTTCAAATATCTATCCAGATTTTTCCATTACTAAAATAAAGGTAAAAAACTTCATAGACAGAATGAATGGTTACAGTTGGAAGGGACCTTAAAGTTCATCTGTTTCCAAGCCCCTGCCATGGACAAGGACACTTTCCACTATATCAGGTTGCACCAACCTGGCCTTGAATGCTTCCAGCCACAGCTTAATGTTTTTAATAAAATATATATAAGCCAATTGCAATTACCAAAATATTAATTTTTTCCAGGTAGTAAGTAAAGGACAGATTTGATATTGTATTACTCCAGGACAAAGTCAACAAGTGTCAGACAATTTTTATTTTGAAGCTTTCTTACTCAAAAATGCAAAGAGAATAAGGAACATTGAAAATCTCTAAAAAGCTTTCAGTTAATTAATAATTACAGGAATGTAACTGTTTAGCCAAATTCTCAAAAGGGCACTGGAAAGTTGTTCCAAATAAACATATTTATATATATTTATATCCCACTCTAAAGGACTGAATCTTCCTTACTTGAATTCCTTTCTGAGGTTTTTACTTCTTGCATGGACAATGGGAAAGCTAAAGCAATCCACCAAAATTTCACCATTCAAAACTAAGCAACGAAGCAGTTGAGTAAATTTTTATTCCATTCAGAATTGAACCCAAAGAAAACTGGTGATTTAACAAGAACTAATCACAGAGCTGGAAAAACAAAAGGTTTCTTTTTTGTGTTGTATTACAGCTTCATGTAATTACACACCTGAAATAAAAATTATGGCTATGGACTCATGTTTGGTACTTTGCCTCTTAATGCATGATATTACACTTGACTTCTCCTTTTGCAATTGTCAGTAGATAAGAACATAATTGCTTTCTTTGTCTCATCTTGCCTTTGTGCTCCAAGCTCTCCATTTTACATAAGACTATTTTCCATGTTGTAGTGGTTGATGTGTTTTTACTTTAACAGTTCTCGCAGTTTACTATCACTTTCTACTTCATAACTACTGAAAATAAATTCTCTCAAATGCTTGATTTGATTGGTTATCTTAATTAAATTCTGTGAAATTGATACGTAATCTGGATATTGTTGTTAGCCCTAACACAGAGATTTTTTAGCCTGAGAGCAGTCCTTTTCTAAGAAAAATTTCCCTGTTAGAGACACTTCCTTTGTTAGAAACTACTCCTTAAAAATTCTTGATGTTTTGTTTTAAGAGCTACCAACCTATTTGTAAGTTCATGGAAAATTATAAGAAAACTTGTCTACAGCTAATTTCCCAGCTCACATATTATATAATACAGAAACTGCTATAGAGAGTCATTATTTGATGTTACAAATTATGTAGTAAATGTCTGGCTGCTTTTTGATGTTTATCAGAAGAATTTGAGTGGTAGAGGCAAATGTGTTTGCCAAACACAGAATTAATGAAATGGGTGCTGTTTCTTAAACACCACATCTCTGAAACTTAAAGAAAAACCAAAACAAAACGACCCCAAAAAACCAACAACAACAAAAAACCACAAAAATCCAAAAAATCCCTCAAAAAGACCCACCCACAAAAAAACCCCCAAAACCTCCCCAAAACTTCCATATAGTAGAATTTACTTTTTGTTTACTAATTTTCTATATAATTATGGATCAGTCAAGATTACCCAGATGAAAATGTATAATCTCTTAGGGTGATGAGAGGGCAGCAAGAAAAAAAGTATATCAGCATTGCTTGTGAACCATACAAGCTTAAAATTAAAAAATGTCATCTTCTATCTGCTAAGTTTGTGCTCTCGTATACCTATCAAAGGGAATTTCTAGCAAAGAATTGATCCTAAATACCTTGTCTATAAAGAAGAAGTGGAAAGGGATTTAGTTCATGGAAAGGTTTGCCTTCACATTTTGATTTCATCAAACCAAATAACCTCAGCTTATCCCTCCACTTTCTCTGAAGAAGTCCTGACTTCCCATGAAATTGTGAGCATTATTGAAGGATTGAAACTTGATAAGGTGTGGGGCTGGGGGCATGGAGTGTTTGTCTGAGGAATATTGTGTGCTTAGAGATTCAGCTCAAGGTGTCTGTGAGATGAGGATTGCTCTAGAAAACAGACAGAATTTTGTCTTCAAATCTCAACTCTTTGGACTTCTGAAAGGTTGTGAACTTTTATTTTCTCCAATTCTGTCTCCAAAGCAGAATATTTCCTGTGTTTGAACAGATTTGAATATGCTGTTAGGACTGGTTAGACATTGATTGTGAAAGCTGTAACAAAAAAAAAAACCTGATTTGTATTGCACCCTTCCAGTTTTAGGAGCAGTGATTAAAAATGTACTGATTTTTTTTGAGATCCAGCAGGCACAATTTCAAAAAACAAAAACTTGTGAATGTAGTAAGGCCATTGAGGTGCTTAGGAACATAAGCTTAAAGAAAAATATGAGAGATACCTTGTGAAAGAAAAACCATCATGTCATTTTTCAAGTTGGGAATCCAGATCACAGTAATTCCAGCACAATGCAGGAATGTTATGAATGGTTATTGATTGCTGATAATTCCTTCTGTCCCCAGTGTCTCTTTGGTGACTTCTCTGCTGGTAACTCAAGGCAGCCTGAACACAGACAGCACTGCACGGCTCATTTTGATACCGAGGGACTCTGTTACCTTCCAAAAACGTCGTGGCTGTGATGCCTTGTGAAGGCTGACCTAGAACAGAGGCTGGACAGAGTTAAGGTAGGGATTTATTAAAAGGCCTCAATGGATACACCTTGGGCAGCACAAGAGCCCAGCCAGGTCTACAACCAAGATGAACCAAAATGGTCACAAAATGCACAACCAGTCACGGGGTCTCACATTTTTGTAAGTTCTGCTCCATTTGCATATTGGGATTAATTGTCCATTTACAGCTTTAGCCCTTGCAGTCCCATCCTGCTTGTTTTTCTCTTTTCAACCCACGTTGTTTCTGCTCTTGGATCTGAAATTTGGATCATTTGTCCTTGGTCCCCAGCAAGAGAAGGAATTGTTTTGTCTCCCTGCTCTGTGCAGAGAGCTCACCATCCCCTAATATGAAGCTCAGAACTGCACACTAAAGCAGCACAGAATCTGAAAAATATAAAAGCTAAAACCTGAGGCATCAGCTGCACCTCAGACTACCCCAGCCCAACTGGGTGCCAGATTTGTGTGGGAAAATGATGTTGACAGCACAAAACTGTTTCAAAGCTATCCTGTATCAGGTGCTCTTGTGCTTCACTGGTCCCTGGAAGGAATTGAGCTCTTTCAAGTAAATATCCTCTCTTACTCTGACTGTCCAGGCTTCAGCTCCTCCTTCATGGGTACAGCTTTTCTTGGAAAACAGAGGAGTCACCTGAGAAAAGACACTTGTGGCACCTCAGAAAACTTGGCGTCTAGAGACACAGGAAGCGTGGTGTCCACATGATGCATTTGCTTGGAACCAGACTGAAAAATCTCCTGAGCAGAGAGATTGAGCTAAAGGCCCAGATTTCAAAGCTAATACAGGTACTCATTAGGCACAGGGCACAAGTGGGATATAAAACACTACCAGACAGCTCTTACACTCTGGCTTCACCAAGGAAAACCCAAGTAGTTTAAGGAGGTCAACCAGATTCTATCAATGGGAAACCTGAGGCTGGGACTGAGCTGTGTGCTGCTGACTGAAGTGGTCATTTAAATGAGACCCTTTGTTCAGACTTAAAAAAAAAGCAAACAAACAAAAAACAAAACAACAAAACAACAGCATGGAAAGTAATTCTCCTTGCATTTTGCTGTCCTCTTTGTTCATTTTTCACCTTTTGAAGCTGTAAAAAATCATCTTGGCATTTTCAGTATGATTAACACAGCCACAGAATGGATTTGAAGTCAGAGGGTAGCTTGTCCTAAGATTGCTTTTAAAGAATAACATGCATTGTTTCAAGGTGTCAGCAGTGTTGTGCATCATGTACTAAGCTCTCCCCTGTCTTCCTGTGTTTAAAGGGATTTCAGAGCAGATCTTTTAACTCCAGGTGCACGAGTCAGGGTTCACATGTACAGCAAAGCAATAACTTGTTGCAGCCTGGACAGAGGCAAAATTTCCAGACAGATAGTGTCAAAGAGGTTTTACTGGATCTTTACTGTTTCAGTGGCTTTAATAGGTAAGTGTAGAGCAGACATACTTAGTTTAGGAGTTTAGTCTGGTTTAGGAGCTCTTGGATTTGAACTCTGTTTCTAGTCTGTAGCCTAGACTACAGTCACCTTGACTTTATGCACATTCTCACCCCATGTCCCACAGCGTCAGCTGAGTGTTTTTCATCATCATATTTTGATAAAGATGATAAAATAGTTGCTATTACATGCATTTCAGAGTGAAATTCCTGACCAGTTCTGCAGAATGATTTTGGATTATGCAATTTTTATGCCTTCCTTGAGTTTTATGGCAGGTCCCAGATGAAAGCCCTGGAAGTAATACTTTCTATTGTCACATCTTTATTATAAGCAGCATTGATAACTCCACTTGAAGACTGAGAAAACACAAATAAAAATTGAGAGAGGAAAAAGATATGTGGTTTTGCATTATAGACCATATAACACCAATAAATTAATGATTTTACGTGTGATCTGTAGAACCCTTTTCACTCACCAGTAATAAATGTTATAGATTTGTTTTCATATTTCTAAAAATTGATTTCCAAACATTTTATACAGAATTTCTTGGACATTAAGAGGTATGAAATTCCACATCATCTGAAAAAGCCCAAGAAAAACTATTTTGTTTTGACATTAGAGCCAATCAAGAAACCAAACAACTAATTTATCCGAACACTTACAAATATAATATTTCCTTTCATTTGTTTTTACTGAAATAACCTTTTGTGACTATCAATAGCTTTCACATAACATCAGTTTCAGCAGCCTGACCTAACTCTAGATGCAAAGTTAAATGTAAACTAATGAGCACTTAACTTTCCATTACATAAATGGACATTTATCAGATGACAAATTAAAACCAATAAGACACCAAGACAAATGTGCTGTCAACAACATTAAGATGGGTCATTTTCACTACTCTCCTCAACTGTACATTAATAAGCATTCCCTATTGCAGTGTATTCTGGGCTTTGATATTGATTTTTACAACAGTCCAACACAAGTCAAAGTTTATAGCATGGTGTTGAGTCCCACAATAAATACAGTAACTGTGACTGTGTTTTTGAAGCCATGATATGTATAAAAGAGAGAGAAGTCAAATATGTGTAAAAGACATTTAAGGAGAGCATAAAAAATTTATTTTGTACTTAGGCTCATTTTTAGAAATGTGTTTCTAGATATTTCAGCATTGTGAATACACTAAATATTCAGGCAGCGCAGAAATGAAAAGGTTAGTCTCGTGGTCTATTTTAAAAAAATGAATAAAAGAAAGAGTTTAGGGCAGTTTGCTTTAGTCTGCTTTATAGCTAATTGATTTAATGCACATAGTTTAACTGCAAACTTAGGAAGCTTTCATTTTTATTTGACAAAGCCTTTAATTTCTTCAAGAAGCAAATTTCTAACAGGAGATGATCAGTTTAGTCATGCCTCAGAAGAACATTTTTTACAGAATGAGGATTCAGCTCCTACTGATGTTAACCCTTGCCTGAATCCTGGGAATAACATCTCAGCCTTAATGAGCAAATGCCACATGTGATAAGAAGCCTCTGATGATGAGCTGAAAAATACAGGTTATAATTGAGCAATGAGATCTAGCCGAGTGAAAGATATTTGTGGAGTGGATTGTGGATGCAGTTAATGATTCTTAGTGCTCACTGCCTGTACTCATCATGCCATGAAGAGGCAGAGTTCACTGGCTGTCAGAAGCAGAGGATGGAGAATGGAGAGGTGTGGAATTTCTGCCACTGCCTTGCTAAGTGAACATGTGAAATCACTTAACCCAGGATTAACAAGGCACCTGTGTGAACAGCCATTAAAATTTGGTAAATTAGTGTCATAATTTAATGCAGGGAATTACATATGAATCTACATATCTAGGCTAGGAAAAGTGGAGAGAAGAAGGCTGAAATCAGCCTATGTGATACTGAAGGATAGGGGCAATTTTAGTGTGTGGATGAAACCCAAACACACTGAATAGATGAGACTTTAAAACACACGAGGACTGGTGTATCCATAACCAGCTGCTGTTGAAAGCATGAAGAATTCCCTGTGAAGGTGGGCAGGTTGAATTGTTTTTCCTTAGGACTAGAAAATCCTAACTGGGGAAACAGCATAAATGCTAATTTCCTGGGGTGGGGGGGAAGCAATGCTTTTTTAATTTTAAAGATTATAAATATCTTAATTTGTAGCATCAGAAATTCAAAGTGGGATTTGTCTGACAAAAGGTGAGTGTTTGTCTGAGCTTGTGCTTTAGAGCTTTGAGAATCTGGGCTCCATGGGAGTCAGTGGAGATTAGGGGCAGGACTTGTCTAATGAAATGTAGCTGTCTAAAATAGGATGAGACACTTGGATGTATTGACTGTCTCTCTCTACTAAGGGAGTTTGGAGTTACTTGGTGAAATGCTGAAACCAATTTGTCTGTGTACATCCAGAAACTCCTGTGTGGCTGGATGAATTCCAGCTTGTGCAACACGCATATAGTGAAAAAAAAAAAAAAAGCCCAATGTTTTACATTTCTTTTCTCTTATAAATAACCCTGAAAATACTTTCAGGAGCAGCTTGTACTTTTCAATTAGTATTTACTGTATTCAGTCTGTGACACATCAGTGGGATCCAATCACCAGTGGGTGGTCTGCCAAAAAAACAAGTTCGTTTTAGGCAGAGAGATGAAGACAGTCCAGATTCTACAAGGGCATTGTAGTTTTGCACATAAACCCAGTTAAGAGCATAAATACACCCTGGAATGAGTTGCTGGAGTTTGAAACTACTCCTAGCTTTGTACAGCTATCTGTATGAAAATCTTCCCCGTAATTTCAGTTTCACAAAATCAAAAAAAGCCTTCTATCTATTTGAAATTTCATAGCAAAAGATTGGTTTAATCTTAAAATAACTCTGTGGCCATCCATAGAAAATAATTCCATCACTTGCAATGCATTTTTAGGGACTCAGGGTCTATGTTTGACAAGTGTGGATAGTGGAGAAGTTTTGACCTTTTCTTTCTTAACCAGGGAATGTAGGAAATATTTCCTGCCATCACCTTAATTCCTGTCAAACTTTAGCCTCTCCCTGGAACTAATTAAGAAATTTTGTGTAATTAGGCCTTGATTGATGGCATGTTTCCATAGGAGATGCTCTGGTGTCTGTTGTTGATGGTTAATGGTTGTTGATGGTTAAACAGCAGGTTTCTGGGCGCCTGTAGAGCAGTGGAAGCAGTGAGAATAGTTTTCAGCACCAGGACTTTGTGTTTGCCATTGCAACTCACTTCACACATTAATGTTAGCCAGTTCTTTAAGTGAAAATATTTAAAAGGAACATTAGAGTGATATATGGTTTTTTCCCAAAATTTTCTTATTTGTAGAAATGTAAGAACTTGCTGATTGATGCCTTCCCTGCTTGGTCACTCCAGAAAAAAAATGTGTGAGGATGCTGACAGGCTGAAATGTAACACATTAAAGTGAGTACTTCTTTCTTTTGCTTTAGTTTGGAAATTTACACAGTCTGCCTAAAGTGTTCAGTTTGGAAAAGGAGTAAAATGTTTCTTTAAGGAAAACGTCATGGAAGTTCTTGTTTCTGTTTTACGTTAGAGATTAATAAAGCTTTATACCCTTTAACTGTTTGATTCCATCTTTTAAAGCAGCCTGCTGCTGTCCTGCCTATCGTGACTCCCCAGACCGGTTTGATGTGCTGCTGAGTGTTCTTGGGAAGAACTTGTAATATATCTATTTTTCAGCCAAATCAAAAGCAGTGCTAGTGGCCTTGCTAGGGATGACATTCAACTCTGGAAAACATGAAAGACCTTTTTGAGGACCAAATATTTGTCTTCCAGATAGGCTAGACAGTACTAGGAATCAGGTGTTTCTAAAGCTTCCCTGAGGGAATTTTTTTCGGTGTTGTGATTTTGCAGAGCATTTCCATTTCAATGGACACACTGCATCCACATTTGTGACCAGGAGAAACATAGAAATGTCTCTGGGGAAGGCTGTGATCTCACAAAGGGATGCCTCAAGGAGGATTTCTGGAAGGTCAGAGGCTCTGCATGGCTCTGCACATTCCCGGGAATGCCTGGCAAATCTCTCTTTGCCTGTGGGGAGGCCTGGGAAAACAAATACTTTTACTTCCTTTGCCAGGATAAACAAACCATAGAGCTTATTGGAGGTCGAAAGAAATTGGGCAGCTTTTTGCTTCCATTATGGCAGAGCACTAGTGAGGGCAAGGATTTCCTGTCATGAAGTGAGAAAACTCCCCAGGTCGTAGGTCCTGGGCTCTGTGCGAGCTGGCAGTGCTTGGGATGTGCTGCACAAGGAGCTCAAAACCTCCACTTTTTTCTGTTTCAGTAGCTTTTCCCTGAACTGTTTGCAAATGTACACAAGCTTTTCTTTGAAGGACACTTCAGTTCCTCATTTGGCTCAGACAGACTTGGGAATGAGTAGATGACCTTGCAGTCCTCTCAGCTTTCAGGGTCCTCTCTTCTTTTAGTCCATTTTTGCCCTCAGTGAAATGTATCTGCCTTTTCCTAAGTTGTGTCACAGTCAAAAGGATCACCAGTACCAAAACCCCCCTTTTCTAGGAACATCTCCATTACTGCAGAAATGTGGTGTTACATTTAGATCTCACAGGCACATCCTCAGGGGTTATTTTGAGAGGTGGTGGTGGCAATAACTTGTCTTGTCTCCACCATGAGTCCACTCAGCACAGGATAATTGACCCTTCTCACCTGGCCATAACTGAGCAGGATTTGAGGTTGTGGACTAGCCACTGCCCTGCTTTGGTTGCCTGACTCAATGAACGGTTCTGGATGGCTGTTTTAGACGAAAGACTGATTTTGGTGATCTGAAGATCATCTCCATTCTGACATGAGTGATTCCACAAACCAGTTGAACAGGCAGCACAATATCTTAATGCACCAGTAAATACCAGCATGAATCATTATGAATTCTCATTAGTCACAAACTCTTAATTAGCTGTGACCTCTGTGGCAAATGTACAAATATCTCTTTTCCAGACCTCTCTCCTAACAGACACAGAATCATAGGATCACAGAATGGTTTGGTTGGAATACACCTTAAAGTTCATCCAATTCCAACCCTCCTGACATGGACAGCAACACTTCCACTCTCTCTCAAAGCCCCATCCAACCTGGGCATCCAACCCATCCAAAGCCTCTCAAAGGTTGCTCAAAGCCCCATCCAACCTGGCCTTGAACACTTCCAGGGATGGGACAGCCACAGCTTCTCTGGACAGCTTGTTCTCTAGACTTCCAGTATCTCACCACTCTGTGAGTAAAGAATTTCTTCCTGATATCTAACCTAAATTTCTCCTCTTTTAGTGTAAACTCATTCCCCCTTGTCCTATCACTCTATGTCCTGCTGAGACTGCTTTTTGATAGAGCACCACTGATTTGTGGAGTGCTCCACAAATCTCTCCCCAGGCTGGCCACGAACAGTGTGTAAAAACCAGAAGGATAACTTACCATAACCACATATTCATACGACCCTAAGCCTTCACCAGTTTGTTCCTATTCTCCAAGAAAAGCTTTTTAAGGCAAGTGAGTCTGAAGTCAAGGCAGCAGAAGGGAACAAAATTCTTCACAGTTTGGGCTTAAATCTGTATCATTTCACAGATGTTCTGAACTGCCACCAAAATGACATCATCTAGTATCTTGTCTTACCAAGACGAGCACTTGACAGCTCAAGGCAGCACAAAAACAACTTCAGAGAGAAATGGAAAATGGGAGGCAATTTCTTTTCTCCCTTACTCATTAATTTGCAAACAGATCTCCATTAGACAATCCCAAAGCTTAAGATGTCCTCAGCTCTCCCAAATATTGCTTACATTTATTATTATTACTACCCTAGTTATTCTTGTTAGTTTAACACCATATCTAAACATCCCAAGTTGATTTTGAAGGGAGTGTGGATGGAAATGTGAGGGGTTTATTTATTTTTAATAAGGATAAGCTCAGGCATTAGAAACCTACTCTGTTTTCCCAGTTTTCGTATCAGTCCCCAAGCATGCTTCTACCACCATCTTACAAACTCAGACTGACACAGAGCTGATAAATTGACAGAAAGTATCAAATGTCAGCTAGGGCTCTGATTCCCTCTGGAGGCTCTTGGGAACAAAGTATGAACAGATTGTTCATGCCAGAATACCTCATTATTTTAAGCAAATTGACTTTCTTATTGACTACATTGAAAGGTTGTACACTACTTATAATTACCAGTTCTACTTAATTTTCTTTTGTAAAAAGGTCTGTACTCTCTACTTGACAGTATTATTTTGATTAACCTACTTTTTGCCCCAAGAGGCCATTTAATATTTAAAAAAGAATGGCTTGATTGTACAGATGTATAGCACATGCACACGATTATTGTTATAATCACCCATATCTAATCTGAATGGTGAAGTGCATTACACTACATTTTGAAATGAACTATGAGATTTTGTAGTGCTGGTGAGGTTAACAGCAGTATACACATTAAAAAAAAAAAAAAAAAAAAAGAAGTCCTGCAACCGCAGGAACACAAAGCGCAATCTACCAGAAAATACAATGGTGTGATGTGAAGCAAGAAGATTAGAGGATGTGTTTCACACCCCTTGATTTCAGTTCGTGACTATTTTATGATCACTCTATTTGGCTGATGTTTTATTGCTAATAATAATACCATATATTAATTTTTACATTCTCCTTGCTACTGCTCTCAAATCCAACTTTCTCCCACCTCTAGTTTCAAAATGACAGAGTAATATGAACTGATTACAGTTTGGCCTGGTCAGATATAGTCAAGGTAATTGCTGGAAACAGCTTCTTGGCTCTTTGAGATATGAGAGAGGCACTGAAAAGAACCTGCTGATGCAGAAACATCTACCTGGAATGAGGGCCAGTGAAATGTCACTTGCAATCCCATTAGAGTGATCCTGGCTGACTACCTCACACTGCCCTAAAGGAAGCATTTTCTCTCCACACTAGTTCATTGAAAAATAGGGGAAAAAATTATGACTGGTTCAATAAAAATGAGGCTGTCAAGGGTCTAAAGCCAAACATTGTACTCTCTTGCGTTCATAATTTTTTTTTCTTCTAGATTTTTCTTTCCTTGTATTCTCACAAAGCAGTGTGACTCCTTGCTGGCATTAGAGTCCAGTTCTGATTCTATTTCAAATTGATATTTCAAGCCAAGAAATTTAAACCCAAGCTTTAATATTTTCCACATATCAATTTTCCCTTGACACATTAACAAGTCTCTGTGAAATGCTGTTTTATTTTGACACATGGCTTCATAAAAGTGACCCCTTCCTATTCAGATATTGGCCCTTCCTATGTTTATCCTGTTGACAGGAAAAAATCTTGATATGATTAGAGGAATAAAATCAAAAGTGAAGACCAAATTAGAATGTATTTTCATCATTAAAAGGTAAAACTCTGCTTGCAGGATCTTTATTGCTGGTAATGAGGCAAGAAGTAAGAAGAACCCTGCTTGGTTTTCAGATTGCAGTCTGTGTTGGCAAGAGGGGGAAGAGAAAATAAGACTCTCTTCACTCGTGAGCAGAGAAAATTTGATCTGGAATCCATCGGGAAAAGCTATATAGGAACCTACAATGTCATTTTACTGTCACTTTTCAGACAACAAGCACTTTTGGGGAGCTCCAGTCAGAGTTTGAAGGAATGATCCAATAATCCACGTGCACTCCTAGGGTTGTTGTGCTAGGGAGTGAGTGACTGCAATTAAAATGACCCTCAGATGCTTCAGAATAAGATTTCAGAGGTTTATAGTGAGAAGATTTAAAAATGTTCAGCTGCTTTTCCTGCTGCAGAATGATCAGCTACCTCTAGAGAAATGAAAAAAGACAGGCACAGGGCTCTCATTGAGGAGACAGGGATCTGTAGCCATTGCACTGGGACAGACATTATTTTTCATATATTTTCAGACACTGGGAAAGTCATTATTTTTCTGCCACTGTTTTGTCACAAATTTCTAAAAGCAAAACTTAGGGACATAATTGTCTCCTAGTAATTTTTCATGAAAATGACATAAAATGATAAGTATTTCACTTTCACACACTCTATGTGTTTGATTTAACTTATGCAATCAGCAAATAGAAAATCTTTGGGGGTGATGCAAATCTTCTGGTATTTATTTGTAACACCACAAACATGGGGATTATATGGGCAAGCAGGGCAGAATTCAAACCAAGCTGTAGAAAACTAAATTGGGTTGTGGGTAAAACTTATATTCTGGGATGCTGTATTTCAATGACTGTCTAAATGCCATTCCTTGTGGAAAGTTATTTTGCTGAAGTGATTTCTGAACAACTTGTATTTCTTCTTTTTGACCAGACTAGAAATATCATGCACAGTTATTTGTGGGCCATCTGCTGCCTAAATTCTAAGTAAACTAATGAGACAATTTCTCAGCTGCTTGAGTTGCCCATGTTGGTAGGTCCAAGAAGAATGTATTTAACTCACTTTGACATAAGGGTATTCCTCATTAAAAAAATTTAAAAATGCTGTATACAGATAATTTTTTTTTAACTTGTAGAGTTGATTTTGCAACTTTTTTTACAATGTAGTGATCCCTTAATCAATACAGTTGGAAGAATCTGGGGAGAAATTCAGCTTACCTGACACTAGACAAAGACTAAGTTCCTTAAAAATAGGTTTCTAGTGCCACCTGATGCATCCTTGAGGATCTGAGTTGCACCAGGAGACTGGTATATATAAGACAAAATATATGATCCCTGGAGCTTTCTGGAACAGTGTCTGGAGGATATGCTGGATGCCTGAGTCCTTCCCAAATAGCACCAGAAAAGTGTCCTGTTTGTGAGCACTGAGGTTGGATCCCACATCTCCAAAGACTAGAGTGGAAGCTGAGGCACCCAGCTACAATCTGACTTGTAGATTTTGGCATTTAGAAGTCTTCATCTGAGCTGAATTCTGCCTGCCTTCCCAGGGTTGTGAAGCTCTGCAATTCCAAACGAAATGAGATGCTTATTTGCATCTTTCAAATGCTGGTGTTTTTTTTTGGAAAAAAAGGAAGAGTTCAGTCACATCCATTTGGCTATGGCAGGTCTGGTAGGAGCCTGGAATGCACCTGGTGGGGATTGTAAGCTTGGGAGCAGGCAGCAACATGCAGTGCATGGAAAAGTCTATGCTGAAAATGTCCAAAATCCTACCTGTTACTCTGAGTTTTATAGTGTAACTGCGAAATGTCACTTTACTAATGCTAAAATATATTCTGCAATTGCAGTTATGTTCTAAAAATATATATAAGTATATAAAGTAAGTGTATAAAAGCAAGTGTTCCTTATTGAATGTACAAGAATTTATTGTCATCTAGGGTGCCATACCACTTAGATCTCATAAGTATCTGTGTGCTGACTTATATATGAATATACAGGGGTGTGACTGTGTACCCAAAAACAGAGAGGTGCATGTGTAGTAGGTTTAACTGTACACAAGAATTATTATGAGTTATGAAAAACTAACCTAAAAAGAAGCATCTCTGCAGAGGCATAATGGAGCAGTAATAAATCAGCTCAGGGCAGCTCACTGTGCTTGTATGTTGCTTTTTCAGGGAGGCGCCTCTGCTCTTTGCGCTTAAAATGTTAACGGGAGAGCGAGGCTTTTACTACATCTGTGCTCCAAAATGTGTGCATGGAGAGGCAGTTACATAACTCAGCAGCTCCAGGAGGGTCTGGGCATTCAGGCTCTAACAGATCTATCTGAGCTGTCCTACACTTGTGCTTGTGTTATGCCCACACCTGCTAATTTCAGAGAGTTTTTCAAGTTTTAAAAAAACCCAAAAAACTGTCAAAAAGACTTAATAACCAACTTGTGCAAGAAAGATTGGGGGAAACTTTTTGTGGGGGCATGTAATGATAGGACAAGGGGGAATGGCTTTAAACAGAAAGAGAGCAGGTTTAGGTTAGATATCAGGAAGAAATACTTTACTGTGAGGGTGGTGAGGCCCTGGAACAGATTGGCCAGAGAAGCCGTGGATGCCCCATCCCTGGTAATGTTCAAGGCCAGGCTAGTTTGGGCTTTGAGCAGCCTGGGATAGTGGAAGGTATCCCTGCCCATGTCAGGGGGTTGGAATTCAATGGTCTTTAAGGTTTCGTCCAACCCACACCATTCTCTGATTCTATGAGTCCATAATTCATATGGAATTTACACGGAATCTCTTTCATGAACATCCAGCTGTACGTAAATGCACTGTACATGCAGAAAATGGGATTCTGTTTTGTCTGACATTACTGATGGTAGAAGCAGGCACGCTGCTGGCTTTTGGTGTGTCAAATCCTTGCTGTGCTCTTCATGCCACGTGTGTCTCACCAAGTTACCCATGCTGGCTTGTCATAGCAGCTCAGCCTGCACAGAAAGACATGGCCTCAGCAGAAGAAAATTAAGGTCATTTCCATCACTGAGCATTGAGAGTGGTAGCAGGAATAACAGCAGAGCGTATACCTTCGTTCCTGGGATGTTGTTCTGCCCACAGGGATGTGGACTATTTAACTTACTTTCCAAAATGGCCAATAGACAGTAACAACTTCTGACTGACTCATAGCTCTTGAGGTCCAAGTATCAATTTATCGGGTAGTCTGGTTCCTCATGCATTCATAAAGATGGTATATTTTAAGTGACTTAAAAGTACTTTAAATATAAAGGTATTTTTTACCTTTTAAATTTTTTTTAATTTTTTTTTCCTTCCAATGGCATCTGTGTCTTTTCAGAGACAGTAAATCTGGGGGCATCCCAGGATTTGGAAATGTCAGAATTCCCTTTGCATTGAAAGCATTTCACAGTAAACAAAAAGCCTACTATGCCATAATGGCATTCTATTCTGTGTACAAAAATTGTCTTCAGGACTGCCTTTGTACACCTATTTTTATGTGCTACATTGTGACCTTGCTTTCTGACCAGCTCAGGAGGTGGACTGGGACAGTTGAATAAAATGTAGTCCACGAAAAGGAAATATATGGTGAAAAAATTCTCTTCAGGATCTGTGTAACTGGGAGTTCTGTGAGATGGTCAGAGAAAATTAGGCTCAGAAACAGTGTATTTCTGATAGGAAACAATGCACTTCCACACTCTAACAAACTTTTCTAACTTGGGTTTTGTTGTCTCCTTCTTTCCAGCTCAGTAATTGAGGCACTGATTTTCACTTTGAAAGCAAAAATTCCTAGATTCAAATTCCAGATGAGCTGGCTCCATTGCAGCTGTCTTGGAGGCATTTAAATACCACATAGAAAAGTGCACTTTAAAATCCAGATGCTCCCTCTGAGTATTTGCAGGAGGTGCCCCTCATGATCTCCAGAGCAAAGTTCCACCAGAACCACACAGTATCTGAACAGGGCTCCTCCTGTCCTACACACCAAATATCTGTAATTAAGAGTTAATCATATTCTCTGCCCCAGCCATTCCCTACCTCTGCTTCAATTCTTGGGCTTGAGAAATGTCCACTATAGATTCTGAACTTGTTGTTTCACTCCTTCTTTTTGTCATTTTATGCGATTCATCTGCTGGCTCAATCGCAGATAAACTAGCACAAATCAATGAAAAAGATTTCAATCTTAATTGCCACTAATTTGTAATGGACTAATTAACTGAACATACTGTATCCTGCAAAGCTTCTGTCCTTTGTTCTGCGGTTTTACTGTGCCATGTTTAATTGATTCTGGTAGCAGCCTATAATGGACTGCAAGAGCTCTCTTCATAAAATAATAAAATAGAAAGAAATTGTAAAGAGGACTGACTGAATTGCATATGAAAAAAGGCACGTTTCCAGCAGCTGGATGGAAATGTATCTTGTAAATTTTACCTTGGCTCGTAAAGCAAACACCTTTTACAACAATCTGCTCTGCCACCCCCTCCTCCACAAAGCCAGCAGATAAGATTTATTGGGGAGATGTAAGAAATAGAGAAGGATACATTTAAATTGCTCTGAACTAAACTGTGATCCTAATAGCAGTGGTAAAAACGCAGACAATTGCCTGAAAGATGTCCCAGCATCATCAAAGGTACATAATGTTGCTGCCTGCGCACGTGCCTGCTCCTGTTACAGAAAAACCTGAGGAATTATTCATTCTTCTGAACATTGCATCAGTAGAAGGATAAATGATAATTTATTAAGGCACTGTGATTTATTAGACCATTCAGACTCCTTCACTGCTTGTTTTTACAGATTTTAGACAGCTCCCTAAACTCTGCCTATAACTGGGTAAAGTTAGTTGTCACTCAACACTGCTTTTTCTTTTGCCATTTGGTTCTTTGCCATTTGATACTTCACCCTCCTTAGCTGAGGTTTCACAAGATCTTGAAGATATTTTTCTTTTTTTTTTCACCAGTTTACATGAAATGCTATGCTCCAAGCTCCTTATTCTTTCCTATGTGTCACATTTCTTTTTACACAACTGCAGAACTGTAATTTAATTTGTGTAATTAAAAAAAATATTTTTTCAAAACTCATCTCACTTCAGAAATCTGAGATATGGTGCAAAAGCAGCCCTGGTAGAGCTGAAGTATTGAATTATTCTGGTGAGACATGGGCTGGAGGTGCCCATGATGGGGTAAGAAAATCTTATACAGGCTTTTCAGCTAGAGAAAATGTACCATGGAAAGACACAAATGAATCAGACAGAAAAAAAAAAGATAATGAGCTATTAGAGCTGTTGAAAGGGAAATCCAATTGACTGTCATCTTTATACAAATTGTGAGAGTCAGGCTTGAAGTTACAGTGAAGAGATCTGAGAGAGCAGAGATAATACTGCTAAAGTGCAGGGTTTTTTGGTGCTTTTCAGCAGAACCTTGTCCCATGTGTTAAATTACAGCCCTGTCCTACTTTCCCATTGAACAGCACCACGGAGATGCATTTTCATTTACTTGTTCCTTTGTGGCGTGTGGCATCCACTTTGTACAGAGATGCAAATAAATATAAAAAGCGCAGGGAAATAGTTAACCTGAATCTTTGTGCCTTGTTTTGAGCGGAGACCCTCTCCTTTCAAGCTCTGCTCCCTTTCTCTGCATGCCTTCTACCTTGTCATATTCAGATCATGCCTCATTTAGCTGAATTACTCAGGTCACCTTAGATTAATTATGCAATTTGGCAGTGATGCTGCTGATCTACCCCTATCTGAGTGCTGTGTCAAAGAAGTCATAATATAAGCAGGATTTAAGAAGATATCTGCTACCAAACAAGAACACAGACTAGGAAATCTGGTATTTGCTATCACCTTGTTTCTTATGATGAATTAGTGGATGTACTGAAATAATAATCCTGTGCATGTGCAATTTTGCTCTCCACTTTCCAAACCCCATCCCTTCAATTCAAACTCCCATCCTCATTAATTTTCAGTGTGTGGTGCTGAGATTCAACGGAAAAGAGATCCCAAATATTTGCACAGAAACCTCTGCTGTCACAAAAAGTCTTTGAATAAGAGAAATCAATGTTATTTAAAATATTATCTTCTTTTGTAGGCATTGCAAGTTAACCTGTCCCCAGAAATCCTAATCCAGCAACACATTTAAGCATCTACTTGCTTTAATCAGCTGCAGCAGTGAATAGGATCCTTGAAATGCTTATATTTCAACATATACTTAAGTTTCATGCTCAGTTAAATTCCTGGTGTATTATGTCAATGCTAAAGAGTGTCACAGCTTAGAAAATCACAATCACATTAAAGCTGGATTCTTTCCTTTGCTTGCTTTTTTATTGTATGTTTAATATGTATCATTAATATTTATAAGCATATGGAAGGTATATTTACAAGCACTTCTCTGTAAATAAGATGCTTGGAATTATTATACCGTTTCTGGGTTTTATTTTTCTCCATCATTTTATGGTGTCTTTTTCTGTATTCAAATTTTTTTTTCCTGAACTTTTCCACTTTAGGTTTAACATTCCTTAAATACACTGAAAGAAGCAGCATCATTATTTCTTTTCTTGTTTTGAGCTGTTCTCTCTGTTTGTTTCCATTGATTTATTTCACTTTTTTTCTTTAGTCTTTTCAATTCAGTGTTTTCTACACCTTTGGCTTTTATTCAGGTTTTCTTTTACTTTCTCTTTTTCATATATTTCACAGTTTTTTTTTCTAGTTCTGTTGCCTTGCCTGGATTCTTATGTTCATCAATAGTGGCAAATAATTAGCAAACAATGTGGCATTTTATTTGGCAGAGACCACCAGTAGAGTCCATTCCTTCAACATTTCTGACAGGGAGGGTTTAGAAAGTGGAATGCAAAGATCAGTGTACCCAAAAGATATTTTTCAATGTCAGACTTCTGTAAACGTCTACATATCTAGAGGAGTAAGCATTTTAATTTCAAAGCAGAATCTTTACCCAAAAAGAAATAGAAATTACCTACTAGTACATTTAATTTCTGGGGAATGCTTTGGAAGCATTAGAAATCTGCATCCATTGGTTTTATCCTTTGCTGCTTGGAGATGAAACTAGGAATGTTAAAAGGCTTAGAGTATCAGCGATCCAAAAAGACCCTAAAAAACACCCAGTGTGGTGAAGTTTATTCTCATTTATACCTCTAACACCTGAAGGCTACTTTATTAGGCTCTGAGGGAAGAAGAACCATTTTAAGGTTGTTTAATAGATGTTTTTGATGCTTATTCTGTCGTTTTAAAACCAAGAGGAGGAAGGGGATTTTTACTACGCTTCATGCTAGTAGTGATTGGAAATATTTTGGACAAAGTTAAAAAAAAAAAGAAATTAGATGTGTCAGTCCAGATGCAGCCCCCTGTGAGGCTCCTGTGGTGCTGGTTTAGCTGTGAGGCAGGATAGCACTTAAAGCCAGACACTGTGGAGATATGAGGCCCTCGCTCCTGGGCGAGTCTTCCTGGGTGATTTGCCCTAAAACCAGGGACTTTATGAAATCTCTGCTGCAGTCCTGTAAATCCCATATCCTTGTAGAAATGCATGTAGCCAGGCTGCCAATTTCAATGCCTCTTGAGAGCTTCTACTCTGCAGAAAATTCTGGCATAAAACATTTTCAGACAGATTCAGTCTTTTTTTTTTTTTTTCCCAAAAGAATAAGGATTTTCCCACAAATTGGAAGCATTGACTTTTGTCTAAATTGTCCTTAACACCACCCATTTGGAATCATATTAAAAAATAATAGGAGCAGCAGATTGTTCTCAGGCTATTATTAAGTATAAGATGATAATTATGTATATTCCCAGGATAAAAAAAAGCAAACCTTTTCTATTCCAGTCCTGACCCTCCCTTTAATATGTCACATTACCCAGATTAAATTGTATAACCTCTCTGTGCCTTAGATTAGCCTACTGCAAGACTATGGACTACCATGCTTTGAAATATTTTTCATTATTTAATGATGAAAGTATGATTCTAATGCTTAAAATTTGTCTTTTTTTTTTTTTTTAAAAAGAAAATGTGAGTAAGGGGGGGGGGGGATTTTTTTTAAATTGGCATGTCAAGTTGTTCAGTGGAATCCTAACCTGAAATGCTGGCTCTCTAAAGGGATCACTAGCTGCTGCAGCAAGCCTAATTAAAGCAAATATTGAATCAGACAAGTTTTACATGGATGTATAGTATATTGGTTTTTGGTTATTCAACGAGAAGTTCGACTAACCTTGTTTTCACTGACCTGTAAGAAAAAAAAAATATTCCCTTTAAGCTTACTATAGTGAAATCTTATAATTCCTCATTTCTACACAGATATACCCTCCTCTTCCCTGAGAAACCCTTGTAATTTGTGTAGACAAAGGTGCCTTTCAAAGTTTGCATTGAAAAAAGAAATACAAGAAATAAGAAAAAAAATCCCTCTTACTTAAAAAATATCTTGGGTTCTATTTATGATTCTGCATATGCCCAGCACAGCTATAAATGTTTTGACCACAAATTCTGTGTAAACTCTGTCTTGAGTTAAAGTCTGTCTTGTGATAAGACCTGGGGCTTAGTCTGCCTGGCAGCTGAGGATAATCAAAGCCTTGCTTTGGATAGAATCAGAGAAACAATCTATATTTAGTCACTGATGCTTCAGTGCAAATAAGCAAGTAGGACATGGAGGCAATGGTATCTTTTCATTTTAGAGGGTCCGCTATAGAGCTGCCTGACACGTCGTTTAACATCCATTCCGGAATGCAGCACCCTCTGCTTAACACTGAACGCTCATTTCTGCCTGAATCTTTCTGAATTCTTCCTTCAGCCAGAGCCCAACCTGTATCCCATGGTACTGGGCAAATGGAGAGTGCAGGTGTTCCTCCTGAATGGACTTTTTCCTTCAGAGCCTTATGCACACCAAACAAAATAAAATGTCAGAGGTACAAGGCAAACATTTTATCTAAAGCCACCCACTCCTCTTTTGTTTTCTTGAGAACATTGTGTGCTTTTTATTTTACATCCTCCTCTTCAGATCTGCAGATGTGAAACTTTAAATGCAGGGTATTAAAAAAAAAAAAAACAACATGAAAATTACAGAGCTTTGCAGTCAAGCACTATGTGTCTGCAATTCTACAAGAGAAGAGCAGAGATAATTTTACATTTTACTTACAGACATCTATGTGGTAAAAAGAAAAATAATAACCTTTTCCACAAAAAAAGTCAAAGATTGCTATCTGCATTTAATACCAAATACTAGAAAATGAAAAGTGCATTAGTTCCTATGAAATAGATAAGCCCTTAAAATGAAGCTCTAAAGGGACATTTCTATGAATAGAGAAAACTGTAAACAGAATATCAGAAAATGCTTCTGAGCTGCAAAGGTAGACACAAGAAATGATACAATGTGAACTCTAAACTTGTCAGAAATGGGTACTGTATTGGAAAACCAGCCAGAGGAACAATCCGTAAGAAAATCCTCTAAAACCTAAGAAGAGTCCCCTCCGTGTCTAATTCTACAGTTATCTGATAAAAAACCTGGTACATTGCACCCTGCCATCACACCTTGCTCTTTTTGAGTTTAATAATAGATTGCAGTTAAAACTGTGCCTGCAAAACTCACTTTTTCTTCAATGGGCCAGAAATTCTCCCTCTGATACAAAAGTATTCCTGGTATAGGATATATTTGGCCTTGTATCTAACGTACTCAGAAATAAAAATTAGTAGCTTTCCTTTCTGTAAATGTCAGGTTTATTATAAGTCTAATATATTATTATTATTAATTGGTTTCCAATAGCACTCAGAAATCCCAGCAGAGACTGAAACACAAAGACAACGATATTCTTTGTCCCAGAGATCTGAAAGGACAGTGATAGAAAGGGAAACAAAGAAAGAGATTTGTCTAAGACTGAAATCAGTGAATGGTCTTGGCTGGGTCCTTAGGCATCCTGATCCCCATGGATTTTCTGCAAACCACCACTTTTTTTTGTAGAAGTGTTTTATGGCACCAAACTGTGAAGCACAGACACTGGAGTGAGGCCTGGAGTTCTGAAGAATAAATGTATTCAGAGTTCAGGGAAGATAAGAGTTACGTTTATATGCATTCAAAGGCAGATGGACCAGAAGTACAGTTATTTAAACTCCCACATTAATTTAGATTGACATAAAAATATGGAATATACAACACCTCAGGAATAATTGACATCTTTACCTGTATGTTTAGCATGAAGAATAACTTATTGTGTAGCTTTTCCATGGAAAATAAACTGATTTACTCTCAAAATGGGCCAGTGCTGCACGGGGTGATGAGGCGCAGATTTCCCAGAGAAGGCGTGGATGCCCCATCCATGGAATTGCTCAAGGCCAGGCTGGATGGGGCTCTGAAACCATTTGTGCCTGGAGTGCTGCTGATTTTAAGAAGGTGATGAGCTCTCTGGTGGGTATAAAAGGAGCCTATGGTGACTTTGCTGTAGTCAGCCACTTCACAGAGACTGGAATGAAATTTCACTGAAGATGAAATACCACATTTTGTACATGGGGCTGAGTCAAGCTAGAGAACCTTTGGAAGAATAAGGAAATATGGCTTATGACAAATGCATGAAAGAAACTAATAACCTTTTGTGGGAGCAGTAGTGGTCTTCAGATACCAAAATTACTGCTCCAGTGTGAAGGTGAGGATTCTATTCCTCAGGCCAGTGCTGGAAAGGATTAGAAATGAGTTTCAGTCAAAGCAAAGACATTTGGGGATAAAAAACCTAAACAAACCGTCATTTCAGCTGTGGGTAGGGAAACATTGAGCAGACTGTCTGGGACACTGTGATGACTCCATCTCTGCAAATCTATGAGAAGACCTTAAACAAGCATCTGTCAGGACTAATACATCTGCTGTTGATGCCTCTCAGGGCAGGGGATAGATGAGATAGCCTCTGAGATCCCTCCCAACCATATGAGGCTATGACACAGAAATGAATAATTCACTTTTTATATTTGCAGAGATGTGAAAATAAATAATAACTGAAAGTCTAATCTTAGCAAAACTCAGAAGACTAGGGAAAACACATATAAATCATTGGTACTAAAATAATTTACACTGCATTGCAAAGGTGCTCAGCACCTAGACAGTTAGGCAGCTTTTCATAATGCCTCAACTGCAATTCAAATGTCAGGTGAAAACAGACTTGCCAAGTCTACCAACCAACAATTCTGAGATTTTCTAGGTGAATTGCCATATGAATTTTGAAAAATAGAGCAAGTAAGGAGGAGAAATAGTCTCTCCTATCTTGTAAGGTGTCAGATCTTTGACTGTACATGATCCATCATTGTGACAAAGACAACATTCGATTAATTTACAGTCAGTTTTATTGCTGAACCTACTTACTGCATATTCTGTGCTACAATTTAGCATAGCCAGGCACCCACACATAGGGAAGAAATGGATATTTGAAGTATCTCTCCCCCAAAATAGCCCCACGATAGTTGCCAGCATCAGTACTATTTACTCTGGGAGCACGTACTTGAACAAAATAAGGGCTGCCTACAGCAGATTAAAAACAGATTAAAAACATTTGTTTTAAAAAGGTTAAACTGCATATGAATAATTTATTCAAAATGCTCTATGTAATTAGCAATACAGGAATTATTTGGTAATAACTAAACCATTACTGTGCACTTTCTGCATGAGCATAACAGCTTCTACTGCCTGTCTGTGAAAGTGGTATAAGAACTCAGCAGCAGTTTCTCAGATAACTGCTTTTGCACAAGCACTTTTGGTGCTGCTGAAGCTATTTTGGCTCAATTAACAGCACCAGGTGCCCTATAAAAGAATATTATTTTTAATTGGTTTTAATGCTTCTTTCACTGATTGGTAGGAGTTCAAACCCTGTCCTGAAGGGTTGGAGCTACAATTCTTGTACCTAAAGCTTTATATTTACCTTTCTTGGAGTGATGCCTAAATAATGCATCTCTTTTGCTGGCATATCCACATTTATCTCAGGTTCTGAAATGCTTTTAGTCATCATTTAAAAGCTTCTTTCTGTGATGGACATCACCCTTAGGTTTATAAGGCTTTTATTGTGGCACCCCATTAGAGCTATTGTTTGTTCTTTTATTCACCTTCATTCAGTGCATATGTGGGTGAAAGGGCTGACACAGACATTTGGCTTGTTTTGAGTGCTCCCATCTGTGATTCACAGGGTGTACAGAAGATCAGGGAGGTGAAGGGAGAGTAAGGACAAAGAATGGTCTGAAATCTTGGACAGAAATTTGTCAAGAAATGGCAAATGGCAAAAGCTGAACTAAGTTACAAGACAAATTCTTCCTTAAACATTTTCACATAAAGCTTCTTTTTTCAGAAGCACAGACGGTTTTTGGTTCCTCAAATGTCACTGGATGATGAAGACAGAAATTTCCAGAGTTTTTTCCATCTCCAGTTTAGGCTTTATCAAACTTGACTGAACCTGTTTTTCTCAACACCATTGCCATCCTTTATTATTTGGGTGCATATGATGGAGTGTCAGGGAAAGTTCCCAGGATTCTTAATCTGTGGACATACATCAATACCTAGGTCTGGATGTTTTACTTCAAAGGAACCTTGTCTGGTGTAGTCTGAAGTTTAGAGATGTCAGAACATCATCCAATGAGGCATTTAAAGCTCTCTGCTTTTTGGTGTAGTGGTCTAAACCCTAACATTCATCTGCCAAAGGGAGAAATCTGATTTAAGGGAGTGTGTGGATGAAAGGGGAAAGCAGGAAGGGGATGATGCAACATGCAGCATATAAAGAAATGAGAGGTGCACATTAAACCCCAGCCAGCTGAACACTGGACTTATGGCTGCACACAAGCATAGGAGAGAGAAGATACAGACAACAGGGTTTTACTGTCTAACCGTGGTAAAACTGCCCTGATGGCAAAGGCCAGGTTCTTAACAGCTTCTCTGATTTTGATGTAGTGTAGCATAGAGGATTAGGCATTGGTATGAGATGAAGAAAAAAAACTCCTTCTGGATCAGTCCAAATGGAGACCAAAACTTGAATTTTCACTTAAGAATCACAGCATGGCCTGGATTGGAAAGGATGTTAAGCATTGTCTAGTTCCTCCTGTCATGGACACCTTCCATTATCCCAGGTTACTCCAAGCCCCATCCACCAGGCCTTGAACATCTCCAGGGATGGGGCAGCCACAATCTGGGCAACCTGTGCCAGGGCCTCACGTCCCTCACAGGAAAGGATTTTGTCATAATATCCAACCTAAATCTACTCTCTTTCAGTTTGAATCCATTCCCCCTTGTTCTGTCACTTCATGCACTTGTAAATAGTCTTTCTCCACCTTTCTTGCAGGTTGCCTTCAGGTCACAGTTAAGTCTCTTTCCCAGGCTCAACAATCTTTCCAGCTCTTTAACACAGATGTGATGACAGCAACACAAGGATCAATTCTCTACTAAGATGCCATAAACTAGAAGTGTCCATATAGACAGTTGTGAGCAGCTATGAACTGTACTTTACTCTTCCATTGTCTGTAAACTGAACAGTTTTGGTCCTTGCTGTTTGTTTATTTTTAACTCCGCCTAAAACTTCTTTAATGAGAACTTTATGTATACATCTCTGTGAAGGTTTAGGATCAATTAGACTGTGCATTTTGTCAAAAAAATTCTAAGCAGACTTATTTATGAGCTTCTTTGCTGTCACCCATTACTCACTGCTGAGAAAGCCTGAAGAACACTTTGCAGATATCTGAGTTTTGCTGTTTGTATGCTAAGCTGAAACCATGTACCAAATTTTCAAAAGTAATGAGTATACAAGTCCTGCTGATTCCAGATGGTGGAAGAACTTTGTTGGTCTATGGAAGTGAAGGATACAATAAACCACAGAACATCCCAAAAGGAGGCATTGATGAACATTACTGAAATTACCTTTCTTGTTCTCCTTTCTAAAATTCATACCCATGCTGCTCCTCTTGAAGGGACATGTATTGATGAGGCTAAACTTGTAAAGAACTGCAGACAACTATAATAAAGGAGGAGCAGGGAAGACACCTCCCTTGGAAATGTGCTCTGTTGCTCTGCATTGCATCTTGCTGTCAGCTTTACATTGCAGAACTGAGCATGAGACCTCAAGCATGCCCGGTAAACCAAATATGAGTAAAAATTCATATTACAGTGGTTCTGCTAGCAGGAAACCTTTATTAAGGATGTCCAATTTTGCTCCAATGTGCATCCCCCATGATTTAGTGTGTTGCAGTCTGTGTTATTTCCCTCTGTGTGTCTGTAGGCCTGCTAAGATTTGTTATGTTTAAATATTCCATTGACACTGCATTGGAAAAAAAACCCAACTCTGCAAGCACATTGAATGCACATGAAAATTTCTCCTAAAAGAAATCAGAGGAATTTTCTTTTTTTTGCAATATATTGTACGTAAAGCAGATCCTGATGCTGCTTTGCATGTTTCATGGGGTTTTTGATAGCATCTAATTTGTCTGTACTATCTACAGCCTCAATAATAAAATACTCTTCAATTTACAAATGAAAAAATAACAGAGAACTAAGTTGTATGCTTGAGATAGTGATGAATTCTATAAATTCAGTCCCTTTGGTACTTTCAGAGAGATGCAATGAAGAAAAAAAAAACTTTAAAAAATAAATGTCGTGTTCACAGACTACTTGTCATCCCCTCTTCAGATCATCTTAGCTTTTTGGCTTGTGAGGTAAATTTAATTTATTATGTGGAAAGGAGACTTTTGGAAAGAACTTGGGCCTTATTTCCTCCCTGTGGCCACTGCTGTTTGGGATCTTGAGCATTTTTTCTGTCATAGGGAATTCTGTCATGTGGTAAGGGAATGAAAAGCACATTCATAGCCCTTTGCAAAATTCGGTTCTTCGCATTGGTTGCATCTGCCTTAGAGATAGATTTCAGGGCCATGTCAGAAATATAATGGTGTACGTGTATGTATCTCCTTTAAAATGCCTCATTATATGTCTCACCTCAGCACACCTCAGCTGGAATCACTTTCTGAATTCTGTGCTAAAAAGAGTTTTTTTTTCAGATCATATACTCATAGTTACATGAATAAAAATTGTAAAGGTAGATTTTGGAGAATTACCACATGTAGTCTGTGGTTAAAATGTTAGGTATTAATATTAAAAAAAAATCCTTCCTGCTAAGTATTCAGTATAAGAAAAATGAAAACTTGTCTAATACATGTCATATCTGAGTGATGTTAGAACTCTCTCTGCTGAGAAGCATCTCAGAACTACTAAGTGAAATTGTAATTTCTTGCATTGTATTACACCTAAGAAACTTATGTTTCCCAACTTTTGTCACATTACATAGATATGAATGCACATTGTATATATTTTTGTTTAAGAAGCAGGAGGATTTTCCAGTATAAAATTAATAAAATAATCTCTAGTTCAAGACTCATAGCAAGATGTCAACATCTAAGATCCAGCTTTTTACTCAGAGCACAAAACTTCAAACCTAAGTGATAATGGATTGACTTCTAACAAGCATCCATTAATTACCCTTTTCTCAATATTAAAGCAGTCACAGTGACAAACCCCCCGGACTACAATGCTTCATCATGCAAGAGCATCTCACTCTTTGCTTACAACTTCCCCTCATACCGTTCGTTTCCCAACTGTTCCACCAGAAACTCTGTTTTGGTAACAGCTTGTTGAGAGAACTCTGTGTTTTCCCAGTATGTACTTGAAGAAGATTAATGAGTCTTACTAACATGCCAAGTCAATCTGTTCCCTGCTGTCAATCACCTCCCATAGAACAAGGATGTCTGTTTCACTGGCTATATTTTCATGCAGATACCCTGCAAAATTTTAATTAAAACACTAACCACAACCCATCACGAAATACACTCCAGAACACTATTTAAGAAATAATTGGATGTGTATTAGATAAGCTATTTTATGAAGAACTTTTCCTCTAAAGGGTGAGTGAAGACAAAGGGAAGAATAGACAATATGAACAGTTTGACAGTGATTCTTATGATTTAATTTTGATTTCTGCTGTTGGAAGGTTCAGCCTGTTTTAAAAAATGGTATCTACTTACAACAACCCGCTTGACTATTGTCCAAGAATAAATAATTTACATTGAAAAAGAAATACAATATTGCTCTTAGCTTGGCAGTTGGAAGAGGGGGGTGGAGGAGAAGAAATTTTGTAAATAGGGAAAGGAGATGATTTGTTTAGCAAGACTGACTTTTTATGACAGCAGGCAATAAGGTATCAGTCTATATACTACTATATCAATATTTCAAGAAAGAAATTAAGAAGCAGTGTGGGAATTTCTCATTCTCTTGTATTCTGTAGAGTTCCAGTGTGTGCTATTATTGTTGCAAGTTAAAAGCTGTGGAGTGGTATAGTGCTACCTACCCTACATTACATAAAATCTGAAAAAGTGTAGCTTTCAAGTCTGAAAGAGCTAAATTTGCCATATTCCAGATTAACTATGAGTGATGCAGAGCACGGATGAATTAACCAGCACAATCAGAGCTGACACAGTGGAGGGAATTGTCCTTTGAAAAGGCAGTTTTGGGAGCCAGGGGAAGCCTAAGGGGAAGTCAGTAATGTTTGGGGAAAAAAAGTGAAGGAGTGGAGCAGAAGCAAAGAGAAAAAAAAAAGATCAAGTTCATTTGTGAAAGATTGAGGACCACTTAAAGAGGACAAACCCCTGAAAGTCTAAAACCCCTTTCTGCTTTCATTACCCAAGTTTTGCAGTGATTAAGAGCTATCCTCATAACATGAAATTAAAAAAAACTATGTAAGATGTAAAAATATGTAGAGATATATGTGTATATTTCTAGAACAGATTGCTAACAACAGTAATTTCTCTTGTCCACTGAAATAGGTCAGTTTCTAATCTGTTTTCTAGTTAGCAAAGAGGTTCAAATGGTATAAAAATTCAGAAGGGCCCAGAAAAACATAAAGAGTTGAGGAACTGAAACTTTTAACACTGAAACACATTTATTTTTTTTGTAAACAGTAAATGTTGGTCAATTGCCTAATATGAGAATATTAAGAACAAATAATTATTATAGTTGTAGAGGTATTACATCATTGAGGGAAAAATGCAGCAGTCATGGCTTGTTGCAGAGAAATACATGTTTTCCTCACACATCACAGTCATTGGAAGAGGAGATGACTATTCCCATCTTTTGTCGTGGTTGGAGACACAGCCCAAAATATTGGAAAATATTTCAGTGAACAAAATTCCTGCAGGGTCACAGAGCTCTGTCCCCTGCCACTATGGCTGCAGGTAGTATCTCTGGGACTGTCCAGCACTTATACATTTCTTTTCTGTTTTTTTTTTTTGTCCTACATCTGTCGGCCAAGAACTTCTGATAGATCCAGGCTGTTGTCAGCTGACTTTACTGGGTGGATTCCCAAAGTTCTTTTGGATGCAGTTTCTTATTTCAGTCCTCTAGTTTTCTTGATGTTTCTCTGCTAGATTATCTGCTTTTGGTCCACTTGAGCAAGTTGAATTTGTTTGGAATTCAAATGATGAAAGTGTCCTGTATCAATGTCTCTCCTTTCTATATATCTGTAGAAAAAGAAAAAAAAAAAACAAAAAACCAAAAAAACCAAAACAACCATGCAATTCACTTGCATGATTAGGAGGGCAGAAGACATTACACCACATCAATATGCAAAGAGGGACTACTGAGGTTTTAAGTAGTTAATGGTCCCAAGCAAGTTGGGTGGGGGCATCAATTCCTGAAATAATCATGGGAAGTTTTAGGACAAAAGGGAACATGCTGTTGCTGCAGTTGTCATGCCCAGAGTGCCACATAATCTGTTCCTTTGGCAAAATCTACATGCTCCTCATTCTTGTTCCCTTGACAAGAATGTACCCACCAAAGCCTCTCTTGGGCTTTGGAAGAGGCCTATCTGTGCCTGGAGAGGTCTGGGAGGCTTATGTCTTGGGTGATGCCACCAGGTCTTTGTTTGGAAGTGGGATGAGCCAGAGGTGTGTTGAGAATCCCTTGATGAGGTGGCCCCAGGACTTCTGTTGGACACTCAGCTCTGCCTTGCTGGCAGGAGTCTGTGAACACTGAAGCATTCCGTGGTAATTGGCCATCCAAACTTCTTGTGAAAATCATCTTAAAAAGCAAAAGAGTATCTCACAGCCCGAGTTGGCTGAGTCCTTTCTCTAAAGGCAAATCTTCACCTTCTCTTTTTGAATTAAGCACTGTTCTGTTGATAGAAGCCTCAGCCTGAGTCTGGCTTCTCAAAGTAATGTTTAGCTTTCCATAGTTTTTCCATTGGTCTTCTCAGACAGAAACCCACTCCATGGTTCCACATAATGACCAACTTCAGTCCTTCCCCATGACCTTCTGCTGCTGCAGTGTGAGTGCAGAGTTTCTTCATAAGGGGTCTGCTGAAAGAAAATATTCTTGGGACTGACAGAGCAAGAGAAGTTTCTACAATGCTGTTACATCTGCAGGAGGTGTAAAGATAGAACCTGAGTGTAATGACACCACCATGAAGAACTTTTCCTCCCAATCTGCCTGCCTGGAACACTGTGGGCTCAAGATGGAAAATAAGCAACTTGGGAATCTGGGGACTGCTGTGCAAATTGAAACCTAAGTATGTGTGATGGCTTTGACATGATTTGTGTCACTTGGGAGCCTGGTGGCATGTGAACATGGGGAATAACTGAAGGTTGTGTCCATAGGGAATAAGATAGAGTTGTCTCTTCAGATGTTCCATGCATTGGGGATGCAGAGCAGGGGGTTACTGAGGGAAACCTTGGAAGGAGCTGCAGAGTCCAGAGTGCTTTGCTGAATCCAGCAAGGGAGCAGATTGTTTCCTCTGAGGTTCCCAGGATTTCTTGGACTTCTCTTCAGGGTTATAGTTCCCTTTTTCCATTTAGTATTAGCAGTAAAAACTTCTCTTGTTGAGTGTAGAATGACATTGCAAGAGTTTATTGACTAAGTCTACGTATACATTTCTTCCCTGAAATTTCCAATGGGATATCATGAGAAAAGATTTACAAATCACATATTCACAGATTCACAGACTATTCTGATTTGGTCTTCTTTTTTTTTTTTTTTTTTTTTTTTTTTTTTTTTTTTTACTGACAAAACCAAAAAATGTTCTTATTGATAACAATGTCTGAGGCACAGACCATTGGAAGTACCATATACATTAATAAGGACTTTGATAGTTTAAGTATTGAATAACTGCAGATGCCCAACATATGCTGCATGTTTGTGTAGAACAGTGTGGTTCGGATATGTCTGGATATCTGGTATGTGAGTTTTATGTATAAACTGCTCTTTAAATTGTTGATTATATCCTTAGGCAAGTTCTAGTGAATTAATAGGACTTGTCAATTGGTAAAAAATAATCATAAATCCAAGTTTGAATGGTGCTGTCATCTTTAAGATTTACCTTAAAGGTGGCAAGTTTTAAGCGAGCAAGTTAAAACACATAAAGTATAATACGAAAAAACTGACAAATCTAAATTATCGTTAAATCACTCCTCAGATAATTAATCCACATTTATGGTCACACTTTTCAACAACATCAAGGGAAGGCCAGATATTTCCCAGCCATACAAAAGGTTATTAAAAAAAAATCCACCTCTCGTTCCCAAACTGGTTCTCATTCCTCATGGAAGACACTTTTTTATAACCAAGAGAGATCAATACCTTGATTTATCTGAATAACACATTTAAGCAAGTCAAAAACCTCTGCAATAGAAGTTAATGAGGACTGGCTGTCCAGGTGATTTTTAACAATCCATTTTTCTTTAGTGAGGTATGAGAGGTTCTGCTTAATTCCAGCTTTTCCCTCTCTGTCCTGTAACAGAACAAGCATATTAAATTGACCCAGAATTACCTGTTCTACTAAAAAAAAAAAAAAAAAGGACAGGAAAAAAGCCAGATATGTTCTCTATTTGCCTCACTGCCTGATAAACAAGAGAAAAACAACTCAGATGTGCCAGGTGCAAACTTACTGCTGCTTTTCTGTGAAATTTAAAGACGAGACTTCAGCAAAGGCCATTCAATAAATATCTGCTGTATCTAATCAGAGTAATCTGAATGCTGGAACTAGCTTTGCATGTCTGCAATGGGACAAATCAGATACCTGCTTATAGCACTCCAGAGTTCCCAACACTTGGGTTCTAAAAGACATAATCAAAATGTTTCATGAGGTGTAACTTGCACAACTTAATAATTAAAGAAACGTCTCAGACTCTGTGCACGTGCTCCAGCAGGAATGGTGCCACTCAGAAATAAATTGCATGTCTACTTAAGATGCTTCCCCAGCAGTATTAGAATCTGTCCAGTAAAATGATACGAACTTAATTTGCCATAGTACTAATTTACATTGCCATTAATGAGAACACAAGTTTTAAATCACAGACATGGAAGTACTATTGTGCATCCAGCTTATTTCGACTCCACTCAGGGTGATAAGGCATTCTCTAGACAATTGTAATTATGAGTAATTTGTAAAAGTAATAAGAACTGCTTTTTATTACAGGCAATAAAAATCAATTCTTCATTCAATTATCTTTCCTGGCTATGATATGATAGCTGCCCTGAGTGAGTGCAGCAGGAAAAAAAAAAGCTGAGCTAAGTCCTAAGGAAAATAACTATTAAAGAAAAAGAAAATAGTGCTGCTTTAAAAAAAAAAATTCTAAGAATATTTAATCTCCATTTTGACTTCTTGTCACAAAAACATGATAATAAATGCCTGACAATAGTGCTATAATTCTTTTTCCTTGAGACACCAAATTCACATATATTGACATTATTTTAAACATAGGACCAATTTCATTGATTCAGTAGGATAATTCTTGTAGTTAAGAGGCAGCAAAAGTATAAGTCTTCATAGAATCAGAATGGTAGTGAAGGAAGCATTTTAGATGTAATTAGTTTTCATGCAGTAAAACTTGTTGTATTAGAAGTTAAACAATTGCTCCAATTTCAGGAGGAATTAGAGCTTAAAATCACATATACCTTCTATTTAATAATACACAGGGATTTAGGCAGGAATGTTTTTCACACAGGAATTTATCTGGGGAAAAATCCCTCTTTTTGCTTTGTATTTTTCTTTTTAATTTCAAACTTTTGAATCAGAGGTGTCTGGAAACAAAATCAAACCAGTGCTTTTGCATAAAAATCCCATTTAATAAAATAATTTTGTATATTTAGAATATTTTTTTCATAAATTTTTGGTTTCAGTGCAATTGAAACTGAGAAAAAAAGAGCGTCAGATTTCCTTTTGAAGGTGGGACCTGATTTTATTTATTATAAATTCCTCATCTGCCAGAAGTTTGAGATTTTCATGGAAGTGATCAACTGGGTCTCCAGTGCAGGAAGATTTGAGGATGGGTCACTTTACCCCAATAACTTTTCTCTCCCTTTTTAATAAGGAAATGACAAGGTACATTTGTTTGAATTTTTATCTGGAATATTAGAAATGAAAAAAGACTGTTTAATGGGCAAACTATTCCAGGATTTTATGAATCCAAAAGGTTTTTGGGAAGTTCATTTTTTACCACCTGTCTAACATAACACATCTCTGCTCAGACAGCAGTGAATGTCAGCTTCAGTCAGGAGCCATTTCTGGAGCACTTCATTAAAAGAAATCTATATAAAATACATGCTCTGGGTCATCTTTTCCTCAGTCTTTCTCAAATCTTCAACTGCTTACTTGTAGTGCATCTTCTGTTAAATTGTATTTTTAAAATTTACCTCCTTCTCTTGAGTTCTGTATGTTACCTACATAGAAGGGATCAGTAAGAAATATTCTGATTAATATTTATAAAAAATCTTGTTTGTGAATATTTGGGAAGAGTGAGTTTTATGATGTCATGGCAACCTCAAGTTTGTAGTAAAATTTTCAGATCCTTCTCTGAAAAGACCTTTGTTAATTGGCAACCTGTACCTATAGCAACAGAAATACACTTCCTTCAGTTACATTTTTCAAGCAAGTTTTTCTAGGGAAATCTCCAAGCACAGTTTTTTGAGGAACATTCAGTTCATAAGTAAACAAGGAAATTGGAGTAAACTGGAATACAAATTTGCTGCCATCAGTCAACTGTTCTTGAGTCCCTTTAATTGTTCCCAAAATTCTGATTTTAATCAGATAAATTTGGAGTTACACACCCACAAGACAACAACATGAACTATTTCAGAGTAAAATGCTAGAGTGAATATACTATTTTCAAAGCATGATCTGTCCAGCTCTGGTGTCAACAGAAGGCCAAGCTCTCCTGCCTTCAGAAGTGATTCTGAAGAGAGCACTGACACAACCTAACCCCAAAAACTCTCCAGTGCAAATTTGCTGCCGTAAAAATGGGTGCTCATTATACTGGCAAGATCCAGTTTTAATATTGGCAGGTGTAATGAAATCTCCCTCTGCATCACTGTTCCTGAGCTGTACCATCCTTGTTATTGCACTCCTGAAACTCTCTTAAGTAGAGAACTCAGCATTTGCATAAATTCCCCGAAGATCTATGAAGAAAATGTTCCAAGGCCCTCGGGGGCTAAGTCTGTCTGGTGAAGTATATGAATAAATCTGTCAGTTTTGAATCATTAGGAATGGATGGCTTTAGGGTTGATTTTAAATGGGTGCCAGTATATCTCAGGGTTTTCCTAAAAACGGAGGATGGGCAGGAGAAGCTTATATTATTCTTCTTGTTTGGATAGGGTTAATGAGAGTGTTACCAGGAATTGTGTGGGAGTTATGGAATCAGAAAATCACAGAATCATTTCGGTTGAAAAAGACCTTTAAGATCATCAAGTCCAGCCATTAACCCAACACTGCCAAGTCACCACTAAACCACGTCCCGAAGCACCACATCTACAAAGCAAGTAATTTGTAAATACAAGTTAATCATATTAACACAGAAAAAATAGACACTCAAGCAGCATCTGCTGAATGTCATAGCATTTTTTCCTATTTTGTTGCAGGCAGACTAGGTGGCATAAATCATTCCTGGCTCTGTTTGCATTTTTATTCTTTCCCTGTAAATTAAAGACAAATTATATAGGTGGATAGAAGGCAGCATTTTAAAGCACTGAATTTATAGGTATGTATTTTCTCAAGTGTATATGTTTTGGTGTTGCTATTGGGAATATGGAATATTTGCAACATTCTCATTAAAGTAAATAATTTACCTTGTCTTAGAAGGTAAACTTAGAACTTTCAGACTGAATTACATAGATTATGGCCAAAAGACCTCTCAGTCCCTAAGGTAAGGAAGGATGGTCTTGTACCATCAGTCACAGATTTGAATGTGCTGTGTCTGGCTCTTCCTATGATTCTGTGTGTGATCTTATGTACATTTAGGTGAACGGCTTCAAAAAAGTCCACAAGACCTGTTCATTAACAATTTAGGTCTGATAAGCTGACACACTGAGCACTTCGGTCTGTCCATTATTTGACCTGGAATTAAAGTGAGAAATATTTCTGAAAGTCAAAGTTGCTTGACTGCTGTAGGGTTCACAAAACAAAAGTAGAAAAATGTCCCTCATGTGTGCTGACTTAGCTGCCCCAAGATGCTTAAACCAGCAGAGCTAAACACAGAAATACAATTACAGTGTGATCTGAAAGGCAAAAGACTGGGGGCAAGGAAAAATCCTTTGTCTTCCCTAGCTTTCACTGACACTGAGGAAGACCTTGCTGTTCCTTGCCTTCAAAATCTTTGTCTCAGACTCAATTTATTGGGGCAGTGATACTTAAATGAGGCTTTCCAGCAAGTCGTCTCCAGGATGTCTTCTCCAGGCTGCCCCAGAAGGGCTGGTTTGCCACTGAGTTGTGCAGGGAGGTGAGGAAGCTCCCAGTGTGATACCCCAGGGGATGTAGTGTGAAACTGCATTCTATAAGGATGGGCTCCTATATACCCAAACACATATGTAATTAAAAAAACCCAAAAACCAAAAAACTAAAACAAAGCAAAATAAAACCAAAAAAACCCCCCAAAACCAAAAAAAAAACCCAACAAAAACCAAACAAGTTCTGAGCTTTAGAAACGAGGGAGAGCACATAGATTGCCTGTGGAATTGTGCATTCGTATTTTGTATGAGCAAATAACATTGAGACCTTGTCCAAGAATAAGAGTGCAGATCCTCTGTTGTGTAATTAGATGGTCAGATATTCTAGATTTTCTAGAATATTCCCTACCTGCTTACATGCAGCACTCAGAATCATGGACATGACCCAACTTGGCTTCTAAGAGAAATCCCATCCTGCTTCACACAATCAGCTCTTACAGTGATGTGTCCATTAAAAATGCTTCAAGGTGCTAATCCAGAGCAATCTTTTCCCCTTTGACAATTGTTAGAGAAAGAAAAAGTACAGTTCCTTGGTAACTACACAAATCTACTGAAATCAGATATTTCCCTTTCCTATTACTGCCACACTGAAAATTCCATTTTCTTTAGGGAAACCTCAAGAGGCAGAAAACTAGTTTTGAACTATTGCCATCACCTCTCTTAGCTGCCTAGATAACACTGCAAACTGGGATATTTTTGTTGTTTAAAATACATAAAAATAATAAAAAAAATCACAAGTGCAGAAAAACTGAGAACAATTTAGAGATGACTGCAGTAACATTAAGAACTCTGGGCTTATCCAGCTTTTCCTGAGGAGCACCAATAGACTCAACTGTAATAAGAAGTTTTAAAAGAATATTTTGTGCATATTCTGTAATCTGTTTATTAGATGTCTCATTTTGAATAAAGTAAATTTATTATAAATTAATAATTTAATACTTAATTTAATGGTTTCTGTGTCTATTTTTTTTCTATCCCATTAAATGGAGATTTCTATTAGACAGATAGATTGTTAATTGTGTTCTGACATTTTTGTTCCATCCAGTTTTTCAAGTAGTTCTTTGCAGCTATGAATTTCCATGAAAAGCAGGCTCCAGTGGAAAAACGTCAATTCTTCTTAAATATGGCATTCTGAAAATAATATCTCCTTTTCTTTCTTTTCCTTGAAATTATACTAATGCAGGTTTCCATCAGAAACGAGCCTGGCCTCCTGCCAGAGTATCTGAGAGAAGCTCACATCATCTGTGGCTCTGGGAAACCCCAGCTCATCGAGTTGTTCAGACTCTCTCCTCTGCTTCAACACAATTTGGGCACGTGGGCTGCTTTAGCAACAGGGAACGTGGAGTAACTCCAGGTTTTATGAGGTTATGCACTTCCCAGGAAATGGGATACAACCTGCAAATGCTCCCCAGATAGTAGAAGGACTGTGGGATAGAAGATGAGAAAGTAGTAAAGGATTGAGGAAGGTAAGAGATTTCATTTGACCCAGACAAGACAGCATTCATAGACTTGTCTCATTCTCGGCTGGAAAACCCTGAATTTTCCCTATTATTTTGTCTGTTACTACACTGAGTGGTACCTTTCAGCTTTTCTGGAGTTCTGGAAACACCAAAGTGAGCCTCCAGGCCCACAGCTCTGGGGTATCTCAGGCTCACAGAACCCCTCAGATTCTCCATATGGTTGTGCAAGAAGGCCTGGACTGCCTTATTTCTAGTCCATTGTTTGATTTTAGGCAAATATATTCTGAGCCTACATTTAGTTTTTAAGGATATTTCTCCTTAAAGTAATGAAGGGAAAAAAAAAAAAAAAAAAAAAAGGGAAAAAGGAAATGGAAAAACAAGCCAGGCACTGGTGACTGATTAATTTTCTTTTGACACATTGTTTGCCTAATGCTTTATTGGAATAGTATAACATTTGCATGAACAAGAAATCCACAGACATGGGCTTTTAATAATCAAACTGCTAACTTAAGTGTCATAGCAGTGTTTGGGTGATTAATGAAAGGTGTTTATAGCACCACTTATTCTGTTTCATTTCAGCAACTGTGCAAAACTCCTTACAGGGTGTATGACATGCTGCTCTCTTTATAGAGCAGTCTCCATATGTTCATTAAGGTGGAAAAAAATACGGAAGCTTAATGCAGGTGTCAGCTAAAACCTGCAGAGGATCACTGCTTCATTGGTTTGTGCTTTCTTCTTTGATTTGCAATTAACATATTTCAGGACTTCAGACATGTTTTGCCTGTTGTCTCTGGGGTACCATCGTTCCCTTTGTGTGGTTTGATTTCTTTCTTCCTTTTTATTTTTGCTTTTTAAGTATTACATTTTTACTGACACAAAGGAAGATATCAGAGGGCAGAAAATATTCTTCTGCATCTACCTACCACAGGATTGCATATTAGGATATTTGCTTCTTGCCTACTTTTTTTTTTTTTTTTTTTTTTTTTTTTTTTTTTTTTTTTTTTTTATCACACAGTTGTCTTAATGCTGAGGACCTTGAGATCCCATGGGAAGACCATCTTAAATAAGGAATCAAAACAATTCAGGCTTCTCATCACAACTGTGAATTGAAAAATAAGCGCACACACCATGTTCACTCCCCTAACTGAGACACTTTCTGGAGTCTGTATTTAATGATGAAATGTAGCAGGTTTTTATATTTGTATGGTAGGTAATGAGCTGCATTATGTGGGACTGAACTACTGCAGCCATCCCAAGAGAATCCAGTATGGCAAAGTTTCAGAAAATCTCTGTCTGCACTTCCTCCCTCTTGCCTCCTGCCTTCTGTTGCCTCCTCCTCCTCTCTTGGCCACCTTTGCTGTGTTGCAGCAAAGGAGTGAGCAATATTAATTTGGTGGAGCTTCTGCCCTGACTTGCAAGGTTAGGAACGAGGGAAAACAGCTTAAAAAACATCTTCTGTGGAGGACTCAAATTTCTTATCCTCATGAGAGTGGGTGGTGTGAAAGGCTGATGTCTGGGCAGAGCTACCACAGGTCATTCTTTCTGTCCTCAAGCTGGCCAGAAATCCAGATGAGAAACTGCTTTTGCATATTGGCAACCTTGTGCTGGTATTTGAAAGGAGGCAGTTGTCATGCTTAGCATTTGCATGTTCAGAAGTAGTGCTCCTAGTCAGAGGGGGAAGTTAGTCATCCAAAATCCTGGGGAGAGGGGGAAAACTGGTTACATTTACAGGAGCCAATGTACTGACCAAAAAACATGAAAACAGGGAGATAAGGATAGGTGCCATGGGTGAGTGAAGACATTTTTTCAGGATTCAGTGTTATCTCACAGACTTTCTACATCCCATGCTGTTTATGCCAGTATAAATGTCAGTACAGTAAAAGGATGCATCATCCATTTCTTGGACATGATAATATCAGCAGGGCTCATTTCTGTGTTCTTCACATGGCTTCCTTTTGAAGGTGCCTGCCTCAGATTTTTAATATCAGTTTCATCTATAAATATGGGACTGCATTACACACTCTCTTGTGTATACATGTCCTTTAATTCTTTTACCATTCAGCTGAATTAATTCTTATGATCAAGCAAGGAATCATAAGAATTGTCCTCTGTTTTCACTCTCAGGCCATTTCCTAGTATAATCTTAGATCTTCCTTAAAATATTAAAGAAACTGACACTTGTTAGAGAAATTATGAGCTACCCCTTTCTGAAACACTCATTTTTTATCTTCTAACTGTAAGCTGATTTAAGTGCTGAAGCTTCTAAGGTGCTAAATTTGTCTTGACCATTACTGTTATTGCTGAGGAGGTAAGAATGTTTGAAAAGATTCATAGAGAGGAAAACTTTAACATTTTTTTTTAAATGGGGAAACTTGCTATGTTTTAGGTTGGATGCAAATTGAATGGATGAGCCATAGATGTTAGAATTCAGTATTCTTATGTTGAACCTGATATTTGTTTTTATGGGGCATTTTGCAGAAGTCCCATACTGTAAAAAAACTGCTGTGGCTGCCATGACATGGACATATAAGTGTGAGGATATCCATTATTCCAGATGTTTTTTATACGTGATGTATAAGATCCTCCCCAATAAAATTATTAGGATCCCATGTTAAACAGCTGAGATTGCATTAGACTGGTGTATCAGTGCAAAGTTGCTTGTTGTCAAAAGGGCCTAGGTACAAATTTTGGGAATTTTTTTCATCCAGAGAGAGTCCAGCCCATGAAACAAAAGATATCTGAGCCTGGGTATTTTCTTCTTCTCAGCTTATCAGCAACAAACTTTGGAAATGATAGATACATATATGACATAAAATGCTAAAGAATGAACAGAGCTCATTTTCCTCTTGAGGATCTTTCAAACCAGGAGTTTCAAGAATAGCCTGATAAAAATGTATAGATTCATTATTGGATCTCTAATGCGTTGCTGTCCCTCTAATTGTTGTTTATGTTTATTTTCATCTAATTTTCCATTTGAAAACATTTGACTGATTCTGTGCTCAAATCTTTCCATTTTCTCCTGTCTGGCTAGGTAAGGAAAGTGGGAATGGACATGGAGATAAAAAACCCTGCAATTTTGTTTTTAGGCTATCTTTCCTTTGGGGAAGGACTTGTTGGTGAATGACATCTGCTGTTACAACAGCTCAAAAATACAGAATATTTCTTTACATAACAACGTCTTAAAAAGATGTCAGAAATGTTATTTGCAGGGAGCAGTGTAAGCCTGGGTGCGTTCAACTGTCTGTATTACACTTTTCCTCTTTAAAAACAGTATTTAAACACACAGTGGCTAGAGTAATTTATGAAGTAAACCCTGAAAAATTCTAAATCAGGATTAGTGTCTATTAACTCTATTAAGTTCTATTTGGCAGTCAACCAAAGTGTCAACTGAGCTCACATTCCTCTTTATCCGGTAACTAATACTGGAAAAGCCACATGCACAATATCAAGTGAAAAAAGGTGTCCAGGGTAATGTTGCAACTATCAGGCCAAATTCTCTGCTGGCATAACTCACAGTATTTCCAAGCCAGATCTTTCAGAACAACCCGCCTGTCTCGAATTAATTTTTTGTATTCACTTTTTAATAAGCAACTTTCCAAGCAACGAGGGTTTTTTAGCTGCGTGACTCCTATTAAAGTCAATAGGAGTCATGTGGATAAAACCCTATGTGATGCTTGAATTTATTGGAAATTGGTATCTGGTGCTGAGAGCACTTCTATTGTTTGGTTTTCCTGCCCAGTCATCACTTTTTGCCTGGCCATGTAGCCCCTTGTGCTCCTACTTGCTGGAATCTCCATGCCTAACCTTTCTATTCCTTCCCCAAAATCCTTCCACACTAAAAATAAAAGTGCCTCCTCTGTGGAATCATTAGTGCCTCATGCCCTTTTGTTTGGATTTTCTGTGCACGGCCTCTTTGTTTGGCCTGGCTGTTGCTGAACTTTGCTGTTGGCTGTTCTGAATCGTTGCATTGTTCGTGCAATCACTGACGTTTGCACGATCCTGCAGGATCTGGGTGCATGAAAGGTGCTCTGCACACAAAAGCCTGGCTCCTTTCTATTTCATTCTGAAATGATAGGGGTTAAAATACCTCCAAGTGAGTCTGATATCACTGCTTTACTGAAAAATTAGTTTCTAGCAGGTGTTATCAATTATTACCTGGGAATTTCTTGCTTCCCCAAAATTATGTTATTCAGCTGGAAATATGTTTCACTGCAGTTTCTCTGAGGAGTTTTAATCAGTGTGAATGTGAGCTGCAAAACCAACCCTTAGAGCATTGTTGTAGGATTTACTCAACAATAACTGAAAGCAGTGTATATTTTGTTGAAAATACCAAACCAACTTTTTCCTTGGTTCCCTATACATTTTATATGGACATGCATATGGACAGTGCTCTAATTTGTATATTTGTTATAGAATCATAGAATGGTTTGGGTTAGAAAGGACCCTAGAGATCATTAAGTTTCAACCCCCCTGCCATGGGCAGGGACACCTTCTACCAGACCCAAACTCAAACCATTCTGTGATTCTGTTCTGTGGTTCAGTAATGAAGGTTTATTCTTCTCCAAAAAGTGTCTCTGAACATGTGTGTTTCAAAAAAAAAAAAAAAAAAAAAAATAAAAGGCAATCTACTAGAGTTTAAGAACAGTTTTAAGGACACTGTATAGGAAAATTGCTAGTGATTGAATCTGAGTGTTTTACAGCTGTACAATAAAGGGTAGAAGCAGCTGTCCAGTATTCTAAAGAGAAAGTGTAATTCAGATTCCTTCAGGTATTATATTAAAAAAAAAAAACAAACTTAGGATTGAAGGCAGCATTACTCAAGCAACTTGCCAGCCAGTTGACTAAAGAAAGATGAAGATTATCTTCAAGAAAGGTCTTGAAGAGCAATGGAGCACTGAATGAATACAGAACTCTTTTTGGGACAGTTGTTGCTGAAAATCTCATATTTTAACATGGATGCACTTTATGAGAAAACCCACAGTGTTTCCCTGTAAGAAAAATTTGCATTTTTTCAGGGTATTAGAGACTGAAAAAGTCTTTAAAAATATATTCTTTTTATTCATTGTGGGGCTTTAATGTTTGTCTAGGGATCCCAGATCTTCAGAAGTTTATTTGTCTATCAGAGGTGCAGCTCTAGTGGTGTAAATGTCACTCCTTGAACATCCTTCTTTGCCCTCATTATTTGGGAGTGTGCTAAGATAAAAGGAGTCCTTTTCTCTCATGCCTCTTTCCTTCCCAGTCTTGCTTCTCTTACAACCAGAATAATGTGAGTTAGTGGCAAGTGCTATGACCATATTTCAGGGTATACCCTGAAAAAAATAGATTCATGTTCTTAATACATTTTCTTGGTGAGACTGCTGCTGGCCAAGTGAAATTGCAAGTGTGTTTCCATTTGACAGGGTTTGGAATGACCTTTTCTCATTTTCCACAGGATTTTCTGTGGAACATTTACCGTAGCCATGTTTATCACAGTAGTTTTTTCAGATTTTCCACTTTTTTGAAGTCCAGTGTTTGCCCTGAGAAATACTTTGTTAGTAAACACAAGACACCAGAAACTGTCAAAGATAATTTTGTAAGATAAACACATGCAGCAAAAGAGCTGATAGTAATATTAACATTTTGTAAAGGAAGACTGGATCAGAGATATGTTTTTGAGAACAAATTAAGAAACTTTTCATTAAGAAAAATATTTTATCTGACGTAAATCTGACCTGAGCTAAATTTGAACTGCTCTGGAGAAAGCAAAAATCTGTGCCTATGGGACAGTCAAACTAAGCAATCCCCCAGATAAAAGATTTAGTACAAAGTTAGTTTTAAACTAAAGAAGACCAGCACTTTAGTCTTTTTGCTTGATTTCCCTTTCAAACACAGTCATCCATTTAGTTCCCTGCTGTCCTCATGAAGAATTTCCTCACGATGAAATCAGGGTTCGGAGATTTATTATGCAACGAGCAGAGCAGGTTCAAGCTGATAAAGGCTTCCTGGGTGAGTGAAGGATGCTTAATGCTAGGAAAGATACTCTTTTAATGTGAGGTTCTTGACCATTTATTAAATAAAAATGTTAATCTGATAGTGTTTTTAATCTGCTTGTTATCAGCAGCGGCTGCTTGGTGTTAAAGACAAGATAAAAGGCAGAGCTGAAGAAGCAGATTTGGGGAGCACTCGCTCAGTTAACATGCTGGATGCAACACACCTGCCTCCCATTTATCTGCTCTTCCAGAGCGAGGAGGAGAGGGATTAGGGCTGAGATAAGGCACAGCTTGGTGGGCTGATTGGGCAGCGGAGTGCGCGCGCTGAAAGGACACTGCGCCACAGATAAGCCGCGATAAATGTTGGGACAGTCATTTCCCAGCAAGCTCTGCAGAGCAGAGGATTTGCTTTACATGCCATTTCGAGGGGTTCTCCGAAAGCAGAATATTTAATCCTTCCTTGCCCCTCCACATCTCCCTCCCGCCTCACAAGACCTGCAGAATTTATGAAGTCAAACTTCCTGCAGATTTTCCATCCGTGTTGTGCCCTGGGCTTGTTCCAGCTAATGTATGGGCTGGTCCTCTCCATGAAATCTTGGCAGGCAAGAGACACTGTGATTAGTCCTGCCTTTTGTGTGTGCAAAACCAATTGCTGGTGTAAAATATAGAGTAGCTGTCAAACTGGGACGAAGTCTCTCATGGATTCAGGAGTTATTGGTGGCCTGGAGGACAAGCACTGTAATAATATAAACCTTGTATTCTGAGAAGACCAAAATAAAGGTTATCTCTGTCTACAAGACAAAAATACAAACTTTTTCTTGCAGGATTTGGCTCAGCAGTTAACTTTTCATATTTGAGTTGACACAAATGTCTGCAATCAGTCAAGTATCTGGATAGCAAAGAGCTCGCCCATTTCAGAATATGTGGGGGATTAAAATCATTGACCCTAGGATGAAGCTATGACCAGTCCAAGCTTTTCTTGCCTGAGGAGACATGAATTCATTTCCTGCAATGAATCCCGCATATTTCCCACAACCTAGTAGACTACCATAGCAACCAGCCACATTTTTATGTTGGGATGATCTGCTTTTTACCCAAAAGAGATATTTACAGTTATCATTTCTGTTGAAATCAATAAAAAAATTCTTCTTTGGCAATGCAAACCCACACTGCTGAGAATCTTCCAGCAATATTGTGGGCTGATGGCAAGTTCACACAGCATTTGGTCTGAAAGGGTACAGCCTGTGCAGGCACAAGCACAGTGTGTTACTGTGACTTCAGCAGCAGCCATGGATGCACAAGCTGGGTGCATCCAGGAGCAACCTACACATTAGGCAAATAAAGCGTTTGAAATGACTTTGAAGTGAACAGGCTGAGCTCTGCACATGCTTTGGTGTAGCATGGATGTGAACTGGTCAGTCACAGAAGAATGGGTAGAGCTGGATGGATGCTGTGCACGTGCTGCCCAACGTCTCCTACTCAATGGATTACCAGAAATCCTGAATCACACCTTGCAGTGAAGTAGGATTTCTCTATCCCCAAGCAGTCTTGTCTAGTGGAAGTTGTCCCTGCCCATGGCAGGTGGGTTGGAACAAGATGACATTTGAAGTCCCTTCCAAACCAAACTGTTCTAGGATTTTATCCACATATGATAAACCCAAGAAAGACACATATTAACAATCCTACATCATAGGCATTTATGTTTATGAGGGAAACAATGTAGACTGAAAAAAACTCCCAAAGGCAGAACAAAACAAATTAAAAAACAAGTGCTTGTTGTTGCTTAGCCAGACATTCACTTGCTGATCCACTCAACTGCATTTAAAAATGCGTGTGTGCTGGGAAGGTATGTAACCAATGTCCAGAACCCCCAAAGTTCTACATTTCCCCCAAAATAAATATTAGCAGAAGGGTTCACCAAAGGAGTTGGGCAATTCCCTGGTGTAAAGGCTGTTTAAATTAGAGTTTTCTCTTGAATTCAAATCTGGAAGCTACTTGCTCAAGCACCAGATAGAGAAGCCTCCATTGATGCTGCTTCTAGGTTGAGAACTTCAATGCTTTCTCCACACCAGCTGAGGAACCATGTATCTAGACAAGACGTGATCATGGCTAAACTGAGTTGATTTGAAGACTTAAAGTCCTGCCCTATTAATTTAACCTTAGGAAACCAAAAAGTTTCTAATGGTCATAGCACAGAGCTTCCCAGAGTGCAAGGAGTATTTTGACAATGCTCTCAGGCATGTGTTGTGATTCTTGGGCTTATCCTGTGCAGGGCTAGGAGTTGGACTGATGATCCTCATGGGTCCCTTCCAACTCAGGATATTCTATGATTCTGTGTTTCTACCATGGGTACAAACCTCTGGTCTCAGGCAGAGGACTAACAAGATTGATGGTTACAAAACGAACTGGAAAATGTCCAATACTGACGTCCCAAAGATGATCTCAGCTAAGTCTATATTCCTTCCCCAGGCAGTTATCTGAATAAAGAGACTACCAGGCACTAAATGGGTTAAAATTTCTGGGGCAGCAGAAGTACTTTGTGTGACAGAAGCTTTGGTCCCTCTGAGGTATTGGAGGCTGTTAGCAGATGGATCCCAGCTGATCTCTAGTGGTGGGATCCAGGGAGGAGAGAAGAAGCAGAAAAGCAGACACAAAGCCCATGGCTTTATGCATCAAGTCTTACAAGCAAAAGCAGATTGGAAGTCTGTGCAAGCTGCAGTGAATTGGAGTAACGTGCATTGTTCGCCACTTCTGCTAAGTAAGCAATCAATATATTTACCCCCTGGATGTAATACAATTTTGCTGTTGTGACAGTGCTACTTCTACTACTCTGTGAAGAAAAATGAGTCCGTGGAGTCTGTGATCCCTATCTGGTCAGAGCCTCCACTCTCTGCAAGATATTTTTAAAGATAACCAAAAAATAAAAAAGAACATTTGCACTGCACCAAAGCCAAGAAATTCAGACGCACAATGGAATTCAATGGCGAGTATTTAGCCCAACCTATTTTACTGAGATACTGCCAAGTCATCTGGATGGTTTCAGCAGCCATGCATCACTTCTGCAACCCTTACATGTAGCAGACAGAGTTTCCAGTGGGTTCAGATGAGATTCAGCTTTTTGCTTCATATGGTTTTTAAAGGAAAATCTTATCTTGTCAGGTTTTTGTTGTTGCTTGCTTGTAGTTTTGTTTTCATTTTTGCTGTTCATGCTTATTCAGGTATCTGGCTGTATTTGAATGTCCTGAATGCAAATTTATCTACTCACAGAGCTCAGGCTCAGGCTAATCAGCAGACAGCAGTCACAAGATACTCTTCTATCTCATTAGCAATGGAGAAGGGAAAGAAGAAAGGAAGGTGGGAGTCATGAGAAATGGACTTACAGCTAGAAATGAAAAGTAATCATGGTGATGAGACATGTTTTTGCAAACCTACATCTTGGAAAGGAATTTTCTGCATCTGCTGTAGGATACTATTGGAAGATGAGAGAAAGAGAAGAGGAGAATCTCTTTGCTGGGAATCTCTTTAAGGACTTCGTAAAATCATGGCAAAACCAGCCTAAAGGAATAGTCTACTTTTTTTACCATTTCAGTTTGTTATTGGGAGATTAATGAGAGGAGTTTGAAGCAGAAGATTAATGTGGTCTATTCTTATAACCTGCTCCCCTCCTCATAAATCTCCCATTATTACATACGTTCTAAGCAGCTTGTTGCTTCACCTTCTCTGAGACATGAGTCCACCAACAGATCTCTTTCATTTGCTCCCCTGTATTTCCCAAAAGTCAATACTTAAATAATACCTACACCTCTCCCAACTGATATCTTCTTCTCCTTTGGCAACACCTCACCACTACTAATGAACAGAGACCAAGAAAGGAAAAAATGATAGACTCATGGAACTATCAGGATCAACTCCTGAGAGTACAGATATTTAAATACAGTGTGGAAATCAACTGAAATTGTACAAAATTAATAAGTTTGATTTTTGCTTCTCTCTCACTGGTAAGTTTTGTACTTCATTTTCTCTTTTTTGTCTTTGGAGGGACAGATTCACTGTTTTTTCATTCTCAATCTCTTGCTCTAAAGGAGTCCATGAGGTAATGTCACAGATGGCCACCACCACCTCAGCTGTCAAGGGGAAAGCTCCCATAAGAGGAAGAATTGACAGCCCAGGTGGACTCTCATGTGCTTGAACTTCAACACTGCAATTATAGCCCAAATACAGAGAGCAGACACATCTCTCTATACACCTCACCACTGCATCCCCAAAGCGTGCCTGGGAGAAGAAGAAATCATAGCCACATTTTGATGTTATACAAAGATAAAGAACCAGCTAGATGAAGTGATTTATTTAGGGTCACTCAGAACATCTCTAGTTGAATCAGAAACAGAGCTTCAGTACCTGGAGCCCTGTTCCAGTTAACAGTTGTATCTGCCCAGGTGACAGACTACACTTTCACTTCACAGAATAACAAAATCAACTCTCCTGAATACACCCTGTTAGAAATGTTGTCCCCTGTAGCAAGATTGCAAGAGATTCACAAGCCTCCTACGTGCACAGAGACCAGAACAACCCTGCCAAATGCTGTCCTAAATTATTCTTGTGTAAAATTCATTGGGTACAAAACAGGAATAGTAGAAAAGGCGGAAGGAGATGAGCTGTTCTTGAAAGTTTTTTCTTATTATGCAAACACAGAGTCCAAAGATTTTCCAGGGAATTGTTGTGTTAAATAGCCACAGTTGTAAATGGTGAATTCATAAATGAATACAAATGTGTAGCTGTCATAACTGGCAGATGACACTTCCTGAAGGATAAGCTTGTACTCTTCCCCAGCGAAGGCGGCATGCAAGAGTTTCATCTCCTGAGACTTCTAATGTACAAATTCTTTGGCAATTCTTCCTAAGGCGGAACTGTTTTTAATTTAGAAGACGTCAACCTACTTGTACTACTGGGAGAAATTAATAAGCCAAGGATGCAGGTTGGCTGTACTGTAATACTGAGTAGATATGTCTCCATTAATTGCAGGATTGCCTGTGCTCACTTAAAAGCTGTTCTGTCTCAGAGCTTGATCATGTTGCCTGTGCTCAGATAAAATTCCCTTGAGCTTCTAACACCTTTCCTGCTGCTGACCCCTCAGGGGTGGGTTTGTTTCATGTCTGTATGCTTCACATGCTGAGCCATATATTTCTTCTGTCTGTATAGCACAGATATGAATATAGATAACCATATGTCCTCTAATACTAAGCTGTGTTTCCCTAATCTGTCCTAGACATTTAGAAAGGCAATTAAAGCAAAAAAACCATCTAAAAGCCATATTCAAGTGACCTGGGTTATAAACAAATCTTGGATTTATATTTTCACCTTGTTGCTATAACCAGGTGAAAATATAACCATGGGGCTTCACTAAAACCAACTTTCTCCCCTGAGCAGGTGTGGGCACTTCATGTTGCCTGAATACAGCCTTGATAAATGGGGTAGAGAAAGTCTGTGACAAACAAACAAACAAACAAACAAACAAACCTCCCCCACAAAAAGAAAAACAAAAAAAAACCCAAAACAGAAAAGAAAAGAAAAGAAAAGAAAAGAAAAGAAAAGAAAAGAAAAGAAAAGAAAAGAAAAGAAAAGAAAAGAAAAGAAAAGGAGGAGATGTTTAAGTTCACATTTCACCTCTCAGCCTGGTACTTTTCTACCAATTTATGACCCTTCTCCACCTGAACTCTTCCAAAGGCTCTGTGCAGGAGAGAGGGGGCATTTACTGGAGTTATCAACTCATCCTTCAAGTTGGAGGAAACCCCAGGTCTAAAGGACTGAGTGCAGGGTTTAAGCTTGCAGATATTCTGGCAGATTTACAATGTGTGCATGTACATGAGGATAACCAAAGTCCTTCAGTTTTCCCTATCCACTTCTCTGCATGATTATTCCACCCCAGTAAGCAATCTATTGTCTGCTGGACTGACTTATGCACCACATTTAGTAACTCTATTCATGTTACTAAGTGAATGATGCTCTCTAAATACCAGACATATATTATGTACAATTAACTTCCTAAATCTGTTAGGGTAACAAAAACTTGCCAGAATTAATGCTGTGCTCCCTACACATAACCTATGTAAATGTTCCTAAATGATATAAAATTAAAAAAAAAAAAAAAAAAGAAAAAAAAGAAAAGATAAAAAGAAGAAGCTTTCATTCTTCAGTGAAATTCTGTACAGTTCAACACACTCCCAGGCAGTGGGTAGCTTTTTCATTGATTTCTTTTTTTTTTTTTTTTTTTTTCTGAATAGGGATGAAGTCTTCCCTTGTGTACAAAAGGAGAAGATATTAAATTTTGAATGGAGCTATATTTAAGAACAGAATTCAGAAGGTGCACTAACACCAGAAATTCACCAAGAGTTTTGTTTAGAAGGTGATCCTCTACTAACCTGACTATTCTTAAGAATAGTTTAAGCAAATGGAAAACACATATTAAATTGCAATCAGCTCATTTAGTATTATTTGAATATTTGTTTTTACTGAGCTTGATTTGAGATTTCTAGTCAGGTTTTGACCTTAGATAGCTTAAAATGCTGTCAATGAAACTTCCCCAGATTCCTACTAACATCAATAAAATAAATTTTCACGTTTGCTTGGCTTTTTTTCTGGCCATTGGAAAACTCTGCATAAATGTTGGCAGCTTTTCATGGGAACAGTGTTATAACATAACCTTTTCACATATTACAAAAAAACCCAAATAAGCCACCTTTATAGAATTTCTTTCTTTATGGTATAAGTTGTCTAAAGGATGTGCAATCAATACTTTGCAAAAATGAACTCTTGGAAAAAAAAAAGGACTAACCTTTCAGGTCTGCAATTATTTGAGTAACAGAGGAAATTTCACACCCCTAAGCAGGAGCTTGCCATTGACTTACAATTATATCCTTTTAGAATGTGGTCTAGTATTTGAGATGACACCAGACCAAGACTCAGATGTTTCACTGAATAATTTATGACCTGGGACAGATACACCTGCTCTCCCTGCCTTTCTCACTTCTCACTCTTTGAATGTCACTTTTTTTCAATGGGACCTGTTTAGGAAGAGATTTCTTTCTTCATGTGCAAGCCCAAGCACCAAGAAGCCCTGGCTTTAAGCAGGAATTCTAAAAAAGGAACATCAACAATAAACAACATCCACTACACAGTACAAATGGCTGCAAAATTGTACATAGAAAGACAATGTGGAAAAAATTAATTTGAGATATTTAAGGTTCAGAAAATTTGATGATTCAGTCTAATTGGGTGCATTAAACAAACTATATTCAAGGGATATGCTCCTGGCATGCTGTAAAAGCCTTTCCCCCCCCTTTTTTAAAATGAGAAATCTGGTTAATTAAATTTACTTCCTAAACAGCCTGTATTACAACAGTAGAAAATGACAGATGTCTTTCATAAAATTAGTCATATTGTGGTAATTTTCCCCCCTCTCCCAAACACTGTGTGATTATGGGCATATCTTCTCCTGTTAGAAAGCTATCTGTCATAATTGGTAACGAGTACCGTGCAGAAATGTTGTGAAAGAAAAGGTGTTCTGCATGAAATGTAGAAAAGTTTTCCTGTGACAGATTTTCTCATTGCCACTTTATTCTGTGGGCTGCTAGCAGCTTGCAGAAAACTGCATAATTTTAAAGGCTTATACTTATAAAGGCCAATCATGTATTAATTCATTTGGTATTCATTGAGAGACCTTTAATCATGATGGATTAATTTATTATAAATGCAGATATAATATGTTATTTCATAATATCACTACTGTAATTTAGCAATTAAACAGTCTGTTATTATTTCAATCACTGCCCAGATCTGGATCATGATACAGTGTTTTGCTCCACGGTGAATTATTTTATATTACATATAGGACAATGGATTTTTTGGAGTGTAAACCTCTGGGAAAGCAGAAATATACAAGGCAATACTTGGCTCTGATATTCTGCTTTGTCTCTGAGATGATTAATCTGAAATACTTGGAGCCAGCAAGTCAGAAGCTTGCAGTGATTACAGGTCTGATCCAAAGCTGGCTGAAGTCAATGATGCACTGAGCACCTTGGACCCTTTTGTGAGTGAGTGGGGTGTAAATACTTATCAGGAGAAGGATGTGGAGAGGCCAAAAATCAGGCAGGTGCACCAATTAAATGCAATCTGACCTAACAAGCAGAAATGGTCAGATACCACAAAACTTAACCTGTTGTTTGAAAATTTAACCTGTTGTTTTTTTTGAAAGCTGAGCGAGTGCTGACCTGTATTCCTGTTTCACTAGACAGAAAAATAGGGAGCTTCCCAAAGAACCTGGGATGAGGCCATTTAACCTCCATCCTTAAACTGCATTCTTTCACAGTTCTTATGCCTTCTGATGCTTTCAACTCAGAAGAAGAACTGGTGCACATTCATGCTGATCCAATTTTACCAGTGTCAGATGTTTAAATGTTACTGTGACCCACCTGGAAAGGCCCTGAGGAGATTTTGTATCAGAAGAATAATTTCCTTATTACAGATGTGCAGACTATGGTGCTTGGAAAAGAAATACCTTGCTTTGGTACCTATAATACATGTGGAAGGATAAGAGGTAGAATTTCTGGAAAATTATTTTCAACCATTTCCTTTCATTCTAACCATTTGGCCTCATTTTTTTTGTCCAGCATGTGCTGTTTTCATGTTGGAATTGAGATCATAGCAGCGTACAACTGATGCAACTGCACCAACTGCCAAAAATTCTAAAGCTTTTTCTTTTCTTTTCTTTTCTTTTCGTTTCTTTTCTTTTCTTTTCACTTTTCTTTGTTTTCCTTTCTCTTTCTCTTTCTCTTTCTCTTTCTCTTTCTCTTTCTCTTTCTCTTTCTCTTTCTCTCTTTCTCTTTTTGTGGTAGAAGTTGCCAAGTCTGTACCTCTGGCTGGACACTGGAGAACAAATTGATCTGTTACCTTGAGCTCATTTTTTAACCTCCCTTTATTGACATTTAAGTAACTGATTCTTCTCCATCATTGTTAGCTGTCTTTTCTCCTGCCTGTCAAGAGCTTGCTAAATTAAGATTCACAGCCCAGGATAGTTTTCATATGAACCCAAAAGAAGTCAATATGTTTACTTAGATAAATGGTTATTTTACAAGGTAGTGTAAAATGCATAATTTTCTGTGGTATATAAAGCCACAAATCACAATCCATCATGAGTGACTCATTTAATCTCTGATGTATCAATGGATGCCTTCTTCAAAGAGCAATCTGGAATAAGTGGCTCACGTTAGAAGATCTGGAAAAAAAGCTGCACAGGGAGCAAGTGAGGAGACCAGAATCAAAATGATGGTAGTGTATCCTTTGTCATAAGGCAGAGATCACAAAATCCTGTTAAAGCCTCCAGTGTATCACTCTCCCTTTCCAGGATTCATGCCCTCAAAAGCACTTTATGCTGCTTTTCCTTCTCATATTTGGACTGGATTGCAGAGCTATCTGCAACCGGAGATGAGGAGCATTTTTACAGGCTAACAAATCTACTAGAACCAATGGTTTTAATCTCTCCTTGGCTACAGAATCAAAGCCAAGTTCTTTGCAGGTGCAAATGGGATCTGCTCCACTGCCTTAGGTGGAGTTTCACTCATTTACACCATTAAAGAATTTGGCACTGAGGATGTTGAGATCAAAAGGTTCCATTTGGCAAGGAGATGTGCAGAAGAGAATCTGTCTGGGGAAATATTCTGAGAAGACTTATCTATCCTGTGAAAGGAGAACGTACCCCTCCCCGGAGCAGTCTGGTATTGACAAATCCAAATTATACTAAATTTTGGGATATCTGCTCTGACCCTGCTAATTCTAAACTGGGCAGTTTGAAAAGTCTGCCAAAACCCAGCAGAACGAAAGCACATTGATGTGCTCCTCTATGTGCATTTTTACGTTATCCGATCATATGCACATTTTATGCTTTTATTTTCCCCTGACATAACAATTACTGGTGGTCTGTATTGTTCATTTAATAAAATGAGGTTTGGAACATATCCTGCCATAGCTGCTTGCACGACACACACAAAAAGAAGTATCATTACTAGATATGTCTGCATGGTGCCACTACTCCATTGCCAGAAGCAAATTTCACCTAATTTGGAGTTCTTGCACATGCAACAAAGCCTTTGCCATTATTGCTTCAGAGAGAACTAAGAAAGATCTGTTTATTTGTTAACAATAATTTTGGGAAATACAGGAAGCAGTGAAATATAAAGACTAATTTAGAAAAAAATTATCAAAACTAACATTTAAAGTGAGTAGAATAACAGAATCCCCAGTCCCTCACCTGCTCTTGCTCTGGTAAATATATACAGCTTTTCCAAAAGGACAGCATCGGTGTATTTACACTTTTATATCTTTGGATGCTTGTTCAGAATCCAATTTGCTCCTGAACAAGGGCATATTGATGAGTACCTGGAGTGTTTATTTGGATGGATGTGCTTGCTCTGAAAGCCAGCTCCACTCCAGCAGCCCTTATCCCTTCTCAATGGCTCTGTACCAACAGTCAGCCTTCTTTCCTCTAAGGAGGGCACAATACTTGTCTCAGCCTACACTCTTTCAGGTAGCAGGAGGATTCTGCACCAGGTTGGATCAGGTGTTTGTCCAAGTCCTGTGTCCATCAGTGGAACTTATTGGATGCCTAGAGCAGGCTGTAAGAGCAAGCCAAGCTTACAATACTTTCCCATCTTCCCAAACTTCCTGGCTGAAGGATGCTCTGTAGATATATCAGCACACTGAGTTTTTATTGCACAGGTTAGGATACACTTTTATACCTGAAAGCATCCTCTTAATCTGTACAGACACCTGTCAGCAATTATTCCCACCTCTTCTCTTCAGGTCCCTTCTAACAGGGTGGGTAAATTCTGAAACTGCACCTGAAGTTCAAATCAGGGTCTGTGAGTATTCTGGGGAGAACTTCCCTTTGATCTGTGTTTCTGCTAGTTATGTCTACACTGATATAAAGATCCAGACCAGGAATGTGGCCTAAGGACCATTTCCTGACCCTTCACAGACTTTTAGTCAATAGCCTGCTCCCCTGCAGAGCTTTGGGTTGTACCAAATGTCACTCTCTAAAACATCCCAAGTTTTGGGCTGGGGGACAGCAGACAGGGTGAATGCTGGCAGTTCTGCCTGTGGCTGGGGGAGTGTGTGGGTGGACTTGAGCTGCACAAGCTCAACAGCATGTGGGGCTACAGGATGGTCCTTGGCTGTGTTCTTCCTAGGACTGACAGAACCCTAAAGATTTGTCCACAACATATTCACCAGCAGCAATACGAACCACTAACACCACCAGGACTTTCAAAATAAATTTTATCACCTTCCTAAATACAAGTTTTCTTGCTCTGGCAAATTAATTTTAAGACAATGAATAAAGCTGCATAAAGAGAAGTGGAGGCATGGAGGATCTTTCAAGATGGTCCCCAAACTAGTTTTGCAGCATGTGAAAATTAATTCCTTTTGAAGTGTTTCCTGTCCTGCTCCAATGTCATTTATTCTGTCCTAATGTATTTTGTGAAAGTCAAGCAGAGAAATACATTTATATAAGACAAACCACTAGTAAGGGTCATAGACTTCCATTTTTATTTTAATAAAATCTTTGAAGACTAACTCATACAATTTGTGAATCACACTTCATGAGAAAGACTTCCCAGAGGTTTTTAATAATTTGAGGTATGAAGCTGACTGGAAATATCAGAAAAAAACCCTGCTTCTATGTGCTCACTCTTGTATTCAACCAAAGATAAGTAGCTATATGACAAAAGCATATTCTTATACTGATGGGAGATAAGAACATAAAGAAATTTAAACTATGACAATGTTTTTCTGATTAATGGTGCTCAGATTGTCTTTGTACACAGAAGGGGTTGATTATCCTAGTCTAAATTATACAGATTTTTCTTAGATAAACACACCAGCTGATGATATTTCTATCTTTTTCCAAAATAAGGTATCTGTGCAGTAAATTAGGAAAAGTCCTGAAAGGCAGGAAAAATGTAGCTGAAGAAAAGGAGTATTAGTATTGCCTTCCAGAGCATCACTTTTTTGGCTTATTTGAAGTCAGAGTTCTTGATTCTGCTACACAGAAGCAGCAGCTGGATGATTGTATGTCAGCAGTTAGAACTGGGGAATGTCTCATACAGAGGCAGAATATAGAACATTAGAGATGTCTAAATGCTCATATTCTTCATTATATCTGTTACTACCTGTCTGCACAAAACTTTGAACTGCTGCATCCTTGGAAGCAGGTTTTAAACCTTTTAAACCAAAACAGGGTGCTTTGCTGCAAGAATGAAGTTAACCTCTACTACCTCCTTAGGGAATATGGTTATCCCTGGTGTAGGAATTCCTGCCTGAAATGATTTTGTCTGTGTGGTGTTAAAAAGTTGTACATGTTGAATCAGTAACTTCTATCATCCTCAATGATTAGTGAGGCTCTAGAGGCTATTATTTGCCATTCTGGGGCAGATGCTCACCAGACTTCAAGGGATCACTCTGATTTAGTTTTGGTCTGTTTATGTGAGGGGAACTGAAGTTGTTCTCAAGAAAACTGAAAATGAGCACTAATGTAAAAACCCCTACATTTTAATGTAGTTCTGTTGTGGGTATAAATATGTTTGTGTGCCCAAAAAAAAAGATAGTTGTTGGGTTTATTAAAGTGTGCCTATTTTTCCAATGTTTATTCATAATTAATTTGCTAATAAAGATTTCAGCTGTGGTGCAGTCTTTATCCTACCATAACAGGAGCTCCTGGATTCATAACTTCACTTGAGCAACCCACATGATGAATGTGAGCTGAAGAATAGAAGCCAAATCCTTCTAGGCTCTGCATATTTGTGCTTGCCAGAAAAATTATGGCCAGTCAAAGGAGCAGGAGATGGAAAGTAGCCACCTCTGCTTTGGCACTTCTCAGAGCCCTCTGAGGCCACTGTGCAAGTCTTTGTACTTGGACCTACATAAGTACCTTCTGAAGCTGGGTACTGGAATTGGGGTGCAGCAGGGACTGCTTATTTATGAGTTACTTAGCAGTCTCTGATGCAGCAGTTGCCATAAGGCATAGCCTCAGTGCAGCTTATTCATACTCCTGGCAAAAGTTATCCTCCTGGGAAGTGGTGTTGCTGGCCAGAAAACAAGAATACTTTACTGCTTCTCTCACAGAGTGTGAGTATATTCACTCTGGGGGCAGTTTTAGCATTTGGCCCTGTGCCTGGACATCATTACTATTGGGCACTGGCACTGCACACAGCCAAGCTGACCAGAGCCTGTGCTGAAAAGATTACATTCTCCCAAACCAATATTTTCAATTTGGCCCTCATGCTTCTGACAGCAGGAAACTTTTGGAAACACCACAGGCTGTGTTTGCTGTAAGCACCGTTACCTGAAAAAATCCTGGTGAATATCAAGAGGTTTCATGAAAACAAGAGGATGCAGAAATGCAGTCCCCTCTAGTGAGGTGGGATGAGCTGAAGTGGAGCAGTTAATATGTGCTCCACATGGCACAAAAGCTCAAACCACATTTAAGCAGCTCTTCTAAAAAAGCACCTGGTTAAAGAGTTTGGGATAAACCACCAGAACTTACTTTAAATACAGGGGAGAATATTTTCCTACTTATACTGCAGCTTTACCTTTTATAAACTCAAAAATACCATCCTATCTAGAATTGGGACTGACAACAGACAGCAGCACCACGTGTGAGAGTACCCTGAATCTGAAAGGGGAGGGAGCTTTGAGTTTCAACATGCAAGTACTCCTATTCATGTCACAACTGCAGTTAAGTGCTTTGTTATATCTGGGCATAAAGGAATATAAAAGAGCTAAAAAAAAATCTGAATACCACTGTACTTATGGCATCTCATGTTGTTGGATTTCTAGAAACTGTATTTGTTAGTTTTCTGGGCAGAGGCCACTGACTGGAAAAAAATGTGATGATACTCCAGCAACAAAACATTTTCTTACTTGCTGAGATTAAAACATTTCTGTGGTTGCAGTGGCTTCTGTGGGACTATTCCCATACCATAATCTTAAGCACATAATTAAGGGCTTTACTGGATCAGTGCCTGAAAAACCAATGCTGATTTCTGTTGAATGCACATTATGTTAGGGACTATTTGTAAGCTCATTAAAATGAACAGAAAGGATCCAGCAGATGCTGGGCCAAGCCTGGTCTCAGGACTTTCATCAGAGAAACAACGTTGTCTCTTGTTTACACTTCCACGGGTCACTGAGTTCCCAGATTTTGAGCCATTGATTACATCGTATTATCAATTAAGTTAGAGATTTGCCATCAGCTTAAATGGGTACAGGGTAGAACATAAGGAAAGAAGCAGCAGAATCATGTTCAGTTCGTGATTCTGGGTATTGGGTACTTAAAAATAAACGAAAAAATCAGGCATGCTCATGAATTCATGCACACAGAATAGCCTCTGCTTTAGTGCACTGCGTGTGCTATGCAATGTGTTTGGGAATGGGCATTGCATTTCTGTGGAACAACATTGGACTTTCACCCTTCCTCCCCTCCCCTCAATCCCCAGACTCATAAATCCTCCATTCGTCTCACCTGTAACTACAATAAAGCCATTCTCAATGGTATTAACATCTGCCGTGGTCATTCTTCTGGGGTGAGAAAGGCAGAACATTTTCATTGCTCGTTCATTTGTGAACACTAGTTAAGTAAAGCTGTCACTTGTGTCCAATTATGGGGGAGTATTTTATAGCACAGTCTCCTTCCTAAAGCTAAACTGACACGGCCAAGCCCCATTTTATAGGCATCCTTAAATTCTTCCAAGCCATATTTAAAATCCTTATGCTCAGAGATGGCAGGTGCCATGTGTTTTCACAGCTACATTAACAAATGCAATTTTGTGGCAACTTGACCACGCCAGTGAAGCAGTAAATTTCTGTAATCTCTGTGGTTAAGAATTTCACACAGGACTTTGCTGGGAATGTGTAAAGCCCGTTAGTAGAGGAGCACGATGAAGATAAAATTAAAATACCTTTACAGTAAAAGCCAAAAAAAAGAGTGAAGACTGGGGATTTTTTTTCTTTTTTTTCTTTATTCTTTTTTTTTTTTTTTTTTTTTTTTTTTTTTTTTTTTTTTTTTTCTTCTAGAGCAATGAAACGTGTCAGAGGAAAATGCTGAAAGAGAAAAAAGTAGCTTCACTGAGCTCACCCAGCCTACTCTCCTTCTCAAATGACTGCCACCAGTTTAGGTGAGAAGAGGTAATTTGGCTTACACAAATGTTAACACAGGCTTATCCTAAAGCATAACTGGGATGCAAAACTTTATAAATATCTTTTCCAAACCCTTGCACCTTGTTACAGTACACATGTTGTCCTCAAAAATGTTTTTGCAGGCTTAGGGAGATGGTAGCCAAAACCTCCCGAGCACATGCAGGGTGCGTTGGTGCTTCTGCACACCAGCACAGCGGTTTCACTCACAGGATCTGCATTTTCCAGCATGAGCTCTGTTATTGGAGCTGAGACACCTTGGTGCTACTCAGGACAGCCCAAGACCCCCCCCAGCTCCAGTACCTCAGCCACTGTGAGTGTTAGGAGAATAATTCACCACTCTCAGAAGCAGAGGGTCTGTGCAGCATCATTGGATCATTGACTTAGCCCGCTTTGGAAAGGGATCTGTGCTGAAAAATGGGGCTGTACCACTTTCCCTTCTCCTGAACATTTCACCCGACTCCTCAGGGCTCCAGAGTGACTCTGAGGGATACCACTGCCAGAGAAGAGTTTTATACACCCAGACCCAGAAATTAGTTTCTGATCTCCAACAGATCCTGAGACAGATGTTAGATTTTGCAAGAAGGTATCTCAATTACCAGCAGAAAGAAGATGAAAACCAGCAGTGGAATCCTGTAAAAATTCATACACTTTTTTTTTTTTTTTTGACCTGTAAGTCATTTCAGCAGATATTTCCCAGATTTCCTATAAAATCATGTGAGCTATAGATTTTTTTTTTTCTTTAAAAAAGAAAGATGTGATTCCAGCATAATCACCTCACTCCAGGGATTGGATCTCTTCGAAAGTAAAGAAAACAAACTGCTCAGAATGCAATACTAGCCAGGGAGGGAATTGCATTATGGATTGCTCACAGACTCCTTCAGCAGGTTTTACCACACGGTTTGGGCAAAACTCGTAAAGAGCACAGATCAAACAAGAAAACATCTTTGAATGCCTATAGTTTGTTGTGAGACAGAAGTACTCTGAAAGATACACTTAGCAGCTCACTCAATCTCTTAAGACTTCACACAAGCACGCAGGGCTGGGGAGATCAGCTCACACGCTTCTGCACGCTGTGTGGCTGCACTGAAACCAAAAAGGCTATTCACAGAGTGGCCCTTTGAAGTCAGTGGACTTTTGTCATCGATTTTGAGAGGCCCAGGATTTCATTCGCAGTGTGTAAGGTTAAGCATGTGTATAAGTCCTTGCAGGATCAAGGCTTAAATGTGTAAACCTGTTCAGCAAGAGTACCCAGCCTTTAATGTCCTGTGAATGTGGTCTCTTACTTTGTGACACTGGATAGGCAGCCTTTGCTCTTGAGTGCAAAAGTTTCATTTAGTATGCACATGTCCTTCATAAATCAGGGACTTAGAGTGCAAGGAAAGAAAGGTGTTGGTAGAGCCGCGAGCTGCTTGTTAATGGAGTGCCTATGGAAAACATCAACTGCAAGATTGATTAAGAGCCACTATTAATTGATAATTCTGTCTCTTGTTACCCAAAATGCTGTCCACGGGCCTCCTGGACTGCTCACTGTGTTAGTAGCTGGTACAGAGTTTATATATTAATCATTGGAAACAGCAAATGTGTCAGAGACCCAATCCTGCGTTCAGCGCTCTGTTATTATGTGAGCAGTTCAAGTGCACATATTTTCTGCTGGCTTCAAAATCTGGCCACTCCCATTGTCTGAATAAAGACTATTTCTGCAAAATATTTCAGAGTTTAAGTTCAGAATAGAGCTACCTCAACCATGTGTGATGATCATAGGATCATTAAGGTTGGAAATACCTCCATGATCATCAAGCCCAACCTTCCTTGATTGAATATCACCATGTTGAGAAGTGGATCAACAACTGAGTGGGCAATCAACCATTTTATGCTTAAATGAATGGCAAAATCCAGTTTCTCTGACTTAAACCAAGCCTACAGTTAATCTTTAAGGTGCTGAAGGTTACTCAAGTGAAGAGAGGAATGAATCTTAAAGGGAGACCACATTTGTCTAATGGTAGAATATGTTCCTATTGCTGAATGTCTCACCTATCCAGTGGGGTTTTATGTGTCCAACAGCCATACTATGAGTTTATATCACAGAATCACAGAATATTCTGAGTTGGAAGGGACCCACAAATATCATCAAGTTTATGGCCTATACAAGGATTGAACCCACAACCTTGATATTACTAACACCATGCTCTGATATACATATATGTGCTGACATGTTGCAGTGTGCTTTTATACTTTGTAATAGTTCTGATTTTGTATCCCTTTATTCTCCCCAGATGATGTACCCCTTTTTGTACCCCCTTCCTCTACCTGTGTAACCATTCTCCTGTGTTGAGATCATCCCCCAAATCCCGCCCTGGCTCTCTGTCAGTCACTCAGCATCCCATCCCTTCTATCTAGATCTTTTGGTCAAAGCCGTCGAGTGATTAGCCCGAAGCCAGGGGTCAGCCCTCCAAGGATGATGTTATACGCTATCCCAAATGTCCATCCCCTAAGGCTGTATCCCTGGAGGGTCTTTATTGGTCAGCAAATGTATCTACCCTCGGTTTCCTCCCCCCCTTTAAATGTAACCTTGAGATTCCTTTGTCTCACTCTGAGCACGGCGCACCCCTGAGGAGTGGGGCTCTCTGGGGAGCTCCGAATAAACCTTGGATTGGCCCCCTGTTCAGAGTCGGCCTTTTACCCTCCACCAATGTCTCCAGCGTCTCTTCTGCTGCAAAGGCGACTAGCCTAGCTGCCCTCAGTACCCTTGGGGCACCAGAGAGTGTCCCCCCGCTGTCGGTCACTTCGGGGCTGCCCCCCTGCTGTTTGCTGACCCGGGGCTGGCCGGGGTTCACTGGGAGGCACCCAGAGAGATGGAGACACTGACACATTTAAATGTTTAAATTAACTAGATTTTCCTTGAATGATGCTGGTTTTGGTGATCCTTGTGCATCATTTCCTCTAGACCTTGCAAGCAAGGCTGCTCTGATGCAGCAGACTGTCCCTCAGACCCTTTTAACCCTCTGCTCAGGTGGGCTGTGACCCATCAGCAACACCCACAGCCCTTCATGTCACATACCACGGACTTGGACATGAAAACAATTGCATGGGGCCAGCACAGGGCCAAGAGGACACAAAAAACCCCTCCACAGATGGCCAGGTGGGCTGAAGGTGTGAGGTACCTTTGGGAAATGGGGGCTGCTCTGCAGAACACAATTTTTGCACTATTAACACATCTTTAGCTGTAAAAATGTAGGAAGACAAAGTATCAGTCTGAAAGCTTTCAAATGAACAAAGAGTCCTCTGGATAAGAAAATTTACATCAAGAATATCAACTCATTATAATACTGGCACCTAAAATAGGTAGACTTCATTACATTCATGGAGTTTCCTGAGTTTGAGATTTTTTATAGCATTGCAGCATGACTTTTAAATGCCACTGGCCTACTAAGTAGAACAAATAAACCAATCACAGCACCTCCTTTCACTAGATCAGTTCAACCTAATAAAATTAACCATGAGGAACAAGATTAATTAGATATTAAACACATTGCCTGGAATGCACTTGTGACAGCTTCCCTCCAGCAGCCCTGGAGGACTCATGGTATATGTGAGTGACATTTTGTCAGTGATGTATGGATGTGCCTATGCAATCCAGTCCCAACTGCACTAGGATCAGCCTTGTTTGAAGCCCACTGCCAGGTATATGAGGCTTGATAAGTCAATAGTTTTTCAACATACGTAATTTATGGAGTTTTAAATCCTCTGTTTTCATGAAGTAGTTACAAGAGATGTCTAAAGTTGAGAAAATTTGAGGAGGAGAGCAAATTAAATGGTTTGAATTTTGAATATGGTGTCTTTCCATGGGATTGTAGGAAAACATGCCAAAAAAGCACCTGGCTGTTTCCTCTGACTCTAATGAGAGACAGAGGTGGCTCACTCACATATAGGTATCCACATTATGGGCATCTAAATTTGGATGAGATGAATCCTATCTCTGGTGCCCAAATGTCATGGACAGAGAGCAATCAACTCTATGGGTAACACAGAGGCAGTTGGAGGTTCCAGAATGAGAAGGAAAATAAAAAACCAAAAATATATGTGCAGAGCTTTGGGTTGCTCCCATTTTGTTGTCATCCCCAAGGAAGATGACAAAACGTGTGAGTAGGAAAGACATGGCTTCAAGAACTCAGAGCACACCAGGGCAGGAACTGAGTAGTCAGACCATGGGACATGCAAAGCAACCCCAGAAAGGCTTTGGGTGATGATAATTATGGTCTAGAAATGAACTCTCTGGGCTTCAAGTTCTCTTTTCACTTTGTTTCCTTTTCTTGCTATTATTTTACTGTTTACCTTAGTAGCTAAAATACTTATTTATATTCTTAACTCCTTTCTAGTGACCTGATAAATACTGTGATCTCTATTGCCCTGGGGGTGATGACAGTCATTAGGAGGTTTTAGATTATTTTTAGGGTTCTCTACACTCTGCACAGGGTTAGGGGTCCCAAGGACTCTGCAGTGAGCCATGTGCACATCACAAGGAGATGGAGGACATGTGACTGGCTGCCAGAGTTGTGGGAGAAGTGTGTTTAGGCAGGGGGCAGCCCAATATGTTATCAATCAGGTAGTGGGGGAGGATCAGAGACCTGGGGGTCACTCTGAGCCTATGTACAGGGTTCTTGCAAGGGTGGTTCTTGCTGAAAAAACCATGGCTAATATGTTAAATCAAATGGAAGCAGAGCAAGCCCCTTACAATGACATAAATCATTTGCAGTTAGAAGAGAAATCTAAGAGTCTTTTACTCCTAAAATGAAATGAAAGAATCTGCAGTGATTAAAATCTAAAAATTTTACCAAGATTCTGTCACACTTGAATTGAGCTGACCAGAAATGCAACTCTAATGAATAATCTCTTTCAGGGAAGGAGGTGCTACAACATTCTTTATTTATTCTTCAGAGTCCTGAGAAAAATCTGGGAATTTGGCTTCTCCCAGGAGAAAGCAACTGATGAAATCCCATCATTATTTCCCATGGCAAGTCTGTGATTTACCTTAATTTTACCTGCTGTGTGCAACTCAGAGACTTGCAGTGACTTTATATGGAAAATATTAGAGTTGTGGAAGAAATACAGAATTATGCCAGCTTTTTGCTGTAAATGAAATTCACAGTTATATTATCAAAGTTTCTAATTATAAAATTTCTTTAATATTTTATTAGTAGGATGGGAGGGAAGATGCTAAAACTTATGGTATTTCACAAGTAAGATTATGGGTTGATTTCTGATTGGTTGACAGGACCCTAATAGTAAACCTCATAATTTTATACTACATTCCTCTAGTGATGATAGAAATTCTTTGTGCATAATAGCACCATTTCTATTCAGGAATCTTGTTAACAGTTGTAAACTCAGATTATCATTTTTATTAGCCTAGTGTTTTCTTATTTCTCTGTTACTGACAGGAAATTACAGCAAGTTTTCTGGCTTGCTTTTCTTTTTTTGTTACAATGAAAGCAGTTGCATTCAACTAGAAATTTCCAGGCACTGAATAGAGGACAGTATTGCTAGAAGCCAACAGCAATTTAAAGTGAAAAGATTAATTAAAAATATATATCTATTTGAAGGCTACATTCAAAGAGGATGTAGACTGGTAGATTGGGTTAAGGTGATTGTTTTTTTAGGTATATGTACAGATATCATCATTTTTGTATTTTAAGAATTTAGGAAACCATTCTTGCCACAAAATTCAGCATCTAAACTCAGCTGTGCTATGTTTTCATATTGCCTCATAACAGTAATTTTGACATCACCTGTGTGACCGAAGACCCCTGGCTAACCTCAGGCTCTCCTCCCTGCAGCCTCACCCGTGGCTGAGATGCCCACCATGGACAGTGGGAACTAACCACCATGGACTTCTCATGACTTTGGCTGATTAGGAAGCTCAGATGAGAGTATTGGTAGCTGTTTCACCCCATTAGGCCACTTGAGCATTGCAAAAGCACTGTTTCTAGGAGAATGTGAGACTATAAATGCATAATTTACTGACAACAGCCTACAGTTTATTCATATTACATCAGATACGCTTCTAACTGTCAGTTGATACTGAGTGAATAAAAACTCATTTCCATAACAAGAACACTGAATTCAACCCTTTTCTTCTCTGGTTATAAATGGATGGGAGTTTAGGATTACAAGGGACAAAGCCTAATTTTCTGGGCCTCGCAGACCTTGATGTTGTTGTGGGGGAAGGCAAGTTTTCAGGGCAAAAGCAAGATGTGGAATCTCCAACGCCCTCATTTCACAAGCCAACAGCATTTTCTGCACAAGCAAAGTAAACCTTCAGAAAAGTACTGCAGTGCTTGAAACTGAGACTGAAATAGGGAGTGCTGAACTTCTGCAAGTGCAGCACCCTTAACCCTCTGCCCTAACAAAGTTTCTGTGAGAGGGTGTGATTTTCCATATGGCACTGGCACATCCTCTCCCCCTCTCCATCGACACAGAAAGGACTTTGCACTCCATCCCACTGCTCCTCCTCTCCACCCTTCTTGCACTACTTCTCTCATGCTATCACATTATGCATTTTGCAAAACAGACCTTTGAGTCTGGAAAGTCTGATGTATCAATGTGCCGATTATTAGTTTCAGGATACCTCTTTAAATAAAATTAAGGAAAAGAGCTTTCAAGGAGATAGAGGACTAAATCATGCTGGTTTCCTAACTCTATTCAGTTTCTCCTAAAATCCCCGTCCTATGTTCAAAAAGTTTTCATCAGCATGACCACAAAACAGCAACTAAGTGTAAGAATAGTGCTGAATACTGAATACTACAGTAAAATCTACAGGATCCAGCCTTAAGTGCAACAAGAATTAATTGCAGTTGAGAAAACAGAGATAGTTCAGCAATCATAAGATCCAGTCCTGCCAGTACTCAGCAATTTTCTCTTAAATACAGGACAAGCTCAGCCTTCCTGTTGATTTCAGTAGATGTTGTAGCATTCAATACCTGGCAGAACTACATTCAGAAAGCCTGAGAAAAACACACCATCTTTTAAGATTTGCAAGCTTGAACACAAAACACATCTCATTTGCTAAAAAAATAAAATGATAATGTGCTAGTACCTGAAAAACACTACAAAGGAGATCTTGGAAATCAGTGTATTGCAACGTGTATAGCACAGATCTGATTGTATCTGGCAGGCTGGTATTCATAGGAGCTGATCCACAGCATCAAACTCATTCTTTACAAAAGCCATGCCTTTTATTTCGTCTCAAAGTTTGTCAGCTCCTTGCAATTAGCTACTACAATGGTGTGACAAGGTATGGAGTGGAACACCCCTTCCCCCCTTCTCCAGAGGGAAAATGCAAGGGACAGCAAGAACTTTACCCAGCATTGGCAACAATAAATCCTGGAGAAACTGACCCCACTTGATGAAAGTGGAAAAAATATTTATTTATTTAAAAAAAAAGTTTCAGTGTTGCACTTCCCTACATAGTAAACACCTGAACAGGCAGGATGATACCCAAGACCATCTCCTCCACCCCCATCTCCGCCCCCCTGTCATATCAGTGCTTTAGGCAACGTTGAGAGGGAAAAAAAAAATCACAAACACAACCCCCCCAACTCAAGTATCTGCTCTGATAGGAGCATGGAACAGTAACCAAAAAACAATCAAGTCCTCATTGTCATAGTGCGACAATCACAGCATCTCTTCTGTTGAGCAAATAGTCAATTCATAGAGAGAAAAGCATCATGAGGACAGGCACGAAAGCTGTTATTCCCCATTTTAAGTAATAGGAGAAGGTCACATATCAAGCCGTTGCACCTTTTCATTACCTCCTAACCCTCCACAGCAGGGGAACCACACTTATGACTGCGTTAGATATACAAAAGCTTTTCTGCTCCAAAAAAGGAAAAGAAAAGATGAGGAAAGGAAAAAAAAATAAATTAAATTCATCTTACCAGCACGTTACAGCACCAACTTGCTTGAAGGAACGTTGCCTTTACAGGTTTCTCTTTTAATTATCCTGGAAGCAGAAGGGGGAAAAAAAAGAAGACGACGAAGCAGGGTTGTTAAATTAGTGTGTGCTTGAATCTTTTTCAGTTTGTCGCAGAGTAGAAAAATACCAAAAAAAAAAAAAAAAAAGAAAAGAGAAAAAAAAAGGAAAGGGCACTCAAAGAAAGAAAAAAAAGCAAAAGAAAGCTCAGTAATTTAAATTTGCTGTCAGTTCAGGCAGCATCGCTCTGTCCCGCCCCTCTTCCCACTGGGTTCTACTACCTGCAGGGCTGCAACTGACAGCTACTGTGCAAACAAAAAAAAAGGCAAAAAGCATGCTGGGACCATGCTGTCTGCTGTCTGAGTCTCTCTCCACTTCTGATGACTGGAAATCATTAGTGAAAAGGTTCTGTTGTTGTTTGCTGAGATTTTTAAGTTAGGTTCTTTGCATGAAATGTAATTTATTTTTAATTGATGCGGCGCGGCACGTGACAGAAACTGGTGGTTGCGTTTCTCAGCTCTCCTCGGAATGGAAACTAACCTGAACAGATTGATTTTAATAGTATGGTATACAGAGAATATACACAGACATTTACTGTGTTGCACTTTGCAGGGATGCAGTCAACCCTCCCCACAGCACCTTGGACAAAAATTGTTATCTGAACAGAAAGTCAGGAACATATTTCAATGGGAAGCAGTAAAAACGCTGGCGCTCCAAAAAGTTGCCAGCATTTTTTTTTTATCTGCTTTTAAGTTTTCCTTCTAAACTTTTTCAAATAATTTTTGAGAACAAAACGTAAGAGAACTCAGAGGCATAATGAGCAACCAGCACAATACTTGTGTGAAAAGGATGAACTAATAATCCCAGTACATAAAAAGCTGACTTTATCCTCCATCCTGATGTTTGAAACCATTTTTGACAGTCTGTGCTCCTGACTATTAGCAGACTGCATACATCATATGATTGTGAACTATTTGATGAAAACTAACAAGAAAACAAGTACAAAAGCTATAAATGCCATTTTAATAACTATTTTAATTGTTGTTAACAGGCTTGTAATAACAGGGGTAAAATCATCCTCTCAAAACAAAAATAAGCATAATATATAACTTTAAAATAGAAATGTATTCACCAAAATACGTTTCCCTCCTAATTACAAAATAAAATTAAAAGAGTGAAATAATGATTTTCCTTAATACTTTAGTAGTAATTGCTTGGATCACGCCACAGTAAATATGCAACATTTGTATTCAGTTATTGCTCTACTTACGTGTGTAACCATAACATAAAAAAGCTGAAATGTTTAAACTTAATTGAATTAATCTCAGTTTTTACTCAAAGTTTGGACTGGGAGAGATGCATGCATGCTGAACATGCCTATCAGAGACAATTGGCTCCTAAGTAGATTTTTAAAATCCCTGCAGAAACAACCTTCACTAGCCAAAGTGGATCCCATAAGGTGATTCCTACTACCAGGAGTTGCACAACAGGGCTCAAGGTGTAGGGTCTGCCCTACAGCCTTCTAAGGCTGCTGCTCATGAGCATCCAGCCACGATAAACAGGTACCACTGTCAAATTTAAAGTTATTTTTCTTCTCTTTTAAGTCTCCAGACCCTTTTAACAGGGGATGACCTGAAGCCGTTTCTACTGTTGGCAGAAATCTCCTGCCATTCCTCCTGACATGAGGAATAAATTGCAATGGCCAAGAGCCACCTATTTGCAAAGTTCACCAGGATCTCACAGCAGATTTGGGTTGTCTGCAAAAAACTTTTGCCATCCCCTGTGAATTCAGTACCAGCACAGAGGAAAAAAGACAGCATAGGGAGTTATATTCAAAATTTAAATAAAAATACATAAGGACAGTGAATATAATTCAGAAGAGGGGCAACAGTAGATTCACCAAGTAGTAAGAGCAGAAACACAGCTTTTTTCCACTATAATTTGACCTCCATTACACTTGTGTGGCTATGAACACCTATTTCTGTGCTTGTAAACAATGTTAGTATAAGTTTTCATCCAGGTTTGTTGTCTCTTGCTGCCCTGTCCTTTGTTTCAGCCGAAAAGCTTTCCTTCTTTTGTTCCTTGTTAAGAAATAAACATGGAAAAAGGTTAAAAAAACAAGTGTTCTTGATGATTTGACAGCATTTAATCCTTATTTTGGTATCATCATGCACATGTACACACGCACATGATTAATTCCAAAATTCCATTAAATCCAACTAACTTATTATCCTTCTATATCTCCCTGCAAAAGGCAAGGAGGGTACTGTTTTTATTGCACTTGGCATTTTAAGCAAGGTCCTCAGACCTTCAAAAGAGAAATAATTAAACTTCGCCTTTAAAGGAATAAAGTAGTGCACTAAATAACAAAAACCTAAAAAAGCTGGATTTAGCAAGGAGATGCCTTCAAGGCAGAAATTTGACTAATTGGTTGAGAAAACTCACAAAAGCTCATAAATTTAAACATTTATAGAAACACCTCACTTATGGTATTAAGTTGAAATAAAAATAGTGGTAAAACAAGCCATTAATATCAACCTTTTCTCTTGTAATGTAGGACATGAGAAAACACAGGAGCAGATGCTGAGGTGTTTAGAAGTTGGTGGAAGTCTCATTCATTTTAGGGTTTTAGTAATGCTGTATGCTAAAATTAACCATTCAGTGTCTTTGTTAATATCTAATTTTGATAAAGGGTCATAGGCTTTAGACTGCAGAAGTAAATTAAGTACTCTCCAGAAAAAATCAACACCCAGAGGGCACAGTTCATAGAACCTGGAATAGCTTGTGCTGGAATAGGAAAGATAATTTTTTTTTATTCGTGGTTCCATAGTCAGTTTTTAACAAATCAGTCGTGTTAGAGAATCAGTAATTAACAGAGGTTTCCTGCTATATAATGCAATAGAAAGTATCTAATTAACCTTTGTATCCTCTACAAAACGCCATCAAATGAAGCATTTTCTGGTGTTGTTTTAGTAAGGAACACTTTTGTTTTTAACTTCAGTGGAGTTATTTGATAGTTTGTTTTTGTTTTGTTGTTGTTTGTTTTATTGGCTTTTTCCCCACATGTTTTGATGTCATTGATCATCAAAGATCAGCTCCTAAAAACACAGAAACCATTTTGTAAATTTAAATTATTTTAAAAAACCCCAATATCCAAAACAAAAAAAAATCCACCAAACCTTTGAACTCCTTTTAGCACTATGACTGCTATACTGTGATAGGAAAAGGGTTCAGGAAGAAGTTTTAGTATGAGATTAGTTCCAGTATTAAAAACAAGTCTTGTAAATTAAAAATACCAAACGAGACCAAAAAGATCCTTTCCTTCTATAGTAAACTCTTTGTAGCCAGATCTACGCAAGTGGCTACACTCAAATAAATAAATAAATCCTGGTGTCTTCCTGCTCACTCAGCTCTGCTGAAATCCTTCACCTCTGTAAAGGGAATTTTGAGGTGTGAATTACACAGCTGAGAGAGATAAATGTAATTTTGTGTAAACTCCATTCTTAGAGGGTGACTTGGGAATAAACATGGGCCGTACAGCCAGCTAGGACTTTCAACATGGGGTAGTTGCACATCTTAGGGTTTACAACTTATATTAATTATGCCAAAGCAATGCCCAGCCTCCACTGACTTCACATACCGTATTTTTTTGTGTACAGGCTAAACCCTCTCTCACACTAATTGCTTTCTCCTGCAGCTTTAAATCGAGGGTAGTTTTCTCATACATTTAATTGCTTTCCTCTGCAGCTTGCAAGGAAAAGGTAGTTGAAGGCGGCTTCTAAACAAAGATATACTGTAATTAAAAGCTCTTTTAAAGAGAGCTTTTCTGTACAGCACCTGCTGTTAATGGAGTACTTTGTGTACAGTTCTGTGGGGTCTTTGAATGCAGTGCATTATTTCAGAAGAAGTGTGTTGTCAGAGGATTTCTACATCTGATGTGGTGACCTATATATGTTAATCACTGATGCTGGGGAAAGGAAAAACAGGAGACTTCTCCCTTCCCCAGGCAAATCCAGCCCATAAAAATGGTTTGGTAAAGTGGAAAGTATGGTTTTAAACTTCTGATTGTGTTGTGGATAACCATCACTCAATTTTTTTTTTTTTTCCAGCTGAAAAAACCACCTTGCTACAATTTCCATTAAGAGATCATGATTTTATAGCACTTAGTTTTGCTTACCAAAATTTCTTCTGCAGGAAGATAAGATTCTGCAGTTTATGTGATTTAATAAATGACAGTTACACATCTTAGTCCTTCCCTGTTGCCTTGCCTTGGGTTGAATTCATTTTTCATACCTGTGTTTCTGTCCCCTTGGTACATCCTGCTGTCTTGCAATCAATGGCAGCTGACTTAAAAAAGAAATCTCTATGGATTTTAATGCTTTGATAAATTAATCCATCCTTGTGTGTTAGCCTTCCAAATGTTCATTTCTCTGGAATAGTTTGTGGTGTGAAAGTAAAGCCCTAAGACAAGAAAGACAGACAGATGCTGTGTATAAATTCCTGCTGTTTTCACAGAAGAAATAATGTGGAAAATAAGGGTGCCAACTTATTCAGAATGTGTTTTGGGGTTTGCTTTGATGTTTGGTTTCAATCAATGGGTGGTAACTGATGATTCAATGGAAATAATAGCTAAGCAGAGAAAGAAAATTGCTCAGCAATTTTGTAATGTTGCAATAACAGCCTTGGCTCCAAGGTGAAAGGGGATGTTTTCCACGGTGGTGTAAATAGGAAAAAGAGAAGAGATAACCACACTCTCATTACCAACATTAAGTTCAGGTGTTCATAACTGACTCCTGTATTTTCTTCTTTACAGCCTCTGAGCAGAAAGGGACTCTTTAAAGGGCTCAGGAGTTATTTGGATATTTCTCATTGTTATAGACTGGGTAAAAAAAATAATGGAAAAGGCATGTGCTGGGGCCATATTGAGGTGGTCAACACCATAATTATACAGGAGCTGCTTATCTTGTGTTTATGAAATGCCACAATAAATCAGACAGCAATGGGCCCTAAATATTTTATCCGAAGTCACCAAAAATGCATATTTTAAGTTTTTTTGGATATGTATCTCTATATACCTCCATCAAGTTCTCCCCAGAAGAACAGCTTCCAGACTCATTCAAGTGTATTTTCATAATGCACAGTAATGAATAATTCATTCTTGCACCAGCACTGACCTATTGTTATTCACTGAGACTGCATAGAATGGCTCCCAATGTTCAGAGTCTGATGCCTTCTGATGCCCATCTATCTGTACCTCCTCCAGGTGAAAAAACTTGTCAGTTCAGGCACTACATGTTGCCTAAATACACTTTTCTCCAAACTTCCAGCAACCTGTTAACAAAGCAGTTGCACCTGCTTTAACCACACCTTTATTAGTCTGTAATCTCGGGGTCTCTAGCCCTTTAGGATTATGAAGTTTATTCCCTGGCAAGAATCACTCCGTCCTCTCAGACACTAAATTAATGTCCAAGAATGTGATCACTCTGATGGGACCAGCTGTTTCTTCTGCTGCCAAAGCACTCCAAAGGCTTTGGCAGCTGCCCTAAATGTGCTCAGCAGATCCTGACATGTGCGGTTGGAGTGCCTGCTCCGCCGAAAGGCGCCCACTGACCCTCACATCTGACTCGTGTGTCTGCACCTTATTGAGAGGATCTGGGAGCAATCGGAGAGGAATTCAGGAAGTGGAGGCTGTCAGCTCCTGAATGAACACTTTTTAGATTTTGAGCTTAAAACTTAAGAGATGAGAAATATGCAAATATGCAGGCAAAGACAAGATTTGGTATTAGTTGAACCTGCCTGTAAAGTCTTCTTTATCTTTTGCAATCTTTACAAGAGGATCAAGGAATATCAGACCAGTCAGAGAGGTATTATTTGCAAGGCTAGGAACAGTGCTTGTCAAAGTTTCATGATGTTTCCTTTTATATAGTCCTGTTTTCAGCTGCTTATGATTTTTTATTACACTACATTCTGGGATTAAATTTTTCTGTACTTTTCTTTTGCCTTTGATTGCTGGAAATCTTCAGTCAAATCAGCCCAGTTCCAGTGAACAACCAAGCCAAGACAAAAGTGTCCTGAGCTGACAGTTGCATTTTCTTTCAGGAGGTTTTTAAAGATTGTGTTTCTCACAAGATTTAAGCAGGGACTTGAAATTTGTCCATGGGGTGGCATTTATGTCAGGGACAACAAAAAAAAATACATCCATAAGATTATAAAAATGGGGGCTCTTCTGAAGAAAATAGCAACAGGACGGACCAACTACCACACAGTTTAGTGATGGTACAGCATGACTGGAATTACTGGATGTCCCCTAATTCCACACTGGAATTCCACAGTAATTCCACACTTCCATGATGGAACTGCTCAAGACCAAGTTGGATGAGGTTTTGAGCAACGTGGTCTAGTGGAAAGTAGCTGCCTGTAGCAGCAGGGTTGGAATTGGATGATTTTTAAGGTCATTTCCAATCCAAACTGTTCTATGATTCTCTGATATGGATTTTTGTGATGCCCCTTGGTCTCAAGACTGACACCTGCTTCATTCACCCCTGTGGATATGGCCATGAGCACTTAAACTGTTCTCAGAAACTCTCTGAAACTGAAAACAAGAGAAACAAGGATGGAATGGAGGGAATATATTAGGAGAGCAAATCTGGAAGTTCAGATGGGCAGAAGGAGATAGGAGGAAAAAATGCCTGGAAAAAGAGTACTAAAAAGGAGATGGTTCTGCAGAGGAGAATGGGTTGGTTATGGAGGATTTCTTGCCTGGAAGTAAGGCATGAGCAGTCAGTCAGAGGGATTGGTTCAGACATGGAGTTGCACTGTCAGAAATAGGCTGGATGGATAAAGAGAAGTTGTGCAGTGAAGGACACGTAATAATGTAGCACTGGACACCACAGTTTCAGAGGAAGGAATGAATCACTACAGGGATCTTAACTCTAGTTTCTCCTAACTTTTTGAAGCACTCAGTTTCTATAAACAGTTACGTTCTTGGATAGCTTTTTTCTTTGCTAGAAACTTTACAGATTCTTAATGTTCTCTCAGTTTTGAGGTCCTTGGTGTTATTAAAAATACAAGTTAATTATAACAAAAGAAAACATAATAATCAGCCAAATCCCATTAAACTCTTAACTAGTTTCTGTGCCTGCTACTTACTTGGTCCTCTGTGCCTCTTCTGACAGCAGAGCTTTGCCTTGAAGGGCAAGAACATCCCATCTGTTGAGCTCTGAGGGTATAAATGCTCCTAAAAAGGAAAATATTTGTCTCTTTGGTGTATATGAGAGGCTGGAAGACCCAGCGTTGCCTGCACTGGAAATGGATAATCTCCATTTCCCTCATGGCTAGCTGTGCACAAATTGTGTCATCTCGTACACAAAGGGCAGATCCGATTGGGGCATATGTTATCATATAGCTGCAGTCACACAGAGGCCCTCAACATGAATGCCATTAAAACGCGAAACGCTCATAGATTATTTTAGGCTTCACAGAGAGCCATAACAGCTACTGCAATAAATTAGAGCAGTTGCCAGGCACTTGTGTATCAGTGCACCCTAGCTGTCACTTCACAGGCTGCAGTGTCTCTGCTGTGCTGCTGTGCCACCGGCACCTTCCTGGGGCCACAGCTCACACGAGTGGCTCCCTGCAGGAATTGTCTTCCAGAGATGCTCCCGTGGGCTCCTGCTCAGGGCTGGGGAGACACACACAGAGAGGCAAAATATGTGCCAAACCCCAAGTGCCTCTCTGAGCAGCCTGTATTTTTAAACGTCACAAAGTTCCAGCCTAACTCCCATCCCAGATCCCTTCGCTGTCTGATGAGGCAGAATGGGATTTTCCTGATTTTCCTGAGAACCAGTGATCAGTTTGCCTCATGTCTGTACCATTAGAAGTCCCTTCCTCTTTTATGTGACATTTAATGACCATTTACTATGAAGCAGAAAGAAGAAAGACCTTCAGCACAGACATTTCCATGTGCAACTGCACTACTGGTCTATAGTTCATTTTTTATGTTGCCTGTGCAAGATTAGGGATTTCTATGTTGAATTTAACATAAGTAATGAAACACATGGATTTTGATTTTAGCCAAACCTGCTTTGGTTTTAAAAGCAGCAAGTGATTTTTGTTTTCACTGTATTTGTTGCAATTCAATTGTTGAGTTTAGATAATTCAATTAGTTATTACAGCACTGAGGAGAGATTTTTTTTTTCTAATTTGGCCTTACAAATGAAAGTCAATAATCATTCTTAAGTGTTGTACATAAAATAGGAATCTCTCACTGAAATTGTTTAACCTGGATTTGTCAGAGGGGAAAAAACCCAGCATGTAAATCAGGTATAAATTTTGATCAATCTGAACATTTTTATTTACTGGTAAATTCTTCTGGATGGTGAAATATTTAATAAAAATGATCAATTCAGAATTAAGATAATTTAGAAACAAATATCACTTGTTTAATTAAAAAAATGTAAAATATAAAATGCAATATCAGTATGTATATGATATTCCATTATATAAAATCTCTTTTGGATACAGAAGATTTTGCACATTGTCAGCAGTTTTTGTAAATGTATAGTACTATATCCATACTATCAACATGTAAAGAAAGCCTTAAAGATATTAAATAACTTTTCTATAGAGGCAAATAAAGGGACAGGAGAAGGATGGATCTCTGAACACAAAGAACATTTCCTTGGAATGCACTGCTACTGTAGAGGTGGAGCTGTAAATAACAAAGTTATCAGGTGGGGCTGATCTTCAGTCATATGCAGTGATCACTAATATTAATTAGATTAATGTGACTTTACCAAAAAATGCCTTATATGAATGAAAGCACTGGAGAGATCCCCTTCAGGAGACTGGATGAGTTTGAAACAAAACTTTACTAGAAATTGTGTTTTTTCTAATGGGAAAGCTCCAGTCAGTAGGAAATAACACAAGAGACAAGTGAGAAAGATTTGCTGTACTATGTAGTTTTATTTCCAATTTTACCAAAGTTTATTACTGCACAGCTCTAAAATTGCCTGCTCCTTCCTTCAAATGCTAAAGATAATGTTTTCTCTACATGTGGCTGCTACACTGACTGCTAGATCTTGATTCTGATCTCTCTAAATTCATCTTATTCTCTTTGGCCAACCACAATGGAAGTACTAGTAAAAAAGGGAAATATGTGTTTCTGGAGGGACGTGCTCACTTTCACATCACTTATTCAAGCTCTCTTTTACAAGACTTATTCAACAACTTCTTTATTGTGCCCTTAGAAAACAATTGTCCTTGAAGGGCAGAGGGAAAAAACGTCTTCTCTCCTTGTACTTTACCCTCTGGTTCTGAGCTGCTTTCATTTAGAGATGCTCTGCCAGATATTGCCACGCACAGAACTCCAACGTTTCATCTTGTTTTATGACACTCATGAATTTTGCCTAAGTCTTTAACTCAACAATATTTTTTTCTTTCTGCTTCACACTGCAAATTTATCTCTAACTTTAAAGTTTTCTCTCACCTCAGATCTCTTTCAATAACTCTGCATTTCAGGCTCTTTTTACTTTCCTCACTTTGCTAGTCAACATTAATTATTTTTTCTCTGGTGGGATTAGCTTGCAATTTTCTAGGCTAAAAACAATTTTGCTTTAAGCCCAGATTCCTAACCTATTCAGGTCCTCTTGCATTATTTCACTGGGGTTGATAACCTTTACTGATTCTAGTACCATCTGCAACTTTCATTAGTATTCTGTTAGCTCTTTTCCCCTGGACCAAAATGAAGACATTAGGGCCTGACCTGACTCCTGCAGTATCTGCTAGATACCTCCCAGCAACTTTCAACTTTGTTTTTCACTACCAATCATTTAGAACCCTGTAGACAGATTTCAATGTAAGTGACAAGAAAAAGATGAGTGGGTGGAGAAACAGTGAAGGCCTTGACTCCGTGTAAGCCCTGCCCAGAAATAGCAAAGACATCCTTGAATTATCAACACTATTTCCAGCACAAATCCAAATCACACCCCCATTCCAGCTAATATGAAGAAAACTAATTCTACCTCAGCCAAACTCAGCACAGCTCTTATAAAATTCCTCTGAAATGTCTCATACTCCTTCTTATTTACAGTATCTGTAAATATTGTTTTAGTAGATAACCATAGTTGAAGGCTCATTTGCCTTTTTCTGTTGTAGAATGAGGTCTGGGAGTACCTGGACTTCTGTCTTTGAAAGAACTTCAATTGGAAGGGGGTTGCTGAATGCTTCTTGAGGAGCTGAGCCTTCTTCCAGGAGGCAGGGCAAGAAATTGCCAGTGGTCCATGTTCTATTGCCCTTTGGCTACACCTGAAAAATCTTGATTGCCCTGACAGGAGAAGGAGTGAGGCATGGTAGGGGGCAACTGAGCTGTGGTACACTGTAATGTGAAATCCTCAAAGGAATCCCCAACATTTCCATAAGTCTTTTCAGTAGTCCTGTAGTCCTGTGGATCTCTTTTGTATTCCTCAAAATTATTGGGAGGCCCAACTCTTCCTTTTTAGGGAGTTTACTGATGCTCACACACAAGGACCAAGGGTATACACACCAGGGACAAACCCCAGGCAAGGTGGATTACTTACAGCTCTAGTTCAGACCAGCATGTTCTGGAAGCTTGCTGCTGCTGGAAGGTGACCTTCCAGCTTTCCAGAAATCTCTTGCTTCTCAGCACATCCTCATTTTGCCCTTTCAGGACGCTGCAGGAAGATGGAATGGCTCATGGATGCTTTCAGCCCATGCGTCTCACATTGAAAACTACTTTGGAAATGGTACAAAGCCATCTGCATTGGCTTGGGCTGGAATGTTCAGGTTTCTGTCACGGAGAAGATGAAAGGTTAGCCTCAGTCTTTACCACAGCCTAGACTGGCTTTATATTTTTAGATGTTTAAGTCAGTGTGAAACAAGAAGTTTCCCTCTCAAAACAGAGCTTTGATCTGAAAGGTTGTTTTGGTGCTCTGGTTGGGTACAGGGAGGGCTAATACATCATGGCATCAGCCTCCTGCAGAGAACTCCTCTTCATGCTCCTCATAATACCAGACCAGCTGGACCATGCTGCTGACTCCCTCAAGAGCAGCTTTAGTGGAAGAGAGATAATAAATGCTAAACCCACAGCCTAATGGATGTTATCTCACTGATCCCTGGGCAGGAATACAGGCTTAGAATCACAGTAGCATCAACTTCAGCCTTGCTACGTGTAAAAGGTCAGAGTGCACGTGGCTCTTGCAGAGATGGAGAAAGCAGATAATCTACTTAGAAACTTCCCTGTGTTACAGGCTGCTTGGCTAATAGTCAGGATTACTTTTTAATGTCACACTGGGATGTGTACCTGGTGGCTGTACAGACCAAAGAAATAGGGTAGTCTCTACATGGCTGTAGATGTTGCAGTAGGAAAGGCTTCTTCTCCTGTCTCATGCAGGGACATCATCAAACCATGGCTTGGCTTGATGGACCTGTGAGGCACCTACTCAGTGAGCCACCTGGAGAAGTTCAGTGTCCTGGTATCCCAAACGCGGGTTCCTGTGTTTCAGAGCCATCCTGGATAACTGAGGAAAGTGTCTTTGCACCAGGAGGAGCCTTGGGAGACTTCTAGGTGACCCAAGGGTGTAAGTGAGGAGTGCTGTCCTCTGAGTGCTGGCTGAGGAAAGAACAAGTTCACTGTTCACAGTCCCTATGAGTGAGGGGAGCAATGGTGCTCCTCCTAGAAAATGGAAATATTTCCTTATATGCATCAGAAATACTGTATTGGATACGCAGTGAAACACATCCTTTCTCCTGCTCAGAACAGATTCACATCCTAAATCCCACCTCTCCCCTTTCAAAGGAAAAGAAGGAGTTTCCCTACTCTATGAATTTCATACCAGGCACTCTTGCTGTTTCCCTGGCTATAAGTGAACTCCAAGTCAAAGGCTTGTAGGGTATGCCTGTCTTGGGCTGACCCCTTTAGAGACTGCCATCCAAAATGAAGGCAAATCAAGCCTTACTCTAATAGCTGAGAGACTTTGTACCGAGAGGAAAACCCAAATGCAAAAAAAAAATATCCCTCTGCAATGTTAATTGACCATAGCATTGATGGATCTCTCAGCAAAATATAGAATTGTTACCTATACTATCAGCAGTTTTACAAATATTAATTAGAAAAATGTGTGAAGTCCACAAGAAAAATTTCCTTAAATTATAACAGTGAGTGGTTTGTTTAAAACAGAACATATTAAAAGGAGAGCTGAACAACCTGTCATTAATATACCATTTAACCTATTTATTATATTACCTATTTTCTAAATTAAATTAAAATACTTTCACAAATTTCACTTTTAAATAACTCACTTTAAACTCTCACTTTGACTTATTTCTGGGTGTATAACTAAGTCTCTTCTGAAGACTCAGAGATACTGAGAACAAATGTGACGTGTTTTAGCAACAACTTCTTCACCAGCAAAAAACAATACAAGAATCTGCAACATTTGTGGTGAGAGTGGCTTGGTTGATGCAGGAGCAGAGGAGGGACACAACAATCATCTGGCTGGAGCATCTCTCCTATGAGGAGAAGCTGAAAAAGCTGGGGTTATCCATCCTAGAGAAGAGAACATTCCAGAAGACTTTGTTGCAGCCTTTCAGCACTTCAAGGGGGTTTGTAAGAGCTGGTGGTTTGTAGCAAAATGGTGATGATGGTGATGGTGACCTAGCTGGTGATTTGTCACCAGATGGTGACAAATCTTTTAGCTAGGCCTGTAGTGAAAAGAGAAGGGATAATGGCATTAAGTGAAAAGAAGTTAGATTCAGACTAGACATAAGGAAGAAATTGCCTACAATGAGGGGGGTAACACAGGCACAGGTCACCCACGGGAGCTGTGGCTGCCCCATCCCTGGAAGGGTCCAAGGCCAGGCTGGACAGGGCTCTGAGCAAGATGGGATAGTAGAAGGTATCCCTTTAATGGTCACTTCCAACCCCAATTATTTGGTGATTCTATGATAATATAGTCCATTACCTCAAAAATTGAGCTCTTACAGTAATGTGGGTTTTCTTTTGTAAATAATGATTTTGATCAGTTTCCCAAAATCCACAGTTTTAAGAGACTCTACTAGTTCTTTTCCCAGGAATCTATTCCTAAACACGTCAAAGCTGAATTTATCACCATTGTAACCCAGTGTGACTGGGAGAATTACACTGGAGGGTGATCAGGGTTCTGTGCATTTAACAGCATTTCAGGAAACTACACTTTGGAGAGGCAGCCCTGGGGTTTTTTCATGACAGTCTTTTCTTTTTTTTTTTTTTTTTTAATTCTCTTTCTTTACATTGTGGAAATTATGAGGAAATTGCTTCTGTGCTATTATGCAAAACCTTATTTGTCAATCTCTTTAAAAAATCAGGAAATATTTGAGAAAGCTAGGGAGGAAGTTCATACCAGCTTTAGCTAATCTGCAGAAAATCCGGCCTACATGACTCCTGTGTCACTGCTGCTCCTTTCATCTATTCTTTATAAGGAATCTATTGAACTTTAATTAATATGAAAAATTCAGGTTTTCATCTGATTTAAATGTGACTGACTTCATGCTGCTACTAAAAGTGGAACAAAGTCCAAGTGTGGTGAAAACAATGCTGAATATCTGGATTCAGGAGAGAATCTCAGAGCCCACAGAAAGTGTAATCTTACAGATCTGTAATGCTGTGTAACAGATAAGTAGAGGAATGCTAGAAAGTCATTTATATAGATCTCTGTGATAAGGATAAGAGAGTGACACATGAAATATCTATATTATCCTTAGCCTGGAAAGTTTTCTGAAAGCTAATCTCACTCTTTCTAGTCAGGTTGCAGCTTGTTGGAGGCCAGGATATGAATTAATGCTGTCTGAGTTCAAAATAGAGAAGAGACATTCCCTGGAATACAATTAAATACCTCTATCCTCTTTTGAGGATGAGCAGCATGGGGACTTTTTAGGGTCTGAGATGTAGGAAGAATAAAACGCTGGTGCCTGCATTTCAAAGTGCTGCAGAATCTATATTTTGATTTAACCTGTTTGCAAAGCAAACCCCAAAATCTGGAATTAGATACATAAGCCATGTAAAAATCAGAGTGATCCACAGAAAAATACTGAACAATAGAATGATCTCTTTAGAAATTAGACATTTTAATCAGGCCTCAGTCATGTGTCTGTGTCTCCACAGAGATCCTGCTTGAAAATCTGAACTGATAAATGCTGTCCTTTTTTTTTCCCCTCCAGATGGATAAGCACCTCATATTTTATTCCCTCTCCAATCTGTATAGATTTGAATTGTCATTTAAAAGTGATAGCTTTCAAAAGTGTTCAACAACATAAAAATACACTCAAAACTCTCATGAGGATGACATCTCCAAGTGAGATTTAATCTCAGACTGTAGAACTCAGGAGGCACAGCTCCCCCAGCTTTCACACCCCATGTGGGGCAGGACTGTCACCTCACAGGAAGTCCTGGCTGCTATGGAGGCACAGCTGGAATGATGTAAATTTGGATCCAGCTACCCAGGAGAGCCACCCACCTCCAGATTGTAATGAAGAGAGAAACACCTGCGTCAAAAGGCAGAATTATTTGCTTGGATACCCGTTGGTTTCTTCCTGTATTAAGTTCCACATATCTGTTTCTACAAGGCGAGCTGCTGTTGTGGTTGGCTGAAGCCAGGGAGAAATGTATGGAAAAATAAGTGTAAAAGCAATAAATAAAGACTGGTGCTTAAAGTGAGTAACTAAAATCTGTCTCTAAGCATTCCTTGAACTCCATAGGTGTGTATAATTTTGGTGGAAAGAGAGTAGTGCCAAGATCAAATGGACTGAATCCTCAAAGTGCATTTCTGTCTATTGACTGTATGAACCTCTGGAGTGATTTACATGGTTTAGTGGTGGACCTGGCAGTGCTGGGTCAATGCTTGGACTTCATGACCTTAAAAGTTGTATACAATCTAAAAATTCAATTATTCTAATTGGTCTTGTCATATTAGCAGTGACTCCTGCAGCACTGTGATAGTTTCTTCTTGAGCTGCAGGACCTGTTTCCTTGAAATAGAGCAGGGGGAAAAAAAAGGTTTATTTTCTTGATCTTCTTGCTAAATTCTTCAATCATAATAGGAGTCATTAAAGCAGCATTTTTAGCCTATTTACAATACAAAGAGCTAATTCTTGATATAAATTTTTGTGTCCACCATTAATATTTTCTAGACAAACAATATCACTTCAGCAGGGTTTGAGCGTATTTTAAACAAAGTACCTTTTAGTATCTGCAAAATGCTTTCCTAGACCTTTACTGATTGAAACAAGGCTGAAACCTTCTCTCAGAGCCCTGAGATTTCAGCAGGGAGGGAAAGGTTAATAATGCTCACCTAAAGTAAGGCTCAGCTTTAGTCCAGTATCATGCTAAAGCCAAGAGATTTTGGGACTCAGCAATTCATCCTCTGATTGCCCACTTGGAGCAAAATGTTATGAGGCATTGGCATTTCTTTTTGTAGCAAAATCAGCACTAAAGCTCCGTCATATTTGAACCTGAGCTTGACCAAGGATTCTAAAAAAATAACCACATGCTGAATTAAAACTATAGGAATATATATGTTATAATTCCAGCACCTTACAGGATGGCAAGTAGAATAATGAAAACCTTGGTGGCACTGAGCAATTTCAGGAAGTTTTCTGCACCCAAAGGTCTTAAGTCTAAAAATTTGATAGGAAAATGTCAGTGTCTGAGGGTTTAACATACTTGATTAATCTCTGCCATTTTTTTCAAATATTATTTTACATGTTTTAAATATTGTCCAGTCCATATTTTGAAATAATTCTCATTATTTTGCAACATTTGTGCCTTAAATGCTGCCAATAGAGCAAGAGCCATCCTAAAAGTTCCTTCTCTCCAAAACCTGAATAAAAAGCACATGTTTACATAGTGGCTGACATGGTGGAAACAGATTTAGAAATTTTGGAAGTTTTCTGTGGTTTTTTTTTCTCCCACAACAAAAAGGGAAATTTCAAGGTGGAGCTACTGACAAATTAATTTGCAATATGTATCAAATACATTCCCAAAATTGAGCAAAGCTAATATTTTGTTACTCTCAGATTAAAAAAATCTTTAAAACTATTATTGGAATTAAATAAGACATTCAGTCACAAGATATTTGTTTCAAGTGTCCCACAAAAACTGTCAGCATAAAGAAAATCCAAGCAAACATACAAATAAACATTGAAGTCTTAACTAAGGTGTCCCCTCTAAGCCTTTTCATTGTGGATGGGAAATGTCTATTCCAGTCTAAACAATTTTAAAAGCTGTTGTGCAGATACTTCTCTCTTATAGTGTCATGGAGCACAATTTTTCCTTTTACAACAGTTCAATCACAGTATTATAAAAATTTTACAACCAATGAAATTACATTGTGTTTGACTAGGCTAAAGAAAATCACTGTTCTACTTGAAACTGAAACCAAGCAGGCAAAATCAGATAAAGATTTTCTCACACAGGTGTTGCTTTTAGGTGATTTTTGTTGAATGAGGATTTTATCCATTCTGCTTTTATAAGAGGAGACGCAGGAGACTTCTTTCCAGATTTTCCTGCTGGAGCAAAAGGAACAGGCATTTTGAAGTTATTTTAGTGTAAAAAGGAAGGCACGATGTGCAACTGAAACGGGCAGAAATTCTGGGAGAGGTGAAATGGTTGTGGGTGTTATGACAGAAGTTGACAGTGGCAGAGATGATTCTTTGCAGCCTTCTAAATGATGATTCAGGATGCTCTGTGGAAAAGCTCTCCTGGATAAATGGCCTGTGGATCGTCTGTATCAGGTTTGGGTACACAACAACTCAAAGGATAACTCCAAAGCCATCCTGTGGATAATGTAAGGAGGCAGTTCTCCAGTTCTTCAGTGCACCTCTATGGTTCTCCTGATAAACAATGCAAAGTGAGATAAATGGTCCTGTTAGACCACTTCTAAAGACACAAAACTGCCCTTCTCTCTGTTTAGAAATTGAAGGAGTTACTCTAAGGTCTCCTTAAAGTATCACAGGTTATGTGTGACAGACCCTACAGTGCAGGGGGGGTGGTGGTTAACTGGGAGCAGCAGGATCCCTTCACATTGTCTAAGAGCCATAGGCCTGGGAAATAAGTGCTAACTGAGGGTTTTGAAAGTATTTGAGACAAAACTTCATTGCATTTGCATTGCACTGCAGCTAGGTATCATCTTATTTCCATGCTGTGTGCTGCTGGTCACACAGCTCTCAATACAGTGCCTCCAGTTTTATCAAGGAGGTGAAAAACTGTGTCTGATTTTCTGGTGTCAGATTATTGTCCACCTCAGTGTTATACTGAAGGGCTCTTGCCAAAGGTGGTGCCCCTCACTAAACAAAGAGGGATCTCAGCATAAATTGGTTTGGAAGGTACAATATTGCCTGCCAGGCCAGCGGGAGAGCAAGGATTATAACCAGCAGCTCTGTTCCCCCACTTATGAGAGTATTTTTTTCCCTGAGTGTGTAACAGAATGAGATATCTGCAAGTACAGCACAAGGCTGGCTGTTGTCTTGCCAGGTCCTTTAGGATTGTTTCTTTTATTTGAAAACTATGCCTGCATACATTGCAAATGATGGATGCCCATGAATGCTATGTTTTGTAAATTTATTTAATTCACCTCTTGTTACTGAAAGCATAGAAGTGCTTCAGCAAAAACAAAACATCTGTGGTCCTTGACAGAGTGACTTAAAAAGAAAGATTAAAGCTTTAAAGGATGAAACATGTAAGACAATTAATTGAAACAGGTGGTTGCAGCTAAATGGTACTGTTCAAACTTTAGCATTTCATGGATCAGTAGGAAATTTTACCTGACTACAGTTTTAGACATGCTTCAGAAGGCACAACCAGGGGCTTTAGTGGTAAGGCTTTGCTGAAATTTAGAAACCTGTTCATACTCTGCTGGTATTTGAGCTGGCAATAAAGGAAAGAGTCAGACCGCACTGTTTAGAAACAGAAATTACACAAAACCTCCTTGCACTATATAATTGTGTTCAGTGCAATATACTTTAGCTAATTTATCTCTGTAGTTCTGAATTTAGACTTTCTTCATCCATCTTGCTGCCTAAACAATGAGGTATTTCCTTGCATGCACTAAAGGCACAGAGCAAGACCTGATTTTTGTTGTTTATAGCAACAGGTTTGAAAACGGAGTTTAATAGATTTATGAAGGGCATCATTTTACAGGGCCACCTAAATCCATAAGGGACTGTTTTTAATGATGAACTTTTCTGTTCTCTTTCTATTACTACAAGGACAGTGAACAGGATACAGCTCCTGCTCATTTGGCTTCCAGCATCACTCAGTGTCTCTGCACTTGAGCAATCAGAAGGGAAACATTAAGCAAGTTGCAAGTTATAAAGTCATCAATTATGATATATAAAGTAGACTTAAAAAATAGCACAAGACAAGCTATTTAAAAATGTTTAATGTTGTTGGTTACTGTGAGGTGTATCTTCCTTTTGTGTGTCAACCTTGATTTACTAAGAGCAAATATTTATGATTACAGATCTCTCCAGGGCTGGAAAACTAGGAACAAGCAATCAAAACTGAATGGTCATTTTTGTAGTCTTTCCTGGAGCTCCAGGTGTTCATAGAATTGTAGAAGGGCTTGGGTTGGAAGGGACCTTAAAAATCCCCTAGTTCCAAACCCCTGCATGGGCAAGGATGCTTTACACTAGACCAGGTTGTTCAGAATCCCAGCCAACCTGGCCTTGAACACTTCCAGGGTTGGAGCATCCACAAATTCTCTGGGAGACCTGTGCCAGGGCCTCACAACCCTTTGAGTAAAAAGTTTTCTCTTAGTGACCAATCTAAGCATCTTTTATTTGAAAACCATTGCCCCTTTTCCTATCACCATCTGTCTCTGCAAAATTACAACTACTAAAGAGACACATCCAGTCCTGCAACTGTGTGTGACAAACTACTAATGGTAAGAAGAAGAAGAAAAAGAAAATATTCAACATTAAAATCCATGTTCTAAGCCAAGTTCCCCACCCTGGATGCCTTTGAACATAGATGAGCTTTGCAGCTTCCTCAGTTATCCCCAGGCTGGGGTGAGGGCCAGAGCTCAGGCACCAAGGGAGGTTCTCAGGCTGCAGAAGCTCAACCAGATCCCTCATTTCTGGTGGGGAGGAGCAATGCTTGGGAGTAGGCTTTAAAAGGTCAAGCCAACAGCAAAGGTTAAGTCCAGTGTCTTTCTGACAATCTGAGAAGCAAAAGCCTATGTGAGCAGATAGGCCTTCGGCATTCCTTGCAAAGCTGGCTCCTTAGCCCACATAAATCTGCCGAGCTGGGCTGATGTCAGCGGGGTTATTTGTCAGCTGAGTGCTGGTCCCCTATGAGCAGCAAACTGCTTTGCTGAGCAGGAAGAAGAAAGGAGTTCACTGCCTGAATTGTGCTAAAAATACACCAGATTTAACCCCTTCCCACCAAAACCCAGAGGCAGTTGGATCAGGCTGAGCAAATCTCCAGCAAGTACAGTGCACACAGGGAGGCACTGAAAGGAGATTAGGATCCAAGCCACAGCGAGGCTCACACAGCTGTGCAAAACTTGAACGGGACCAGAAAGGAACTGGAAGCAGCTGTGAGGAGAGGCTGAAAAGGCTCCCTGGAAGATGTATGGATGTGTCAGCAGCCAGGATCAGGTAACAGATGTGGTTTGCAAGGCGCTCTGCTGCAATGCTGATCAAGCCCACACACTTAGAGCAGCTGAGTGGGACGGGTCTTTGGAGTGAACCCGAAAAAGAGCCGCTGCCGAGAGGAGACTGCTGTGTCAGACAGGTGCTGAACAAGGAGACTTTGTGTGCTTTGCCAACAGGCACAAGGAGAGGCTTTATCCTGGAATCACAGCACTCATTTGCAGGAGGGCGAAGTTCAAATTCAGCCGTGGCACTTTCTGAATTTTAAATACGCCGACGCGGGTCTTGTGCTGTTTCAGCACCAATAATGATATAAGAATTATTTATAAGGTAACAGGATGGACAACACAAAATCCAGCTGAAAACATAAACTAGGCCAAGGGTTTTGTCTTTCTTATTGGTCATACTGATAAATAAGCCTTTATAAATAACTGAACCAGCAGCTGTCTTCCCAGTTATTATTTGGCACCTATACAGCTGATGGCCTTGCGTAAGATCTTTTTTTCAAAGAGAATGCAAAATTCAATGGAAAATTATATTTTGGGTGCACTTAAGGTGTTCTTTCATAGTGTATAAGGTTGCTTTAATCCATTAGAGGAGCTGGCTAACTTTAAAAGTACTATTAAAGGAGGACTGACATATATTAAAATGGGTCAATTCCAAAATTTGCTGATCCAAACAAAACCTATTGTTACTAGATCTACAAAAGGCAAATTAAACAGAAAATAAATGCAAATTAATCTAAGGAAAGAAAACTATACCTAATTTGGCTCTGTATTTTTTTAAGCTAATTCAGAGATGTGCTCCAAGCTTGTAAAGAAATACTCAAAATGCCATTTTAGAAAATGCTAACTGTGTAATTGAATAATATGGAACTCAACATGCTTGTGCTCATGGAGAAACCTAGAAAAATCATGTGACCCAGTGTGCTCAACAGAACAGAAATACATTATTTTCTAAGAAAACTCTCAAGGACTGACAGCAAACTTTTTGTGGTGCCGAATACACAATGTACATTACTGGCCCCATGAGATATAAAAGTGTAAGTTATCCCCAGAATACATCCAGTAGCTCCAGCTGCTCTTATTCTGCCCTGACTACTACCCTTCAAGGATTTCACAGTGACAGCAACACAAAAAGTATTTTTAGAATTTCTCTTTTTTTATTTTATTAAAATACTCAGAAATATATTTGATTCTTCTAAGAGGTTTTCACTTCACCCAGAAACAAATGAAATCTACACAATTAGATAGTGTAATATTTTTTATTGGATACAGCAAGATCATGCAGTGGTTCTAGAGTCCCACAAAACAAAACAAAAAAGATATCTCTATTGCTTGCAAGGGAAGTTGGGTCAAGTTCTTATCAATTGCCATTTCTTGGCAGTGCAATGTGACATAGATAAAGGTGGCCCAGTCCTGCAAAGTGCTTGTGAGACTAAATGTCAAGTGATTATATTTTTGGTAGGTGGTTTTCAAATATGAATTGTCTGCTTTTGCCTTGTTAGTTGTGTTCAAGATTAAAGTAGAGAAAAACAAAACCAAACCAAACCAAAGCAACAAGTGAGACGGGTAGTGGAGATATAGGACATAAAAGTATATAAGCTTGAGGTCTTTCAAACAAAGACTCTAACACCACAAATCCACAAATCTATAGATAGTGACTTAATGAGAATAAGATATCCATGAATCTATAAAAGGTTTTCCTTTTTTTTTTCTTTTTTTTTCCTCCTGAGGCCTCAGCAGTTTGGGAAATACTCAACACAGGACACTTAGAAGTCAGAATTCAAAAATGTTTTTAAATGTTTTTACATCAGCTGAGAGGACAGCTGGGAGTTAGGGACTGACATATTGAAAATAAATTACAACCTGTCTCCCCTGAATGGTGGGAGTATCAAAGACTGCCCAGTCTCTCCTAGGACATTTCAGATGGACTTCTGAGCTCCATGCTAACACAAATTGTCACCTCTGCTCATAATCCTAATTAATTCCAAGGGGGAATGCTTGGTTGTTGGCAAGATTGAGTCTTCCTCCTCAAATCCACCATGGATGAATTACATGCAAGAGAGTGTTCCCATCCTGCACAGATACCTCTATTTGAATTGACACTGAGCTGCTTCCTCAGGCAGGAATTCCTGGAATTAAGGTGCAATATATGCATGCACCATTGCATTCATCCGCACAAATATGTGGTTACACCTTGCTTGACACCAACTTACATTTCCAAGCTTTATGACTGCAAGCCTTGTTCAGGAATGAAGTTTTTTTATGGTTATCCAGACTGCAGCATATGTTAACAAGGATGTGAGGTAATAATTATAAAACTTATTCTATCTTTATGTCTTTAGTTTCAAAGCGATGCAGAAATATGTGATTCAAAGTGCTGTGTTTAAAGGATGCCTGTTAGTATTACTTGTACCTATTCCTTGTGCTTTCTTAATGCTGGAATTGTCACATTGCTGTAGTAATCAGGTTTGTTAGTGGAGGATTCACCCTAATTAGGGTGAAATTCTTGTGTAATATTGGCTTTCTCAAAATTATCATCACTCTTAGCAAGTTCCTTGGTTACCCCCACTGCTGGTGGAGAGAGGCACCTCCAGGAGATAATTCATCCTGGTGTCTTGGGTGGTGTTATGTTTCAAAGATAAATTCTCTGTGTTCTCTGAGCAGAATTAGAAGGTGTTAGAGGTGAGAGAGTGTCTTTTCTTCCTCCAAGCAGGAGTTTCTGCACTACCTGACCTGTGATTTGCTTGGCATTATAAAGGCCAAAATAATCAAGTCCATGCATCAAAGACCTTTTGAGTCAAAAGCTCTGTGCTTATGAGTCATTAGAGCCCTAGGATCAATGGCAAGCGTGGTTTCACAGAGAATAGGCATCACAACAACCAGATTTAGGACCCTATGCCTAAAATTAGGCATCCTGTTTTGAAAATGTTGGTTTTAGCCTCTAGTTTCCAGTTTAATCACCTATTTAATACTTCACATGCCTATGTCAAAGAAGTGCTGTGAGATTTAATTAATTTTTGTGAGGATCTTTGAGATCTTCAGATAAGAGGTACTATACTATGTAAGTGCCAAGTATTACTACCTTACTGAAGAGACTTATCACAGAAAAGGTTAAGGTCAATTAACATTTTCTTGCCATTTATGCATATATTTTCAGATCACAAACCGAAACTGGTGTCAATTTAGTTAATTTCTCTTGAATTCATTTTCAAATGAGTTATTTATAATTGATATAAGCTGAAACTTAGACATCATCAAAATGGCAATAAATTGTACCCTCCTTATAAGCTTCTAACACCCTATGGTTTTAGCCTGCTTTGCTTTAACTGAAATGTGAGAGTTTCAATTAGACATTATAATTAAAAAGTTTCAGGATCAAATTATGCATCTTTTAAAAAATGGCTCAGGCAAGCACTAAAAAACCCAACACAAAACCTTTCTATGAGTCCTTGGAAAAGTAGGCAATGCTTCCATGGGGTTTTGAGTATCAAATCTACAGTTTAATTGAAGCATCAAAAAGCTTTGTTTTGGTTTTTTTTTTCCCCCACAAAAACTGTTGTTTTACTAGATATCTGAAAAAGGGACATTTACCTGATGGAGTTTAAAGAAATCTCTTCTGAAAATCATATTTCAATATTTTCTTAAGCACACAAATATTCTCACGTGCATTACTGCAATCTTAAAGGAATTACACTAAAATTTTTCAGAGAATGTCAAGACTCTCAAATCCTTAAAAAAAATTTGTCAGGATTTGCGTAATTTTTAGAGAAAAATGCTGTGAGGATCAAGTTGAGAGACATGTAGATCAAACTAACTACACTGTAAATCACTTCCATTGCACATGGAATATTACAATTAAAACTATTCCATCTTGCCATCATGTAGCTAAGATATTGCTTTACATTCTGGCCATTAAGGCTTCTTGAGTTAAAAAAAATAGAAAAAAAAATAAAGCTTAGTCAAGAACATTTTCACAAATAAACAATAAACACAGTTAATCACTGTGCTGCTTCTAGAAGGGTCATGTTATTGGAGTATTCAATAAGCCAGGTGTTTTTCAAAAATACTTTTGAATCCTGAAGGTATTGAGCATAAATGTTTAAACAGATATATATTTGCTGTTTTCTAATTTAGTACTACACTATTCATTCACTCAATTTGCAAAAATATTTTGGGAAACTCTCATATGAACTGGGTGGCTAGTCACACCTGGATTTTCTTTAAATCATTCCCTTTCTTCTTAAATTGTATTATAATCTCAGAGGGTGCAAATATTAGTTTTGTTACTGATTTTGTGAGAGCAGGTGCTAATATTTTGTTGCTATTAGAAAGATGATTGAAGTTGTGATTTACTTATGCAACTCAGAATCACAGAATCACAAAATAAGCTGGGTTGGAAGGGATCCACAAAGATCACCAAGTCCTGCAGAGGACACCCCAAGAGTCACACCCGGTGCCTGAGAGGATTGTCCAAACACTTCTGGAACTCTGCCAGGTTTGGTGCTGTGACCACTGCCCTGGGGAGCCTCTTCCAGTGCCCAGCCACCCTATGGGTGAAAAAAACCTTTTTCTAATATCCAACCTAAACCTCCTCTGACACAACTTCAGGCCATTCCCTGGGTCCTTTCCCTGGTCACCACAGGGCAGGGATCAGTGACTGTCCCTCCTCTTCCTCACACAAGGAAGTTGTAACTGGCTCTCCCCTCAGTCTCCTCTTTTCCAGGCTGAACAAACCAAGTGCCCTTGGCCTCTTCTCCTTTGGCTTGTCCTCAAGGCTCTTCACTGTCTTTGGTGCCCTCCTTTGGATGCTCTCTAATAGTTTAATAGCTTTCTTTTATTGTGGTGACCAGAACTGCACACGGGACTCGAGGTGAGGCCTCCCCAGCACAGAGTAGGGTGGGAGAGAAGAGCTAAACCTTAAGCAGGTGGGGTTTGCTCATAGAATAGGGGAACTAGAAAAAAAAAATCTTTAAATATCTTTAAAAAACTGAGGAGGAATGTCAAGAACTAAGAGATAAATCATACAGAGAAGGAAAAGTTATTTAGTCCTGTAAAATGCTGAGATTCCCATATCTTCATTAGCTTCACTGGAGAAAAGTTGTGAACCTTGAAGTAAAAAAACCCTGAATTTTATATTAGTACTTAATCAGCTCCAGAATAATTGATGTAATAAATAATGTTGAAATCACTTGTATAATAATTCCTTAATGTTGTTCTTTTGCTGACAGACAGCCATGCAGATGGAGGCAGGCAAAAACTTCAGCTCATGCACACTGACCCCCTGTACATCAGGAAACATTTTATTGTGCCTAAATTGAACCCAACTGGAATTTATCTGACCACCACAAAGACATCTGTGCTTGACATGAAGACACCAGGGACAGAGGAACAAACACTTCCTCTGGTAATTTGTTCCACTGTTTAATCCCTTTCTCTGTTTACAGCAGGTAGTCACTTTGCACTTCGATTTGGCTTGGTTCAGCATTGCTCTGCTACAGCTCCCTCTGCTAGATGAAATAGACATTTAAAACCTCTGATTTCCTTCTCCTGGATGTGCTTATCACATCACCTCTCAACCCCCCTTCAAGCCAGGGCTGTGCATGTGGAGTTGCTCCAAGGGAAGAGGATGGAGTTAATCGAGAGAGGACAGCCATTCTCAAACGAACCTGGGAAGCTGTCCTAGGCAAAAAAAACCATATCACCTCTAGAAGAAATTACCTTCAGTGGGAAACCAAGTAATATTGTGCTGGTGAAAGCAGATTTCCCCACCTCTAGAAGAAATTACCTTCAATGGAAAACCAAGTAATATTGTACTGGTGAAAGTAGATTTCCCTGGGTTTGAGGAGTTGTGTCCTGCAGCCACAACATTTTTCTCAGGGTAAGAAAATTTGTAAATTCACCTTCTAAAAAATAATATATATATATATATATATATATATATATATATATATATATGTATGTATATATATATAAACCAAACAAGAGCAAGCAAGATTATTTGGCTACAAATGCCACATAAATATTTGGTATCAATATTTTGCTTCTTCTCAAAGATTTGCAATTGACCTTCTGGCCCAATAACTCACTGTGACTTTATATTGAGTCCCTGTTACACTGCAGAAATATAAAATTTCAGGGTTAATAGTTTACCAGGATGCAATCCCCAATTCTGTAATATCCCTCACATTAACATGTTCAGCTAAATATACAGATGAAAATATCTGGTTTTCTTTGAATGGACCCTGCTTGTCAGATTGTTCTGCAGGAAATCCTTGTCACTATCGTTATCTATCTTTCTGTCAATAATTACCTATTTTTTGGCAGCTGTATCATGTTTACTTTTCCATCACTATGGAAACACTCAATTTTCTCAGCCCTAATATAGATTCCTGCAGAATCCTACTAGAAATGCTTTCACAGAGTGAAATGATTTCTGTAAGCATTTTTTCTGATGTCCATTTAATCTTCAGTGTTTAAAGGATTTTATGTGACGCTATTCTTTTATCACAGTATTACTTGGTACTTTTCAAAAGAATAAGCCTGTGGGTATTTATAGACCCATATATTATGGACTTCGTCAGAGTTGGGGCACCAGAGTGCAAAAGAGCTGCTCGGACTCTTATTCAGGATTGTGGCATCACAAACCAACACCTTCCTTTTTCTTTAGCTCTGTGAATTTTTTTTTCTTTTCTAAAATAGGATGTAGAATTTAGATACCTCTTTTCTTCCTAATCGTAATAGAGAACCAAACTGCTCAAACTGAATCTTGCTTTGGAGACATTTCTGTTGATGTTCCAAATTCCAGAGCTCTTCACACTCAGTATGTTCTTTGAAATCTACTTCAGCTGATGTGCTTTGTTGGAGATGTTTCAGTTTAGGCTCCAAATGAACTTTCTGCTCCAAATGTATGGCCAGGGCTGACTCAGCAGCTCTCACTTTTCCAAAAGAAGGAATTCTCACTTTTCTCATTTTTCCACCTCCCCGTGCCAGCTCTCAGCCACATGCTCCAGCTGTTTTTCACACACCAGCTCTGACATTTGTCTGAGTTCTTGATGAGTCATTTCACCCATTAAAGCAGAAGAAAATGAACCCAGCAAAAGAGTGAATAAATTCAAGTTAGTTTTTTGCAAGCTAAATTAGCTCACCAAAGGGTCAGATAAACTCTGCAGATAGAAAGAAATGGCTTGAAATGAAAGGAGCTGGGAAAGGGGAGGAGAAGCTAAGGGAGGGAGGATTACTACTGTCTTTTTAAGTAACAGAAATATGTTGGGTTGACTTAGATGACCATTCTTCCTGCAGCTTTTGACAGCAACTTCCACAACTCTTTTGGACTGAAGATTTACACACTGCCTGAACCCATCTGAAGAATTATATGAAACAGGTGTTGTAAATCTCCTTGTGAGGTCATTTTAGGCACTGTAAAACTAACTTGCATAACAAAAATAATATGTTTCATCTCTTAATTATCCATACCAAACTCACAGTCTCATCAAAGATGACATTCAAATTTGTGAAAGTTGTTTATTTGTATCAGTTAGTGCTGGCTGATATTTCATTGTTTGGATTTACATCCACTTAATTCCTATATATTTTTTATACATTTTCCACTCTCTTCATGACAATCCTGAAGTTTACCAGATGATTCCTTGCATCCTCTCTGAATATAATCACATTACTATCTTTTTCAGTCTTCAGATTTTTCTGACATTCCAGGATCCGTTAAGAATATGTTGTAAACTGAAAAGCAATGCAATTAATATTTCATAGAATAAATGTTATGTGTGAGTTGTCTGTTGATAGAAAAAGTAATATGTATTAGGTGTTGTGTTATGTACTCTTCAGATATTAATGAATTAAGAAAAGTTTCATCTTCCTCAAACTGAATCTCCTACTCCATCATAATATATCTCATTTCCCTAAATGAGTGCCTATTCTTCTGAATGAATTCCAGCCAGGTTTTAAGACCTTGAAAACTTTATCCCTGGGGAAAACACAAAACCTTCAAAACATTCTCACAACTGAGAGGGAATGGCATTTCTCTTGAGTTTCCGTGGGATGAAAAGAGTAGTGCTGAAATCAGAATATCTCTGGTTATTACTGTATATCTTAGGGAAATGGTTGTACTTTTAAGGAAGAATTATGCTGTCTTAGTTACACAAAGGACTAAGAAAACTCTTACAACAAAGGAAAAACTGAGACTAAACATTAGACCATGAGTATTCCTGTATTGCACAATATTTCCAAATTAAGTCATATAACGGCACGATGAACTTTTCAGGTCATCGATTTCCTGTACATTCTTGTTAGGATACTGTAATAGGTGGTCAGAAAGACTCAAAACAAACAAACAAACAAACAAAAAAACCAAAAAAAAAAAAAAAAAAAAAAGAAAGCAACAGAAATAACTGAAAAGTGTTGTAATAATTGCAGCTAACAGTGGCCCAATGAGCTACAGACCACTTTAATCTCCCTATTCCTTTCAGAGATTCATTACTTTGGACTATTAGTAAAAAATGGGTGCAAACAAGACTGCATTTTTTTTTTAAGATCATACAGCATAATTCTGAATGACCAGCAGCAGGAAAGCTGGTTATAATAATTTGCAAGCCATAATTCTCTGCAAAAGAACAGCTATATTTAAATTCAGTGACTTAACCAAGAATATCAGTTTCAAAGGCAAGAAAGTAGAAAGAGTATCCTTATAGTCCTTGGAGGACTTCAAGCATCACTTCTAAGCTCGCTCTCCCTTTCTACCTTCTATCATAGTATAGGAATTCCACAATGATTTATAAAAGGAAGATTTTCAAAGGCACAAATGGGAGTGAGGTGTCCGATTTCCATCGACTCAGGCACCCAACTCCCATTTGTATTTTAAGAAAATCCTCCCTTAGAGACATGAAATATAAAGTAGTAAAGTAACTTGTGTTCTAAGGCCAGGAACATTTGCCTTAATTTTTTACATAGAGTTCCATTTTGGTTTCTTTTGATTTGATATCAAAGTCAATAGAATTCTGCATTTTAAAAGAGAAAGACTGGATGATCTAATATCTTTGACATTGCTGGTTTCTGTGGTTTTCTCATGCACACAGTGGGATGTTAAATATGAAACTAAGTAATTTAAAGACAATTCCCCCCTTTCAGTCTGTTCTATTATTTTTTCTTTCTAAAACAAATGTATAGTTTAAAAGGAATATAAAGCAAACCAGCTGACACACTTTGGAGTCAATGGAAGGAAACAATGGGCAGTAGGAGAATAGATAACTTGACCAAAAATTAAGTGAAAACAACACTCTTATCTAATGTATTTTTTAATGTATTTTATAATGTATTTTACATTTTATAATTTATTTTATAATGTAATGTATTTTTTGTTGTTGTTCTTGCTGGATTTTTATTTTTGCAAGAAGGAAAATGTGCTAAAATTATATTTGGTTTGAATTAAATACCTAATTTTTAATTTAAAAATTCTAATTTACATTATCCATTTTTTTACCAAAACACATGCACTTCAGAATTTCTTAAAAAATGGAAAATGAAAAGTTACAATAAAGTATTTTTACCAGTTCCCCTCCTCTTTTTAAGGAATTCTGCTAAATAAAGTCAACTGTAATATGTCTAGGTGCAGAGATGGATTTCAGCAGTTCTCCCACAAAGTCAAAGGAGGTGCAAAAATTATACTTTTTGTCTGAGATGTGTATTTGTTAACAATTAGCACATCAAAGTTCCACTAAAAATAGTATTTTCAGACTAGGTCTCATATTCAACTTTTTTTTTTTTAATATTTTTTCTCCTGCAAAACTACTGAACAAGATGACAAAACAAAAATTATGCAAAGTATTGGTGCCCTTCTTATTTCTCTATGACAGAGTGATTTTACACCTACATTTCTCTCTCCCAGTCACCCTGCATCCATTCACAGGATCAGGTGGAAGGGACTTCTGGAGGATGTCTAGTTTCGCCCTGGGGTTCAAGCAGGGTCACCAAGGCTGTTGCTTGGGACAACACCCAGATTCCATTGAAATATCCTCAAGGATGGGGATTTCACCACTTCTCTGGTCACCCCTCTTGCCTCATCAGATTCATGAATGGCCCCACTTTGAAAGGAACCAGAGGCCTCTTGCTAGGTGACACCAGGACACAATTCAGGTGATAAATCTTTCTAAAGGTCATGCCATGTAGGAAATATGGACAAAATCACACCTTGCGTTCTCCTCTCCCTGCACAGTCCTTCCATAATACTCCAACAAGTTTATACCTCCCTCATGGCTCCTATGCATGTTCAAAGCTCATACCATAACACTCTCTGGTGCACTGTCACGTTTGCTTCCTTATTTCAGGAGTTCAGAACTGAAAAAACCCAAACATCTCAAACCTTTCACAAATGAATAAATAATAAATCTTAAGGGCACAGATATACCACTTTTCCCAGAATGATAGCCAGACAAAGAAGGTTGTGGAAGTGGACAGCGTTGGCATGTGGTCCATGTGGCTGTGGGATGCTGGAGTGAGGGCCAGAAGGTGGTTTCAGGATAAGGTTACTTAACCATGTCCATACAGAAAGCAGAAGGTTTATGATCTAACTGAACTCACTCGCAGGTGTAATTCTCCACCCTAAAAATGCCTGGTCTTTGCTTGACCAAACTTGATGTATAATCCTTCATGCTGTTTTCTTTTCCTTCTGTCAAAGAATGCAGGAAGGACACTTTTGACAATAGAGCAACATGAGTCATCCCTACAATGAAGGAAATTCAAGTGGAGGAAGTGGGTGCAAGAAGTTTTACTGGTTGAATCAATTGTATCTTCAGTTCAAACAACTGTGATTAATTTGTGTGGGTCTAAAAAAGGAAGGGAACCCACTCAGGGAGTGAGGAAGTGTCAAGATAATGCACAAATCTGCCTTCAGAGTACTCTTGATGTTTAGAAATGCTGCATAGACATGCAGTTATCTCTTCTCCTTGGTTTCTCTAAGGGATGCAGAGTCTACATTTCATCAATATTAGGACATTTCCATAAAAGAAGACGCTAAACAAAATGCAGCTGCTGTGTTTGACAAAGGTGTGTTTTAGCTTTGAAATATTAAAGAAACAATTCTATTTGCCATCCAGAAGCCCACTGAGTTTTAAAGGAGGTTGAGCACCAAATAGTATGTCTTACTGCCTCTTTTGTATGAAATAAAAGTGCCATGGGTTAGAAACTTACTTTAATTCAGGGAGAGGGAGGCATCAACAAGAACAAGATCAAGACAAGAAATCCCAGTGCAAAGGTCGAAAGTCCTGAACATGAGGGAATAAACCATTACATTCAGAAGTACATTTTAAAAGGAGAAAAGATGCTAACAATCTGCCCCAAAACAATTTGAAATCAATAAGTGTGTCAGACAAAGGACGGAATAGAAGTCATGCTGTTTTATATATTACATTAAAACAGCAACAAAATCTTAAATTTTTATCCTTTTATAAAACAATACAGAAATTGATTTTTTTTTTTTTTGTAAGGAAAAAAAAAAAAGAAAAAAAAAAAAAAAAAAAAAAAAAAGAAAGAGAAATACCCCACCAGCTGTTTCCTGGCCAAGGAAACCACAGGGGCTCTTGCTCTGTACTACAGGAAATGGCCAACTTCCCAGGGTAGTTTAAGTCCCCTGCAGCCTGCAGTGTCAGCAGAGTTGGTAATTTACAAATCAGTGGGGTTTTGTTAGATGTTTGTTTGTCTTTAAATGAACCCACCCGCCTTGTGGCTGCATTGTTTGAGCTATAAATAGAGGAGAAGTGCATCAAATTCTTTCAGAGTGAAACAAAAAAATATGGGTAGTGGGAAGGGCGAGAAAGAAGGTGCAGGTCAGCTCTTTGACACTGAAAGATGAAGATTGGGAAATACTCTGTTTATTTTTTTATGCTATAGAATGTGGAGTAAGCAAACCTCCAAAAAAGCATTCCTTACCCACCCCCTGTAAGGCCATGTTCAGATGATGGGAACTCTACGAACCTGATCTTCCTTTGCTGCCCTTCTTCCTTTCATATTAATGAGTTTGGACCCCTAAGGGTAATTTTGTTGAGTTTGTTAAAAATATAGGTATTTGAATTCTTACAGAGTGAGCATGTTACCATCTATATGCCCAATAGTTTTAAATGCTACAAAAAAAAATTTATTTTTTACCAAGACAATGAGTCTTGCTGGCCAATCCTGCTCTTTCTGCTTGTTTATTTAAACCAGAGTGCTCCTTTCTGTTCATTTCACATTGCTTGTCTTTCAATTTCACCGTGCCTTCTAGTTGAGTTTATAAAGTTGCCACTAAGGATCCCTGCTCTAAGTCTTTCCATGGGAAGACAACAGGAATTTTTCACAGAATTCACACTCTTTTCCCACTGCAACATATCCTGACAGATGTGTTAGTTACCACAGCAACAATTAAGACTAGTTTTTTCCTTTTCTTTTAATAAATAAGAACAAACAGCAGCTCCTGAAACATTTTCTGATAAACTTGTGTCTCAGATTTAAATTATGCAATGTAAAGATCTTCTTGATGATATGCTTTTGCTAATATTTAAAAGGGTAGAAGATAAGGTGTTGGGTGATTTGGATGATCTGTAATTTTTTGTTTTCCCTCTTATTGGGGCTTACATGACATTGGCCTGTTTTTGCTGATGTAAAGTAGGAGACCTAGAAAGGGAGTGGGCTAGTCCTATATCCATAAAAATAAATAAATAAATAAAAATTAGCCTTTCAGTGAAATTACTCAGAGAATTTAAATGAGAGCCAGATACTCAAGAGCTGTTCTCTGGGTTGGAAACAATATAGGGAACATTGAATGCATCCCAAACTTCATCTCTCTTCACAACCATCTTTAGAAGTCTTCATGCTGTAAAGTTCTTGAACCACACATCAGTGACAGCAAATGCAAATTCGGATCATTACATTGGTGTCTGTGAAGTTACTATACCACTGCAAGTAGGAGAATTGAAAGGTAGTTGTAGTAAAAGTTATTGTTCTGGAAAGAAAAAAAGGTGATCAATTAAGAGGGAATAATTGAAAAAGGAAAGACTATGAGCTGAATCAAGAAACCAGGCATGGATGAAAAACTTCTACAGGAGTGCAAATACTGAGCAACTCCACTCAGGTCACAGATCATGAATTCAGCTGCTCAAAAAATGTGTCAGAGTGGTTCTTAGGGACATGGTTTAGTGCTGGATCTAGCAGTGTTTGGCTAATGTTTGGACTTGACAATCTTCGAGGTCTTTTCCAACCTAAATGGTTCTGACTCAGAGTGGTTGTAAGGCAAGCAGGGAAAGCTCCAGTCCTACCATGTCCCAGTTACTCCAGCAGTGCTTGTAGACACATGTACAGCCTGGTTCCTCCTGCCTGTTCCTCTGGTTGCTTTATGCTGTGTACAGGCATTCAAGGTGTCCCATTTGACAGGGTTTACCTCATTAATTTCAGCCAAAATCAAAGTTTATGGCCATCCCTCCCATCCCCAGTTTAAGGCTCTCCCCCAGCAGTTTGGCAAAACATTGTGAGAAATGTGAAAATAGGTCTTGTCTTTTGCCAGCACTATTCATTCATCAAAGAAGTAGTCCAGGCACTGCACCTAAATAAAAACTTGTTTCAATTCATCATTCTGCTTCTTTCCTTAGAAAGAAAGAGTGACTTGGTAAAACTCTTTCTTGCCTTGCATCAACAACCACCAAGTAATTGTATATAGATAATCTTGTGAGCTCCTGTATAAATGGAAATATCAATCTGTATTGGGATTGTGATGGAGAAGTGTAGTCATTAATTAGATGCCACAATTCTTTAGTGCAAGGAAGAACAAGCCATTACTGAATTTGAAGTGATCCTCATATTTCCTACAATAACACCGTGTGGCTGGAAAACTCAGCTTGTATCCAACTAATAGTTCCTGAAAAAAGAAACTACATATTTTTTAACCTTTCCAAAACACACTCGCTAACATACTCTAATGCTTGAGAGTATTTAAGGTCACCTGAAACAGCAGCCTTTACATTTAAAACAGATGTGCCCATATACAGCTGTGAAGGAATGTACTGCTTTGGGTTTTGTGCAACAAGCACTGGCTCTTTCCAGCTCTTTGCCATTTTGACACTTACAGCTTACACACAGGACTGCTTTGCAGTGGGATATTTAGTGTGTATTCATAAAGATGATTAAAAAAATTACTTTATGCACAGCTGTCTGCAAAGGCTGGTGCATAAAGATAAGCATCCTAACTAAACTCATTATCCTTTGCAGTCTCAGTTCCTCCATTTCCTTGCTTATTTGCACTGGATCAAGGTATTTACCAAAACTGAATGCCAATGGCACCCTGAGCTTGCCAGTTCATCACTACTGGATCAGCTGTGCTCTGCAGTGAGAGGTGGAGAAGAATTACTCCCCAGCCTTTTCTGGCCCATGTGCTGTGCTAAGCTGAGGTTAAGTAGGCACTTGGCTTCTTCTATAGTGTGTGCCTGAACTCAGGTTTTGAGTAGCCACAGCAGAGACATGCAGAGTAATACAAGTTATAGTCCAAGCCTTCACAGAATCATAAAGTATTCTGATATTGAAGGGACCCACAAGGATCATTGGGGCCAACTCACACCATGTCCCTGAAAGCATTGTCCAAACACTTCTTAGGTTCTTCAGGTTTGTGCTCTGGCCACTTCCCCGGGGAGGCTGTTCCAGTGTCTAAACACCCTATGGGAAAAGAATGTGTTTCTAATATCCAACCTAAAACTTCCCTGACAGTTTCATGCCATTGCATCGGGTCCTGTCACTGGTCACTAGAGTGAAAAGATCAGTGCCTGACCCTCTTCTTCCCCAGATGAGGAAGCCTCTTGGAATTATAATCCACCACATGTTGAAATTTCCCAATCACTGTAAAGAGCCCTGGTCTCCTGCTTCTTTAACATAACAAGAGGACATTTAAAAATCTTTCCAAAATAATGTTGACACCACAATTTTATACAGGGTTGATGAAAGACCAATCCTGCCCATTCCAGGTGTGCTTTGTGGAGGAAAGGAGCAATGTGTGGGCCTTGGGAGGCCCGAGCTTGGTAGAGCTGCATTGCCATGAAGGCAGTCTCTGAACAAACACAGATACCCCTTCCTTTTCTGGTTAAAACTGGCATCATAAATCAGAGAACAAGAACAGAGCACAGAGAAGAGTTGTAGCACAGTGCTGGTGACATTGGGAGTATGTTGGTTTTCTCTTATCTGTCTATAGTACAAAAGATTTGGTCTCTTGAAGAACAAGATGATTTAAAGTATCATTAATGAACCAGGCTCACCTCCATGTGCTGGTGAAGTTCACACCCCTAACCAGTGCAGGAGGTCAGAGTGCTTTCTCAAAACATTTTCCTGGCTATAAGAGCCAGACATTCATTGACCAATGGAGTAATTTCCTCATGCAGTGGATTTTAGAGGGACTTCTCCTCCCACCTGAACATCTGTGAGTCCATCCAGCTCCTGGGTATGTGTGTGTGTGTGTGATGATAGCAACCCAAAAACTCACACTGGTACTCAGAGGGATGGAATCTTCTCTGGAAATGCATAGAAAAGCTCAGGATAGCTCTTTGCAGACTCAAAAGAAAAGAAGAGATCCACACAAAAAACTTAGGAAGAATTATTCTTCAAGGCACTTTACACTGCAAAATATAGCAAAGTAAGTCCTGTGAGAGTTGCCTGGGGTGCCAAGTCTGCCTAAGACAAAAGGTCAGTCATGAAAACTGGAAAATTCATGACTTTCACACAACCTCTGGCATCCAATTGAGCTATATATCCAAAATCTACAGTTTGAACAGAACTTTAATATCTTGGGTAGGATATTCTGGCTCTTTCATGCCAAATCAGTTTTCTTTCTGCTAAAATTTGCAACACCAAAACCTGGTTTTGGTTGCTTTATAAATGCGAGAGGAACTAACGTTTCATTTACAGTTAACTAAATATTTTTGGACTTCTGTGTGCACAGATTTTGGGCTTAACCCATGGAAATGAAGATAAGAGGAGCAGAAAAAAAAAAGCAAAATGAAATAGATTGGGATACAGGGACAAAGAAAATGAAATGAAATATTTGTTAACTGACTCTTAAAAGCTCTTAAGAAAAGTTAGGTAAAATCTTAAGAAAGAAACAGCAAAGGCAGGACAGCAAATCAAGGAAAGAAAAGCAGCAGGAGAAACAGAGACTAGGCATCACTTTTTCTTTGTCAAGCTATTACTGTCTCTCTGTGGCAGAAGGACTGGAAGAATAAAACTAAATGTCAGATCAGTTATGCTGATTTCTGTCTATTGCAGGTATTTTTCTGATCTTCATTACCATAGTACCATAACACTTTCCCATCAAACTATTTATCCTCACGACACCTCTCTGAGGAAGGGCACTGCTATTATTCCTATAATACAGCTGGAGTGAGCTTGGGTAATGGAGCATATTCTTAGCTGGCATAAATTGTCACAGCTCCATTAACTCTGGTGTGAGAGGACTTCATGGAGTTTAGGATCTGCCACTAAATGAATCTTCCTTTGCCCTGGAAGCCAGGGGAAGAGAGAGGCAGCAAGCCCTCAGGTTTTCCAAGCCCTTAACTACCTCTCTGCCCAGAAGCCCATCCTGCCTCTGTTTGGATAATCTGTGATCTTTGGGCCAAGCCCTGCTGGCTTTATTCTTGCAAGAAAAGTCAATGAAGTTTACGTGGAATTATTCACATAAAGCCTGCAGGACAGAGCTCGTTAGGTGGCACGGATTGTGCACTGCAGAAAGGCTGAAACTGTGGGAACACCCCACACTCCCTGGTGTATCTGACTTTGGAGACTTACAGGAATGGAACATGGAACTGTCAAGCGACAGAGCAGGGTGGAAAACAGAAGGAGCACAGAGAAGTGTGCAAACACACAGGGATTCTGATGTGGAATTAAAGCCCAGCGTAGCAAGAAAGTTTGAATAAAAGCCACACAAATAATTTACTTTCCTCAAGCCTAATTCAAACAAATCAACAAGACAAGAAAATTGAAAGGGGAAAGACAGTGAGCTGTGTTTCTCACAATACAGGTGTCTCAAATTTAATGAGTCTACAGGATTTGAGCTGGTATCATGAAATCACCAGGGGTGATTACAGCTTGTAAAAGTAGACCAGAGAGAGAGACGTGCCTGTGTGTGTCTTGGGCTGTAATTAAAGCCATAAGCCATCAGCAGCAAAGAGGCCAGCTGCAGCATTTCAAACCTTTCCTACCCTAGCATTAAAAATAGATTGTGGCACAATAATAATAAAAAAAATGCCTACTCAAAATAATTCCAATAAAAAAAAATTTGCACATCTGATTACTATAATTGATTTCTCTTCTAGATATGAATAAATGACCCAGGCTAAATGCCAGTTCCTTGCAAAGAATTTCATTTAAGCTTCAGTGAATTGAAAGGCTCAACCAGACTCAACATTTCCAACTTCCTAGCAAGTAGCAGAAAATCTACCTGACAGTTGCCATGGAAACACGAACAGGAAGAGCTAACCACCAGCCTATAAATCCACAGAGAAACCTTTCTTAATTGGAAGGCCTTTAACCCACACATTTTTCTCATAGCTGCAGAGCTTATTTCTAAAGAGATTATTAAATTCCTCAATTGACTTATGAAGGATGCTTCCCACTATATTACTGTGCTCTGGGTTGCTCATTCTTTATATCTGTTTCCAAAATTACAAAGCAGAGCTAGGATGATAAAAGTTAACACAGATGTTTCAATGAAAAATCCATATGATGTTCTGAAAATAACTTCAGTGGTAATGTTCTGCTAAAAAAAAAAAAATAACCAACCAACCAAAAAAACCCAACAAACAACACACCAGAAAACCCACCAGAAAAATAATAAATTCAAGAATTGACATGGCATTAAAGAGATGAGACATCCCAACATTCTCTGCTTTGAGTTCTAGGAAAGATTTTTTTAAATGGAAGAATTTCAGTGGGAAATATAACTGAAACTATGTGAGGAATCATTGCTTAAGTCTATGAATGTTAATTATACAAATGCCCACACACAAGCACACACATTATCACACTATCAAATATATGTGAAAATAAGCTAATCTTAAAGAAAATATGAACAGAGTTGCTCATCCTTATGTCATTTCCTTCAGCATTTTGAAAATTCCATCTATATTTTGGCAGAGAAATCACACATTAGGTAGTTTCTGTGCCTTGGCTTTCTGCAATGCCATTCTCCTATCTAGGGTTGGCTGAACTTTTTGAAAGGCTGGCAGCTGCTTTGGGGCTGAGACTGTTGCCTCTTTTCTAAGAAATTCAGCAGCCCCATGTAGTTAAATGCATTTCTCTTCTCCCATCTCTTCTAACCAGAGAGACAATGATCAGCTACAGGCTCAGAAAGTCTTATTTGGTAGAGTTTTAATAGATAGTAAAATATTTGTTTTGTTGGTTAAGTGGAAACACTCCTCTTTTTCCCTGCATTATGCCACATTTCAATATTTTTATTCCTCATCTCCAGATTCTAAGGACAATAGGAAAAAAAATGTACTATGCACCAAGAACTTATTCTTAGTTCAGTCAATTGGAGTACAATTGGGTCCTGCTGATTTCAGTGGAATTATGATTCTGCTCAGTTTGTACTTAGAAAGAGATAGAAAGAGGGGAGAAGAGAGATGGAGAAAAGCCTTTTTTGCCATTTTTTTTCAAGCCTGCCTGGATTTTGGATTAAATATTTAACCCTTGTCCCTCCAGTATCATGCATCTCTTTGAGGCATTCTAGGACAAGTGGGGCAGCAGCCACAGATGCTCTTCCAAGGTTACTCTGATGCCAAAAATACTGGTGCAGCAGTGTGGAATGGGATCCAGCACCATGCCAGGGTGAGACCCACATGCTCATCACCTCCACCATCCTCTGGCCCCTTCTGCAAACAGAACTACACTTTGAAGCCAGAAATTCTGGAAGGTCCCACTGCTGGGAGCACCAGAAGAAGGAAGTGAGGCCAGGGCTGGAGTAAACCTATTGCCATTTACCAGCTGGGTGGAACCAACTTTCAATGGGATTTATTTAATCTGGGTGACCCTCATGTCACTCCTACATGCAACATCTGGTAGCAACATCTGGTAGCAACATCTGGTAGCAACATCTGGTAGCAACATCCTTGTGCAAGCCCCCAGTTTTAAGGGGAGTCCCTTTACCCAAGGGACATTTATGCCCTTATATTTTTGAGCCTTTACAGGGTATGTCAGCAACTATATCAGGGAGAAACCTGGATGTTTCAAATGAGGTTAAAACAACAGTGGACTCTCCTTTCCTATGACTTCTGTGGTAGTCCTAGAAGAAAATCTGAGCTATCCAGAAATCATCCAGGGAATTCCAAGGCTGGTTGTTACTGAGCAGAAAAGACTCTCCCACAATGAGGATTAGATAAGAGATACACAAATTGCTTAACAGTCAGAGGGCAAAACACTTCCACTAGAGTGCTTCCACTCCTCCTTATCAAATCACCTCAGTTTTAATTTGCCTTGTCTTCGTCCTTGTACCATTTTCTAGCCCTGAGCCTCTCTTGAATCTGTACAGCCACAATATTTGCCAGCTGTGTGCATAGTAAGCAAATGGCCAAATGGGTCTGCTTCATGGAAAAAAAATGCCACATATTTTCAGGCATGCAAGGTTTGGAATGCATTTTTTATGTCACAAAGGATTAAAACATGACTCTGTTTCCCTACCTGCCCTAAATGAAACTGAACATTCACACAATGTTACCGCACTAGTTGCATGAATGGCACTGACTGAATTTCATTTCTTAGTGCCAAGTAACAATGTGTAAATACTTTGGAGTAAATTAACATAATGAACACTGTATTCTGCTGCCTGAATGATTGTTTTCCTCCCCTCCCCATATCGCTGTTATTATTAGAATTGTTGTATGACTGAGAGAATCTCTTGAGGGACAAGCTAGCTTTGCTTAACAACTGCTTCTCCAAGTCCATCAGGCTGGCAACTGCAAGCCTATGATTAGCTTAATAAAAGTTAAGGGAAAATTATAAAGTGAATGGAAAATACTAAAGGTGCTGTGAAACAAAACCATAATTGGGTAGCAATACTCCAGTGATGACAGCTAGAAAGCATTTGCTCCCTGCAGCATCCTAAAGTGCTTGCAAAGTCTGCAGAATCCTGCAGAAAAATCCACAGTCATGTAGTCTCCATGCCTACAGGGATTTGTAATACCCTGGAGAGTTTTTAAGGGATTTTTAAAGTGACTTAACTTTTATATTTATCCATTTTTTTCCCCATCTGTCTGTCTTGTTTTCAAATGTGGGTGGTGTGTTCAGCAGATTGCTGTTTTCTATTGCTCTCTGTACACCTGTCTGCTACCATGGAGGATACAGGGACTCTATAAAGAAGACAAGATTTCTGTTCCAAAGAGCTTGTGCTCAAAGGTCCAGACTCTCAGGCCATCTGATACCCTGGAAGAGTTTTTCCTTTCTGTGCAAGCAACGGACTTGAGGGAACAGCCTGAAGCTCTGTCAGGGGAGGTTTAGGTTGGGTATTAGAAAAAAGGTTTTTCATCCAGAGGATGGCTGGGCACAGGAACAGCCTCCTCAGGGCAGTGGTCACAGCACTGAGCCTGACAGAGTTCAAGAAGTGCTATGTCAACACTCTCAGGTTGACCTTTGCAGGCCCAGACTTTGATGATCCTTGTGGATCCCTTCCAACTGAAGATATTCTATGATTCTATTATATTTCTTAGGCTATTTCCCAGCCAGAAACTCCAATTAATTCTTTATCTTGCACATGTTATTGATAGAAAATTATATCCATACACTCCTTTTGACCACATATGGTTATTTGGCTTACATCCACATCTGCAGCACTTGTGCTGTCAAGATCTCTAGATTGTTTTAAGAACTTTTAGCTCACCAGCCAACATATGGTGGTAATCTCCATTTTGGCCCAGATGAGTAAGGAAGTCCAGGTAGCTTCATTTTTTTCTCTGTTAATCTGAGAAATAAAAATCCTGTGTTGGATGCTGTTTCATGACAGAGAATGAAATTTCAGTATTTGCTTTCCTTTTCTTCATCAACACTGAACTGCTAGCAGAAATCCCATCAAAGCAAAGGAATGTGGTGCATATAAAAACAAAAGAAGCCATAGCCTTGGAGGTCTTTAAATTCACCTCAGAACCCATCACTGAATTATCTGAGAGAGGAATTCCACTCATTCTCAGGACTGGGCAGTTTTTGAGTTCTGGATTGCAGGTGCATTGGCCATTAGCACTCAGGAAGTGATGGGAATGGGTCAGGCTACAATGGCTGAGCTGTGTAAGAGGATTATTAACTCTCCTTAAATCTTCACCTGGCAGAAATTATTTCAGTCCTGCAATATTTCTGCTGGAAAGAGAAGCAGAGGAGCACCTCCTGCCCCTCCTTCTTTACTGCCCTGGGTGTCTGCAGAATTGTTCCTCTCACATATTGTCACTCCTCTCTGCTGATGTGCTCAGCAGTTTTTTTCCCCTGTCTTATCACAGAGTCACTGCCACCATCACTGATGGGCTCAGCCTTGGCCAGTGTTGAGTCCCACTGAGGTTGGCTCTGTCAGACACGAGGTAAACTTCTGGCAGCTTCTCAAAAGCCACCCTTTTAACCCCTATGCTACCAAACCTTTCCCAGACAAACCTAATGCAACAGTCTAGACTTTCATCCTGCCCTCCAGGAAAAAAATCTTCAACAGGAACGAAATTTTCCCTGTTATTTCAAGCTGAGATTAAATTGCATTTATATATTTCAAAAGCACCAAGTACATGGACTAGAGTTAATAATTTTTCCTATAAAGAAGAACATGGGAAAGATTTACAGTGGCATTTAAAAAAATCATAAATAAAAAGATGAAAAAATAATGTGATATACATAGAACCAATTGTTTATGATACTTATGTTTTGTTTCCTGCTATTAAATATTTGGCTGGATCTCTATCACTTCTTGCACAGAAAAGGTTGTTATCTACTAACACTAATTATAATATTTTTTTCTAGGCTAATATTTGAATTAGAGTCTCAGATATTCACTTTTTTATTACCTGACAGGTGACTTCCGCAATAAGTTTACATTTCTCTCTCTTGTCCTCAAATACAGTTCAGCTGTGTTTGATATTTTCAGTGCCATTTAATACCTTCTGCTGCTAATTCCTACAAAATATGTAAAATACTTCCAGATTCTGTCTTTTAATATTTCTCTTCCATAAACAAGGTCAGGCACAAGGCTCCAGGAAAAAAGGAGCAAGGAGGCAGACTGATTTTTCAAGGCTGAAATTTTTATAATCACAGAATAATTGGGGTTGAAAGGAACCTTTAAAGGTCACCCAGTTCAACCCTCCTATAATGAGCAGGGACATCTGCTGGACCAGGTTGTCCAGAGTCCCACCCAACCTGACCTTGAATGTGTCCAGAGCAGGGGAATACACCACCTCTCTGGGCAACCTGTCACCATCATTATAGTGGAAAATTTCTTCTTTATGTCTAGTCTGAATTGACCCTGTTTTGGTTTAAAACAATTACCCCTTGTCCTGTCACTACAGACTTTGCTAAAAGTTTTGTCCCAATTTTTCTTTTTTGTCCCCTTGAAAATCTGTTCTAAGGTCTCACTGGAAGTTTCTCTTCTCCAGGCTGGAAAACCTCAGTTATCCCATTTTTTTCCTCATAGGAGAGGCGTTCCAGACCTCTGATCGCTGTCGTGTCTCTCCTCTGGACCTGCTCAGGTTCAGAGTAGAGTAAAGAGTAGGATTGTTTGGTTCACAAAATGATCATTTAAGAGCTGATACTATACAGAAACTTGAGATATTAATGAGAATATAGTCACTCAAGGGAGGGCAGATGGACTATGAGAAGATAAATTTTGGAGATTAGTAATCACTTCATGTGAGAACATTTACTCAGTCTTTTTAAAATTTAGTGAAATGCACTAAAGCATGTACAGGAGAATAAGAGGAATTTTCTTGCAAATATACAAAATATGCTCCTGGCCTGTTAGATGCCACAATCTGTATATATATACACCTTCGACAAAAGGATGGAAAACTGCAATTTGCTGCTGTTGGAACTCTGTAGCATTCTTCCATTTTACTCACAGCTTTCTGAATGCTTTCAAGTGATCTGTCTAAGGAAATCAATGGCTATTGACAAGTTCTGTAATTACATTTACAAGCCAAGATTCTTAGCCCTCTGACACTTCTTTAAGCGATTACATACCTTCTAACCTCTTTTGCTAATGATCACCAATGTATGGATCTGAGCCAAAAATCAAATTGTGTCAAAAACACCCACTTGCCTTCTGCACAACAGTGCTGTGACTTGGGATCTTTGCACTGTCACAGCAACAGAAGAGCTGATGGGTGGAAAATGCAGCTGACCATCACAAATCTTTCTTCCAAATTCATGCTAAGTTTGCCTTGTGGGTTTGGCAGGGATGATGGAGTTTGAACTGGGTTCACAGGTCAGTTTTAAAACAGGCTGGTCAGTCTTTTTGTCTGATAGATCTCTCTGTGGCTGGAATAAATACCAATGAGGAAGGAACACAATATACAGATTAAATCTTTTCACACATTTCCTGCCACTTAGAATGTAGCCTGAAGCACCAGAGCTGTGTTCCTTTGGCATGGCTATCTCAGCTGTCCTCAGTGGAGCCGTTTGTGTTGTATGAAACTCTTAAATATTTTTTTAAACAATGAAAAATAAGACATTTCCTGCTTAATTAAGATACTGAACCAGGACTTGGGACAAAGGTCACAGTGTTTATTTCATTAAATGTTTAAATTTCAGAGATGAAATGAAACCTTTCAGTAGTCCTTTTACTATCTGAAGGGAGCCTACAAGAGAACTGTAGAGGGACTTTTTACAAGGACTTTTTACTTGTAGTATTGACAGGATGAGGGGGAATGTCTTTAAATGGAAAGAGGGAAGGTTTAGATCAGATTGGGAGGAAATTATTCCCTGTGAAGGACATGAGGCCCTGGCAGCTTGCCCAGAGAAGCTGTGAATGTCCCATCCCTGGAAGTGTCCAAGGCCATGTTGGACAAGGCTTGGAGTAACCTGGGGTAGTGGAAGGTGTCCCTGCCCATGACTGGAGGACAGGATGGTCTTTAAGGTCTGTTCCAACACAAACCATTCTATGACTCTATAAATCTATGTTTCTATGAAAAAATTCAGCAGATCCATGCCCAGTACATTAGAGTCAATGGCTGGGTCACAGTCTGCTGGTGATGTTGGAGTGGTAAACCCATATGGAGAATTGGGAGAGGACACCCTGACAGCTGCCAAAAGCTTTGGCCACTCTGCCTTTGGGTAGCAGAATCATGGTACAACTGTTGTCTGCTTTGTCAATAGAGTTTGTCAAATTAGATGATATAATTTATTGGGAAGAAAGAATCTGAAAAAAAGAATTTGGGGCTCCATTAACTTTAAAAAACAGTCTGTACTTCTGGCAAACTTTATATTCATTCATAGGGGGAAAAAAATGCTCGCAATATCAATTTATGTTTTATTGACAAGTATTCCAAAACCTCTTTCAAAATATGTGCATGAAAACTCTATTCCTGCATGATCCTCAGGTGAAGTGACTTTTGTACTGATCACTGTCCTTCTGAGACTCATTACCTTCACGTAAATCCAACAGAAATACACTAAACTGCAAATGCCTCAGCTCTGAGTCAGTGGAAAGAGTGAAGCCTGTGCAACAGATGATCAGAGAAGCACAAATATCCTGAGTACCTGGCAGCATCTGCTACCAGAAACACTTCCTGCACCCCCTAACAACTGCTACTAAAGCCCTTTCTGCTTAGTAACTCTAACTACTTGACAGCATCTCTTGCTCTGTGTGCAGACTGCTGATTCCATTTGCCATAAATGAAGATATTGTGTAGGAGGAAAAATAAGTTGTTACATGCTTTTGGGTTTCATTAGATTTTCTTTTCTCTCCTACATGAAGGCTTTTGTAAAATTCCAGAGGAAGTGATTTTTTAAAAAATATTATTTTAAATATAAACAATTGCTTCAAACAGACACTGAATATTCAAAATAGAATGCAAAACAGCTTCATGAAGCTAGAGGATTACTAAGCTGCATTGGAAACTTCCTCCACAGCAACCAGTATGTGCTGCCAATAAATCACAGGTGTCCAGAGTCCATAAACAGGTGAAAGAAATAAAATGTGACATGTTTGATAGCTTTGAGGTGTGCAAACCTAAGCGTGTGTGCCTGCACACTCGTCAAGGCTACTTGTCTTTTCAGAGATGTGCAAGGCATAAACAAAATCCACCCCTTCCATAAAGCTGAAAAGAACCTCAGTGTTATAAAGGAGGCTCTGTGGACTCTGCAACTAAGCTCTCAATCTTTCACAAATGTGTATTTTGTGCTCTCTTTTCCTTCAGTTGGTGAAGGGAACAACAAGGGAAAAGTGATAAAGAGGTAAGGGGGGTTAGCAGCCTGCTCTGAGACTTGACAACCCAGTGAGTGGAGGGAGATGCAAAAGGGGAAGAATTTGGGGCAAAGCTATTCTCCATTTTAAGTGAAAACAATTATATTGCCGGAGTATTTGAAATGTCACTGTTTCAATAAATTTTTTTTTCATCTTATGCTATCTGATCAAAGGTGAAGACCACCTCAAGTGCAAGTTAAATGTTAATGCTTTTTCTTTTCATACACTGGCTTTCTGAACATTTACAGAGCAGCTGTGTTTCTTTGCATTCCAATGATATGTTGAGCCATTTCAAAAGAAAACAAAATCAATTAAGAACTTCACATTCTGGTTTAGATTGGCCTATTTTAAATGCTGCACTCTGGCCAGGATGAAGAGCAGATGGGTCACACTCCCTATAATTTGCTGTCTTATCTGCAGAGTAGGGCATGTACTTTTTTCCATGAAAACTCCAATTTGTCTCTGTTTTGGTGGAAATCCTTTTTTGCAGATTGGATGTGAGGCTTTGTGTCACCTTGTTCTTCTTTAGATGTATTACCTCTAATCAAAATTTTCAATTCTGTTCACCTCTTGTATTTACTTCTTTCACACTTTCCTGTTGCATCCCCATTTTAAGAGTTAGTTTGGAGCATCCCACTAAAGTGTTAGCTCAGAGTTAATCTCAGGTTTATCTTGAGATTCACTCCCAGTTCCTCAGAGATGATTTTTTTCATGGACTAGACTCACACCACCTTTAGCTCAAGTTGTTTTTAATTTACTTACTAACATATCCTCCTGGTCAAGTATATTCTACCCCATGACAAGAAACAAAAAACAAATAACCAAGCACTCACAAATTCTTTGAAACAAGTTAAAGAGGCTGTTTTTTTCTCTGCTTCTTAATGGGTCTTTCATATGCCCTCTGAAAAACTTTGGCTCACGACCTTGCTGGATTTAACAGAGATGCACAGACTAGCTGGAAATGGGAGATTAACACTCAGCTTGGGGAAAACTCTGACACAGATCTGAGTTCCTAAGGCTTCTTTTTCTGTACTGAACACTCTCCTGTAAATCTGGATAGCCAACACTACATGCTGGTCCTTCTCTAATAGAGACACCAAGTCACACCACCCTTTGGTCTATCTGGACCCTACTGGATCCAGAGTTTCTCAAGAAGTCTATGCAAATTAAACAACAAAACATAGCCATTTTACTGTTTTATTTTTTCTGGTTTTGTGTTACTTTATGTTTTTTTTTTTTGTTTATTTATTTATTCCCATTATATTGCATAATATTTTCCATTACTCCTGTTGCAAGGCTGTGTAATGAACCAACATGCAGCACACAGAGAAAGGTCTTTGCCAGATTTCCAAGTCCCATCTGTTGGGAACTTTGTTTTTTGCTGCATACATGGACAGTAAATATGACTGTTCCTTTGGTATGGAAAACATCTTCAGGCTGTACCATCAATATTCATTAGATATCACACCAATTAACAAACTGTGAATAATCGGGAACTAAACATGAATGCATGAAGGACCATGATCACCCAGGTAGTGACTAATAGGGACTTGTTTGAAGTAATCACACACAGATTTCATTTTAATATGGTTGATTTGTTTGTTTTATTTTTTTTTTAATTTTACAGAAAGTTGTCTCAATGTTGATTAAACAATTTAGCCCATATTAAATTTTTTTAGAAAAGTGTAATTGTTTTAAAAAGCTGTCTTTACTCACAAGATTAGGTTATTTAATCAATAACAAAATGCTTGATTTTGCTAGCATCATACTCTGTATGTAACATGATGTTCTAAATACCTTTTATACATTTCAATATAATCAAAATGATGGTTTATATTTCAAAGAGTTACTCATCTACTTGGATGACACTGTAAAAAGAAAAAGCATGAAAATTACTAAACAAACCTAAAACCCTCCAAAAATTCCTTACCTGCATTATTTCTTTGTATTTTAATTTCACATCAGCATCATCTTTGAAATTCAAGGTGAAAGAAGGCAAAGAGCATGAAAAGCTGTCTCTTGTGGTTTTTTTAGAAGTTTGAGAAGAGTCCAGATCTAAATTGGACCCAAGAATCATCAATTTCAATACAAGAAAGTTGACCAGCCTCAAATGATGTCACAATTTTTAGGAGTCCCAGGTGATGCTCAGCACAGTTCAGAATGTAATAAGGTTAAATGAGGCAGTTTTGTGCTTTTTGTTTGATTATTTCCCACAGAATTACCACCAAAGAACGAGACCTGATATGCTGGGGATCTTTCTCTAAATAAATACTCAGATGCAGCAATGATTTATCATATTTATTTAACTAATCAGTATTTCCCATTCTTACTAGCTTGACATTTAAGCAAAGCACAAGTCCCTATGCCTCACATTTTTACCATGAGTCATTCAAATTATTTTTAATGGCACAACAGTTTGAATCAAGAAGCTTTGTGAGATGCAGTCTATAGGGAGGTCTGCTTTTTTCCCCTCTTTTTTCTTTTTTTTTTTCTTTTTAATGATGGTTTATATTTTACAGCTTCAGAGTAGATCCTTTTCTTCTTTAGATTTTTTAATATTATATTTTACATTCTGTATTGTATGTAATATTATATACTGTACTTTCAATATTTTTATGTTTTTATCACTTTTATTTTAATATTATGTCCTGTATTGTATATCTCATTTAATTTCAACCCCTCATTTCATTTAATTTAATTATCTTAGTTTGGATTTTGGAGTGGGTTATTTGCTTTTTTATTTTTTTCCCCAGCTGCAGTGATTAAAAGAAGTTCTCCTGAAAAGACAGAGTTCTTCCAGTTACAACATGGTCAAATAATGATGTTTTATCTGTTCCATTTTTGGAAAGCAGGAATACAGAGGTGCCTGCTTTTCCAAAATATCATAATGTTTGATTTCTTTCAAATGAGCTTTGCAATAGCTCCCAACAATCATTTTTTTTAATAGTTTCACTTGCTAAGACTTTGTGGTCAGAGATATATAGCTGATACTGAAATAAATCCAGAGCATTCACCTGGCCCTTATAGTGCACCTCCCTACCAGCACTGGCTTTAGTAGAACATAATTAAGCCAGAACAAATGGGCAAACTTCATAAATTTGGGGAATATTACCTTCCCAAGAAAAAGGAAGCCTTGAGAAGAAATTTGAAACTGAATATAGAAAAATCCCTTTGAAGTTTTTTGTTTTTTGTTTTTACCTAATCTAACGAGTCAGATGTGTATTTATACTTCATGAGGCCACATTTGAATTATCAGGTAGTGTCCAGCAGCACAGTTCCAGAGCTGCTAGGAAGGACTGCTGGAAAATGTAGATCCAGACTTGGGGAAGAAGCTGATAGGATGTGGCAAGCTGCAGAAATTATCAGGGCAGGATGAAATGTTAAATGGGGAAGCAAATTGCAACTACTCCTGACAGATTCACCAGCAGGAGAGGATGCTGGGAAGCAGGAGGTCACAGCAAAGTGAGAGGTTTGGAAGAGATGCTGTAGAATAAACAGCAAGAAAATGTCAAAGAAAAGCAGCTGCTTGAGGAATGGGAACATGTACAGACAAAGACCACAGCCAGCATTTAGAAATGAATGCTGTTTTGCAGGAGTTTTCAGCCCTGAGTAGCAGGGACAAGCAGAACATCTCACGACTCGGTGCCCAGGAGAGCAGGCAGTGACAGGGTTTGCAGGGACAGGCAGCACCTTTCAACAGGCCAGCACAGACAGACACAAAAACAGACAAGTTCTTGTACTCCCAGACCTTCTTCCAGGGGACAGAGCTGGCAGTGACGTAGAGTTCTGCATGGGGCTTGGCTGAAGGATGCTGAAGCAAAGAAATTATTTTTTTCATTAAAAAATAATGAAATGCTTATAAATTATAGACAAAACATAGATCACTTAGGAAAAAAAGTGAATGGGAAATGTAAATACATAGAGGAAAGACAAATATAATTTAGAATGCATAGCATGAAACTAATTCTGAGTAAAGAATTACGTGATCTGAAGTTTATCTTTAACTGGAACTGATCAAGTCTGTTATAGTTACAGGAATAAAAAGGCAATATTTTGTTTAAAAACATGTTTAGCCTAGGTTTGATTCAGAGAGTGTACAGACCAAAGAAACCTAGAAAATGTAATAATGCAAATATAAGAAACAATTATCCAGTCTCAGAAATAATAGAGAATAAATTTGCAGGGACTGCAGCAAAGTATGAGGCATTGCAGGAAACCTTCAAGGCTATCAGTGTAAGATGGGATGGGAATTACAAAATATCTCCACTGCATCTTTTTCATTTAAATGAGAACTTTCTGTAGCTGATGATGTAGTGCTTAGAGGTACTGGCTCCCAGACTGCAAATTATGATAACCTGACGTGATTCATGATTGCAGAGAGGTGTAGAAGAAAAAAATGATATGTTGAATTCTGGATTGCTGGGGTTAGTGATTGATGGCTCATCCCTACAAACATGAAGGAGTAACATCCCTACAAAAACATGAAGGAATCCAGGGGCAACAGGGCAGGGGGAGGAAAGCCAGTGCTTCACTCAGAGAAAGGATGTCCTGCTCTGGTTCCTCCTGGGGCTGTCCCCAGAGGAAAATCACCCCCATGGACTGGAGAGGACACCCATGGTGGGCCAAAAACTTCTGGATCACCTTGCAGACCGGCAGGATCATGGAACTCATGATCCAAGTCAAGGGATGGGATACTTGGGCTCATGCAGTATGGAAAACAGCATTTAAATAATCAATTGCTATTCCCACTAAGATGAGTTTGTATTATTGAGGAGTTTAAAGTGAAATTAAGTCACAGGCAGAATTAGAGACATAATTAACCAACAAGGTATTACAGAACTCTCAATAACTGAGATGGTCTGCAGCTTCATAGAACTTGAAAGCATGAGAGAAGTATGCATCCCAAAGTGATGAGCCATCCACATATACTTGTGAAATTGTCTGGAAAAAAAAAAAAAAGTTATGTTTAGAGTGTTTCTAATTAAAATTTTGATACTTCAAAGAGACACAAAATTTGTCCTTACAAACTTAGCCTTTAGAAACTGCAGTGAAAAGTTATTTTGTTAAAAAGGAAAAGAAAAAAAAAAGAAAAAAAAAGCATAGTTCTTCTTGGTTCCTCTCATCCTGCAGCAGAAGACTGAGCAGATCTTTTAAATACACTCAAAACCGCTGGTAAAAGAGTACACTGAACCTGTACTGTTGCCAGCTTTGATGCCTTTGGGATGCATCTGGCATGCAGAGCGGTGTTGCCAGGTTTTGGCAGGGCAATTTCTCCTTACTCTCATAAAATACTTGAGCCATCAGCCCTCCCTCTCCTGCCCTGAAGGAAAGCGCCAGGACATGAGCCAAGTCCAGGTTATGTAAGGGGGAACCTGCAGAGAGGAAAAAAAAGATTGTGAAGAGCCGCTAAATATCAACGAGCAATGATGGAGAGAGAGGCAGAACTGATTCTCAGGAGCCTGGCCAGTATCACTCCTGACAGACTTAGTGGCAACTGCTTGGTTTGTGCTATAATAAACTGGATCCCTGAATTAAAACTTGCCCAGAGAAGCTGTGACTGCCCCATCCCTGGAAATGTTCAAGGCCAGGTTGGATGGGCTTGGAGCAACCTGGGATAGTGGAAAGTGTTCCTGCCCATGGCAAGGGGGGCTGGAAGGAGATGACCTTAAAGGTCCCTTCCAATCCAAACCATTCTGTGCTTCCATGAAAAACAACAGAAGAAGAAGAAATGGAGAACAGATGTGAGGTGGTAACACAAAGAAAAACTAATAAATAAACAAGCAAAAAACTTACAGTGTTATAAATATCTCCTAAAATCATGATCCTAAGAAACTTTTATCACATTTTTATCACATTTTTTTTACCCTGAAGGTGATGTAAGTTACTTCTTCCTGGGAATGCTGAGCTTTAATATAATTTGAAAATAGACCTCCTAAATAGGAAAATATTATAATCTAAGTGTCTTGGAAAACAGGGTTTGGTCACCAGTTTGGCAAGTTGGTGGCTCTCCTGAGCCAGACTTCATTTTGGCAATTTCAAAGGAAAGTAATGTGAAAAGCTATGACAAAAACATCTTAAGGCCAGCACCATGAGGGTGGTGGAAATTTTTTAACAGTGGGGTAAGAAATGGCAATAGTTAAAGCAAGGCACTTATGAGCAGATGGATGAAGGGAGAGGAGCCCTGAAACAGTAAATGAGCAAAGATAGGCACTAAAATGGACAAAATCAGTGCTCTGCTCATTTTTTCAGTGTGAAGGTGAAACAAAGATGCTATGAAGTAGTTGAACAGGCCACTGGCCTTTGGCTGCTCTGTGCTTCACATAAAATAGAGAGAAAACAGTGACAGGACTTGGCTTATTACATGTTGTAATAGCTCAGAATTTTCCAAGCTGCACAAGACCAAGCATTCATTAGTCTTATTTTCATTCCTTCAAGTCCTTCCTTTGGTGTCTTTTCCCTCTCACAGAGATTAAATAGACCAGAAACCAGAACAGCCATCCAAGCCCTGCTCTCACCCCACTCATGAGTGGCACATGCAGCCAAACCACAACTGCTCTCTGGATCTTCACCTGAGGTGAAACCTTTGAAGACCTAAGTTATCACATCAAAACTGCAGCAATTTTCTCTCTCTGGCCACCCTCTCATGCTACTGCCACTCAGCTCCACCCTCTCCCCCTAAAAGGCTCAAAAAAGGGAGGAGGAAGAACCTGTCATTTCCAGAAAACTTGGCAGAAATGTTAAAGTGGGGGAGGGGGAATTCTGGCAGCTCCAGCGCCTCCCATTTCCATCCCTCCCACTTTTGTGTTCCTCTCCCAACCTGTCAGATCACACAGGAGACAACAATAAAGAAGAAGGAGTTTTCCACCCTCCATGGCACCTTCCCTGTCACCATTGCAGGAAGAGGTTATTAGAGTGATAAATCATGCAAACCCAAATCAGCCAAACAAAGCTATAAGAAAAAAAGCAGAGACAACAGAATGGGGAGGGGAAACTGTAGGGAGAAGTTAAATAACCTGTTGTCCAGAGGAGAAAAGAAAATAGATAAAATCACAGCATAGAACAAAAAAAGACTCAAGCAGGGAAGTGCTTACAAATCAGAGGCTTCACGAACAATGAAATCTATAAAGGAATATAAAAATACACTCTGCATTTCTAGTCCTGTTTTATTTCACCCTGCTTTGAAGACTGCAACTAATTTAGTGAGTTACTGAGCACCTCTGCCTTCACTTTTTTTCCACTGGAAAGTAAGAATTAGCGGTGGAGGGAGGAAAGATAATGAACTCATCTAAATGGATATTGTGATACTGTGCCTTGATTTCAATGGATACAGATATGTTAATGAATAAAATGACCTAAAATCTTGCATGTGGGTGGATCACATAGAAGCATAGAATCATTAGGGTTGGAAAAAACTTCAAGGATTATCAAGTCTAAGCATTAACCCAATACTGCCAAGTCCAGCACTAAACTATGTCCCCAGGTGCCACATCTACACATCTTTTAAATCCTGCTAAGGATCCTGGCTCCACCATCTCCCCAGGCAACCTGTTTCACTGCTTAACAACCCTTGTCGTGAACAAAGTTTTCCTAATATCCAATCTAAACCGACCCTGGCACAACCTGAGGGCATTTCCTCTTGTCCTGCCACTTGTTACCTGCGAGAAGAGGAAGACCCCCACCTCGCTACAACCTTCCTTCAGGGAGTTGTTGAGAGCAATAAGGTCCCTCTGGAGCTTCTTTCCTCCTTTTGTCTCCAGGTTAAAATCCCTCAGCTTCCTCAGCTTCTTCTTATCAGACTTCTTCTCCTAATCATTGATAAGATTAAATTTTCCACACCCCCCAAGCATGAAGGTCACATCCAGATTTCATTTTTGGATCTGTCCCTGAGCTGTGGGCATGGGCATAGTGTCAGTACCACTTGGCATGACTCAAAAGCTGGTCAGTTGTACCTGTACAGTGGCAGGGATGGTTATTCATCAGCCTTTGAGCTTGTGCCACAGCCTTGCTTTATTTACTAGTGCTCAGGTGGCTGATAAGGACAGCAATGAGAGCACAGTAGCAAAGGCTGACTAATACACACCAAGATATGGAAATGGAAATTAGGAAGAAACAGAAACTCAGAGGGTTTAAGAGAAGTCATAGTGGCCTGATGTGTCTGAATTACAAAACAATAAGGAGTTGCAGAGCCAGTAGTCCAAAATCCCTAAGGCACACGTAGTTGAAGATATAGGAATTACTTTCAGAAAGTAACCATAAAAATGGTTCAACTTGCTACAAACTTGTAAGTTCTGTCTGTGCAGTATAAAAAATTGAAACATATGTCAAAAGGAAAAAAAAAATTCAGAAAACAATTCTATGGAGTAAAGTTAAATTTGGGGTGCCAAATGTAGTTCTCGCTGGAACAACCTGATTGTTTTTTATTTATTAAAAAATCCCAAACTACACTGATTCCCTCAGCAAAGGAGCATGAACCATATAAAAGTTAAAGCTGAAGGATACACCAGGAAGGTGCTAGTGAAGAAGAGCTGTGGGGTTGCCCAGAGATCATTTAGCAACAGGCACTCCTGGGACTGGAAATATTCAGTCTGAAGGAAGGCTGAGAAGGGAGCCTTAAGAGCAATTCTAATTGATACTTTTACTAGCAATCCTGGCATAGAAAGTTAGTACATCAATAAAGCTCACTGATGACACAGAGAGGGTCAGAGCATCTGCAAGGAGCAACTGGGTGAGCATGAAAACCCGAGTAATAGCAATTTAATGAAATTCAGTAGTATAGAGTGCAAGGGCATGCATCTGGGGGCCAACAGCAAAAATTCTTCCAGAAATACCGTGTTCAGTTGGAAACGACCAATGGAAGTTGGTGTGGTGATACAAACAAATACTACTCAAATGTATGAGGAGACACTGCTCTTATATCTCAAAAGGAAAAAATCCAGTCTTCCAGTGAGAGGAGCAGTGTGGACACCTGAGGAAATTAGGTCTGGGAAAAGCTTCCTGAGTAACCATAACCTGTCGTTAATTATTCTGGGATTAGCTATTTCATACTCAAACTATTTTAATTGGAGTTAGTATTGTAAAATGCTTCAGAAACTACATAAATATCTAAATAAAATCTAACATGGTTTGGTTTTGGGAAGCTCTGTTTCCTACTCAACTCATAAAATACTCAACAGGTCTTGACAGGCTCTGGTCTTAGCCCTGTCCCACTTATAGATGTGCCGGGCTGTTTTGGATAAGTTGGTTATGGTTTTGTATTTCTGAAGAGGAGATGATGGTATTTTTTACCTGTATATTTAGAGATTCACTGCTAAAGAATGGCCTCAGTTTGTCAGAACTGCAAGAATCTCAGTTATCTGTAGGGAATGTGCTGTACTCTTTAAAATGATTAATTTCTTGAAGTTATTCCTCACCTGGCAGCCAAGGTACTTCCCTGGAACTTGTCCATATCTATCCAGGCAAATAAAACTTTCAGTCCTCCTGTAACCTATAAAATTCTCCATCTTGTGATTTTGGTCCTGGGCTAATTAACCCTCTCCCAGTCATTGAACTTTCCCAGCAGTAGAAGGGACCTTTATGAAAGGAACCCAGCCCCATGGGCAATTTTGGTAACAATCACTCCATGTGGTGGGCTGAAAAATATGTGTGGTAAAAATGTGAGGCATATAAAAGGTCTTGGCAGCAAAAAATGTTCCCGGGGCTGTTATATTAAGTTATACAGATACCACCACAGTGTCCAGGGGCTGGCACTGCAGATGTCCTGGTTGTCCTGAGGATGAACCTGAAATCCTCACCTGTGTTTCCTCAAACCATCCTGGGCTGGAGGAGTGGTGGATGAAAGCTCAGGTGTTAGATCCATAGGAATCTAAATATATTGACTGCATTATCACATGCAAGAGATGCCAAAAGAAACCTTTAAAAAAGTAGTGAAAACCAGGAAAAATGAGCGTGACAGATATCAAAAGACTCCACTATTCTTTAAGCAGGAGGGGTAGATTTTAATGCCAGGCCTCAAGCAAGAGACTGCTTGCCTAATTACCAGAGAAAGTGAAAGCAGCTGCTGCTAAAGACTCCAAGTTAGAGGCAAATGGTGAACTGAGGCATGGAGAAGTTAAGTGGTTTGCCTTAGGCCATGGAGGGAAGTGGTGTCAGACCCAAGATTAAAAATCACAAGTTTTTCTCATCCATCTCCAAGCTCAGATCACTAAAGTGTACCATCTGGACATGCGTAGATAAATATTTGGGTCTGTCTATCATTCCTATCCATCTTTAAAATAAACTTATATCCTCTTACGGTTTCATATAATGTCCAGGAAAATGCTATTTTATTTAAATGTAGTTTCTTGCTCAACTAATATTTCAGAAAAATAATTCGTGATTAATGTGGTGCCACAGCCACTGGAAAAAATTATGTTCCAGCAAGTAAGGATTTGTTGTTTTTTTGAACCATAAAACAAAAGCTTTTTAGTGCAAAATGATAGAGAAATAGATACAAGTTACCTTCAGCTTGTTACTGAAGTAGTATTTTTTGAAAGATGGGGAAGAAATGAAGTGAGATAGGAAACTTTTGTACTGCAGTAATTTAGCAAAGAGCAGCAACAAAAACAACTTCTACAAACACAGTAGAGAAGAGCAGCACAAAATAAACTCCAAGTAATGCTACTTCAAAACACTCTCCAGAGTTGCTTAACATTTTTATTTCCATTACCAATGTTGAGGTCTTTGTGGTTCTAAACCAACATAAACTCACATGAAAAAGATCTAAAGCTATCTTTGGACCCAGCTACTCAACCTTTTTGTTTTAGTTTTTCTTGAGAGTGACACATGCTGACCTCCTGGACCCCTTGGCAGCCTTTTGCTATTCAACATTTATAAGAACTCTTTCTTTGCCAAAACTTACAGATATGATTTTTCATATTTAAAGTCCTTTCTTTATGACTTACATTCTTCTAGGGCATGGCAAAAGCCTTTGAAGACAAATCTATTCTTATGGAAGGGGAGATGTTTGGATATCCCATTTAGATTAGCAAGGGATAAGATCTGTTTACTTTCTCCATGAAACTTTGGGGTCCAAAGGAAACCAAATCAAGTTTTAAAAATAGCATGTTGCCATCAAAATAATTTGATTATCGTAATTCAGGTTCTCTCATTATGTAAATCTGCTACAGACCTATTCTCATCTAAAGAATGTGCTAGTTTTGGCTGGGGTAGAGTTAATTTCCTTCACAGTGGCTGGTATGGGGCTACATTTTGCATTTGTGCTGAGCACAGGGCTGATACTACAGAGATGTTTTTGCTGTTGCTGAGCAGGGCTTTCAAGTCGCTGCATGGGGCTTGGCTGCTGGCTGGGGTTAAGCCAGGCAGGTTCTTATGCAGAACACACCACTGTAGAGCTTGAAAATCGTCTGTGAGTGTTGAACACAACATCACTTAGATGTGACATATTGATGGCTGATGTCAGGATCTCCCCACGCCGGAAAAATAGCCGGTGACAGCCTGGCAAATGCAACAACAAAACCATCTCCCTGAAAAGGAGGGGAGGATGCAGCTGGCAAAACCAGTGAGTTTTTGCAGTTCCCCATTATTTTATGTGACAGGTGGATTTTTGGCTATCTGCTCTGGGTAATAAAGGCACAGTAGCTCTACATGGATTGCTCATTTGGGCACATGTACGCACACCTGCAAGCACACAGGCACACCACCTTTGATAAATGCAGGTACATAAACCCCAGTTCCAGGATGAAATCTCAGTGCAGCAAAACGTTTCAGCATTTACTCAAATCCCATTGCAGTATAAAGCTGTTGTTTAAGAAAATTCCAAAATTGTGGCTAGTACCATTATCACTGCAGTCAGTCTTCCTATTGATTTCAATAAGCTTAAGGTTGGTCCCTTGATACCAATATTCTGGATCTATGTCTAGAGATGGCATCGCAAAAACAAAGCCTAAGAATTTCTTCTCTCCCACAGTCCTCAAGAGATAAGTTCAGCTAATCACTGGATCAGAAACAGCAACACGAAATTTTTCTCTTAATAAATTCAATGAACTGAAGCATTTTGTGAGTCAGAAAAGTGGTGTGAGAAAAAAACCAAAACACCATCCCCATATATTTATATATATACAAACACACACATAAATATACACACATATATATACTCTTCATCCTCCAAGCAGAACATTCTTCAAACTGTTAAAATAATTTATAAAATTGCCCTCATTGTTCCAGCATTTTATCGCCTTGCAAATTATTATTTTCTGTGTTGGGGAAAATATGAAAAGGCAAACCCAAGACAAACATTTTACTGTTTATACTTTAACTGGCTTGGTTTAAAATGGATTTACTTTGCACATTGTTTGAGCACTTAGAATATTTGTAATGCTGTAAAGGTGCTCAGTGACAGAAAAATGATGCATAGCTGCCTGCCTGTGACAACATTTTAGTAATTCTTTGAGGCATCAGAACAGGTTTTAACTCTACATCCTGCAGCAACAGTCCCTGAGAGGGTATTTACAGTGTAGATACCTAAATTAGGAGATCTGTATACTGTGGCTCTCTTTATACTGACTGAGGTGAGAAAACCTCCTCCAGAGAGCAGTTCTGAGGAGAAGCAGAGTTTAAGTGCCCTGAATGTGCTAGCAAAATCATTCCCAGCAAAAGAATTAGAGAATATTCAGAATTGCAGTACTTATTTAAAGGTTTGGAGTTTGGAACTGAAGAACACAAAGGTGAGAACAAACTTTGTCTTTATTACTGCACTGAATCTCTTTTTCTCTTAAGAATGTCACATAGTCTTTACTGACTGTGTGGAACACTGACAATCTTAGTTTTTAAGCAAGTTCTTTTAAGGACTAAATATTTTCTGTGAAGTGTTTTGTAAAGTTAAAGTGCTGAAGCATAGTTAGTCTGAAAAGCTTTGTGTTTCAAGTGAAATGTCTCAGTCTTAGAGCATCCACTCCAAAATGACAAAGGACAGAACTGAAGTTGCCTGACTCTCATTTGAACCTCCACCTGCAACATGTGATGTGATGCTGCTGCTTTGTCTGAAGTTTCATCTTTCCTCAGATAAAGTACTTGTCCATCGCCCACTGCCAGCAGCATACCAATACATTTTGAGGCTCATGACCCCTTTTTTACAAGGGAAAATTATGCTTTTGTCCAACAGCATGTGTTTGGGAGTGATACAAACATTGTTAGCTTGGAAATTCAGAAAATCTTGCTGCAGCACACACAGAAATCAAGACATTTCCCAAAAGTGCATCTCAGGACTGTGAGCTCATTGCCAGCTTATACAGAGTTCTATAAATAAAAAATAAACTTAGCACAATTTTTTTCCTACTTATATCTACAAAAAGAAAATTAGAAATTTATGAATGACAAGAAGAAAAATAGTGAGCATATGAAGAAGGTTATGAAACAATGTCAGTTGAGCAATGTCCTGAGACCCACTGAAATCCAAGTCCCAAAGTTATAAGCATCTTGTAATGTTTAGTCCATATCTCTACAAATTGACTAATTTTGCTTTGTATGTGGAGGTTGACATGTGGTAATAATTTACATGTGTAAATATTTCTGATATATAAATGAGAAAAACACAGTGAAATAAGGATAAAAGTCTAAATAAAGAGAAACACCCATAAATCACACATTTAAGTAAAAAAAAAAAATGAACCCAAACAACCCAATACAGAAAAAGCCACCTGACAAACATACACAATAGAAAGAATGACTGAATATATTACTAAATGAAAAGCGTGTCAAAATGCATTAGAATGTGTTACAAAATCAAGTATGCATCCCTTTGAACCATATTTCAGCATCTGCAACTGTGTAATGTGGTAAATGACATATATCACCTGCTGATTGAAACACATCACCTGGTGAAATAACAATCAGTCTGTGCGTCTGAAACACAACTCTTCTCCTAATAAATTAAATGCAGAGCAAGCTAAAGCTGATGCAGCAGTTACCGAATTATGCACGGTGAGAACTGAACTTATTTTACCGGCTACTGAATCTGAAACCTAAAGAGCTGAAACTGATACAGTCCATCAGACACATCAGCTTTTTGGGAAGTGTCAGTCATAGGGGCAGGTTGAAGCCGCTGTCAGAAAATGTTTAGGTCAACAATGCTCTCTGTAACAGCCATTTGCTTCAGCTGATGGCAAAGGTTCAGGATCAGGGCATGACTGCCAAGATCCCAAACATCTGGAGTTTGATATTCAAGCCTGAGTGTTAACTGTAGAGGGAGAGGTGTTGAAAGGCCCATTTAAACACATTTTAGTTTAATGGAGCAGGGGAGAGCAGCCTATTATATTTTTTAACTCGTTGAAGACGAGTGAGTTGAAAAATGGTGGGATGGACAGCATTGTGGTTTTCATTTTTTTAAAAAATAGAGGCTCATTCAGCAGTACAAATAACATTTGTGTCAGTCACATGCAAACTTCTTTATGCATCTTGTGGAATGGATACAAATATATAAATGAATATGCATATGTACAGATATATACATGTATATATGGGAGAGCAAAAAGCCTCATTTGGTTTTGTTCTCCAAATATCATGGAAAACTGTGATGTTTCACTACATCAAAATTAATTCAAATCAGCTTTCCACTTGGGTTTCACACCTTTTCAGGCAATCAGGTCCAGCTTCACCCACACAATGAAGAATTTGTTCCTGTTATCCAATATAAATTTGCCCTATTTCAGTTTAGATCCATTGTCCTTGTCCTATCACCACATGCCCTTGTAAACAGTCCCTCTCCAACTTTCTTGCAGACCTCCTCCAGGTACTGAAAAGCTACAATAAGGTCACCCCAGAGCCTTCTCTTCTCCAGGCTGAGCAATCCCAATCCTCTCAGCCTTTCTGTATAAAATTCTGTGGACAGATTCATTCTTGATGCCACTCACTGGCCAGTTTTGTTGAACTTTTAGTTAATTGTTCATTTTTACTTGTTGAAAGTATTTTTTTTTTTAATGTATGTGCAAATAATTGGTTATTTGAGCCAATTGACTCAGGGTGGTTTTCCTCCCTCTGACAACAAATGCTGATTTAAGGAGCAAGCTAAATGTAAGTCAATCTATCAGGAAAATTCTCTGAAGTCATTGACGACTTAACTGATCTCTGAAAAATATCAGAGCTATCACTGGCTGAAAGACAAATTCCTGGAACCCAAATGACATAGAAATGATGCTCCAACAAAAGTCCAAGGTGTCTGTGTCATGAGTCTACACAGGTGTCTCCAAGGCTTTTAATTAAGATTAATATTGTACGTTTCATTAAAGTAAATTAAGACTAATTCTGGTGAAGTGGGGGATGCTGAAGGAAAGTGATAACCTTGAATTAATTTACCTTTAAGAAAAGACCTGGGGAGGAAAACAAGGTTGCTTGATTCCATTGAGTAAGAATGGCATGCTTTAAAGGAGTTTTGTTATTCTGGAATTCATGTAAGAGTCTAATGAGACTTCTGGTTTCTGTCATATTAACCTAAAATTCACAGGATAAAACCCACCTTGTCCTGTCTACACTTCTGATGAAACACAACTTGGAAAGAAGTTGATCCTTTTAGAAGCACGGAGATGATTCCTTTATGGGTCATGGCTCCAGCACAGGGTAATGGCAAAGTGTTCCCTCCCTTCCAAATCCTCAGCACCAGCCTGGGAATGTTCAGGACTGGCAAAACCCCTATGAGGCTCTATGTGACAGCAGGAGGCATTTCCAACAGCTTGGCAAATAAAGCATGAGTCACATTCCCCTTGTGACTTTGCTCTGGTTTAATTATTTCTCTATTTCTGCAGTAAAAATTTGAAGGGACAAATAATGGCAGATTCCAGATGCTACCAATTTTCAGGAATGGTATTTAGGTTTTGAAGTAGCTAGGCAAAGTCACACAACGATATCTGTTGGAATGTCTCTGAAATACCGGATTTCAGGCTCATTTTAGGCACACCCCACCCACTGGCCTGGTGGCTGGGAGAGAAGAAGCTGTGAAAGACACTGTGATCCTCCAAGTCTCAATCTGCCTCATGGTCTTCTTCTCACCCACAGAAAATGCACCGTGCACACCACCCTCAGCTTCTCCCACGGCTTCAGGTCTGCTCCTCTGGGGGTGGATGGAGGTGGGAGAACGGGAAACAGGCCTGACCCATTCTCTGTTCCCTTATCAAGGATGTAGAAAATGGGCTGGAGGAGAGAAGGAATGGGTTTTGTTCAGCAAAGTGAAATACCACTCAGACAAGGAGGAAGGCCTGATTTTGGTTCTGTCTTCCTGACTGGGGAGTATCCAGCACCTTCCAGGGCTGAACCCAGAGGGAGAACCACGATTTAAGAAAATCAAATGAGTGAGAAGGATTATACATTTCCATTTAGCTGGGAGCTAGACACATCCTCGGCAACACAGAAAGGGATTTACAACTTTTAACGAGCAGCACTCTGTAAAAATAAAATTACTTCAAGCACAGCATTAAAGCTTTTCTCAGAAAAGCTCTAATGTAAATTTTATACGGAGCACACTACTGTACTTGCATTTGTTATTTGAATTTGTTATTTTATTAAAAAGCAGAGCCTAATAAGGATTGCCTAGTTTCAGGGAGAAAAGGAATGGGATTAAATATGAAATAACAGTTGATTCAGGATTCCTACCCACTCAGGAGGTTTCAGAAATGTTCTGTCATTTTCTAGAGATTTATATATTAAAAGTGTCTGCCCCATCATAATCACTTAACATGCTTTAAAAAGCACATAAACACACAGGGGGTTTCATTATGGCATATGGGAGAGAGATTTTTCTCAGCGTTGGTCCAATTTTACTCACATTATTGTCAAATGCTAAATGTCCCATGGACATCAGGGGGAGCCAAGCCTTTTGAAAAAAAGCTGTGCTTTATAAAAAGCATAAAGCAAGCAATCTGCAGGAAATATAGATTTCCAGTAAGCTAGGGACCAGGTCTAGACTCAAACAAATACTATCAGAAGATATCTCCAGTTAGGAGAATTTTTTTTCGGTGGCAAAAAGGAGAAAAAGTTCAGATGGAGAGTTTGTGGTCCCAAGATAGATCCAGGAAAATTTTTCCTTTCAATGGCCATAATTTTGAAGAGATTGTGTGTGTTCTTTATCACCCCTCTTATTCTTCCTTCAATTTCTCTCTTCTCACACCCACACAGAGAACTTCTAAATCTCAGCACGAGCCTGATAATATCTTCTCCTCTTTAATGTATGTTTCTGTGGAAGGGAGAATCAGCAGCTATTAGCAGCTTGTGACTGAATGCTGCATGAGGCTCTCTTTGTAGTATCCAATCGCACAGGAAAACACAATTTAACAGACAATCACTGCAGCAGCCATGCTGAATGTACAGAAGAGGCACCATCCCAGTCAGTGGTGGGTGAGAGACCATCAGGTTCAAGGCTCAAGGTTTCCTCACTGGTAGAGGTAGTTGGAAGCAGAGGAGAACACTGGGCCCATGGCTTAGGTATGTTAAATATTTTTTTTTTTGCTGAAATTAGATTTCACTCCCATGTCACATAAGGGTTTAATATGTTTCATCAAGCTTTTGGTACCACCATAGTGAAATTCCATTTTATGGCTCGAAAAACCCATTGCCTCCCCTGACCTCCTGCACAAAGGTCCCGTGAAGGGTCTGGAGCACCAGTCCTGTGAGGAGCAGCTGAGTGAGCTGGGGCTGTTCACCCTGGAGAAAAAGAGGCTCAGGGGTCACTTTATTGCCCTCTACAGCTCCCTTACAGAAGGCTGTAGCCAGGAGGGGATCAATCTCCTTTCCCAGGTAACAAAGGACAGGGCAAGAGGAAATGGACTCAAATTGCACAAGGGGAGGTTTAGGTTGGATACTAGGAAAAATTTCTTCATGGAAAGGGTTATCAAGCACTGGAACAGGCTGCCCAGGGAGGTAGTGGAGTCACCACCCCCTGAGGTGTTTAAGAGATCTGTAGGTGTTGGGGACATGTTTTAGGGGTGGATTTGGTAGTGCTGGGTCAATGGTTGCACTCAATGACCTCAGCAGTCTCTTCCAACTTAAATGATTCTGTGATTCTATAGCACAAAATGATGCACAGTAATTCCTGTGTTAAGGCTGACAGATGACTTCTGTCTGAGTTAGATGTCTTTCAGAAAGATAGTGATGTCTGATTTCAAAGTCTTCAAAGGGAGGTAAAACCAGGATTTTCATATGAAGTAATTCTGATGGTTTACAGTTGTTACTGTTAAAATCCTACCCTGTTCTCATTTGAATTTGCCTTTCTTCCATTCCTAGTTTTGGAATTTTGCTGTGCCTTTAGTATTAGATTAAGCCACCACTTACAAACCATGCAGCCAGAGCTCTCACTACAGCACTCGTGTTTGAATCAGTTTTTGTCGCCTTCTCTGCAACAACAAAACTTTTTATCTGGAGTTTGGACAACATTTACTTCTGCCATTGTAATCCAACTTTCCTGTCAGTAGCAAGCCTTTTAAAAATGAAGTGTTTGGTCCTTTTCTGCTCTTCACTGAATGTCAAAAAACAGATACAGCATGAGGGGGTTCTGCTTAAGCTCACACAGAGAGCACTCAGGCTCAGAAAAGAAACCCACAGTTGCATGCAAATAGACTTCAATTTATGTTGGGAATCTGAAATCTGATTATACAAGGAACTAAAGGAAAATGCCTGGTTCCTTTATTTTTCTAAAAAAATACTAAAAGCAATTAAAAATGTGCCCTGGTTGTGCATTTAGCATTTGGATGCAAATTATTTCATTCCTGCTTCTTAGAGTGAGCATAAATAAGACAAAAAACTTACTGGAGGTAAGCACACCAGTAGAAATATGAGCATTACCCTGGTGCAAATAGTTTGGGTGATCCTAGGTTTAGGTACAGATGCAGGGGAAATAACGATGATACCAGTATTGGATTTGATCCATAACACATTTCAAAGTGAAATCCAGGCCATCAAGAGTTAGATTGTTAATTTACTGACAGAAATGGACTATTTCAGTTTGACTCAAGGAGTTTTACTCCTAACCTATAATGTCTAATATAATGGTGAATGTTACTTATTGGTTACCCAACTTGTTTTGAAATAATCTACTTTCCTTCAGTACGGTTCTACTAATGATTTTATTGTATTTAATTTAAAATGGCTTGTTTGCATTTGGTGATCTTTTCAGATACAGGAACCTGGAAATTCACTACTTTTTGAGACCCTTTCTCATTTGTAGGAAAATAAATTATATTTCTTCCTCACACAAGTACTACATGGATGGTTTTGAGATGCTGAGATATTACAGTAGCCCCAGTCTTGGAAGTGAGAGAGAATATGGAGTCATCCAGCACAGCAATCCTTGAAAATGAAATAAATTGTCATTTATTATGTTTTTCCCAATAACATCTGGACGTGGTGATAAGGGATCCACTATGTGATGAGCTGTAGGCAGTGTAATGGAAAAACTGCCCACCCTTCTATGAGGTTTGTTTCCTGGATTTAGAGATGAAAGACAACTGGTGGATTTAGAAAATGTGGAAAAGTAGAAAAACAACAAAATGTTCATGTAAACATGGTAAGTAGGGATCACAGCCAAAGCTGCAGAAAGCTATTTTTGAGCTTATTTGGGACACTTACATTCAGTGCCTCCCACATCTCTGTGGTGCTTTTGGTGCACTGTCTACAACAGAAACAGGAGCATGATGGCCAGGTGAGGTGTGTGTGTGCCTGGTTTGCTGTGCTAAATGACATGCAGGTTTGGGCAGGTGTTTGCAGGGGGCAATTCAGACATTTACAAGTCTGAATTGAAGGTGCTGCTGTGCTGACTTGATGTGTCCCACCAGATGTGCCACAGGCCTGGTGTGCCAACGAGGTTAAGAAGATTTTATATGAAACCTTTGTTATCTGCCTGTGGGCCATGGAGCAACAGTGGGTGTCTTTGCAAAAGAATGTGTGGCCTTTCCATTTCAGCAAATATTCCTTGTAGGTACGAGTTTGTTCAGACCAGTTCAGAAAATAAAACTTCATGGAAAGAGAAAAAAAAGTTGAGAGTCATAAAGGCAAGTGCTGTTACTTGTGGGATATAGATGACTTGAAAAGTTTTGTTCCATTGGGAAAAAAATAAAAATAACACAAAAAGCCCATTCCACAATATCAGTACCAAGCAGTGCTTGTTTTCACCTAATTTTCAAGTGGGTTTTGTTTTAAATTCAGTAGAACTATAGACCGAGAGGCTTTGACATCTGATTGAAGTGCACCATGCACAAAGGTTAAAGGACCCTTCCTGGCAAAATGCTCAAGAGCCCTTCAACTGCTGCTTCCTTGACTTGTATTTCTTAATACACCCCGTCTTACTACTACTTACTCTGTATCCATCTGGACTTAGCATCATGCACGTTCTATTCCTGCCCTTTTACATGGCTCTGCTTGATAAATCTTCAGAACCAGCAGGCTGGGAGAGTGAAAGTGCAGCCACGAGCTGCTGAGAGTAAATGGCAGTGGGTAGCACTTTGGGCTGGGGCAGTGAGAGTTCACAGAAAGGTGTTGGCAGTTTACCATTGCTACGATAGCTGCTATAAAAGTATGTTTCTGGGCGCAAGAAACACTTAATGAAATGCCCTGACCTGTGTTATGTGGGAGGTTGGATTAGATAAATGTAACAATGCTCTAAGAATTAGTCTATGAACTATAGATATTGCCATGAAAAAACCTTATGAGCATAAATGGAGAATGCTAACATCCCCCAGAATGAGCAATAAAAACCAGGCTATAAATCTCTTTAGCACTCTGTTCTATTATCTAACTAAACCACCATCTGTTGCATTCAATATATTTCTTAGCTCCAGGTTTCTGCAATCAGTCTTGGATTTGTGATGCGTTTCCCAAATTGGTGAAATAAAAATGGATTGGTCCAAATGAGAAACAGCATATAAGACTACTAATTATCAACAATCTATATTTCGGCATCAGATTTGCTGGGGCAATTTCTTCTCTCTACTGCTCTCATTCATGGCAGCAATGCAGAGAGAAATTATATTTAAGGAGTTTATCTTTACCAGTAACAAAATTTTCCTGATTGTAATGAAGGTACTTGTTGAATATTGATATAAAATAGCACTCTATTTTTCTTCACTGCAATTATGGAAATGACTAAATTTAGGGGGAAAGTAGAGTCTCTCTGAAGGTTTCATTAATGTCTGAATATTATACAAAAAAGTTTGTATCTCTTCTAAAAGAAACCTTCAATACCTGGAATACAGAGGATGGTGGTGAAATTAAATTAATTCCTCCGCTAACCCAGCAAGTGTATTGATAATGTACTGCATGATTATTTAAAATGTTATTATTAAAAAGAATTTTATTAAGGTTTTATACTGCCATCTAGTATCTAAGCACCTCCCTCATATATTCAAGGTTAATAGAGAAATGCCTCTTTGGGATTTTTGGAGTATCAGTCTCTTGGTTTCTGGAGAGAGGAATAACTCGATTTAATTCAAGTGAGTAAGATAGAATATGAGAACTTTTCTTACCATTTTCTTAACACTGCAATCTGCATTGACACTATTTTGCTATAAGACTTTTAAAATCAGGGGCCACATCCTTCCATGTGCTATGCAAGTGAATTTTTTTCATCTTTCAGAATCAAGCCCTAATATGATTGGATTAAACTCCTGTGATTCTGATGAGAGTTGAAAGACTCCTTGATATCACCAGCCTGGGAAAAACTAAATGACAAATGGCATTTTTCCAAGGAATGGGTGTTAAAGTGGGTAAAATCAATAAAGTGAAGGGACTCCACTTCCAACTGTGCAATTTCTTAATCCTTCATTGTCATAATAAGAAACAAAAGTCTTCATTTTATTCCTAGTTTACATTCAGACCTCCTGAACTTAAAGCAAACAGTGAGTGGTGAAACTTTCCTGGCCATATTACGAGGCTGGCTAGTCAGTGCCTATTATATTGTAAGAGGCTCTGCTGATGTGCCTCTCAGTTTTACCCAGTCACACACCTACCATCTGACACTGTGCAATTAGCCTGCTCTTCTAGGGCCTGCCAGAAACAGCAATAACACTGCATCAGAGGAAGATCATTATCCAAGGCACCTCGCAGACACTAAATATGCACAGTTCTGCTGCATTTGCAGCCCACGAAGGATGAAGGCACCAATAACTGTGAGGTGTTCAGCCATTCATTTGCATAGTTTCAGGGAAAGCCTGGCCTGTCAGGACTTCCCACTAGCAGGCATGAAAGAAAGAATAAAAATATAAATTCACCAATGTTTTAGGCCTTTTTTATTTTTTATTTTTATATTTTTTTACCCTGTCTCCACAGAAGTGGTGAATTAGTTCATTTGTTTGGGCCAAGTGAAATATTCAGTGTCAGCAGAGCGTGGCTGGGTTCCCTCAGTGTGAGTCAGTGTTATTCAGACCCTGGGCTGTGTTTTAAATGCCTGTCCTTTCACATAAAAGACACAAACCTTCCTTTTGTGCTCACTTTGCCAGGAATACTGCAGGTGAGAAACGGGAGCCCAGTGAGGAGGATGTGCCCTCGGATGCTGCAGGATGAGCAGGGCTGGTGCCCAGCTCCCAAACCTGTTTTTAGGAGGCTCCTGCGGTGGCTCAGAGGGCTTTACCCCCATGTTCACTGCAGTGCAAATAGCAGCCTGGAGCTCTTGTTCCCCAGTTTATTCAATGTTTCTTTTCCAGACTGCCCAGACTCAAAGATTACCAGCCTGAGGATCTCAACGCTGCAGAAAAGAATCCTCTTTGTGCTTCCAGACCCCCATGTACTCTGCAGTGTACATACCTTTGATTTCCATGATAGCAGAACACAAAACGAGGACAAAAAAATCCCTGCAAAAATTGCTGCAGACTAAAATATCAACACAATTTCCCACTTGTTTAGCAAGGACCATGGGCTACTTTACCTGAGAAAATCCTGGCTGCAATCAGCCCTGGGGTATTCCCTGGGGGTCCTTGCTAACCCTGTGATGGAAACTGGAGTCTCTTAAGAACATTTCGTTGTTGTGCTGAGGATAAAAAAAAAAGCCAGAAGCTGAGGATTATAGATCCATTTTACAGCAATTGTTAATCTGACTTTCATTAACAGTTAAAAATCATGCAGGGGGAATATATGAAAATTACTGCTTTCCAAGTAGATCTGTTAATTATTATTAGTCAGTATACTTATTAGGTACCGATGGAAACTTGGCACTCAATAGGTACCTATTAAACTATGTTAGAGAACATCATATTAATGTTTAATATAAAAACTGCGTGAATCATCTGTTCTTTTAACACTGGGCCACATCTTCAGAAGGCATGAATCAGTCCAACACCAGCAAGAGAGCTAGTCAGTTTGTACAGCCTAGGATCTGGTTTAACATTTGCTGCATGAAAAACAGGATGACATTTCTTTTAACTTTTCACAGAAATTTGGAGTTTGCTCCCTTTTTTGTTGCCCATCTGGCAGAATTGTAATTAACAGAATTTAGAGCCATGACACTGAATCTGTTAGACAGTCACACAATCAGGCGAATTTGCAGTGTAATTAATAGATGCAGGGGACATGATCTGCTTAAGATCACAAGGTTTTGGATGCAGTAGCAGCTTAGATAATTCAGGCTGTGCTGCCTTGTTTCTAAATAACACCCTGTTTTAAATAGGACATCCTCCCATGTGTTCTTTACACTTAAATCCGTGGCTGTGTCAGGGCAAAAAATTCAATGTGATCAGCATCCTTCAGCCTGCTCTTATGACCAAACTTAGCATCCTGGTTCATGACAATGTAGACAAGCTCTTGCAGCTCAAACAGGAATAGCCTGAGAAGTTATTGCCTCTGAGTTCCCACCCTTCGGCTGGAACGTGCACTTGCACATCCAGTTTGCTCAGTGTAAAAGTATGAGGCCCAGAGAAGCTGTGGCTGCCCCATCCCTGGAAGTGTTCAACGCCAGGTTGGATGGGGGTCTGAGCAACCTGGTCTAGTGGAAAGTGTCCCTGCCCATGGCAGGGGACTGGATTTAGATTATCTTTAAGGTTTGCTCCAATCCAAGCCATTCTACTATAAATCATCCTCCATTTCTGCACTTCGTTTGGAAGTGCAGTAATTACCACATGCTGAGAGCTAGTTTTGTTAATAGGGACAATGTTGCCATAAATCACTTCAGATCAACTTTAAGAGTTTGTCTTCCTGCTCTAAAATTCTGACTCCAAAGGCAAGCTGTTTCCCTTTAAGGATTTAGGCCATATTAACTCAATGAGACGTAAATACCCATAATTTTGCAGCTCAGTTCAGGCTTTCTGACCTTGCCAGCTGTGAGCTGAAGATATTTGTCAGAATTCTAGGGCTATGTATTTTTCATCACTTGCAGTAATTTAACAATTGCACAAATCAGTTCAGTATTTTATCCCTAGTTCATTTATTTATGACAATTCTGAAGGGAAAGCATTAGGTACTGTCCCTGAGATCTCAAATACAATCACATGGAGATTAAGCTGAGCACAAATACATTCATCCAAATGCAAATATATGCCTTAGTTCATAGGGCCCAATCCTAATTTGTGCATAATATATTACTTTGAATAATAACTTTCATTTGGTCAGAAGTTGCACAGCCCAGCTTGTAATGAGGGATGGCTTTGTGAGAAAAGTAAACAAAACTAAAAACTTGAATGATGTGTTCTGGAAGACACTAGTGAAAAAAAAAAGAAAGAAAAAAGTAACCTATCTGATTTATTCAGTTTAATTTAAGGACTACAACTGAGAGATCTAATTCAAGAGTTTAGCAGGTTTAGACTTCCTGTAAGGTTCATGTAGAGAAAGGCTCTTTCAAGGATTGATTCGGGTCCTATGAAATCTGGATAATTCTCTAGTGAAGAATATCTCCTGACTTTGAAAACAAGAGGGCTATGTAACAGCTAAATTCAGAACACATGGATACCTCCATTTAATACTTAACACTGGATGAACTCACAATCACAGGTCAGTTGCAAAGCTTAAGAGAGATTTTTCTGAGAACATCAGTGAATTTTGGTTAGCATCTATAGAGTACAAGAAGCTCCAGGTGTGGCCTCACCTGTGCTGAGGAGAAGGGAAGGACCACTGCTCTCAACGTGCTGCAAATAATTTATCAAATGCAGCCCAGGATACCATTAATCTTTGCTGCAAGGTGACCTTTCTGGCTCCTGTTCAACTTGGTTTCCACCAGGATTCACATGTCCTTTTCTGTCAGTCTGCTTTCCAGCTGGGCAGCCCCCAGCATGTACTGGAAGCTGGGGTTGTTCCTTCCCAAATGTAGGATTTTGGACTTGTTGAACACCACGAGGTTCCTATCATCCCATTTCTCCAGCATTCCAGGTCCCTCTGGATGGCAGCACATTCCTCTGGCAGATCAGCAGCTCCTCCTGGTTCTTGATCTGCAAACTTGCTGAGGAGATGCTCTACATCCAAATCAGTAATGAAAATGTTAAGCAGGACTGGAGCCTGTGTTGACCCCCAGGGTACACTGGTCTCCAACTTGGCTTTGTGCCACTGATCCCCCTTCCCTGGACCTGCCTTTCACACACTTTTCAACCCACCTCCCTGCTCATCCAGCCACACATCAGCAGCTTAGAAATGTAAAATAGTGTAGGCTGGAAAAGACTTTCAAAATCTTTGTGCATTTGTAAATGGGGAGTTCTAGTATCAAGATAGGGAGAAAGAGATTGAAATAAAATGCCTTTTAACAGAAATATTGACTTTGGGAAATAATCAAATATGCATTGCCAGACTCTCTGATTGGCTCTGAATATTATGAAACTTCCTTGTTTATATATTTCATGTGATGAATTTCTAAATGATTAGCTACAGAGACACAGATATGTAATGAACAGATGTGTAAGAGGATGCTGTGATTCTATGAGCATAGCATAATTACAGAAAACCTCTCAACCCTCTTAAAAATAATCATCATATAAGTGGTTTCCTCTTAAAATCAAATGTTTTGAGAATATATATATGTACTAGATATATGAATATATATATATATATATATATATATATATATATATATATGTGAAAAGGCTGTAAAGACACCAAATCTGTTCTCTACCCAGAGTCTCAACTTCAATTTCAAATCCCTCCTTGCTAAAGTGTTCACTTTTTGCTTTGCTAGTAGCTGAATGTCAGTTTGAGTTGGTCAAATAGCAGGCGCAGCACAAGCGGTAAATTGTTTTAGGAAGGCTGGGCTTGAATCCTGCTCTCTCCTGAGCTTCCCATCTCCCTGAGTCTGGAAGCAGAGTGCTTCCTGCACAGGATGGCACAGCACCAGGCTTAAACCTTAGACATGGGGCATGAACAGTGATCTGTAAGAAAATCAGGTACTTGACACAGTAATTTTGGCAGCACTGTGGCAGAAATGGTACAAGCAAGGAAGGATCATTCTTTGACTTAAATAAAAGAGCTTTCAAAATATTTCTTCCAGAAAACTAAATAATTGTTTAAATATCATGCTGGTGCCACGATTCTAAATTATCATTATCTTCTTTAAACAATTTTAACACATGTGGATCAACTCAGGATGTTTCCAGGATGATGCTCAGTTTGAGAGTTGTGTTTTGGAAACCTCAGTCTTCCTTGTCCCTTCAGTGGACAGCTGTTATTATATGCTGAACTCATGTTGTCTCTAGTTTTGTCCTCAGGAGGCTGTAATTCCACTGAGAAGGAAATTCAGCTCATGTTCTTATAGGAAAAAATCAGAGGAACAAGAAGGCAAAGCAGCCATGTGTCAACTTCAAACACTACAATTAAAATGCTACTGTGCTTTGGGAACACCAAGCCTTTATTTATATAAGGAAAGGGATGATTTTCTCTAAATCAGTAAATTAAAAAGTCATTATGGATGATTCCATCAGTTAAAAACTGTACACAGTAAAACCAGTTTTACAGTGTAAAACTGTATGAAAGGCTTCTTTTATGAGGGACAATAAAATATTCAATTTTCACCAAAAGAAAAAATCTTATGGGTTCTTTGAGGAACAGCCTCCTTTATCTCAGCCTCCCAAGATGGATTGGACTAGCAGAATTAAGAGTCACTCTGTGGCCATGCCTGACGGATTGTGTCTGGGTTACACATCTACTTGAATCCTGTTGGGCATCTGGTGTTACACTCTTACAAATGGCTGAGGCAAAGCAGAAAGAGGAAAGCTGCCTCTTGGCTTTGCTCTGGCTCCAAACTCAAGGGGAAGTTGGGCTCTTCAAGGAAAATAAGAGCTCAAAAGAGGGTGAGAAAGGCATATTAATACAGGGAGAAGGCACAGACTGAGAGGCTGTTTAAGTGTTGCCTACTGGGAAAAAGAAGATGCCACACCATCATATCAAGACTTTTGTAGGGAAGGGAGAAAAGACTTCTTGCGGACCCAGAAGGAACAGGCTGGGATCTGCTGCAGCTCAGCTGCTAAAGAGCCTGAAACCAAGAACCTTTTCCACAGGAGAGAGAAAAGAAATCACACAGCTTAGTTTCTGTTGTAGAAAACAACATGAAAAACATGTTTCAGAGCATACAGAACCTTCTGGTGATTGTGGGAAAGCACTCTTAAGGAAAGAGTCAAGCCTCTGTCTGAATCAATGTCCTGGCATAGTGGAAATTCTTTGCTGCTTTTATGCCTTAGCACTTCCATCTGCAGGAAGGGATTTTATCCGCTGCACAAAACTGCTGCAAATAGAAGTAATTGATGTTTGTACAGTGTTTTGTAAGGGCAGTGTTTTATTGTTGCTTATTTGTTTACCCATCAACCCATGTTACTCTTTTATCTCAGTAATAATACTCAACAAAGAGTAAATTTTTTTTCAAATAGGATAAAATCAGGGCATTGAACATAAAAACACTCTACTTACATGTACTGACCATGGGAGGAATGTTTCCAGACATTTCCTTTAAAAAGTTAAGGAAAAAGAAAAAAACAAACCAAAACACTATGAAACAGAGTTTGGACCTTAGTCGTACTGACATATTTTTATTTTCACTTAAATTCCTCTTAATTAAAAAAAATGGCATAAAATTAATACAGATAAAAATCATGGGAAAGAACAGAGTAGTGACCTCCTGAAGGAAAAGGAAATGGCCCTGGTCACTGTCAGTGGGGTATATTTCTCCTGACTATGTTGTCTGCATGTTCAGTGCCCAACCTTCATTAACTGTCTACACCATTCTAAAGGAAACGATCACTGGGCTCATTTCCTTTAGACATGCTGTGTTTTGGGAGGTCCTTGAGACAGAGCTTTGGATCAAAAGGATAAGGTGTTCCTAGGATTTAGTAATGTGTTTGCATTTGAGCCACACAGATCTGTATCTGTAGGCAAACTCAAAGGGGAAATGTTGCTCCCTCTCCCAGTGTTGTGTTGGACAGCAGCAGCATCCTGAGGTCGCTGTGAGTCGTGGATTGTCCTGCAATCTCACAGGAACAGGCAGTGTTTGTAAGCTACCTGAATTCAGCCCAAATTTCCAGCATGTTTAATAGTACGTATAACTCTGTCTCAGGAGCACAGGAGCCTTCAGATTGCTTCTGGAGTCAGCCAGCTCAAAAGCCATGCAGGAGTCAATACAGGAATTTGGTTTCTCATTGTTTTTCTCATACTTTCTTTATAATTTTAGGTTTTTTAAAACTTCTGCAATTTTAAAGGGTTTTTGTTGCCCTTTGTTTGCCTGCTTGGTTTTGGTTTAGTTTTGTTGTTTTGGGCTCCTTTTTTCTGTGGTTTCTAGAACTGATCAGTATGTTCCAGTGGAGTTCTCAACCGTTCAATAGAAGAAATGCCTCTCTATACATATTCTGTATTTCATAGAGGCATGTAATACATGGATTGTACTAATATTTAACTACAACCACGGTTTCTGCACAGTCTGTTGTACTCCCAGCTTCCAGCTACTGGATTGTGTAGAAGCTTCATTTTCTTTGTTACACATCTGTGTCCTTGCTGCCTGCACTGTTTGCTTCTGACCGATCAATCAAGCAATCAAGGTTGCTTTGTTTTCTCTGTACCCCTGCCCAACAATTAAATGGTTTGCAATTCAATTATTGTGTATTAAAACTTGTAATGTATTGTGTTAATAACTGTAATACAATTACAGTTCTGAGTCAAAGTCAATTAATGCCTATGTGACTGTCACTGGTCCACCTGCACTGTGAGTAAGAATTGAGATCCAGATCCTTAAAGGGTCTGGTAAGAAGGACATGCCTTTTATGGGTTTATATCTGTTTATTTTTATTAGCCTTCTAGTACCTAAAATAGGCCTGAAAGAATGCTGGAGAGTGACTTTTTTGCAGGATCATGTAGTGATAGGACAAGGGGAATGGCTTTAAACTCAAAGAAAGGAGACTAATTTTAGGTATTAAGAATGAAGTCTTTACTGTGAGGGTGGTGAGGCACTGGCACAGGTTGCCCAGAGAAATTGTGAATGCCCTAATCCTGGAATAGTTCAAACCCAGGTTGGATGGGACTTGGAGCAACCTGTTCTAATGGAAGCTGTCCCTGCCCTCAGCAGGAGGCTGGAACTAGCTGATCTTTAAGAATCCTTCCAACCCAAGCCAAGCTATTCTGCACTTCCATGGTTGATGGGATTAAATCTGAAAAAGGCATTTCAGCTTCTTCATTCAAACTTCAGTTTGTGGTCCCCAAACAGGCTTTAATTACTTTGTAGTTTTAAGATTTGGAGTATTCATTTTAGACTCAACCTCTTCTAATGGCTTATGGAAACTTAGAAACACTACCAGTTTGTAAGTCATAATGGGAAAAGGGCTGCTGTTTGATTGTGGATTTGTTTATTTTTATTATTTCTAATCATTAGCATGGCATTTAATCCTCTGTCACTATCAAACTATACTTCTTTCCACTGATGTCAGGTGCTTGAGGCTGTCTCACAACCCATAGTGCCAGGAGTACCAGCAACAGGGCATCATTCTTGTCCCTCAGAAACAGCTGAAAAAAATGTGCAGATAGTCGTTGGCAGTAGATTCAGAACCTGTGTTTTGTTCCCAACTGATAATACAGGATCAAAATCAACAATGTCACCTATTACTTTTAAGATTGACTTTACACACAGTACTTACACTTGTAAACCAACACTGCTTCTTCCTTACTCTTGTGTTGAGGATTCCTTCTGAAACCCCAAACTCTCTTCATTTGGAAGATACAGCCACAAGATCTGACAGAAGCACTACTGAGGACAATATAGTGGCTCTTTTCCTTTTAGATTTGATCTTAGGAAAACAATGCACATTACAATACTGCAAAAATAGCATTCTTCTGAGAACACTATTGGTTTTTTTTCCCCTGAAAATGCACAAGTGTACCAGAAATTTCTAGGTTTTCACATTTCAGCATACAGGTCATAATGTATACAGTAAAGATAAAATTGCAGGAGGAAATCAATTCTGTTATCATTTTAAACGTATGGTTCACTACAAGTAAACATATGTTTCTCTTTCTCCTTTTTTGTGCACTGTAATGAAGTTTTAGGTAATAAAATGTGTTGCCTGAAGATAAGAAGTACTATCTAAAACACATTTCTGTCAATTAAATTGTCTTCTATTACTTCCATTGAACCACTAGCGGACTTCTGATTCGACTGATTTTTAAGAATACTGAAGAACACAAGTCATTTGAATTGGAATGCTCATTGCTAATTTATGGTGTTTAACCATAATGGAGATAGAACATAATACTTGGGAAATTGCTTTTTATTATGAATGAGTTCTAGCATTTAACTTTTGCTTTTTTATAAAGCTATATCTGCCAGAGAACCTTCAATTTTAACTTGTACTGTTTGTCTTCTTATTTAGTGTTTTGTCCCAGTAATTAACTATAAAATTTGCAATGAAATAAGGCTGAGGAACTATCCTCCCATACATTCAACTGTCTTTAATGACCCCATTGAGATAATCCAATATTTAAACTCCAATGAAGCTGAGTTGTTTTAAAGGTTATAATGAACTAGCACTTATTTCAATGCACACTGTGGTGAACAAGTGTCCTTGCAAATGTGTAGTTCATATAACATTTTTGCCATAAGAGAAATAGCTTATGAGAATTAAGTGCCATGGGCATTTGACACTGTGCCATATGAACATTCCCAGGCAGTGCAAGTAACATAAACACATTTTTACTCTAGGTTTAAATTCTCCTCTGTCTCCTGTCAATAACTTTCTGAAGCCTCAAAGGATTTGTTGTGTTTTTACATTGGTGTGCTAGAGGAAGGAGTGATTTCAGTCTTTGGCTCCCTGCGTGCTGCTCTAGAGAGCACATGAAAACCTTCACATCCCAAAACCTGAAAGTGATAGTGTGGGTGAATAGCTGTCTGGCAAAGAGGACTTTCTTTTGAAGGTGCTGGCACTCCTCACATGATTTCTAGTTGTGTGAGACTGTTGGCAAAACCAGATTAATCTCACTAACTTTTAGTTTTCTGGAAGTTACACAATTCATCTCTTCTAACTGTATAATTCTGTTTAAAAAGAGTCTAGATACAACCTAATCATTGTCATCAATGAAATACTTCCAATATTTCAATCTTTCTGATCTGAGAGAGGCTGTGGACTCCTCATCCCTGGAAGTATTCAAGGCCAGGTTGGGGGGGACTCTGAGTAACCTGGTCTAGAGGAAGGTGTGCCTGCACATGGCAGGAAATTTGAACTGGATGAGCTTCAAGGTCCCTTCCAACCCAAGACATTCTATGACTCCATGGTCTACACTAGGAAGAGAGAAATCAAAAGTTCTTGTCCTTTCTATTGGCTTGTATAAAGGAAATCCACACAGTCACCTCAGGTGAGGACACCTGCATCAGAGCTGTTTGTTTCCTCACGCAAAGCCCATCCTTAATGTCTGCTCCAAATTGTAGCCTGAGCTTTTTTTATATCAGACAGGAGAATTAAATTTACACAGGGCTTGTTTGGGGATTAATATCAATTGAAGTTGAGGATGAATCACCTTTGGAACTGCCTTTTTTAAATCATCTCAAGGAGGAGCCTAGATAGCTGCCTTAGACTGGATACTTTTTAGATAACTATAATTAAATGAAATGAAGCTCAGCCTAGAGTACATCACCTACAGACTCAGCATACAATGTGCATTTCATGTTTCTGTTGGTGACAGCAGGTTGCCTAAAGATCAGAAATATACAATTCCTTCCCTGCCCTGATTTTGCCCGTTACAGTAAAAAAATGGGCAGAGGAGGAAGGAAGAGAGGTGGCAGCAGGCGGGAGAATAAGCAGTAAAGATATAAAATTGCTCAGGTCTACTGTGACCACCCCCAGTTGCAGTACAATTGCAGCCTGAGGACTGCAACAAAAGCTGTGAATAGTTGCTCTGTCTCTGTGGTAGCAGATGGTGGGGATTGTGGTTCTCTCAAGTGCTGATGGCTTCCCTTGAGCAACACCTTTTAATTTTTTTTTTTTATGTTACAGAAATCTGACATGTATTTTAAGCGTGCAAAAATGTAACCTTCCTTTCAGCTTCAAAGGAAAGGGGCAGTGGGATCACCTCATTATCTTGTGTGAATATGACTGGAGGAGATATTTGCTAAATATATATATATATATATATATATATGTAACAAGTGAACACTTGCTTATATATTCTTTCTCCTTTCTGCTCCCCCTCATTATTCTCCCTGTGCTTTAAAAATAAAGAAGAATGCAGAAAGAAAATATCTTTTGTGTTACTCAGGCTCTCATCATAGATATACAGAAAAAAAAAAGTGAAACTAAATTTATCTGGGATGTGATATTAACACTAAAATTTTTACAAATCCTTACTGGTACATATAAAAGAAGAGGGATTTTTTAAAAAAAAAAACTTATTAAAAATAAAATAGTGCATGCTTAGAATTTATGCATCTCCAAATAAATGGACATGTCTAGTTTTCAGAAGACAGAGGACTGTCTGTTTTCCATTGGAAACTGAGACTGCTTAAGGCTTCTCAATTTAGCCCCTTTAGGGCTTCTCTATTTGTACATGTAAAAACCAAAACAGTGGAGCTCACTAGGAAAATCAGGAATGTCTAGAGAAAATGTTAATATTAGAGATTCAACTAATCTAAAATGTTAGCAGCCCACAGGATGTGACAGCTTATGTAAGTAGGGAGTCTTTCCTTTAATCTTTGTGAAATCAACACTTTGAAGGCAGTTTAATCAAGATATTGCAAGAGCACTGTTTCAGGAGTGAATGTAAATTAAAATTTTTCCAAAAAGAAAAAAATATGAGAAGAACTTGTTGCAAGCTTAGATTGTAGACAACTATTAAAAAATTATCACTCAAGCTATAAAAGTTTATATTTATCTTTTCAGAAGTCATTAACTGGATAGTAGTAACATTGAATTTTTAAAAAAATCGCTGAAGGCAACGTGAAGGAATGAAATAGCATGCAAAAAGAAACTTTTTTGTTCTCTTTGCTACAGACAGAGTTATATAAGAGATGACACAGTATTATTTCACTTCCACAAGATTATGCACTCTTTCCTATGAACCACACTAACAGGGCTGAGAGATGATACAGCATCAAGACAGGCACTGTGTGATCACATCTGCTTCCTCTTCTCACCCCTCAATATCTGTTTCCTTCCCTTTTTCCACCCTGAAATCCTCAAGGAACTTGTTGCAGGCGCATGGTCTCAAGAGATAATGGTCTTGCCATAATGGATGACTTTTTAAAATAAAAATAATGTAACCTGCTTGATTCCTCCCATTGCAAACCCCATCTTTCTAAGAACAGTGAGAACTGGAGTGAGAGACATTGAGGTATCCAAACTTCCTCTCTTTTCAATGCTATAGCTGAAATAGGAGTCTGAGTAAAGGTGGCAAGGAATCAGAAAAACTGCTAGGTTAATCTCCCAAGGGCTGACAAGATCCTGAAAGGTGTGGCAGGAAGAGTGGACCTTCAGTTCAGCAGTGCAACTGTGACTTCTGCAGTACTCAAGCTTTTGTCTTTCCTTCAATTCATGGGCAACTGTGAGTCTAGAAATCTGCAGGATAGAAAGCCTGGAATCACAGCTTTCTAGACAAAATTGTGGGATAGAGATATTTTCACAACAAGCTACTAAATCAACATTTTCTGGAGAAAAGTTGCTGCTTTCAGCTATCAACATTTATTAGTAGGAATAAGGAGAGAAACAAAAGAGGACCATTGGAGGATGCAGTTGTTTAGAACAATTCTTGAGCCCATCTTGAAAAGATTTTCACACACTTTTAGCCTAAATGTTTGAGTTCTACAATGTGTCTGGAATGAAGACAAAAGTTTTCACTCTTATTAGGTTAGCTGCACCAAAATTAATGGCAAATGTATGCTAGCACGTAACATGAAGGCCAGACAGGCTTTGGTCACCCTTTCTTTGTATACATGTGTTTCCTGTCTCCTTCTGCAATTTTAAATACTATCAATAAATCTGAAACTATCTTCCTACTGCTTACCTCAAGTACACAACAAGGAATTTTCACTGGCCTAGACTGCATTACCATTCTGAGACGCTCTTTATCACTTCCTTTGTGTTACTCTGTTTACTCTTGGTGCTTTGAGCTACTTTTAATTAATTATATTGAATCCAGAAGTAATAATATAGTTTGGTGAAAATGCAGTCATAAAACAATCTCATACTTTTTCTGTTTTATTCAGAATTTAGTCAATAAATAACCATGTGCCCTTTGGGTCATGAAGTTATATGCGATCATGGTACTTTACTCTCACAGTTTCTACAACTCACAACAGACTCCAAATTCTTAATTTAAAACAAAATCATGCTTACATAGCTTGGGGAAATATCCTTTCTAACAATGAAAATTGAGGATATTAAAATATTGATTAGATTATAGCTCAGAGATACATATTGCATAAACTTTCCAAAGGGTGTCTGTGTAGAAACTGGAACATCAGTCATCACTGTGTACTCAGGATGTCAAGCTCATCTCAGTGTCTGTAGCCATCCAACTGTGTACATGTCTAGATCTGAACTCTATGGTCCAGTATGCACCTGATCTTCTCTTATAATCATAGAGAGAACAGGTACTTAAAATACATGTTTCATTTGCTTTATTAGGGATGCCTATCTCAGGATGGGTTAAGAGCCCATTTCCCTCCCAGGTCTCTGAGAGTCAAAAAAACCTCCACCTAGTTCAGGTACAGACAATTACTTTGTAGACAGTTAAAATTAGGTGAGTGAAAACCTGCCTGAGGTGCTAAAAGCATGAATGAATTTTTCTTTACAGCCACTGTTCTTCAGGAGAAAAATTGTTATCTCTGGCGTGGAATAATATTAAGTTTCATGCATGGAGAACACAGATATAAAGAATTAAAGATTCAGTTCCAGAGATACTGAGGTTCTGATACTCTAGTTTATGTGAATGAAAATCCCATGGGAAAGTGCTTCACAGAGATTTCTGGGACATCTGATATCTGAATGTCCAGACACAGATAACAACTAAACTGAAACCTTGCCTTGACCTCTTGCTCCACAGCTCACTACATTTCAGCAGTATGTTGTACAAGGTGTGATGATCAGAAGGGAACTAAAACTGTGTAGAAGTAAATGTTAAAGGAAAACATGAAGAACTAATCTTAATTTTTCCATGTTCAGTGCTAAAGTTAGTTTTTGAAATTGAGGAATGTGATCTTGAAATTGCAATGAATGGTTCTATGAAAAAAATAGTGGTTAATGATAGTCAAAAAGTTAATTGCAAAAGTAATTAAGAATTGTTAGGAAAAAATTTAAAAATCAATAAAAAAGCAATAAAATAAAACCCCACCATGAAGCACAGTGGAATCACCCTTCGTACAACATGCAGTAAATAGTTTCACTGTGTGTGCTCGATTCATAAATTTGAAACGGTTCACAAATTTTGATTGGATACCTCAGGGACAGAGTATTCTTTCTTTTTTGATGGAAAAAGCTTAAAGGAAGACTGCCACATGAAAATGCATGATGTTACATGGAAAATTAATTTGTGTATTAATATAATCTAATATAATCGTGCTAGTCCTACTCTAAATTTCTCCTAGAACATCAAGACAATAATGGTGAAAATAGTAATGGCAGACACTGTTCAGTGTTGCATTTAACCAATATTCTGAGAACCATTCACTTGCATGTGTATTAATACTGGGTATAATTTTTAAAGCCTTCCAGTGTTATGGTTCATCATTCTCTTTTCTTTAATTTTAAGTATTTTTTCATTTTGGATTATTCTAAGGAAAGAGTGCAAGATTTTCAGATATTGTAAATTTATACAACTTTGTAGGATTCATTTGCCATGAGACTACTGACTCTACTGAGAATCTGGCTGGACATTTATACTAATTTTTTTTTTTATATTTTCAAACTTTTTTTTTTATTCTTGCCTGTAAACAAGACATTTTTCGTAAAGAAAATGATCTAACTTTTTTCCTTGTCCAGTTTCAAAAGACTGTTTCATCTTAGAGTGCTTTTTTACTAAGATGAGAGAAACATGTATCAGATCACAGGGATCCTCTAAGTAGTTTTTATGTCAACCACAGCTGCAGCTTTACTGTGCTGCTGTTTGGGTACCCCAAATGAGAAAGAAGAACACAGTCCCCAAAATCAATGAAGAAGGAGCAATCACTTCTGGTTACTGACACTTTAAAACCCATGAGTTCTCTGCTGAACTCTGAGTATTTTTTTTCTCAGCAGAGAATGAGATAATAGATCTAGACACTGCTTTGGTGGGTCTTCTCCTTTATGCAGGCTGAAGATATTTCAGATCTTTTTCATTTTTGAGCCTCCTTCCTGTAGGTCAATGCTTTCCTGGCCCCAGGGCCGTGTCAGACTGTGAGGTTCACTCCAAAGCAGATGCATAGCTGAGGTTCCTCCAGCAACAACCAGGCTGAAGGAGCAGAATGGAAACTGAAATATTTGCTAAAATATACTCACGTGGAATCAGCTGTGAACCCACATATGAGTTCCTGCAGTGGTGCATGTTCTCATCTGAACAAGGATCTCCTGTGGCCCAGTTGTGGATAACACATAAAACTGTGGAGTGCTCACTGCACTCATGTCACACCCTGCCAGAGGAATAGCTCAGCACTGAATCTTTTTATTTCTATTAAATGTTCAGAGTTAAACCTAATAATTTTGGTACCATTTCATTTTATGCAGTAGCCATAAAAATTTCATCATTTCATACTTACGTGCTAATGGTTGGTAATACTGCATATAGCTGTAAAAATAAAATGAAATAACACCTAATCCACAAATTGGATGAATGATAATCACATTTTAATATTACAAAATACCTCAGTACAGGGAAGATATTAGGTATTTGTCCAGCTTTAAGTAGGTTTTTACCATATATTAAAAATATACAGATGTATGAGTGAATTAGAGAGATCAGAATAAAGAAAAAGACATAAACATCTATATCTATCTAAAAACTACAATGAATAAGAAAAACTAAAATATAAAGTTAAATGTGAGTTTAACTGAGCTGGATTTTAGTAATTCTGTCTTCTTGGTGTTGTCATTACAGGTATAGGCAGGATGCTGTTACTTCCTCCTGAAGCTGTTTCTTCAAGCCCAGCTTCCCCAGCATCTTCTGAAGGTCAATCACCCCAGTTCCTGCTCTCGCCCACTCAGTGGTGACCTACCACTGAATTCATGTCAATTTTTACCAATGCTTTTCTATTTTGGTGTCCCAGGGCTAGATGCACAATTGTAGCTGTGGGCTAGTGGCTGCTGATTAGGGAGGAATATTACTTTTCTCCAACTCCTGGCTCTGCTCCTGCACCAGCAATCCAGAACACTTTGCTAGCAGGGTGTGCTGATGTTTCTTATTAAGTTATTTGTCCACCAGCACCTCCAAGTCCTTTTCAGCAGAGCTGCTCCCCAGCTGTCCAGTGATGATTCATATAACATGAAGAATTTTCCATTTTTCCCTCTGTTAAAAGTCATTAAGTTCCTGTTGGCCCTGTCCTACAACCTTTCTAGATCCCTCAGTAGCACCATTGCCACAGAGTCCAATGACTGGTCCCCAGTGGTACCTCAGAACGTTTGTGAAATTGACTGAACAAAAATAAAATAGCTACATAGCATTTCACATCTTTCCACACGAAGCGGCAGTTTTTTACTGTAGCAAAAAGTCCTATAGATTCCCTGGATCTGATATTTTGCATTTTGGTTCAAGCCCTCTTAGCTCACTAGCTGAGATTGCCACAAAAGCAGTACATAGTAACTCAGTGTAACTCAAGAAATATATCATTCACTGCACCAAAACAAGGAAAAAAGTTCCAAGAAAAAACACTTGGATCCTCTCCTGCAGCCACTGCTGAAGCGAACAGTGAATAAAAGAGAAGAAAACAAAGCATCACAAAGGAAAAATCAGCTCCTCTTATGTCTTCATCATAGCTGACTAAAGTTGGATTTCAAAGTATTTTTCAAGCTGTTTGGATACACATCAACTTGTAAGGGTAAAGGGAAGAAAAAAGGAAAGGAAAGCTCACTAGCTTTTCAGCCCTGAGCGCCAATGAATTATATTTTTCCCCCATGTTTCCTTGCAAGCTTGCTTTCTCTTTTTTAGTGCAGTTTTATTTATGTGGCAAAGTATTAGCTCAGCAGTAAGCTAACAGCCACATGGAGTTATGAGAGGACGCATTTGACTTTTCTGCTGAAACATGATATTCTCCATGAAGCAATAGTTTGTACAGACGAAATAATGGTTCCTGGGAGAGCAAATGTCTCAGGGGGCTGGAATGTGCAATTGGGCTTTCATTTTCTACCTCAGCACTTTGCATGTCAGCCAGATTAGTAGTGACCTGAAATTCCCATCTCACACCGTAGCAGTTCCTTGTGCTTTGCTGTTTTTAAGGGAGCACTGGGAATGGGCTGCTGCTTCTCATTTGGGGAACAGAAGGAGAAATCAAACCATTTCCCCTCTTATATAATATAATATCATAGAATTATAAAGTCAGAATTGCTATGGTGGGAGAAGTCCTCTAAGATTATTACTGAGTCTGCCACTCCTTGGACTTGGCCACCCAGCCATTTTTTCTCACCTTGCGGAGAGTACACCCATCCAAGAGGTTCTGCTACAGCACAAATAAAAGCTTTGCTAAAACTCTTAGTTTAAACCCTTGAGTCCCTGAGGAGAATGTCTGAATGCTCCCATGAGGCATTTGGGCTGTTCTCCTGCAGAACCATATCCTGACCATGGCATAATCAGATGCTTCACCCTCCAGTTTCATAATTCTCTGTCATGAGCTAGACTAGGCCATGAAATAAGTTTGAAAAAGGAAGCTTAAGGTCATTAAGTGAAGTTAGTAGCTGAACATGATATTTTTCATGAAAAATGAACATGATGAACAATGATGATGAACATGATGTTCAACCAGAGTTGAATGAAGTGATAAGTCCTGAGTCCTGCAAAGAGCTTTTACTAGAATTCCTGTATAAACCTAACAGCAACTGGACCATTCAAAACCATCCATAAGTCTGGACTGCCCATGTGTGGCTTGTAGTAATTTGAGTTGTTTTACAGAGGATACATGGAAAAGTGCTCTAAAAAAAATGTTGAGAGGAAGTGCCTGTAACCTGTGTGTAACCTCACTGTCAGGTGGCCTGTTTGCCAACTGTACTACAGAGAGGGATTTTAGGCTTAGACTCACAGTGTTCTTGTTATATTTAGCTGCAACAGGAGCTTAAATTTAGTTATCCAATGGGGAAACATTTGGCCTAAGGTCCTTTTGTAAATCCATGGAGAGACAGAGAAATGTTCTGGAGCATGTGTCTTAACCTAAAATTAGTGTTCACAATAAGAAGGTTCATTTGCCTTTTGGAAGCAAATTCCTTTCCATTTCCTAAAGAAAGACTGCAGACAACTGGCAGAGACAAAACAAAAAAACTTTTTAGTTTATATGGGATGAGATTAGATGAAACTCACCCATAGCTTCTCCAAACTTGCATTGTGTTCTTAAGCTCCTTTTTACTTTACAGAGCCACCCCAAAAAGAATTCAAGGCAAACTGGTGTTTCACAAACAATGTTAACCTGTCTCAATTGTAGCATTTTTGAACCTCTGTAATGGAAAGGAAATCCATTAAACAAATGTAATTCATAGGGCAAAAGAAAAAGATCAGAATTTTGCAAAGCAGGATGGAATAAAAAGGGCCATGGAACATAAGGTGATTTTCAGTACCTTTGAATATCCAGAACTCATTGCTACAGCATTGATTTTTTCTGAGTAAGACACATCTACCTCCCTGCTATACACCTTTCTGCATAACAGCTTTTTGCTCCAAGAGCTGTGTGTCGAAGTCACAGAACAGGCAGCTGCATTTTTGGTTGAGGAATTCAATCCTTACTGAGTGTGTCTTGAGTTTCCCAAGCTTTTGGGAATAAAGAAACACCAGTAACAGTGTGAGAATGTGGAATATCCGTGCAGTAATTGGCAGCCTGGAGCAGTTTCTAAGTAGGTGTTTATTCCCCTGTGCTGTGGGAAAAACACAATCTTTGTAAGGTAAGGTGCCCCATATAAGAGTGCTTCAGTTAAGTCTTGCTAAGCAAAAATCAAACTTTCTGATAGCCTTCTCAAGGTCTTTCTAAACTTTTATTTTCACAGGTTTTCTTTTCATACCATGCACTTTTTTCTCTAGCCTCAGTATAAATTTTTCTCAGTATAAAATTTGCCTGGTAGATATGGAGGATACATCTTAGAAAAGGATTTTGAAACTGGGGAGAAGAAGAATTGTAAAGATTTTATGCTCTTCCCATCTCTCAGTACCTTTTCCTGTGCCATCTCTCAGAGGCAACCACCCCTCAGCCTGATGGTGAAATGTCTCCTTAGCATCCAGATGATGTCTTCTGTTTGATAAACAGTTGGGGACTTGGATAAGAGAACAGCTTAAAGCAAGCATGGCAGAAATAGCAGCAGACAGATCCAATTTCTCCGAGGATGCTTGAATACCCGGTTATAATAGAGCTAAATTTTATCTGTTGTAGTGTCCTGATATGTGTATTGACTTGTTTTCCTTTGTGCCAAAAACTTTCATAATGTCTTCATTATCAGAGCTCGTGGAACAGGGCAACAGTTGTTTGAACTCAATCTGTGTCTTTGAATTTGACAGGCACAAGAGGACAATTGCATGAGGCTGTTCTTCAGTTTTAAGTGACAGTAGGTATGTTCAGACTGTCTGTGTGATCTGGATCAGAACCAAGGGCTTTGTGATTTTCTGTCCAAAGTTGTCACTGCATTTAGAGAAATCTAAATGTGTTGCAAAGACATTCAAAGTGATTAACAATACCCACAAGTAAGTGATAAAAGTCATTCCACTTGGGCTTCCTATCTGCCCCTGAGGTAATAGCTGCAGGAACAGGCTGCTGACTGAGCTGAAAAGGCAGTAGATTCTCAGTTTATTCTGGCAGTGAGACAGAAGGAGCAAAATTCCTCACTGTCTCCTTGTTCCTCGATTTTCTAACATTATAAAGAGTCATTTTCAGCAGGATCAAAAAGTCCTACTTCCTGATGTGTCCCACATCCTATTATGGTCTTTTTGATGTGAGAAATAAGAGCTCTTCACCCTCCAGGTGGACATATATATATATATCTTCCAATTTTTGGATATTTACCTTTGCTGGGGACACAGGTCTCATTTTGGCTACTGTTTTCTTCCTTACCAAGATTCAGATCTGCTCTTTTTGGTATTTTTCCTTAGAAAGGGTTTAGCCAGCTTGCATCCCAGCCAGATGAAAAGTCCTGTGTATTCAATACATCAGTAAAGAGAAAGAGATTTAATCTAGATGGTTTGAATCGTCCTTCAGCAATTCTTGCCTTCCTGAGGCAATAACTGGAGGTAGATATTTGACATAATCAATCCTGTGGCCACCTGCTTCTCTTCATAGACCATCATAGAGCATCCATAGATCTGAAAATAAGGTCTTGGACTGCTGCCTTCAGGACTATGCACCTAAAATTCCACTGTCTGTCAATCTCAGGTAAGTGACAGCAAAAATATTAGATCTTATTCTATGTCATATCCTACAGCCCTAGATTTTGAGGCTGGAGGGACACCCATGAACTTCAAATCAAACCAACAGGAACCTTGTCAACATAATCCAAAACTCCCCATGTTGCATGGTGATAATTTCTGTCTTTCAAAAAGCTGTAATTTTATTATTTCCTGTAAAAAAGAAGGCACTGGAGGTTTTCAACATTTAAGATTCCCTTGCCTCCCCAGTTTGTCTTGTCATTGTTAAATCTTATCTCCACTTCTTTGTTTCCACTATTCTTTTTAAAGAATCATAATTGGTACAATTATTCTTGCTATGAGAATAATTAGCTAAAGCTTTTTGACACATTAAATGGGGAACATTGCATTTTAAGCAGCAGACACTGAAACACAGAAACAATACTGCTTTGAATAGGAACATAGAGAAGAGGCTCAGGTGAAACAATTGCTAATTTTAGCAATATGAACTTTATACCTTTATAGGAGAAAATTAACCTCACAGTAGTTTTTGGCTATGAAATAGAAAAAGCACTTTGGTCTCCTTTTAAAATAAACCTTTGATATTTTCAGTGATGGGAGATGTTTGCAGACTGAATCAACCCATGATGTGTCCAGAAGAGCCTCACTCTTAAAAGAAGAAGGTGTTTGATTCCTCTTCTGTGTGGCTAAGTAAAATACCACTTAATGCAAAAAAACATTTTCCAGCAACTCTTACATTTTAGACAGAATCTCTCAACAGAGAGCTGGGCAAAATCACACTCAGAAAAAACCAAAACAAACAAACAACAACAAACCAACAAAAAACTCCAAACAAACAAACAAAAAAAACCCCTCAAAAAAACCCTAACCAAACAAACAAAAAAAAAAAGTGATTGAATTTTAAGTACTCCAGCATTGAAAACTCTGTTCCATATTTAGCAAAACTGATTATAAGGAACAGGTACACAAAGTTGCCTTTATGATATTTGAGTGCTGTCAGGTAAGCCTTGGTACCTGCTTAAACATCCCTACTGAATGTTATGAGAATTTACATTACCTTTGGCAAGACTGTTTTGAGACAGTCACTTGTTCACCTTCCTGAGGTATTTCAGTTTTCCAAAAAAGCCACTAGAAAATATGTAGGCCTCACAAGGATGATTGTTATGGTGATGAACTGGCTTAGAAATCATCATGTTAAAAACATGGATGTGATGGGCCTTTTTTTATTAGTTAAAAAAGAGATTAAAAATGTGATAATTCCATTTAAAAAGGAAGTTTTAACTGTTTGTTAGAACTGATTTCAGTCAGCAATGAGTTTCAATGTTGTTATATAACCCAGTGGTTGACCACAGTAAGTAGATGATGATGTAAGTTTGATGGAATTAATTACTATCAACTTACATAACTGTCACCTTAATAAATTGGAAAATAACATTAAGGAATTATTAATACCCAGCATTGTTATGTCTAAAAAATAAACTAAAAGTGGCTTAATGAACAGAGTTATTATCTTTGCAGGTTTTCCTAGATTATTTCTTCCAGGAAATGTTTCACTAAAGAAAAAAGAAAAACAACTTTGCTTTTAGCAATAAAGAACACTGGGTTAATTTCTACTTAAATAATTCTCCGACTTCTATACTGACATGTGAAGCAAACTAAGTAAAGCTAAGAGGAGTTACTCAGACCCTCATTAAATGGAAAGCTAATATGGGCTTAAATATAGACCGTGGGATTTGAATTCCCAAAATGTGCTTAAAACAGCTTCAGCCATGGGTTAGGACTTTAAAAAACTGAATTCACTGCTTGCCATCCTGGTTTATTCAGCTATGCATTGTGGTACCTCAGCAGCCCAGGCAGGAAACACGTCCTTGGGGAACAAGAGACTCAGGGCTGCTTTTTTCATCTAAATGTTTAGCAGAAAAGAAATCCAGCTTCTTGCTCTGAACTATTCATATAGTTGTTAAAGGAAGAAATATCAGTCAGTTTGAAGAGCATTATAGGACTGAGAAATATTTGATCCGTTCCTGGAATTGCTGCATCTGTTCTGCAAACTTGAGCAGATTATTTGATTCTTTGTGTTGTAATGACTGTAAGTGTAACTGGGGGCAAATCTTGTTTCAGTCCTAAGTAAGATTACATATCCCCAAAGCAAATCTTCAATTCTTCACTCATCGCAGCTAATTGTGTTGTAAATTCTATAGTGAAAGGATTAATTATTATGATGTTCTTTTCATCTGGCATGTTGGGCCATAACTGTGCTACCAGAGTATAAACAAAGTACAACAAAATCACAGATGCTTTAGATCCCCAGAAGAAAACTAAAATTTTAGCAAATGTTCTTGGTTCTTGATTGTACTTCACTTGGCCAGATACTTAATTCTGTTTTGTTTTGCCAGGATATTTACTACTACCATAACTCTCTTCAATTTTGCATAAATTTTATAATTGTTAATTATCTCAGAGATTTTGCACCCACTGATGATTTGTCCTCAAAGAAATGTGCAGTTTACTTCTGACTGAATGCCCAGTTGATTGCCCTTCTAAACTAGAGATTTCCCAAACCTGTGCTGAGGACACTCAGTTTCAGAATATGACTGAACTGCCTTGCCTTTTTCTTTCTTTGGAAGGTGTGTTCAGGTTCTCCCCTGTTAGAGATGCGTTTCAACTTCTGTCACTATTTTGACATTTTGATGCATCGCTGGGGAATGCTGAAATAGTTGGTTTGACACTGGTGTCACAACCTTCCATCTTTGCGTGAAAGCATCTATTACTGTATTTCCACATCTAACCACAATCTAGACACTCATGACAAACCACAACAGTCATGTTAGCCCAAGTGAAGGAGAGAAAAAGAAAACCTTCACAGCTCACTGGAAAATCACCTTCACTGTGCTAAAGGAAGATGTGAGTGCTGATGTTCCACAGAGTCCCTTGGAACAAAAGCAACTCTCCACACTAAAGGACAGCGACACCTGATGTGAAGGGGAAAAAAAAAAAAAAAAAAAAAAAAAAAAGTGACATTTTTGGGTACATGGGGAGAAAGAATTGTGGGAAGAATAGCTGTGCATCACAGCAGCTTGGATGGGTTTATGGAATCTCTATTCTTGGACATTTTCATAACTCATCTGGAAAATATTCCAGTCAACATTATCTAGTGTCAAAATGAACTCTCTCCATTGGGCAATGGGGTTGGAGTAGATGAGGCAGAGTCTGCCTAAAAGTACTGTATTATTTCAGGATTTGTTCTGCCTGCCTCTCCATTCAGGACAGAGGGCACTTCCATGACTGTCTTTGACTGAGTGTCTAGCTTTTAGATGATTAGCCTACATGAGATAAATCCCATTCTAAGGCTTGGGAACTTGGAAGAATGTAAGGGAAATGTGAGAATTAATGCTACAAAACAGACACAGTTCAACTGCCATGATAGGAATGTACATGTTCATACATGGCAGAGGCCACCAGGAAAGACAAAATTCAGAAATTACATGTAGAGAATATGCACTGTGATCTCTGGCACCAACAGCACTGGAATTAAGTAACAGGAAAAAGTGTGATGAAAAATTATTGTCCTTGGTATCAGAAGGCTTGTATCACAGGCAGCTTCTATAGCAGGTGAGATGCACCCTCTTGGCAGAATTGAGTCATCCTGGTGAAAAAATAAATTATTTCTATCTTAAGGAAAGGATGTTACTTTGAAATCAGTTCAGTTTATTTTCTCCTTATAAAAGCAGGAGAGAGACAAAACCATTTCAACAGCACAGTGTAGTCCCTTTCACATCTGCCTCCCCTTCTGGACATGCTTCTTTCTACCCATTCACCACAAGGGGGAATTAAGACAGCCATGATTCTAATTTAATTCCCTTGGGAACATAAAGGGAGATGTAGCAAAGGCCACTGTCTGCATTAAGTATTGGTGCAGAGTAGCTATTCAATGTAACTTCCTATCCTTACTTAGTGAGCATTGATTTCTCCATGTATATCCCCCCTGAGCTTTCCATGTTTCAACACTTCGTGAATACCCTTGTGTGTTATCTTCAAGAGAAATTAATTGCATTTACCAGATGAAATGTAAAGGAAAGCAGCTAAAAATATGGTATACCACTAATACTTTAAATTGCTCCTTAATTTTTAAATAATCTAAAAAATTCAGAGGTTTTTTTCCCTTCTCAGTAGTTATTTATGGACTTTTATTTGACTGTTTTACACCCAGCAATGTTTCTATGGTTTCCTTCTGGTAGTTTTATTTTTTTTTTTTTTGGAATATATTTTGAAAATTTAGCAACCATACAGCATTTCTTTACATTGTGCATGCAAACTATCAGATTTTTAATGAGATAGCTATGAGAATCTCAGAACCAAAGACATAGGAAAACTATTGTTCAGAATTCTGCCTTGCCTCATGAAAAGGAAAAAGAGGACATGTCCTGCACATCACTCAGTTTATAAGCTCAGACTGGATAATCACAGAAAATTTTTAAGTCTGAAGCTCAGCCTTCTCTTTCTCTACTACTGTAACTTGCTGTCACTTGTTACATCACCCATAAAATTATTAGGCAAGATCCTTGGGCCACTAATTATTTATTTGCTCTGCAAAATGCCCAGCTCATTGAAGCAGCTAAATTGAATAATAATGCTGGTGAGACAGTGGGTGGTTTTGATAGAACCAGTTTACTCTCAGAGGGAACTGCTTGCAAAACATGCTTTGATTTAACATAAGCAGGGCAATAAAACCCTCCATGGTGTTTTCAGAAAGGGGGGAGATAAATTTGTGATATTGAACACTATTTTATATATGGATGTGTTCCCAGCTCTTAAAAATCACATTTAATTTACGATTTTCCTAAGCAGGCATTTTAACAGGTAAACTCCACTTCAGGTATAGACAGCAACAGGAGAGTCTGATTATTCTACCTATAGGCATATCTACTCTAGCTTTACTTCAGATTATCTTGCTAAAAATAAAACTCTGTGAACTACAGTTATTCCTTCATTCTTCTATGTGTAGAATGCTTATGGTGATATGGTGGCAATCCACCACTGGGGGTTCATCTTCATTACTGATTTTACTGAGATGTCTTTAAAACAAGATCCTACCTCTTTTCCCACACAGTTGTGTTTGCCATTGCCTGTTTCATCTAAGTGTGACTCCAATCAGGCATCCGTCCAAAAGTGGGAAAGATTTAGATTCATACCCTTCAAAAATAACTATAATTTTGAATTTTCTTTATGTTGTTCTTCTGAAATAACTTTCCTGGTGGAATCCACAAGAATATGAGGTTTGCTGGGTACTAGTTTAGTATCTTTGGCATTTAACTGCAGCGATTCTGAATTCAGATGCACAGATTTGCAATTATAGTCATTGTAGGAGATAAAATATTGATCTTTCTGCATATCGGTGTGCATGCTTGATTTGGGGACTATGTTAACGTGAAAGATCTCAAAATGATGCAGTCAATTGCAGACGTAACCATTGGTGTCCTCAGTTTCCTAATTTTGTGTTTCTTTGTGAATAGTCTGTGATTACAAAGGAAGATACCAATTCCTTCCTTTCAGATGTAACTCTGTATGTTGCTTAAAACAGTCGTCAATATTAAAAAGAAATGGTTAATGTATTCCTTGCTGTACATTTCAATATCTACTCCCCATTAAATTCCTACTGGTCAAAATTCCCTTTGGTGTATTGGCTAAAACATTTGTTAGACTGACAGATATGGATATAATTTATAGATTTCTAAGTAAGAAAACAAGGAACATGCATAAATATAGATCTCTACAATAAGAGTCAAGAGTGTGAGCCAATGAATGGATGCACTTGGATGTACTCTGCAAAGTTCTGGTGTCTTAGCCACAATTATTTGATGGAGTTTCTTTAGCTTTTTAAAGTAATAATTCTCATTGACTGCGAAACCAACAGCAGGTTGGGAAAGGAAAGCAAAGCAATAAACAGCACCTGTTTTACAGAACAATTTGCTGGAATTAAACTCTTGTTAATGTATAAAACAATCAACTGTAAATGTATCCAACAATAACAACAAAAAAGTGTTGAAAGATGATTAATCTCAGAAGTCTGTTGCACTAGCACTGGATCTCAAGGGAAAAAGGCTTCATATTGACATTTGACAAAGCTAATTTTAGTAACTGATAATTGATGGATGTTTTTCTAGCCTAATCTGGTTACTTGATCTCTTGATCTCTGCTCTGTCTCCAAATAAGGTCCATTTATTTAATTTTACCCAGCAGCCTGATTATGCACCATGAGCATATTTCCATTAAAATTTGTAATATCTAATGCTTTCTGTGTCATTTTCCTAGAGATATAAATGCAAAAGAATCACAGATAGGCACAGTACCAAAAGGGTTCACAAAACCACCCAGAAATACAGAGATAAAATAAGGCACCTGAATTCTCTCATTAACTAGAACTCTCTCGATGGAGCCCTCTGCATCTGAGAGCACAGGCTGTGGTCTTGAGAACACAACTGCACCAAGAGATGCTGCATCAAGAGATCTGCAGTGAAAACCCAGAGGAGGTTTTTACAAATGAAAGAGGGAAGAATTAGCAGACAGAGAAATGGGGAGACTGGGATCCGGCAATGAAACCTATAAAATATATGTAGGTGTGACACTTAGGAATTGTATCAGTGGTTGTCTTGACAGTACTGAGTTTATGGTTTGAGTGAATGATTTTAAACATCTTTTCCAAAATAATCATCCTAGGTCTTCCTTACTAGTACCTGCCCCAACCCTTGGCAGTCAGAGCCTTCAGGAGCTCTACAGGCACAAGCAGATTTCAGGTTTTCCTGTTCTCAGTGAGGCAGTTTTCTGGACAGGATCACTCTGGGATTTGGATCAATGAGGAATCATTCCTCCCCTGCCCCACAGTTTCCTTGGATCCTGCTTGGCTCTGTAGCACAAGCAAACCACAAGTTTAGCACTTCAGCCTCCCAGGTGGGATGTACACCGTGTCCTGCTCTCCCTGTGAAGTTATCAAAAGGCTTTATGCAGGAGCTCACTTGACTCTATGAAAGCAGAGAGATTTTCTTTAATCAGAGCTAAGTATCCCTTCTTTCTGCTGGCTTGAAGTGGGAGCTCTTTGGAAGATGATTTTTACTGTGTTGCTATCATTGCCTAAGTAGGGGCACAGCCATTAGCAATAGAAAGTAAACACTACAAAAGGGGGATGGGGGGGCAACCACTGTAAGCAGGCCAACCTTCAAGTAGCAATTTTAATGAAAAAATTGTGAGTAATAATGGACTAAGAATCTGAACCCATACAAATAACAGAAAATATTTGCAATGATGGATAGAGGAAGGAATTTTAATGTTTGAGTAAGCCATTCTGCTAACATCAAACTAGAGCTGGTCGATGTTTTTCCATTGACAGGGAAATTAAATGGACAAAATTTGTTTACTGCAGGGACTACTCAATTTTCAATTTCCACTGAAATGACCCCTGTCCCCTATATACTATGGCAGTTTGAATGACATTTTGAATGAAACCTTGTGATTTGACTCACAGATTGCTTCAGAGTTCTGTTAGTGTGTGTTAATAAATTGGCCCCACAGCACTGATAAGGTAAAACCCAAACATATTGAGAGTTGCAATGCAGGGGTCTCTCAAAAATCAGTTTTACTTGTGTCTGTGCACGACCCTGGCCCCATACAGGTAAAACAGGATTACCTGAATACCTGTGTCCCAGCTAGGGGAGTGTTTTAGCCAGTGTTTAAAGGTAGTCAAAATTTCAATTACAGTGAAAACATTGGAAATAACAGTCTGGTTATAGCCACAAATTATTAAAAAAAAAAAAAAAAAAAAAAAAAGAAAAAGAAAAACAAACAAACAAACAAAAAAACCCAAAAACAAAAACAAACAAAAAAAAAAACCAAAAAAACCCAAACCAACCAAAAACCCGAAAAAAAAAGATGAATTGTCAATTTTCTAAATACAATTTAGTACCGGAGTACTTTTCACACTCCTATTTTTTTCTTTATGTTTTTCCCTTCTTTCTCTGTCTTTCCCCCTCTTTTTCTGTTGTTTCCTCTGTGGGGAAAACAAAAATTCTAAAAAAAGAGTTCTTTAAAATTCTTTGACTTTTACCAAGGATTTTTAATAAGAAAATAACTGACAAAACAAAAATAAACGGGGAAATATTACATCCATAATCTAAAAATTCCAGCAGCCAAAGTATCGCTGGAAAGCTTTAAGCACAAGGACATTGGATTTTTATTGAGATACTATCATAGAATTATTTTTTTTTTATGGAAACTGGAATAAAAAAAGTAGTAACTGAAATAGTTGACATTATTCAGAGTGCAAATTTTTCTTTTTATTTTTATAGTTGAGTTGATGTTGAATTTTGGGATACCTTTCTGAATCTATCATTTTACTCTTAAAAAGACATTGAGAAATTTAATAAAGACATTTTACAGAAACGGAGTAATATGTTTTTTAGAAAATATGCAAAAATTTAACCTCTTGAATGATAAAGGACATTTTATAAGGGTCAACATTTGAGGTGATTTGGTTGCTAGGAAACCATCACTAAAGGTGGTCAGAAAAGCAAATGTTTTATTTCAAATAAGACCATTAATTAATGTGCAGGTACTGTAAAATAGATCAGGTATCTGTTGATGTAAGAGTATATGTAGAAAAGAATAGGATTCAGTTAAGATTTTTTTAGTGGAAATCAAATAGCCTCAAGAGGTACAGGGAGTTCTCTTCATTGGTTAAAATGTATCTATAAATGCAAAAAAAAAATTAATAAGGAGTCTAACCCTGATGAAAAATGCATTTTGCTTGTTGTTACATTCATTAATTGTATTGCATAAAGAACACAAAATAAAAGACTTCATAAAAACCACATCTGCAGACTTCGTCATGAGTGTGAAGTCTAGAAATGTTCAAAATTACTCTGGAATTGAAAGAAATTATATTATCAGGAAAAAAAAAAAGAAAAAAAAAGATGAATTCTCCCATAGGGTGACTGCACAGTGAGAGAAATTTGCGCAGATAACTAAAAACTCAGCAGGGTTAAAAATCCTTTCTGGGGCTTGGGCTCCTTTGTGGGTTGAGGATACGTACCCCACACTAAAAGCACAATTTCTCCTTTGTCAAAAATACAAAACCTCACCAAAATCCCCAGAGCAGCCTCGTTCCTCAGCTGTTGACACCAGCAGCACCTGCAGAGGGTAATTAGGATGTCACCAAATGCTGGGGAGGGACCAACATCCCAGGGGTGGCACCCTGGGGTGCGGGGGGCTCTCACTGCTGCTCTGCCAGGGGCTGGGACAAAGTGACACCTCAAGAGCATCTCATGTTCCAGCTGGGAGAGAAGGCAGAACGGGGAGGAAAGGAATCCAAGTGCGCATCTTTCAAACCTGACACTGATGAATGATTTAAGTCCCTACTTGTCCTTCAAACATTAAATGCTTATGGTGAATTTTTAAAAGTGCTTCCTGCCAAATCAGAGTAGGGTCTGTGGCTCCTAGCAGCCTTCATAAATGACATTCAGGCTTTACTCAATTATAATATTTCCATGTTTATTTACTAGATATAATGTTGCATGCTCATTGTTAAATTCAGAAAAAATGTGATTTATAAATGTTTTCTGGGGCAGAGTCGTTTAATATTTAATCCTCATTGCTGACAATACTCTTTCGAGGGTATGAAATATACTGTTTGCAAATCTCAACACAAATCTAGCAAAACTATTAAAAATCCCCCTCAATATCTGCACTGTTTAAATATTTCCATTTTAATAAATACACTTTTTAAAAGATTCTTATTTTCTTCCAAATTCTGCACTGTTTAAAGCATTCCATTTTAATAAATATACTTTTGAAAAGATTCCCCTGTTTTCTTCCAAATTCTGAAGACTGTGAGCTTTATTAAAGTCTTCTTAAGGCTTTAAAAAATCTGCATAGAATTTAATCGTGCAAATGAATGGAAGTTCGCAATATTTGTATCACAAAGATTTCTGTCAAAAACCCACAGTTGGAAATAACATGCTGTTTGTCGTGTAATTGTTACTATTCACTAAAGCAGAAAAAGCAAGTGCAGAGAGCTAAAGAACTGACAGCCTAGTCATTTAAAACTACAGGTTGTCTCCTGGATGACAATAGTTTTCCAAGTAGAGCCTAACCCATGCCGAGAAGTTGCTTGCTGGAAGTATATATAGGGTAATATTTTAACACTTTAGTTGAACAGAGATTTTTTTTCCTTAAAAAATAAGGAAATGTTACTCAGAAAATGTGAAGAAGGCAAGAATGGCATATTATCTTGTTTTTTATTTCACAGTCGTTGTTTATTCCCAAGTTCTAAATTCTAGATTAATTCGATTAATTGTTGAAGTTGATTTAAACCCGAGCTGTGAAGCAGTATAGATGAATTTAAAAGAGACCAGTTTTCTGTACTGGAAAACCTCTGTAACTTAAGTTTTCTGGGTACTAATATCACATCTGTGAAACAAAGATAATAATTCCTGCTTGTCTGGTAGGCAAAATTGGAATTGGGGAAAAAAAAAAAATTTAGTAAGGTTGTGGAAATGGGTAAATGGCAGATGAAATTACTATTTTTTAAACATAGGTAGGAAGAAAAATATGTATGTTTTCATCAAAATGCTGAGCAAATGGTCCTTAATTTTTCATTTGATAATATTGAAATGACAATAAAATCAGTAAAAATAATGGTAAAATCAGATATTTTTCTGGCAATATTATGACCTATGGCTTTTTATTATCATAAGCATACCCTCCAACTGCATTTGCAGACAAGTGTTTTTGTCTGACTCACATGTTTCTATTAAAATTGTTAAGGATTAGATCTAGTTGATCAGCAGTGACTGAGTGGAATTAACGTTTTTTAATTGTAATTGCATAATTAATGTTTGAGGCAGGGATGTACACAAAGACAGGCGGATCCCCCACTGAAACCCAAACAAAGAAAGGGTGACTTGGTGTAGCTCAAAGAGATTTTGAAGTGGTTTAACAAAACCTCAAAAAATAGACCAGAGCTTTGGAAAACGCTATTCCTAGCATTGCAATGAAATAAAAAACCCCAAAACCAACAAACAACCTTCTTTGAATAGAAGGGTTTTCTTTGCTTTGTGCTAACAAAGCACGTTGTGTTAACAAATCCCTGGAGACACTGTAGTAACTCCAGCTCGATTTGAAGGTAAGAAATAAAGCACATTAGATTTCAGGAGGATTTGTAAAGCCCTCAGCAGTTTTGTCCCAACTTCTACTTCCATTTATTTTTGTGTACTTTCTTCTCCTGGTTCATCCCATCTAGATTTAGGCACCTAGATCAAACTCCTGGTCATGGGGCAGGTTCTTGTCTCAGGAGTATTCAATTGTCTTTCAAAGCTGCTGATCTTTTTCTCTTGACCAGAGAGAAAGGTGGAGCTCCTACCTCAGGTATGTCATTTGAAGTGACAGAGCCAATCTTTAGTGGTTTGCTCATGGTTATGCAGGTCATAGGTCCTTGGAGAACCTCTCTTTTATTGATGCATCACCTGTCTATATTTTTCATTATGTGTTGCTGTAAATGTAATTCTTGCTTCGAGTTCTGTTGGCGTCATCTGTATTAGGTTCGGTATTTTGCGCGTCTTTGAATTTGGACCTTTGAAGTTAATAAGGATTTTTGCACTGGCTTCAAGGGCAGCAGGGTGAGATCCTATCCATCCCTTGAACTTTCAAGCCCTTTAAAAATTAATTAATTAACAGCATAAGAATAATGAAGGCTAATTTTTTATGACCATGAGCAAGAGATTTTAATAAAACTGGATTTGATGATAACTGCATTTTCCTGTCTGCATTTGTGCAAACATGGTAATACCAGACACAGGGAATTTAGAGGGTACATGAGCAATTTTGGTTTTAGGGCTGCTTGGTAGGTGCCCAAGAATGTTCTTGTCCTTCTTGACCAGGTGTTATCACAGACATAAATTTAGATTTCATCAATAAATAAATAGAATCTCCATAATATAGCCCTGTGCTGTGTGAATAGTGCAAACAGAATGCTGTTTGTAACTTAATTATGAAATATTTTTTGCAACTTAATTATGAAATATTTTAAATAGCAAATGCTGTTTTTAAAAGCTTTTTAAAGCCATGCATGTGTGTCTCTAACTGACCAAATAATAGAACAAACTGGCTAGCAAATTATTTTTTCTGTATGACATCAAACCTGACAGCAAAGTTAAAAAAAAGTGACTGGCACTGGCATGTCTTCACTTATTACAAGTACAGAAAAAGTATTTCTATATAATTAATTCTGAAAGTAAGGTTTATATGTGTTACTAAAGACAAGACATTCATTCCCTATATATTTCTTTGCTTTCAGCTAGTAATCTTTCTTTGAAATACCATGGAAACAAGCAAATATGCCTCATTAAATTTTCCTTGCAGGGAAGAAGAGGAAAAAAAATACCAAAACAGAAAAGGCAGAGAATTTTTAAATCATGAAGTAGGAAAGAATAACATAGAAGGGGTGATTAAATTGCCCTTCTTAATTCTTTCAGGCATAGTAGGATAATTTGCTGGAGAAAAAACATTGCAACAACTTATTTCTTGAATCACCTCACTTGTAGTTGGACTGCTTTCAAGCTGAATACTGCAGTATTACTTCACATTTTACAGTCTTGCTCATTGCTGAGAGATATGAATCACAGCTGATAACCAACAGTCCCTTACTATAGCTAAAATAATGCTTTCAAATTATTTTTAAAGGTTTTTAAACTTATTCCTATAAAATAATATTTTTAAATGCAAACTTCACATAAATTTATATCTATCTGACATTTTATACACAGATATGTTTAGAATTTGCTATCAAAAACAGGGCCAGATTTCCAAAGAGACACCACTAAATTCAGTAAAGCTATGCTGATATACAGCAGTTGAGGACTCAGATAAGAAAAAGTTATTAAACCAGAATTTGCAAGTATATTCTTTAATAAGGGATTTAAAAATGCTTTGTACTTAGAAGCAATTTCAATTTTCAGCAATATACCTTGCTCTACCTTCACATATCATTGGGATCCCAATGAACTGGTTGTGGAAAATGCACACACCTCTGTTTGCCCAAAATGTGTCCTGTAGCTTTAACTCAGGTGATGTCTTGAAATTAAACTCCAGTCTTCAGAATATCCCCACAATCTTAAAGTCAGCTTGGTAGTGAAAGGGATATTGATTTAGCTGAGTTAGTATTTTGCACCCTGAAATCACTTTAACAGAAGAAAGATCAATAAATTACTTTCTCAGATCAGTCTGTGTTTTTATTTAGCTGGCGGGAGGTGTAATTCATTTCCCAACGTGTTAATTTCTAACAGTGCAAAGACAAAGGCCCTCAAGACCCCTTTTCACTGAGACAACTCCAAGGCACATGGAGAAATAATGCCAACTGCCCACTGGTGTGAGCCTGGAGAGAGCCAGAGAACGTCCAGAGACAGAGAATGCCCAAACACCACAAGGACTGTGGGAACCAGCACATCCTACTGCTCCTTGAACTCTTGTATCTGAGCTGTGCCCCCATTTAGGACAGCCCAGGAACACCCAGACCCCCCAGCTGGTTTCACCACTCATTGGAAAAGAGCTGAGAAGGCCTAAGTTGGTGAATTAGCTGGGTGAGGAAGAGCCAGACTTCATCCATGCATGGCCTTCCTCTGAATGGTGTCCACCTTCCCACATCCAGAGAGCTCCAGTGAAACTCCATCCGAAGAGTTTTTCCCACTGAATTCCCAGTTTCTGTCTATCTGAAACAAATTTATGCAAGCAGCTCTGTGATCCAGTTCCTGTATTAATCCCAGGCCATTTTCAGAGGAATACAATGTTTGAGGGGTAGGTAACAGATTAAGCAAAAACATAGTGATGAACTAAATCTAGAAATTGATTTCCAATGAAAGGCTTAAAAAAAATCTAAGGAAAATTCCCTCCAGAGGATCAGAAAAGTAACAGCATTAACCCTGTGCCAAGAAAAATGATAGATCTATTCAACCAAAGAAATAAGTCATGTCAAAAAAATATCCCCATTTTGAAAATAATTTGGTAAAGCATCTCAAGCTGTTCAGCCCTGCTGCAGCCACATTGCTAAAGGGTGGAAAGGCAATAATTGTCTCGGGTTGCCTGCCATGTCACTGCCTTTTTGCTGATCCACTAAATCCAAAATACCATTGTCTCTGGGAGGGAAACAAGTGCCTATAAAAACATTCTCATGTGCCTGTAGACCTGGAGAAAACTGTTGGTACATCACAGCCAAGCAGGTCTTTAAATAATTGGTCAAAAAATATTGTGTGGGATTTTTTTATTCAGAAAATTATTCAGGTTTTATAATTCTATTCTGACGACTGAAAATTACAGTTCTCGGAGGAAGAAAGAAAACTCATCTGTACCTTCAATGAAGGTTGTTCTTTTTGAAAGACAAAGGTGTTAGTCTGAAGATTTTAATGATAAAATGTGTTATTCTGGTTATTTGACTTCCTACATGACAAAAATCCCTTTATAACCCATGCATTCAAGCTTGATATTTTTGGTTGAACTAGAGCACGTCCATCCTAATGCTAAAGAGAGATTAGTGGAGAGACCTTCATTCTTGATGGCAAAGAGGTGATGCAAATTGAAGTGATGGAAATGAAGAGAGGATGAGAGGGCTTCAGGTGCAAAGAAAAGGTTTAGAGGCATCTTACCAATGTGTACAAATAGCTAATGTGGGAGTAGGGAAGACAGAGCTGGACCTTTGTCAGTGCTGCTCAGGACAACAGACAGAGAGCAATTCAAAGAGAGAAAATTCCATGTAAATTTAAGAATACCAGGTTTCTTGTATGGGTGGCCAAACAGATTGCCCATGTTGCAAGTCCCTGCCCTTGAGGTTATTCAAGTCCCATCTGGATTTAGCCCTGAACAAGCTGCTGCAAAAACTCTTTTGAGCAAGGATGTTGGACAAGATGCTCTCCAAAGGCCCTTTCCAAATTCAACAGTCTTGTATTCCTGTACCAAACACTTCCTGTAATCTAATAACCCACAGCAAATAACAGCTAATTACCCTTCAAAATAAAAATCGGCATTTATTTCCTATTTAATTTTATCTTCAATTTCTAGCTGTTGGATCTTGGCTTGTGTCTGACCACTTGATTAAAGAGCTCTCTTCTAGCTGCTCTTTGGGTACGCTCAGATCAAGCCACCTGTTAACCTTCTTTCTGATAAGCCAAAGGGTATTTCCACAAATAAATACTCCATGTTCTTGGTTAAAATGGAAATTGAGCCCTTAATCTAGTCAATTTGCAGGAACAGGTACTTTACTGTCCAAGTGCAATCTGAACAGATTTGGACTGTTGAACTCACATTCCTCTCTGTCTTTTCCAACTCGTAATGAGTCAAGATAATAAAATGCAAAAAAAGCAAAAATCCCCAAAGCAGCAAAACCATGTCTCCCACTCAAAAATTATCCCTACTTACAAAGGCAGCAAGAGATAATAAGCATGATATTAGGTATATTGAAAACTTTTAAGATTTTGATATGATATACAGATGACCTGGAAAAGAATCAGCCCTGAGAAAGGTCAGTTTTAGGGACTAAGTTGTAGAATCTTCCTGGCCCATCTTTGGATTTTAGTTTTTTTTGCTGATTTTTGGCAAGAAATGCATTTACGTTATTACTGGCTCTCTAAGATACTATAAACAGACAGTAATTATTGAAGATAGACCCAGTTCGAGGAGTAAAGAAGAATATGCAACTAAGGCACATTGAATAGGCAAATTGATTTGCCATTTTACACTAGAAACACACTGCAGTAAAGCTTCTGAAATCAGCTTAAATAGTTGAAAAATTCAGCAGTGCATCAAGCCCAGCAGATGACTACAGCAAACATCCAGAAACAGGGAGACTCCTTTAGGCTGTATAATTAGTTTTTCTCCTTATTTCCAACAGACATATTCTTTTGTTTAAAGGGCTCTGGGTGCTATAGAAAAAAAAAACTGATTTGAAAATATATTTCATTTTTGCTGTAAACAGCATTCGATTAGTGTTCATAGCAATGGGCTTTGTGGCAAATCTTGAGTGTGCTGTTGATTAATGTCAGCTATGAGATGGTGCAGGATCCTGAGTGTCAGAGCTTCTCTCTGAGTTAATTCCCAGCTTCCACAGTCTCATTATTCAAAGTCCATCCTGAATTTGGACTGAAATTTGAGGACTCCTGCCATGAACAATACACACTATTTACCAAAGCAACATTTTATCACTTTCTTCCATCCAATATTTTATATTGATTAAATTCTGCTTTTTATTTCTTCTACTTTTTCTTAATCTTCACGTAATCACTACATAACAAGAGTTACAATGAATAATTTAATGATTAATCACAGTCTTGCTCCCTGTTTTTTTGTTAGTCTTTAGCATTCCAATATGGTGGAAGAGAGTTTTGTTTATGTGTTTGCCATTGTCTGTTGTTCCTGCACCTGTCTACTCCTCTCTGAAAATGAAGTTTATTGTTTTCTTAGTTTATTTGTGTAAAAATCCCAGCTCAATTAGATTAACTTTTTAGAAAGGATAGAAGATATAAAAGTACAGCTGCTTAAGCAATTAGCAGAGCAGCATGACATGAGCAAGCCTAGAGCTATTGGAAACTCACCTGGCTTCAGATGCCATTATAAACTCAGAGTTTGGTTCGGGTCACTGGGAGGGACAGGACATGTTGGAGCAGAATCAGATTTGCTGGTGAGCTCCTCTCTATGACAGGAGCCATTTTTAATCCCTTCCTACTTGAAATACATCTATTCCAACATTTGGGGTGAAATCCATCTCCAGGTTAATGCAAGTGTCTACATGTTGCTCTCTAAATGTGGGTTTGTTTGCATCACTTTTGGAGCAGATCAAGCCAATATGACAGCCTGGAAAAATAAATATTAATTTGACCAGCCTTTGCGTCTCTAGTTCTAGGCGAGCTGAACTGCACAGTGTATTTAGGAGGTGACAGCTGGAGACTAAATAAACTGAATCACCTTAAGGCATCTTGAATGGCATCAAACCTCCATATTAGGGGAACTGAGCACCTTTTTTTGTGTTTTCTGAAATCAGTCTTTCTCTGTTCCACTTGCATGGAACCTTTCTACATATTTGGCATTAGTCTTAATCCAATTTTAGGTTACACATCAGCAAGATCAGAATTATTCAATGCTGAGAATCATGGATAATCTAATACAAATTTTGCTATAGAAGATTCCCAAAGCCTCCTCAGGTTAAATAAGCACATTTACATGATTAAGACTATGATCTTCCCCAGCTACTTTTTTTCCTTTACTGGGGATTTTAACTTGCCTACCTAATTCCAGGAGGGATAATAAACAATGTCCACAACTGAAAAGATAATGAATTTCATCATAAATCAATAAAGAAACTTTTGGGAGGAAGGACATTCCCTGACATGGATTGACCCTGGCACAGTGCCAGTGCCCCCATGATATTTTTGTTTTACAGAGAGCAAAAAGGACAGAGAACAATTAATGAGCAGTGACACTTAGGAGATTTCCAGTTAGCCAGAAACTCAATTGAGTCCCTTGAAACCTGTTTTCCTGCCTCAGCCACCAGCCCATGTACTTCCTCAGACCTCTGCTCAGTTTCTCAGCAATAACAACAATTAGAAAAAGCCCAGAAATCACTTAATTAATCTCCACAGAATTTTTTTGTTTTTCAGTAGGATATGGGGAGAAGAAATGAGAAAAGAGCAAGCAGAAGTGAAGGAATTAAAAACAGTAACTGAGAGTTTCAGGCAGTGGTCTAAGCTCTAGGGAAGGGAGGTTAAGTCACTGCTTGGCATAATTTGCAGTAACTTGAGGTGAAAAACTCTTCAGGCAAAGTGAATATCCCTGAATCTGACCTCCTCTGCTTTCAGAATAGACAGAGTTGTATTTAGGGATAATCTCCTGCAAAAATGTGGTTCTTATCACAGTGAAGAGGAGAAAGAAAAAAAAAAAAGAAAAAAAAAAGTGACAGGGGACTTAAAATAGTCTCTATAACATGAAATTGGTGTCCTCCATTCTCATCATCAGTGCTGAGCTCCACTTCCAGAGAAAGGATGAGTTTGCAGCAGCTCCCACATGTACTTTTTCTGAAGCTGTACTAGGTCATCTGCTGCTCTCAGCTACAGATATATTTTGCAGTGGTAGCCAAAAAAAGGTCATCTGTCAGAGCACAGTGAGAGTGGGGTGATTACTGGGCCTTGATTACTTCTGTAATACAAATAAAGAATATTAATAAGCTAAATTACATTCTCAGTCCTTTTACTGTTGCTTTGCAAGAAATAAAAAAGAAGCTGACTGGATTGTAAAGGCATTTTACTAATGGTTAATGAATACTTATTACTTTTGAAGAAGAAGAAGAAGAAGACTGTGTCAGGGTGCTGCATAGCCCTGTGTATCAATGGTTCATCCTTGCATTTTTCTTTCCATCAAGTGCCTTCATCAAGGTCTGAAGAAAATAGCCTATTCATTTCAGGCTGCACAAATAATACACATTCTGTTTGAAAAGTCCTGGAAGAAAGCACAGCATCTCTAAACCCTGTGATAAAGCTGGTGAAAAATCCCAAAGGTTCCAATCTGTGTTTGGACCATCAGAGACTGAGAACACTGGAAGGGAAAGTGACATTCCCAGTGTTTCATTAGATCTTGGGATAAGTAGGGGCTGTGCTGGTTTTGGTTGATGAAGAGTTAATTTTCTTCACAGCAGTCAGTCTGGAGCTGTGGTTTGGACTTGGGCTGAAATGGTGTTGATAATACAGTGGTGTTTTCATTATTACTGGGCAGAGCTTACACAGAGTCATGGCTTTTCCTGTATCTCACCCCATTCCACCAGCAAGGGTTTTGGGGGTACATTAGGAGATGGGAGAGAACACATCTAGAACAGCTGACCCTGGCTGATCCCAGGGACACCCCAGAACATGTGGGGTCATGTGCAGTTCATGAATCTTGAGAGAGAAGAAGGAAAGGGCCAGGGAGGAAGAGGGGCAGGGAGGCATTTTTACAGATGGCATTTGCCTTCCCAAGTCACTGTTACATCTGATGAAGCTCTGTTTTCCTGGGGATGGCTGAACACCCACTGCCATGGGAAATGGACAAAGAATTCCTTGTTTTGCTTTGCTTGTGCACAGCTTTTGCTTTACCTATTAAACTGTCAGACCCTCAAACCATGGGTTTTCTCACTTTTACCCTTGAAATTCTCCCCCCACCTCTGTGTTGAGGGACTTGAGTGAGCAGCCTTGTGGGGCTGGGCTGGCTGAGGTTACACCAGGACAGGGCAAAAAGGTCCTTTGCCATAGGCACCTTCAGGAATAATCCAAAAACTTATCATATGAGCACATCTCTCTAGAACTCTCTCTTATAAATATTTTAGTAGAACAGGAAGAGTTGGTGACCCTTGATACCTTTTCATGGAACTAATAAACTGTCAAAAGGCTTTTTTTTTTTTTCCCTTTCAGAATTAGGTTTCCAACTTGCTGTCACTCAATCCTTCCAGAGAGCAGCCTTTTCTTAATGTGCCTGGATTGTCTCCTTGCATTCAATGTAAGATCTGAGGATTTTGGGGGAAAAAAAAAATTAAGAAAAATACCAATAAAAAGGAGGGACTATAGTGGTGGAAGAAGCACTTTTTAAGTTAAATTCCATTTTCAGGTTTAGAAAGAACTAGATTGGAATCAGATGCTTTGCTTTAATTTTCCATGGCCTAAGTGGAAGGCAAATACAGCCCATAATATTTTTGTTCATGCTTGTGTACTCATTAATGTGCCTTTGTGATAAAGGCAGAAGAAATGCAAGACTCACAGACAACCCTTTTTTTATTGATCACATATTTTTTAATCTTTCCCTTTTTTAAGATTTCATAAAACGTGTTTTATTTTTTCCCAGGTTACTGTAAAGTTGTCTGTAGGAAAGGTTGATTTTTTTTTTTTCTGCTTGGGATTTCCAGGGACAGATTGAGATTTCTTTAATTAAAATACTAAGGGAAAGAAACAGAATTAAATTTCTTGAGTTTTAACTGTAATAAACACCGGATTATTAGATACTTCAAAACAACCCCCCTTTGGTGTCTATTTCAACATTTTACTTTTCTGCATAACTGTCTGGTGCAGTTGTGTCTAAACAGCAGCAATTTCCCTTTGCACATAACCTTTTGTGTAAATGAGATCACTCAACATTATAAAACCCAAGTAGTGAAAAAAGCAAGGTTCAAAGCCCAAAGAACTTAAATGCCTTCAGTGAATAAGCAACGTGACCACTGGAATATCCATATAAAGAGGAAAATGTGGATCTGCAGTATGTACAGGTTCCAGGGAAGGTTGAAAATTCTCTTCAGCAGAAGTGATGCAGTAGAAACACAATTTAAGCATCAGTGTTTTCCACTGGAAAGCCCATCTGAGCACCTACTTTTGATGTGTTGGATAGTCAGAATGGACATCCAAATTGTCCAAGGACTGAGTGTACCCAGTTCTCACTCTGATGGTACATCTGTGAGTCTTGGGGACCTACAGTTTTGGCCCTTGCATTTACTATGCATCCATACTTCCTGATTTTTCTACAAAGTGATACATGACCAGGCAAGTGCTGGCTGCAAAAAAACCCAAAACTGTGACAGTTCAGATCACAACAAAAGAGATTTTAAGGATTATACCTTTACCATCTAGTTAGATGGTTTTTAATGCACTTAAGGGATTTTTATTTACAAATCTGTTTAAGTTGTAATGTACATAACAGCATCCAGCTCTTAGTGTTCTATTACATAATTACCCTGTCAGGCCCTCTTCCAAAGATATACTCAGGCTTGTATTCTGCCCTCTAAGATCCCTGGGCATGTTATATGGTCACAGGAAAAAAAAACAACATCAGTTCCAGAACACTCCAGTGTGTATTTTTTTAAGAGAAACAGGTCTTATGTAAAAGTAAGGTGTTTCTGCAGTTTAGAAACTTTCCTACTGGCCCTCTTATATCTGTGACCTTCTCAGTTTCTATGAACACTGTAAGACACTCTCTAGTTTTTAATTAAGAGTTTTTATGATACCATATCAACTTCAATTATCCTGTACTTCTTGCCTTCATCCTTCCTTCCCAAAACCACCAAACAAATGCTCTCTTCCCACGACAGCTGGATATTGAGGGCATTTGTTGAGAGTAGGTCTAAAGCCTCTCTGCAGTCCATGGAACTTTAGCACATGTTTAACTGCTGTACTAAATTGCATTGTACTGATCTGATCCAAAGCCCATTGATGTCAAAGAAAAAAAAGCTCCCATTGACTTCAGTTAGATTTCCATTGGGCTTTTTTTAAGGGAAAATGATTATGCACTTTTCCTTTTAAACATTTATGATGAAAAGCGTCAGCAAATAAAAATTTGTGAATAGACTCCCACAAAACAAAAGTGTCAGGAGCTGAAATACTGGAGCAGATGGTCTTTCAAGATCTGTCACTCCACCAGCATTGTACAGTTTAAAGGCACTGCATGCACTCAGTTTTCTGAGAGGGTGCGTGGACAAGAAACTGTTCTCATTCATTACTTTTTTAGTGGGAGAGATTTGATCTTGGAGCCAGATGATGACTAGGACCCTTTGCACAATGTTTTGTGTTCATCATTCATTGCATTGATATAATCCTGATACACTTTCTGAAAGAAGATTCTAGGCCTTTAATGTGCTGTGCTTTTCTGTTTAAAACCAAGAAATTCCCATTTAAGATTCCATCACATTCAAAGTTTAAAATAACATATACAGAAATAATGTATTTTTCTCTTATACGGCTTTAGGGTTTTTATTTAATTAAATAAATTTAAAGGAGTTTTAAGACAGAGATCCTCATTTGTATGAATAGCATAGAGCAGTAATGGCATTTTCTCTGTCAGAAAAGAGTTAGTTTAGGTATTAGGAAAGGTTCTTCACCCAGAGGGTTGTTGGGCACTGGAAGAGGCTCCCCAGGGCTGTGCTCACAGCACCAACCCTGAGTGAGTTCAAGAAGTGTTTGGACAATGCTCTCAGGCACAGGGTGTGCTGCACAGGGTGTGGATCAATGATCCTTGTGGGTCTCTTCCAACGCAGCACATTCTATGGTTCTGTTTTTCCAAATCAGAAGGAGACCAGGCTAGCCAGTAGAAGAACTGGGAATGGATGATTCTTATCTTGAGCTTCATGCCCCAACTTCCTGAGAGCATTTTGCTTCCTTTCTGTATTTAGCACACTAATACCTGCTTCCTTCTCATATGATTTTAATTAGAACTGAAATGCCCAGTTTTGGAGTGTAATCAGTTAAGGTTGTTTCTGTGGGCAGCTCATTCATCCCTGGTTATCTTGCTCCAACCATAAATATGATTGTACCCTTTGGGAATTAGCTAAACAGTAAAAAGCACATGGGATGTATATGGGGCAAAGTATTTGCAGCATGTACTTTTAGGATAAGCATGCCTGTAAGTGAAAAAGAGATCACTTGCACCATTAACAAAAAATCAAGGTCAAAATCAAGAAAAAAGGTCTGGAGAAGGAGAAAACTCATAGGCTGGGAAGCCAGTTTCACTGATGGAAGATACCTCTAGCTGTGGAGATAAAGTTCCTAAACATTGGCAAAAATTTCTTTTCCAATTGCACCAGATAAAAAATTTTATTTGACTTGTATTTTCATGGAAAGAAACATTTTCATACACCTAGAGATGTGCACTGTTACCTTACAAAAAATCTAGGCTTGTGAAGAGTTTATCACCTAGGCTTTTTACAATATTAACTTTGGCTTATTTATGTTTGTTTTCTTTTGGAAACTTTCTGTTTAGAATAATTTTAGCACAACTCTGATGAATTGTAGGAAGTTAAAGATGATACAGGATAGCCTTATTTTTATAGAGTAGAAATATTAAAATAGTTGCATCTTAATGATAAATGTATTAATGCAATTCCTATGCAGTGCGCTAATTCAATAGACAGTATTAGAACTGTGTGTGCACAGGGCCTCTAAGAATTTATCAAAGTGATGACATTTATAGCCTCAACTATTGCAGACAAAGTTGAAAGAAGTTAATAACGCTTGAAAACAATATTTAAGCCTTTTATGTAATTTTACATACCTAAAATTTGGAAATCCATATTGATCAATGTTGATATTTCTATAGAATTTTTGATACTCATTTGCATTTAGTAGTAGAGATATATGAACTATAATATAGTTCATATACCTATGATATCTTCATCTGCTCTTCATTTTGATGCTATTTTTTCCTAATTTATTTAATCTAACTTCATTTTGATATTCTTTCCTCTAATTGTCTGTGCCATGTTATTTAATTTATCATTCTTTAAATTAGTCAAAGGAGCTGTTTCTATCTAAATACACACATATATGGATCACTTCCCACTCTAAAAGACAAAGTAAGTTTTTAAATTCACTACAACACAAAACGTTATTTTCACTACATATTATAAACCACTCCCTGGAATATAACATAATCTTGAATTCCCTTTAGCAGTTTTCAACATCCACATCAATCTTGTATAAGAGAAAATATGACAGAATCAATATTGTGATGATAAACTGTAAAAAATTGCTTTTGTCTGGATTCAGTAGAAATCACAAGTGGTCTCATTCAGCATGGGAACATTGGAACCAACTTCTTAAAATGAACAGTCTGTTGCAAAATAAAGCGAAGTTCGTGTAAGGTGGAAGTGAGTTTATTTCATTCTTTGTTGTTAAACAACCTTTTAATTCTCTTTCCCTTACTGGATTAAGATATTTTTTCCTGATAAGTGGGTTAATTTGGGATTTTAATTGATATACTGCAGCTAATCTCCATCATAACACAAAATATCCTAGCAGTATTGCATATAAAAATCCTCTATATGGGCTTTGGAACATGTTCTGACAAATATTGACATCCACTGTGGATAAAATACAAGTCTGGGGTTCTCCTCTCTAAAACTAATAAAAAACACTTGATGTGGAATATGGAGATATGACTCTTCCATAACTGATCTGCTGGAAAATTGTTACTAACCAAGATTACCTGTTATCCATGCAAAAATAGACAAAATAAATAGCAGTTTCAGGAACTTTCCAGCTTTGTTGCCCTTCTCTGGAGGGGCTCCAGCCCCACAATTTCTCCCTTGTCATGAAGGACCCAAATTTGACCCCAGGATCTGAGGTACAACACCAAGTTCAAGGTGCTGGGCTGTCACACATCAAATGGTGGCAATGCAGATGGCTTATCCAGAACAGATTAGGCAGAAGATGTATTTTGTGCTTAGATATTTACCTGTTGCTGATTGAAATCTCTCAAATGAAAAATGTTTTTATTCTGCCATGGAATCAATCAAAAATTTTGGTTGCAAAAGTGAAAATGCAGTATCCACAGCTCACTGTAAGGAAAGGCAAAGCTGAGAAATGATATTGCTGAGCACAACTCCCTGTTCTGGTGTCTCCAGATGGCTCTCTCAGACAATACTGAAGTGGCTTTGATCCCAGCTCTGTGCTGAGCTGTCAGGACAGAGACAATGTGCAGAATTAGGGCTGTTCTAACCATCCAGTCACTTGCACATGCAGTGCAATGCTGGGTTTTTGAACACTGTGTTGTCCATGTGCTCTTAAAAGTGTCAGTCAGAGATATAGATCTAGCCAGACTACACACTGCCTGACAGCACAAGCCTGATTTGGGTAAAAAATAAATCCACAGAGCAAACAGATAGGGTAGAATTAATCTCTTTTACTTCTAGCTTTCAAAAAGTGATCTGTCTAGTGTAAACTAGTCCTCTAATTGCCTTCTAAAGTTAATGGAGAGAGAAAACATATTGACATTTCCTATGTGACTTGGGATACATTATGCAATATGAGGTTGTTGAAAATGCTAGTTCAGGTATTTTCTCTTAAAATGACATTAGGTTAGCTCCATTCACACAGAGATGATATGTAGCAAAGCCTTCTGTTTATTCTCTGAATGTTTTACAAGACTTGATTTGTGCTGTTCCTGTTTTGCTTCTAAGTTACTTAAGGTGAATTAATCTTCCCTAATTTAGATGCCTCATACCTACAACTGAACTAGAAGCCCAGGCTCCATTTAATATTCACAAACAAATCTGCATTTTTGGAACATGTTTATATGGATTAACACAAAACCTGTTTTAGAATTAAAATAAACCTCTGAAAACAGCAGTTTCGCCTTACTCATTAGAAATGAGAATAAATGTATAGCTCAGGTCAACATAAATGTTTGAAGTCAGATGAGATTAAACCCTCCCTTAAGCTTGCCTTTCGCCATGGTCTAACCATTGCACTTCATGAGCTGCTGACTTGGCTCATAACCTGTGTGACCAGCAAAAAGTTGGAAAGTAAGGAAAATGAAAACATCACTGAAGTCGCTAAAGGATGACAGAAGAAAATTATATTACTTTCTTTTTAATAAAGAGCGACATTACGTGCTGACTCTTACCAGGAATCACTACAGCATAATTTTTTCCTCTCTTCTTTCATATCACAGTTAACCTATGTGCAAATAGGGAATAATCTAAAACTCTACAGAGACCCTGTGGTTATTTCACTGCTTGCATAGTCATGACAGCTTGTGCTCTGGGACTTGAGTATTAGCAAGGTTAAGACAGTCTTTTCTTCCAAGGGTAAATGTGGATGCCAGCAGCATGGAATCTCAGAAGAGTCAAAAGAAGTCTGCAATGATGACAAAATGAAGGCACCTTGGACTACTCTATTCCAGATCATTAACACTGCTTAAAAACCTGAGGAAATTACTTTATTGTGCTAATTTTAGATGGGCTACAAATCTTGAAAAGGTAGAGAAGGTTTAAGAACTTGGTTAAAGTGTGAACAGGGAGTATTTAATCTACAATTCTGAGTTACGTTTACTAGAAAATGTAAATTGACATAAGAAGATCCCTTTAGAGGTACAAAAAAATATTTTCCCATACCCAAGTCGTTGCTTAAATTAGAATCATAGAATATCGTGAGTTGGAAGAGATCCACAAAGGTTGGGAAAGTTCAGCTCCTGGCCCTGCACAGGACACCCCCCAGATGAGATTAGGTTAATAGATTAATATCTGACTGTAGAAGGATTCTGGATAAGTAAATGTGATGCTAACTCCTAGAAGGATATGTCTGACAAGTCAGTAACACCCATGTTTTTGATTAAGATATGTTTTATCAGTAATTCTTTGAGACCACAGTTGCTAAATAGACACAACCCAATGGAAATTACTCTTCTGACACTGGCTTATTGACCTTTACAGTCTCACACATAACCTTAGGTTTACATTCTAGGAGCCACCAGGAAACCAAGTGTGCTAATCCATTTGGGGAATCTTCACAAGGCAGCTAAACTCCTAGAGAAAACTTTATAACAGGTTAGGATTTGGAACTGTGGTTCGTTATTCATGTGCATAGTGTGACTGGGCTGATCCATGACAGTTTTTTATTCAGGCAAGGGAATATGTGGTTCCTGCTTCCTTTTAGGTTAAGTGGATCCCACAGATCCCATATTGATCTCCCACTTGTGTTTACCTGCCTCAGAGAGAGCTGCATCCCACAGAGATTCTCCCTGTGGATTTGAGATGCAGCATTGGGGAAGAAAGACTAATGAGCCAACAATGTGGTAAAAAAGAACATTTCCTGTGGAAATGTACAGCTCCTCCAACAGGGCATGCACACATCTCTGTGCTCAGTAATCTAAAAAGTACAAGCTCAGTTTTATGGAAGTGTTGAGGTGACTTCAATTTGCTTTTGGGTGTGAAAGAATGGATTAATTCCACAAGGTTTATATGCTGCACCAGTTAATGAAATAGCTCTGACAAACACGGATGGTCAGTAAAGAAAAAGCTTGTAAAAAAAAAAAATCCTTTCAAATCCAGGGAGCATGAGAAATAAAGACTCGTGACAAAAGGGGAAAAACATAAAGTTTATCTGTAAGTGAAATACATGCAGGCACTACTGCAAAGGAATTTAAATGTGTATATAATGAGCAGCTACACATGCACAAAAGTAGCTGTCACACACTATATAGTATGCATAAAAGCTCCAACAAGTTGCACAGTGTGAGGAATGGCTGCTTCTGGATCAGCGCACAGTCATTTAGCGGTTCTCTCAAGCTGACAGCGAGCGTACCGGGCCCGACACACATGAGTGCCCAAGAAGAGTGCCTCTGGATGTCAGCCTGGTGAACGTCAATGAAACAAGAGTAGAGCAGAATCAAAACAAGTTAACAAACCAGCAGTGAGCTTGTTTCTGCTGCAATAACAGAACCATAGGCTAACCTAGGCTTTCTTTATAAAACTTGTAAGGCTGTGTCAGTGACCTCGGAACCGCTGACCCGCGGATGCTGGATACAGTGAGGATGAAAGGGTTGGTTTTCTTTATCTAAATTCTCTCTCTTTTTTTTTTTCTTCCTTCTGAATTTCTAGGTGTCTTGCACTCTCATTCTGAGGAGATTGAAATGCTGGCTATTGTTTTCCCTCAACCTTCACAATAAATCCTCTTTTGTTTCCTTATGTTGGTTAAACACCATTCAAGGTCTGGGCTAACAAGCATTGTTGGGTAGTCACTTCTGATCATTTTAATGATCCTTTTGAAGGCTTGGATTTATTTTATGGTTTTACTATTCTGCGTCTATCACAAGATCAATTGTCTGCAATGACCTAGTTGTTTAATATGTATCAGGTACTATCACTGCAACCAGAAATCTTGACTGGACCATTTTCATGGATACTCTGTAGAGTGAGGATATAGTTTAGTTTGATTAGCAGATAAAATTCTTTCAAAAAAGGAATAAGAAAAGGTCACTTCAAGGAAAATGGGCTATGTGTTTCTTTTTAATTGGTAGTTAACACTAATCAAAGTTGGAACCTGGTAGGGCTGTTTGGCTGGAAGGAACTTTCCTTCACAAATTGATATTTGGGATTTTTCTTTTCCTATATTATTTTAGAAACAACCAATTTAATTTTCAGGGTGGACAACTGTAATTATGCCTTGAGTAAAGGCACCAGCACCAGCTGTAAATTAAAGCTAGTTTAAGATCAAGTTCAGCATGTACTAACAGACTGGATTTTGTAGGAATTGCAGCAAGCCCACGACGAGTTCCCCAACAACAGAACTGCTGCAAACATCCATTTGGTCGATTCAAAGCTATGTCAAGGATTAAATTGCAGTGCCACAGTGACCTCTAATTCAACTGATATATATTTCTAATATTTTCCTCACTTGAGAATGTGCATTCCCTCTTCTCACTGCCAAAATGCTCCCTGACCTACCAAAGGCTCATTGCAAAAGTCACTATTGTTCAAATCAAGCTCTGATTTTGAATTTGAATTACTTAAATAATAGTGAATAGTGAATAGTGCCCAAGACCCAAAGTTCTAACAATACAGTTAGTGGAGCATGCTGCCATAACCAGCTTCAATGAATTTTAGAAGGGACAAACTAATTAAAAAATAATGTGCTGTGCACATATAATTTTAATGTTGAAAGCAGAAAATGCACAGGGCACCTTGATCATATGGAAAACACTTTGTTTTAAAGTCTATTAAAGAGTTTAAGATTAAAAGGATTCTTATAAGTTCAGACTGATAGACAAAATCACAAATACATCTCCACATCTGCTCCATTTCCACAACTGAATTAAGGAACATTTTCCCCCCAATGAGTTTAATTAACTTTAAGAACAAGCTAAATTAGTTTAAAAGGCAATTAGAATGCAAGCGTATAAATTGTAATTAAAACTGCATGCTGTTTATAGATATTTTTTTCTAAATATTTAAAGAAGATATTTTCCAAATGAAAAAACAGAAGTTCTGCAGTCAGTAAATAATTCAGTTCAGAAAAAAAAAAAAAGGATTTTCTTACACATGTAGATTTAAAATAAAATCTAATTTGTTAGAAATTAATATTGCAGAATATTGTATCAGCATCCCACTGGAAAATGATGAGCATTTGCTTTCCAGATTTTTTTTTTCTTATGGTGAATTAAGATTGGTTCACCACTGGGTTTGGGGATATCAGATTCATTGGGATGCGTTAAGTATTTCTGAGTCAGTTTTGCCTGAACTTTACTCCTGACACTGCTGGGTTAATGTTTTGACTTCATGATCTTAGAGGTCTTTTATAGCCCCAGTAATTCTCTGATTCTTGCTGCATTTGATGTGGCTGGTGTTTTGCACTGGGCACTGCTCTTTTTCCTTCATATCTTCTTTCCCTCCATCTCTGCTCACATCTTGAGGGCATCCCCTTATTGTGTGTCCTCAAATCTGTATAGTTATGCCAACCAACTTTTAAGAGGTCTTTTTTTTCTCTCTTCTAGTCCCTTTAAACAATGCAGCTGATGTGAAAGGAGCGCACATTGGCCCTGTCCTCCAAAAGGGGGTTTGGGGTTCCTTTCCCAGCATTCACACACTCTGTGCCCACAGGGGAATCTCTTCACCTCTCTGTGTTCACCCTCTCTGCTGGCCAAACATATTTTGGTGAATTGGCAACTGCCTCTCAGTTTGGGGCATTCCTGGGAAAATCAGGGTTTTGGCTCAGTCAGTCATGTCAGGTACCAGAAACAGAAATTACTACAAGTGGCAAAAATACCACAAGTGAGAATACATCTGACAGAACATGAATAATTGCATGAATATCCATTATAAAAATATGACACTCTGGGGATTTCTAAACATTTTCCTCAGATATCACATAACCTGGGGGGTTGTCTTTGAGTGAGTAATGGTGATCACAGACTGTTGAAACTGAAACACTCTGTTATTTGTTTCCTTGCAGCTTAATGTTATCAGAAGGAAAATTCCTACTGAATGTATGGCAGACAGGATACAAACATCACAGGAAAGGGCTCACAAGTTGTTGATCTTCAGCTGTAGAACCAAATTACATGTTTAAAAATTACTATATAAAAATCTAGGTTGGAATTTCAATGATTAATGAAGCCTAGGTTTGGTTTTGATTTTGTTTCCATGTTTCAAAATTAAAAATCTGATTAAGCAGTCTCACCTAAATTTTGTGAAACTACTGAGATAGATTTCTGACTATAATAAGCTATATTCAGCCAAAGTCATTTTCATCTGAGAATAAGGACTTTTATTGAAAATCAGAAATTCAGGTTGCAAGACTACACTTAAATATCTTTCACAGTTCCCAATTTTTACAGCCTAGAGTGACTGAAGTTCTTGAAAGTGTAGGAGTTCTAAAGGATTTGAGACAGTTTAAAAATCTGTCACTTGTTAGCTTTCTAAAAGAAAGATACATGAATATAAAGAATAAGATAACAGCACAAAAGGGCTTTGTAACAGCCAATGAAACAAACCTGTATATTTCACTGGAGATATAAATGCTACAGTTTTAAATAAAAAATGGATAGAAAATGAATGACTTGTTCTTTCACTCTTCAAATTGGTGGATTTGAAGGGGTTAGTCTTGTTTCTAAATCCAGAGAATCTTTCTTGTTTGTCTTATATGATCAAAAAAAGATAAGAGCATTCAGGTGGAAAGATGTCTACTGTGTATAATAAGAATAGTTTGACTTTTCAGCACAACCCTTATTCATAGCAGGGATACTTCATAAGAAGCTTATGAATTTCTATTTTAATCCACCAGCCAATTTCCACTTTCAACTGTTTGTGAAACAACACAAGAATTTCACTGGAAAATTGGTTCAAAAAAGATCCTAAATATATCAAATTAATTGTGGCTGGGTTCTGATTTGAGTTGACCTGCAGATTGTGGCACTTGTCTCCAGGAAGAATGTTAAATCTGGTCCATCTTTAAATAAAACCAATCACTCAGGGCACACACACGGACCACCAGGAAGGAAAATCCTAATTGCATCAGCTTGTTGACAAGTTACAGGACACGTAAAGAGAATCAAGCATGTCTCAGTTGCTGTGCCCCAGGGAAAACCCAATGCAGATTCAAGAAACAATGAAGCAGTGCCACTAATATCATTTATGCCACCACAAAGGAGGAAAGAGGTTTCATGCTTTTATGTGCTATAGGGACAGAATTATATTCCTGCTTTATATTCGGTTTATTTTTGTTACCTGGATATTTGGATGGAAGGATTATTGAAGACATAATTGACATTTTGTGAAGCATCAGATATTATGTATTGTCCAGCATAACTAAACTGACAGCCTGAATTACTCACAACATTTCCTATCAACAATGTATCTTAGAGTATTAATTGCTGTAATTAAATTAACAATAACACATTGCATTTATTTTTCATCATATCTCAGATAAAATGGGTATATCAGATATAAATGGCTTTGGAGAAGGCATTTGGAATAGCTCCTAAATCCCATATTAGAAAGTTTGCTACCACTGAAATGTTGTTTCCCTGTGGTTTACTAAATAGGTATTTTTTGTTTTAAAATTAAGCTGTGAAATCTAGGGAATAAAAGAAAAAAAAGGAAAACCAGTGAGAAAAAAATTTCAGAAAATTAGAAAAAATTTGTGTCTGCAATTAAATACAAAAAAAGGCTTTTTTTTTTTTTTTTTTTTTTTTTTTTTTTTTTTTTTTTTCCTTACAGCTGAAGCCTTTTTTTTTTCTTTATCCCATTAATTTCTTGTATCCTGGAATATCTGTAGTAACTTCATCTATTTATTTAAAATCTGTTAGGAAACTAGGGATGGAGGAATGGTTCCATATTTCCGAGAGGGTGAAAATGTCAAATGTTCTAAAGCTGTCTCCTCTGGTTGCTGGAATATCTTTTCTTGGGGACTGGATTTTTTATTAGGGACCTTTTTTTCACATTGAGCTTGTAATTGTGAAAATAAAAATGTCCCCTCGACCTTCATCTGACAAAGGGAAAGTTTTGACAAAGGCCTCAGAAAAGTGACATGAGAACACCTCTATAATAGTAAGCATGTATCCATTCATAATTGAGAGAAAACCTTCATTTATTCAGAGCCTTATTTAGAATCTCATTATCTTCTTCTAGCCTTTGATAATAGGGTCATGGGTTGCTAGAATACACTTTGAGTTTTAAAGTAAAATGCAAATTAACAGTGTGCTTTCTCTCACCATTTATGTGAACTTTATTCCTACAAGTACACCACAGCTTCCTGATGACTGCTGCTCAATGCCCATAGAAGTTTTCATCCTGTGTGAGTATAGAGAACTGAACCAAAAGACCTAAATGAAAGTCATTTAGTGGAAACAATCCCACTGATTCCCTCCAACTTCAGGAGTGTGATCTTAAATCTTCACATTTATGTACGGAATTTGCTGAGTACACACTGGAAAGAGACTCCTGGTCATAGAAGACAAATTGGTTCACTATTGTGGTGCTTTTTGTGGAATTAAAACCTTAGAGTGCCAATTATGTCTAAGAAGTGCTTCTTCCCTTGCAAAGCTTTAATTTGTCAAGTTAAATGGTTTTTCAAAAATGAAAATAAATTTACTTTTCATAGAGAAGCTTTGAACTCAGTGAGACTTAAAGAAGAGCTTATATACCCAGAAACCAGTCTATTTTTTTCCAGCTGTGTCAGTCAGGGTGATAAGAAATATTATCTCTCAAGACTTATTTGAAGAGCAACCACAGTGTCATATAGTGGGAAACCAGGAATCTCCATCTATTCAGTTCTTTGAAGAGTAGATTATTTGCACTCTTCATGCACAGAGAGAAGATATTTTTTACAGTAAATAACTCACTAATCTAGCATGTCAGGATCCAGTAGCTGGGAGCTGCAGCTAGACAGATTCAGATTGGAAATAAGACATCCATTTTTAACAGATAGGAAAAATTGCATCAGCTTCCAGCATGAGATAGGTGTTTAAGACAAGAGGGATGAATCATGCTCTGGTAATGTGTCTCTCTCCTTTGGTTGTTGAGAGACCCCAGATAACCAGGGCAGATGTCTAACTTTCAAATGGATAAAGCTAGGTGAGATAAATCTGAGTTTCTGAAATTGAGGTAATGTTCAGTGTGTTTCCTTGTTGTGTAACAGCCACAGCAAACAATAGTTTAGCTGTAGAATTTTGGAAAATTGCTCTGGAATATTGCTGTGATTTTGTTAACTGGGGTAAGTTTAGGAAGAATTATATGTCCCAAAGTATTTGACTGCATCTATTTAATGAAATGCATTCAGTTAGAAATGGGGATTACAGTCCTCATGATTTTTAAATCATTCTTCAGCTTACCTCTAGAACAGAGCAGATCAGATTTGTTAAATCAAATCATCTGAATGGTATTTGCATGACTGATTTCTAAAAGCATTAAATTGACAGAGAAGGGAGCATGAGTTATGCATTTAATAAGATTTGCTAATGGTAATGATGGTCACATGACTTTCACAGTATGTACCACAGAGATTGTTCATGATATTATCATACTGATTTTTTTTTTCTTTCAATGTTTCTTTTTCAGGGCATGAAGATAGAGAATATCGCTGAGGCTCAGCAAATATATGACTATGAATCATTGTGTAAGACAGAAGGAAAGTTCTCTCAGGGTTTAGAGGACTCCTGGTAAGGAATTTTGAGTGAGACCTAAGAAGTTCCCTGTTTGTTCCCTCAAAGAGCAGGAAATGCAAACACTCACATCTGCTTTATGATTGTTCTTATATATGGAACCTAAACCACATAGGTACAAGAACAGTTTAACCTCAGTCTTACATGAAAGTGTGAAAGTCTTCCACATGAGAAGATTCTTGGTTATAAGACAGAAATTATTTCATTATCAAGGGGTACAATTCAGTTCCCTCTCTCCCGGAAGATATTTCTTAACAACCATGTTAAAAATCAGGCTCCACACTATGTGCTGACTTCATGATTCTTGTTTTTTCAGGCACCTGGGTCCCAAATTTATGGTCTTCTGGTCAGAAAAGTGCCTTAGGAAATGGAAAATGTAGGTAGGAGATTTTCTAAGTCTAGGAGAATTGAAACTCCCAATTTTGGCAGGAAACAAACTGGGCTGCATATGTTTAAGGCCACTGAGAAAAGATCTCTCCCTTTCTATTTTGCCATGTGCCTAAACTCCAGAAAGGAATGGGAAGTTAGGGAAATATGCAATTAAGTGATTGCAAACAGCCTTTTCTCTAGGCTTATCTGGCTCCTTACAGACAGCAAATTTTCTGTATTTATTGTATCAGGACATCTTGGATGATTTCACAAACTACAACATTATTCACAAATATGACTATATATGAAATATCTATATAGCAGTTATTTATTTTTTTATTTATTTATTAACTACAGATATTTTGATATTCTCTGCTTTGTCACCTGAAATCATCTTTTGTGTCTGGTTGCCTGATATAAACTGCAAACCCAAGGCAGACTCTGAGCTTTCCCTTGTCTCCATTCTGCAGTCATGGAATAAAAGCATTATTCTGGTCATTTGGAGCTAGGTATTCTAACAAGGTGTTTATAACAAATGTCTCTAAGGTGTTTCTGGTTACAATTGTCTACAATGCAAATATAGAGGAGATTGTTTTAAAATTATTATCAATCTGCATTCCGTAAACAAAGATGCTTGAACATACCCTGCTTTTCAGAGCATAGGACTTCACAGCCATCTAAAAAAGATAGACACCTAAAATCAAGTCTGCTTTTAATATTTAGGCTTGAATTTCCATAAGAAACCCCTTCTGAAAAATAATGTGTCCTAAAATAAATGTTCAAAACCTGCTAAGATACCGAGAACAATTTATCCTTCAGCCACTTAATTAACGTCGCTAAAGCCACAGCAGTCAGCTGATGTGAGATTTGGAAGAGTTTATTTCTATATGAATTTGCAAAGACCCATACCATTGACATTGAAGTTCTGATTATTAAAGCTTTGCAAGATGTAGAAGGATCCTTGTAGGAGACTTGTACCACCTCTGTGGTGAGGACCTGGGGTGGATATGGAGATGCTCCCACAGTGAGTCACTTGCAGAAATAACAAGTCCCTTCTTGAGGTAAACGTTGAGATAGCAATGGTTACAGCTTCCCTTTGATGGAAATGCTCTTTGGAGCATCTTTTATGTATTGAAATAATATTCTTAATATATAAGATAACAGCACCCCCACAGTGTCACATGGAAAAAAAAACCAAAAAAAAAAAAAACACGCTTTTTTTTCCTAACAAAATGAACGTTTTATGAAAGTGTATTAAAATTGACTTTCAATGGGCTGAACAAGGTACAAATCACAGAGAACATCAGGATGTAATTACACACTTATAGAGAAGTCTACCATGAAAAGAAGAGGTTCTGTTGTAGTTTTTCCCCCCTGAAAAATGAAAATGACAAGCTCAAATTATGAAGTCTACTGTGCACAATCAAGTGTGAGGAAGTATCAGCTTACGAATCATTAACAGCCCCAGTTTCATGAACAGAGCATTATCAGCCCTGTGAGTCTGAACAAAGCAATTGTCAGCTGCCACCCTCTCTCAACTAGACAATTAAAAATTTCATGTAGTGCAAAGTGAAAAGTGAGATTAAACTCAGCAAAGCTCTTCCCCAGTAGATGCAGAAAGGTCTGTCACCCTGCCCAAGTGCAGCCCCTTCCATGGGACATGCAGGAAGAGCAGTATTAACATTCAGGGGATGGGCTGAGCAGAGAGCTGAGCATGGCCATGAGGACACCTGGGTGCTCTCCACGGGCTTGGGGAAGGTTATTCTGGGCAAACCTTGCCCTGCTGGTGAGGTGAGGGTGAAAGGAGTGGAGCAGAGGCAACATCTGCCTTGAACTCATGCCAGCTTGGAGAACATGGGTGTTTTGAGGCAGATGGGACTCATTTCATTGCTGTTTAAAAAAAAAAAAAAAAAAAAAAAAAAAAAAAGAAAAAAAAAAGTAAGCAGATTGTCAGGAAAATATTCATTGGTATCCTTGTTACCTGTGCAGCTCAGCAGAGAAGAGGAGCCCTCCAGCTGGTGAGCCACACTCTTCCATGTGCAGGCTGTGTGTGTAAAGGCATTTGCAGCTGCACTTCTATTGTATTTCCTTGTATGGATTGCTTTTCAGCTTTCCTGCTAGGGAAGAAAAGTCTCTCTGTGCTGTTTAATCCCCTAAAATATCAAAGCACAGCACCAAACAGGATCTAGGCCTTACCTTACTGCGTTCAAGTTTATCCATCTGTGAAATTAGTATAATAGCATTGTTCTGCCTCACAGGGATATTGTTCGTGTGCTTGTTTCTAAAGTGATGCTCCAGGCATGTTTTGAAATGCTTTCAGTTTCCAAAGTGCTTCGTTGGCCTTGGACAATAAGAAGAATGTGTTAACTTTGATTGTCAAAGACAATGGATTCCTGCACTGGGCTGTGAGTCAAGGGCTGAGTGGGACCTGGGAAAGCTTCTTTTGGCTGCTGCAGGGGAGCTCTGACACAGAATCAGAATGGTTTGGATTGAAAGAGACCTTAGAGATCATCCAGTTCCACCCCTGCCATGGGCAGGGACACCTTCCCCTATCCTGGGTTGCTCCAAGCCCCATCCAACCTGTCCTGGAACATGTCCAGGGATGGGGCAGCCACAGCTGCTTTGGACAAATGTTTGCAGTGCTTCATCACCCTCATCACAAGAAAATTCTTGCTAATTTCTAATTTAACCCTGCCCTATGGCATTTTAAAGCCACTGTGGCCCAGCTGCTGCTCCCATCTCACAGCAGTACAGGCCTCTGCAGCAGAACTCACAGGGGTTTGTAGACCCTCCCTTCTCTTGTGCAAAAACATTTTGAAGATCATTAGGAAACAGGATCATTAAGCTGAATGGAGAATTACAAGCATTTTGGCAGCCATCACTGCAGGAGGTGTGTCAAAAAACAACCAGCCTCTGAGAGACCTCAAGATCAACAAAAAGAACATTTTTTTTTCAACTGAAAAAGTAGGTTGGAACCCACCTGTCACACAGTGAGTTGATTCTATGAGTCAGCCTCATTTCCTGATAAGTGTTTTATGTTACTAACATTCAATTACACTGGAAGTTATTTAGGGCAGAATAGATGTTTATGCCTGTGAAAGTTTAGTGCAGCAAGATGTTTGTTCTGAAGCTACTGGAAGATGAATAATGGTGCTAATAACAATAACATATTTAAATCTGAAAGTGCATTTGTTCATTTGTATTCTTAGATCTCTGATCATTGCTTCTCCAGAGCTTCTTGCTCCGTATTTTTACTTAATGGAACTGTATTCCTCAGAAAAGCTGCTCTGAAGGTTGTTTACTTAATAAGTGAGTTGCCTGACTGAGTCAGAGCTGAGAGAGAAAAGCAGGGAGACAACACCAGCCAGCTGAAAAGCCAGGAGAAAGCAGCAGAGAAAGATGGTTTTGTAACCCATATCTCCCTTCAGGCTATTCATGCAATATTGTTTATTTCACGTCTGCAAAACTGGGTCTCCCTTTTTTGGAATGCCATTTCTCCTGATTTCAAGGTATTTATAGCATGCAGACATTCTGTTTGATTCCCTCTGTATTCCTTATTGACACAATAATGCTGATTCCCTTGGTATTCAATGTAAGAACAACCTGTGGGTTTCTCTTTGAACATTGGGGAGCTCAGTATCAATAACCTCGACTTTTGATAAGCGATGAGTCTCTCCCCTTCTTGAAAGGTCCAGTGTAAAAATAATCAGATTTTCAAAACTACAGAACTAATTCTATTTGTTTTCCATCTTGCTTTGTTTTGCATTTTCATACTTTTTTTTTTTTTTTGTGGATGGCAAGAGGCAGAAGCTAATCTTTTACTAAATAAAAATTGATTCTTGCATAACAGGACTCCTGGAGCTAGGCGTGTTGGAATAAAAAGAAAAGCAAATTTTGAGACTTATGAGCAACAGTAGCATCATATCATTAAATTCATGTCAGCTGAGAGTTGGAAGTAATATTTCAAAGGAACTGAATGTTTCTAAGAGATCAAGTTCCATTAATGAAAACAATTAGATATTTATGTATCATTTATCTCTAGGAGAAAATTAGGGACACAAGCAATTTCCTAGCAGATAGGAGCTATGGGTTTTTTAAAGATTTTTAGCTAAGAGTGTTATGCTGCTGTAGCCATGTAACCACCTCTGAAAACCAGACATTGTGTAATTTTAAAATGGAAGTTTAATGGTTTTTATGATTTATCCTTCAAAACTTGGATTCTCAGCTTTATCATAATTTTATATTTAATTCCAGTCTGTTCCGAAGACTGCAAAGGAACCCTCATCCTAGAGAGTCAGTCCCACCAATTAGTACCCACTGAATACACAGCATTTAATTGGTTAAAACAATTTTTGGAGTGATTTGCATCTGTTGTCCAAGACTGTTTTCCTCTATATACTTTTGGGGTTTTTTTGGTAGCACGCTAAACAAAGAAACAATAGAATTTTAAATTGTGCTGTCAGTTTGAAAGTCAGTCCCTTAATTTGGGGTGTCTTATTAAATTAGGGGTTAAGATATAAATACAATTCACAGCAAGTCCTCCATACAGCACATATCTAACACTGTGTACAGGGAGTAAAAGAAAAACATAGTATGAGTAGTCAGAGCAATTTAAACTATTCAAAAGACTAATAATTGTCCTTTTGTTGCAGGGTCATGTGAATTTTCAGTTCTTCACTTTAGGCTTCATTGGCATTTTATCTGTTTTGTGTGAATTTTTTCATATTCTGTTTTATCCTCAAAAATCTGAGGACAACCATCTTAGATTGTAGATTAATCATTTAATATATTGCTTTTATTTTACCTGGATTAGTGGTAAAGCCATATTTGCTGAACTGAAGAGTATTAATCAGATCTCAGAGAACATTTTTTTTTCTGCCTGTAGGATCTGCATATTTAAATTTCATTTGCTCTCTGAGAAACCTGTCAAAGTCTTTTATTATATCTTTAACATTCTTTCACTCAAATTAAATATATTCCATTATATCTTCAGTGAAGTAGAAATACTCTGAGACTTGCACAAGTTTTAATTGAACATTTTTAACAGTATATCTAATGCAAAAAAATGGTTTAAGTAACAGATTTTTTTCCTCTTTTTAGTATTAAAAATAGCTACTGCAATGCTAAATTCTTGATTGTCCAATAGGTTTAATTTAAAAGTTTTCTTCTCACAGTGCATGAATCCTAGACCTCTGAAAATAATTTCAAACTTACATCCCAAATTCCTAAACCTTTGGACCGAGCAGCCGATGATGAAAATTAAAACTCTGATATTTAAAAGTTTTGTTTAAATTAGGTCCTGAATATGCTACTAGTGCATTTAAAACTTAGCATCTGGAAAATGCACTAGGCTTTTTTTTATTGCTCACATGTTTCAGTTTTTATAACCTGATGCATGTTTCTCACAGCTGATCATAAGTATTAGGGACAATCAAAAAAAGGATTTTTAAAAAGTTAAAAATCTCTGCTCTTCTCTATCTCATCTCTTTTGTGAAATTCTTTAATTAAAATATTTACCAGCAAAGCTACCAAAATCAATATGAAATTATAAATATTTCATACACTCCACACAGGCTTTGAAAAATGTTATTTTCCTTAATATTCTGGGAATATTCATTAGTTTTGAGATAAATATTAATCTCACAAGACATTCTTAATGTAAGAAAGAGAAAATTATCCAGATAACTGACATAATTCCTATGTAAAGAAAACAACTATCTTAAGATATGTATTTGTTTCAGCACTATATTTGTCATTTGGTGCCCAGTGACAGGACCAGAAGCAGTGGGTGCAAAACCAAAACACAGGATGTTCCCTCTGGATGTTAAGGAAATACTTTTTAAGTGAGAAAGTGACCAAGCACTGGCAGAGGTTGCCCAGAGTGGTCTTGGAATCTCCTACGCTGGAGATATTCAAAAGCCACCTGGACGTGGTCCTGGGCCACTGGCTCTAGGTGGCCTTGCTTGAGCAGGGGGATTGGACCACTTGTCCTCCCATGGTTCCTTCCAAATGGAGCCACTCTGTGATTCCTTTAGTATGGGATTACATTAAAAAAGTCATATTTTGTGCCTCCATTGAAGTAGTGCAAAGCAAAATGATCAGAAGTGTCCATTGATGCTGGATGCAACCATAGATGAGAAAATTGAAGAATCACAGAAGGGTTCGAGTTGGAAGGCACTTTAAAAATTATCTAGTTCCAAGACAATTGCCACGGGCAGGGATGCCACCCACTATCCCAGGTTGCTCCAAGCCCCATCCAATCTGGCCTTGAGTCCTTACAGGTGTGGGGCAGCTGCAGCTTCTCTGGGCAGCTTGTATCAGAGTCTCACCACTCTCACAGTAAAGATTTCTTACTAATTTCACACTGATATCCCATCTAAACATACTGTCTTTCCATCCAAAGCAAAAGTTTTTGCCTTTTGGAAGCTTTCTCTTTATCTTCGGTGTTAAAGAGGATAAATAAAAATTGTATTGAATGAAAGTCCTATTCTGGTTATGCTCTATAAGCAAAGAGTGCCTGACTTTTCCAAGAGTTTTCTTTGCCCTGCTGAGGAACACACAGATATTTTGTGGCAGATCCAACTCAAACATAGAAAGACCTGTTTCAGAATTCACCATATGCCTAAATTGCACTTTATTGTAGTAATTTTGTAATGCTACTGCTTCATCTTCACTTTGTCCTTCAATGGAACTCCTCAGCATTTTACACTGGGTTGTTTTATCTACGACCTCTGCCTTCATAACTTCTTACATCACTGCAAGCAATTTCCCTGTGTTAATCCTTATAGTGAAATGAGACAGTCCTGCCCCAAGAATACAGGGCTGGAGGCGCAGTGATGTCTCCTGAGCTGCCCAAATGATGAGATTTTAGGGACTTCTCTGCAGTGCATTGAAGAGGTGTGTCCATGAGACAGCATATTGACAGCATCAATATGTTACCCATCTACCTGAGGCAGGGAGGGTATAATAAGCCAAGACACTTGTAATGTAAATCTTCAGCTTAGCTGGTCTCTAGACCTTTGTCAGCTAACTGTCTGGCAGGAAGGAATCCATGGGCATTCCATATTTCATCAGTGGGATTCATCTCACCTAACTTTAGGTGTGGAAGTGTGAATTATCAAAGCCTCTTAGTCACTCAGGAATAACAAGCTGAGTTTTTCTTAAAATAAATAAATAAAAGGCAATTCCAGAAGCCAATTCAGACTAGTACTTGGGATAGCTGGAATGAATCACACACTGGAAATTCCCATTTCTCTCAACAGAATCACAGAATAATGAGGCTGGAAGAGACCTCCAAGATCATCGAGTCCAACCTGTGCCCTAACACCTCAACTCAGAATCTAGATTATAGCACCAAGTGCCATGTCCAACCTTTTTTTAAACACATCCTGAGATGGTGATTCTACCACCTCTCTGGGAAGAGCATTCCAGTTCTTTATTATTCTTTTGGTGAAAATTTTTTCCTAATATCCAACCTATACCTTCCCTGACGTAGCTTGAGACTGTGTCCTCTGGTTCTGTTGCTTCCTGATTCCATTCAGAAGAGGAGGCAGCTGAATGACTGCTCCAGAAGTCTCCATGTGAGCTGGGCACCCCTGCCTCCCTTCAAAGAAAATGGAGCAAAATAGGCCCCTTTTAAATGCAATTCATCCAGCCAAATGAGTGCAGATGATTCACAGCCTACACGGGGCTGGTCCTCAATGACTGTTCAGGAGCCTGGGGAGGCTCAAAGATCTCTGTGCTGCAAAGTTTCACTGGCTTAATGAATCCCACCAGGACTCTTGCCATGAATTGGGCCCAGAGTTATTGGTTTTTTCCCTTTCCTTTTCCAATCACATAGGAAGATTGTGGTTCAGCTAAATATGACATCCAGAGTTCCTGGATCCTATAGGAGCATCTCAACACATTCTGTGTTTTCTTCACTTTGCTTTACCCTTCCTCAAGTCCTGCTGCTGCCATCTGACAGGATTCATTCCTCCCACTCTGTGACCTTAGGAATCACAAACTTTCAGCAGCTATACCCTTTTCCTCCCTAATACTGTGATTCTGCACATCCTGACTCTCCTTTCAGCTCCATTTTTCAACCACTCTGTATCTCACTGGCTTAGATTCACTCAGATTTTCTGGCCTATTCCACTTTGACCCTGTTGCTGATTTAAGGAAATTCTTATCTGTGCTTCTCTCCTATTTCCTTCTCTCCGTTTTCACCAGTTACCATTAAATCACTGCCTATATCTCAGTGCTCATAATCTAGAAACACTATGTAGATACAGGAGATTGAGATTACCCTTGCTTCTATGTGGCATGCACCATCCAAATCAGAATTGTCTTCATCTTGGACCACAGAACACCCAAATTCTGGCTTCAGTTAGGATAAGACAGTAGAACTGCTGGAATAAGTCCCAAAATGTATGATGTGAATAAAATTAAATAAATTAATAAACCCTAAATATGCTGAAAATTGGCTTATTTCCTCCAGAAACAAATTATTGTAGTTAGTTTTGCCTCAGACATATAATATATATGTCTGGAAATATTTGAGCTACAACTGTCACATCTCTTTCCTCTGTTATGCACAGAAGAATAATTTGCAGTTCTACATTTTCGCTCATAGGTGGCGATAGAAAATTGATATATTATTTACCATGCTTTTGCTTAAAGATGTTCCACAGAGACTGGAGAAACCATAATGAACTTTTTCAGACATTTAAAGTGATGGCTTTTTCTTGTTCTGTGCACTAGGACATTTGTATAAGGTCATTTAAAATTCTCTCTGAACATCAAATATACCATATGTACCTCTAGACAGATATGTAGGAAGAAGTCAGCCTTTCTTTTTCTTTCTTTTCTTTCTTTCTCTTTCTTTCTTTCTTTCTTTCTTTCTTTCTCTTTCTTTCTTTCTCTTTCTTTCTTTCTCTTTCTTTCTTTCTCTTTCTTTCTTTCTCTTTCTTTCTTTCTCTTTCTTTCTTTCTCTTTCTTTCTTTCTCTTTCTTTCTTTCTTTCCTTTTTCTTCTTTCTTTCCCCTTCCTTCCTTCCTTCTTCTTTTTTGTTCCATTTTGCTTTCACTCTTTCATTTTCTTTTCTTTTTATACAATTTTTCCTATTTGTCTCTCTTCTGCATATTCACCTGCCAGCTTGCCTACTTCCTTCCCTTCCTCCCTCTCTCTCTGAATTCCTCCTTACTTTTTTCCTCCCAACTTCATTCCCTCCCTCTTTTTCCTTTTAGAAAAAGAATCAGCAGTTGTTTTAGCTGTTTTGTCCCTCTTGAATTCCAAACAAAATGGATCCAAGGGAGCACTCTGGATCTATGTCCTCTGTGTGTGCTCACAGATGCTGGTACCTTTCCCTTTCCCTCATGTATCCAAAAATGTAAATGGTAGTTCCCAGTGACAATACCAATATGTTCACTTTCCTATTCACAGCTGTCAGAATGATGCAATAAAAAAAACACCCTGAACTTTATGGTAAATGCCTCAGGGTAAATGTAGCTCACATATGCCATTACAGCATCTCTTTGTTTTGTTCCTTGGAATATAAATGCCTTCATCTTGAAATACCTTCAGATTATCTTCAGCTCAGAAAAGAAAAGGTAAAAAATATCCTTTAAAACAAAATACCTTAAATCTTCATGTTCTACCTAACAGGTGATTACACCGGAAAGTATTCACAGTGCTAAATTAGAATATTTCACCCACGTTGGAAATCACACCATAAACTTCCTTATGGTCAGAATCCTATTTGGTGACTGAACTTGACCTCTGGAATAGTCATGTGATCCACTAGGAAAAATCTGCCTAGCACATCAATGAAATTAAAATTACTTATTTGGATATAAATATATATCTGTCTATATCTACATATATCTCTAGATATAGATATAGATATATATATATCTTCATCATTTTAGAATATTATAATATTAGATGGACACAGATCTCTTGGCACTTAACTGAGCCATAAAAGTAAGGGCAATAGATGAAGGATAGAGATTTTAAGAGAGAAAGTCAGACCTGAGCTGGGCTAACTCAAGTTTCCAGCTGATCCAGCAATTACATATGTCCAAATAAAGCAAAAATGCATGAAGATTTATATTTCACAAGCATAAACTTGTAATAGGCAAAGCATCTTTCAGCCATTCCCACTGTTCTACTTCCTATATTAATTTTAAGAATCAATCTTCCTGTTGCTAAACCAGAACAAATCTGACAGACAAGTTACTTTGGAATCACGTTTCCCACTGTGAACAACACTGGAAGTTTTATAATGAGGAGGCCCTAATAGACTCAATAAAAACCTTGAAGAAAATTTTCTTCCTGTCTTGGCACTGAAGGCTGAGTTGATCTTATTAATTTTGTCCTCAATTGTTCACTAAAACCATTTTGTGGAAGGTTTTGTTTTGATTTTGTTTCTTTCTTCCTGTACAAAATATTGCATGATTCAATTTTCAGAGCATGAACAAGATGGTAAGAAAATATTCCTGGGCTGGACTTTTGCTCTCCTGCATCTCCTGGAAACAATCCCCGGCTCCAGTAAGGGAGATCTCTTAGCCCTTGGTGGCTACCTCTTGCCCACTCCAGCTGTTCTTTGCTCCTCAACCAGTTCTCAGACCAATTTTAGGGCAGTTTAGTAATTTTGTGACTGTTTTGATATGATCTGATATCACTCTTTTTTTTTTTTTTTTTTTTTTTTTTTTTTCAGGAGCTCATGGGAAGCCTATTTACACGTATCTTGGTGTGGAGTATCAACTCCAAGACAAAACAAAACTCTGCTTGAGAAGCAGACAATACACAAATGCCTACCTACGAAAAAAATGTGCATAAACTCTGCTCTCACTGGAGCTCATCAACACAGTCCAGCTGCTTCTTGTTTACAGTGAGGGCAATGTTTTCCCTTACTGGAATAAATATGTCCAGTCTTTTGTAGCAAACATGAGAGCTCCCAAGAGCTCTTTCAACAAATATTGAGAAAGTTATGGCATGATGAGAAGTAAAGCTAGAATGAAGAAATGAGTCTGAGGTGGGGTTCAGCTCCACTCTTAAGTCCAAGGCTGATATTTTGATTTCTGGTTTTAGTGCATCTCTAGGAAAAGCTGGGCTGTTCTGGTAATTGAGCTGAGACCATAATTAGCAACATTTTTTGCTCAGCTATCATATTCATCTTTCAAACTTATGAATGTACAGATAATGAAAGTCTTAAGTGAACTCATTATTCACTTATTAATATTAATGCATTTCTTCAGCAAACAACTCTTATCAGTGTTTTGTCAAAATAAGGAATGGTGAATATTAATATAATATAAATTATCTATAATTTTGGCCATGGTACTTTCCGGCTATGAGTAGAAGGAAAAAATGTCTGAAAAGGGGAGGACAAAGATAGAATGGGATGGGTTCAGTATAGATATTATGAAATTTTAAGCACCGTTTTCTAATTCCTCCCCCACTTCCAATCCTTTGTTCTTTCTCTTTTGTGTTTCTTCAATTCTCTAGTTTAGATTTAGGAAAAATCTGAATAAAAAAAAAAGTTCACTTTTTTCAGAAGCCTTAAAAATTTTTCCTAAATTTTTAGGGAAAGCAACACTTTTTAGCAACAAGTAAAAATAGACTGTCCTCAAAGAATGTAAATTCTTGACTAAAAAATATCCCCTGGTAGAGAAATTTTGGCTTCTTTTCACACTTATGGTCTTCAGACCACTAGAATATCTGAGTAACATGAAGATGAAACAGATATGAAGGTCTAAAAATTTAAATTTTCTTTCATATAGTGCCTATTGAGAAAGTAATTTGAGGACTTTTCAACTTTTTATTTAGTTGTGAATAAATCACTTGTTTTTGTTAAAATTACACATTTTCTTCAGAATCTCCTTCACTGCAGTATTTTTCTTTTTTGAGATACAGTTTTAAGGGAACAGCATCAATGTCACCTTTCAAGGGCTGCAGAAATTTCTGTGGAGGTGAAAGAATCCTATTTATAAGCTTCTTCCAGTTTTTTTTTTTTTTTTTTTTTTTTTTTTTTTTTTTTGTGATGCTATCTTCTCTCAGAGATCTTCCGTCCTTGTTTTGAGATAAAGGAGATGAGACCATTCCTCTGCAGCTGTAATCACAAAGGTCCAGATCACAATATTGTCATAACTCAAGATTTCATGCTCCATGCCATAACATTTTTCTGTTTAGTTTGGGTTTTATTTGTTTGTTTGTGGGTGGTTTTTTAATTTTTTTTTTTTTTTTTTTTTTGCATAAACTTCTGGTTCTCGGTTTTATTTCAAGAAAACTAAGTTTCTTGGCCCTTTGGAATACAATTTCCTCTTGGAAAATATGAGTTATTGGAGTATTAACATGTTAAAAATGAGCTAAAATGTCCCACACAAGTTGTATTTAAGTACTTTTTAATCTTTAGGCAATCTTTCAGTGATCCTGAGCTTCTGACCTTCCTTTAGTTGTGAACAGGTGCTCAAGGAGGTTATGTTATTAATAGCAATAAGTCCAACATTTTTCTTCAATAAAAACCCTTTAATAGAATTTTGATAATGTGAATAACCTTCTGTTTAGATAAGAGGAAAAAAATAAAGAACTAGCCCAAAGATCTGTTTATCTCATGTTCAATTAGAAAATGTCTTTGCAAGGAAGGTTTTTCTTACCTCAGCTATAAAATAGGCCCAGATTTATCACTAGCAAAGTACCTTTGGGGATTTTCTTTGCTTCTTTTTCACCCTGCAAATTGCTTTCAGATTTTTTGCTTGGCTTTGAAAAGATGTATGTCCAAAAATCTATATGCTTTAGGATGTGGACTGTCAGAGAAATTAAAAAAAAAAAAAAAAAAAAAAAAGAAGAAAAAAAAAGAAAAAAGGTTGATCAGTGAAAGTAACTCATGGAAATATTTTAATTTTAGGTTAGCTTCCTGGCTGTGTGGGACACTAGACAACTAAATGACAATACATTTAAATGATTCTTGAGTTTGTAAAGAATCAGCTCTTAACTAGATGCCAATGTCTTGAAGTTTTTGTGAATTTGAACACACAGCAGTTTATTCTGCTTTTTAAAATCCCTGTCAGCATTCACTATTTATTGGAATCAGATGGAAGCCAATGGAAAAGCCATAAGAGGGCTTTTTAAGCTAAGCATGGGTACCTTTACCCTGCTCAAAGGGAGCTGGGCTTGTCAAGAATGTTGATTGTGTCCCACACACACACTGTAAAGTGACCATTACTCATCTAAAAAGAAATCTCAAGCTGTGCCTGCTGTTGAAGACAGAGATCCCCTGCTTTTGCTTTAGGAATTGGTCAATGATTGAATTTATCATGAAGCATTAGAGGAAGGGCTCCTGTAATAAAAGGCAGAAATTAAGCAGCAATCTCGAGGTCTGCATCTTGTTTTTCTCTTGGTAACACATTTATTGAAACAAAACTCTGCAGGGTGGTGAGTGCACTTTTGCAAATGTGCTGGCCTTTCCAAATTGAGTAAAAGTGTGCAAATTTTAGAAGTGATAAAGCACCTGCAATAACCACTAAAACTAAAGGAACCTGTGGGTGTTCAGCATTGGTTTTAAAACTTCACTTCCATTTAAGTTTTGATGGTGTAAGAGCTATTTGAGGCACCAAGAAGGAGACTTTTAAATGCACCTTTACTGCATGTAGGAACAGAACACCACCACAGAAGCTGGTGTGATCTGTGTTTCTAAATCTCTGGCTAGATTACACTAAAACTTTAAAAAAAATCTCTGTTTAAAACCAATCCTCCAAAACACCTGAAAGCTTTACTTACAGATAATCAAAGAAAGGTGTTGACTAGATGCTGAAAATGCAGAGAGTGAGGGGGCTGCTAGAAAGATCATCGCAGAAACACAGAAAAAGAGATTTCATGAAGAAGTCAGTGGGCCATTTTTCTAGAGGGACAGAGAGACAAAGGAAGCTGAAAGTGGGACCAGCATGAGGAAAAGAGACCAGCCTTCATAAAAGGTATCACAATTAGAGATCAGCAAATGTAAATGATAACTTTATTTCTGGGTTGCAGCAGAGATTTCACCTGATCATGTTCAGTGCAGATCCCAGTCCTGTGTATGCCTAATTAAAAGACACTAATTTATGTATATCAGAGTTATTTATACCAGATAGGGTCAATCACAGCTGCTAAAATTTTTTTTTAGAATTTAGCCTACAGCAAAATGTTAGAATTCACGCCCCCAGCATTCTGGCAGTCAGGGATATCTTGGGTTGCTACTATGTCAACATGATGAAAATGTTACAGATTTGTATTTAATACTACAAAATAGCTCTAAAAAGAAAATGATTTAACAGGAGGGGATACATTCATATTAGCAGTACAGTGACAAAATGGTTAAGAAACAAGGCATGCAACATAAGGAGCAAACATTACATTTTCTTTAAAAACACAAGAATTTTTAAAAAGTTCCAAGCTCTGGAACCTAGTCAAGCTGAATTAGAGTCAATAAACCTTTCTCTTCTAACAAAGGGAAATGGAAGAAAGCAGAAATTGTGACAATAGTTTAAAAAAAAAAATGTTTTTAGCTGGAGCTAGAAAAGCAGAAAAGTAGCTGAAAAGCTGCTCTGAGGAATGGAGTTGAGTATGAAATGGTGTCAAAGACACCACTAGAAATCAATGCATGGTTAACCCAGGAGACTATAGTTGTGACCCAGACTGTTAAAATGAGAAGGGAATTAGGCACAGATATTCTGCTGAAATTAAATTTTATCTGAGTTTACCTTCTTTTCATTAGGGGTCTGCTAGTTATTGCTTTTTCTGTTTACCTCTTTTCAGAAAACCCCACAATGTTTGAGTTGATCTGAACTGAGATACTTTTTTCCCCTATGTTAAAAGTCAAATAAAGGTTTGCCTCATCTAGGAAGATAGCATTTTCATTTTAAAATAAAGTCATGAGTTAGAAATGTGAGAGTATTTCAGTCTTGTCTTTCACTTGCAAGCACAGGGTATTAGATGCTAAAATTCACTTTTCTTCTTCCCTGATCTGAATCATCCTGTCCATCCAGTTAGGGGAAGGCCCATCCATGCAGCTGAGTCTGCTGAAATCACCTCTTCTCAAGTACTTGTTGCTCTCCTCCACTTGCGTGAATGGCATTTTCAATTGGCTACAGAAAAAACCAGAGACTTCCATCACACTACTGATTGGAGTGTCCAAGAGGAAGTCAAATCTATGTCACACATTTCATGCTAATTCATGTTTGACTGTTTTGTACACACAAAATCAATATCAGTATTTAAACATCAGCCCCCCTGGTCAAAATAAGTGGTCATTCCAAGAAAACTTATTAATCTGAGGAGGATTTCAGAGCCCCTGATTCTCTGGGTCGATGTCTTTCATCAAGATGAGGTGAGACTGCACCTGCCACTGTGCAGTGGTCTAAGGTAACTCATTTTGGGATTTACAAAGAGCAGAGAATTAGGAAGTAGAAATGGAAAGGAGAGTCTTAGCCACCTCAGAAGAAAGTAGGAGATAATCTGAGTTGTGGGGAACTTGATTTGAAGGCCAGTATAGACTTGTGGATCCATAACTTGTGAATCATAAGCTGTGCCAGGAAAGGTTTAAGACACATCTTAGGAAGAATTTCTTCACAGAAAGGATGATTAAGCATTGGAATGGGCTGCCCAGGGAGGTGGTGGAGTCACCATCCCTGGAGTTGTTTAAGGAAACAGAGAGTGCCTGGATGTGGCACTGTCTCTGGGTGACAAGGTGATGATCAATCATAGGCTGATCATCACCTTGTCCATTATCTCAGAGGTCTCTTCCAACCTAATAGATTCTGTGTGAAAAAAATGCTTCTTATTGCCCATCTGATCCTAAGGGACACCAGATGGTTTATTGACTCTAATTCAGATGGAGTATTCTGAGCAATCTCACATATTGACATGATGAAATATGGAAGTTCTAAATAGTTTTCCTGCAAGTGTCTACACGTCTAAGCTCCTGGTGTAGTCAAAGAACATGTATTGAGAATTCAGTGGATCTAAGGACTTAGTTATTTTGCCTAAATGAATGTGTCAATTGCCATTTGAGGTTCCTTTATGGACCCCTCTTGGCTTTCCCCTGCATAGGGTTTATGTCTCCTACAAGGATCGTGTCATGTTTGTCCAAGGTTACAAATCCTCTAGGATGTCTCCATGACTGGTAACGGTGATAATTGTGGTGTTCAGATTACCAGCTCACCCTGTTATCAGTTATCTAGGACAGCATCCAGTTGCCTAAATACAGTCTTGTCTAATTTTAGATTCTCAGAAGTATCTTGCTTGGCCTCTAGTTTCTGCTTCACAGTGATGTCACCTCCATAAATCCTATTTTATATTTTCCAGTCCAGTAAGAATGCCTTAGGAATGCACCAGATATTTAAGCTTCAGAAAGCCTAAACAGTTGAATTCCACTCTTCATGAACAGTTTTCTGGATACAATGATTGCCAGCTGTATCTATGAGGAGATTAATTGCTCACTCACATATGGATGCTGAAATATATGTTATTTAATCTTGAATGGGGTCCCACTCTAGGAATCACTCGTGGATCATGAGAATTCTATATGTTAACCTCAAGCATGCTGGCTATCAGAAAAAAGTCACTTTCATTCCCATTTCCAGCAAAGCTCTTGTTAGGGACATCTTGTTTTCAGTGGAAAAGTGTAGAAATTGATGTATAATGACTAAAACAGGTTTATACAGACCATATAGTTAATTTTTTAGCAACAGAACTGAGTGTATATTGCAGACCAAGAGAAACTTGTAGATGAAGTGTCACTGAAGCTCATTCCTGGAGATGGGAAACCAATCTTTGGTTGCAAACTGTTTATCAGGACTGCAAGTTTTCCATTTATCTTAGTGAAAAGCTTTTTGTTAATAGCATATAAATAAAGTAAAACATACTTGAAGGAGAAAATGTGCACTTGCTATGGAATGCCAAATAGTGGGATTGTGCTCATCACCAAATTTTAACGGGAAACTCCTTTGCCTTTTTCAATCTCCATTACATATTGTTAGAAATGTTCAATTAAAGGAGTGGACTTGATTTCTCTTGAGCCAGTACCACTGACATCCAATGCATCTAAAACATCCAATGCATCATTCTCAGGTGGATATTTTCCCTCTCTCTCCTTTCAACATACTCAGCAAAAAGTGAAGAAAATATTTTTGAATCCATTGGTGGTTCTATCCAGCCATTCATCAGTGTCAAATATCCCACTACAATTCAAACTGATGGAGAAACCAGCCAAAGTCCACTCTAAAATTGTAAATCAAAGCCATCATTTTTAGGTCAGGTTAGGTCACAGCACTGGAAGCATTGACCAGCTCAGGTACCTGTGTCCCCTCATTGTTAGAGAACTAAGGACAAACAACTGTACTCCTCATTCAGAAATTTTAAACTTGAGATAATATCACACGAAAGATCAGGGCCAACAACTTTACATTGATTTTTTTTGGCCTAAAGACTATTGTTATAGTAAATCTAAAATTAGATCCTAGTCACTCAAAGAAAAGGACATCTTTCTTTAAAAGAACCTTTTTTAAATCAGATATTTGACATTTAGTAGCAGGAGCAAAACTGGAAAAATGAAACATTTCTCTGCATATGCTTTCTTTTCTCTATAGGAGATAAGAAGACAAAAGCACCCTGATCCTAAACAAAAGAAAATCAGATGTAGACTTGGATGGAATAGAATATATTCTATTTGGACTTGGATTGAAATAGGTAAGAGAGTTTGAATATGACGGAAAGATGTGGTCTTGGAACAAATTAAGAAAGAGGACATTATTGAAAGAAAGATGTAAGTATCTTTCAAAGGGAGCTTTGTAATATTTGGAAGAATAAAAGAATCATTCAATACTTAACTAAAATGGATTGAGATTCCAGTCCTTTTGGGGCTTGTCTATCTCTAGCCTTACTTACTGTGAAATTCCTTGACAACAGTAATAAAGCATTTACACTGTGAATCTTGACTTTTGCCCACCTGAAAGATTCTTCTTCTATTGACTTAGAAAGCTTTGGGGGCAAAAATTGTGTGAAGCAATGAGGCCATTCAATATTAGACAAAGGGATAAAGCATACAATACTGGAGACATATTTTCCCTTTCCCTATGAAATGTTTCATGTGAAAACTGCTTCTTTCAACACGGCAGACCTTGTGGGAAATGACCTGTACACTGGATAAGTTGACAGGCACAGTAGGGGATTTCATTACACCTCAGAATCTGACTGGCACAACCAGCTCTCTCTGGCTCTCTGTAACCCCTGGCAAGTGCTTGGAATTGAATCTGTAAATGTTAATCAATATTTCAGGCCTATTAAATAAAAAAAGGCATTGTGGAAATCAGAGCGCTAACGGCTAGCATCATGCCCTACACTGACTTCCAGGCCATCAGAAACCTTGTAGGGAGCAAAAGAGCAAATATTTTAATAAAACAATTACCTCTACAATTTCAAACCTGCAGAAGAATGTTACATTTCCAGCCCTATTGCTCTAACTTGATTTTCATTTCAAACAGATCAGTGAACAGGAGCAACTCAATACAGATACTTAATGAGCCTTTAAGGTGCTGTCCTAAATCTTGGGAAAGTAAAAGCCCACCATGTGTTTAAAACATCTGCAAGTGTATCTATTTCTTCTCAAAGATGAAATGGGGCAGAACTGTACCCAAAGCCTAAAGGAGTTTCTCCATGGATTTCAGCGGATGGAGGCCCTGAGTGAAATTCATGGGTGGGACTGATTTAACACAGCTGCAGACAGCCACACCATAGGCAGCTGGGGTGGTGCTGGTCACCTGAGGCTCACTTGGGAGAGAAATGAGAACTTCTGGAGTGCAATTTATTTCATGCTAAAGCCAATATCTAAAACAGGTCAAATGAATTGTACCTTAAAGCCCTCTGGTCTCTGAAGTGATTATGAAGAGAGCCACAGGTAGCCAAAGCAACTGAGCGGTAGTATCCAAAATCAGAGGAGATGAATCACCACATTCCTGTGTATCTTGTGGTACGTGGACGAAACCTGACTGTAAAAGACAAGTGAAATTGTGCAACCCTCAGGCAAGGGTGTAAAAGGGTAACAATGGGAAAAAAAGTTAAATAATTTTAGGATTTTAAAGTACTTCCCTATGGTGAGCTTTGAAATGGGTCAATAGGAGTATATATATGTGTCAGAAAGACGCACTGAGTGAAAAATTAACTCTAATTTCTTCTTCACTCCACAAAATAAAACAAAAAACCTGCAGAAAGTGGTAACTTGCTGCAGAATGAAGTAGCAAGTCTTGGTTTCTTCAGAGTCCTGGTAGATGTGGTAGCTGAACGCTGACATGAACAAGACTAAATAATGCTTGTCAACTCTAAAATCATATCCTGCCTCTCAGATGAAAAGCAGGCTCCATTTTCTTTCCTTTACCTTCAAGAATTTCAGGAGAACCAGGTACTATGACCAATTAGCAAGGCTAGGTATAACTAATTGCAAGTTTTCCAGTTGTTACTGAACAAAGTATCTCCTGTAAAAGTGAATTCCCACTTCTTGGCAAGGCAATCACCATGCAGTGTTAAAAAAACAGGAAATTTTCAAATTCTTTCAGATTTAGCTTGAAATTTAAAAAAAAAAATGCCACTGGCAAATTTAAGATGGTGATGTATCCATCTCATTTTGATCAGTGGAGACAAGAGAACTTTAACATTCCTTTACTACTGGTATATTGAAAGGAAATATGAAGGAAAAAAAAAAAAAAAAAAAAAAAAAAAAAAAAAAAAAAAAAAAGACTGCTCTTCATTTGTTAAGATGCCTTGAGAAAAGTAAAGAAACTGGCCATGAATGAATATCTTGTATAATTGCTGGATACCTGTGCTATTCTGTGTCTGTAAATAATCCCTTTATAAACTGGGCAAGGATTTTACTGGTTCATTACATAGAGATAAAATTCTCATAGGCAGGTCCTACTTTTCAAAAAACAAAATTTTAAGTTGAATTTGATGATAGGTTGTGTTCTGTTCCTGGGAGTGGTTATTTTGGTGAATGAGTTTTGTGGATGCTTTTGGAAGGTGAAGAAGAAATATCAGAACTTCCTCAGAAGAGTCACAAAACTCTACAGCTATGGGAAACTTAGTTCCTTGCAAGAATGGGCAGAACTCTGCAGCGTGGCTGGTGTTCACAGGAGACCTTTTGACCTCCTGCCCATGAGCCTACAGATACCCAAAGGAACAGAAGGAGGCACAGGACCACTCCTCTCTGTCAGAGCCTCAGCCTCTGACACTGCTGGTGAAATTTTACCCCTAATAATTTTTTTTTTCATTTCATTTTCACGTTCCCTCTCCCGTGTTCAATAAAGCACCTGTTATTTAGAGCTCTCATCAGCCTGCTCCCAGTCTAATGAGACTGCAGAAAGTTTGCCTGCAAACTCCCACTCCTTCTGTCAACTCGATTGTCTGGGGATGCCTTGTGAAGCTATTCATTCTCTATCACCACCTCCTGCTTCCTCACCTTCTTTTCCCTCTCCTTAGCTGAGGCATGTGCTTGCCTGTCATCTCTCCTCATGTCACTCCTGCTGGGTTGTGTAAGATACAAAAGCTACAAAAGTACATTTAATTTACTAGTGTTGTAACATGGGCCTTCCTCCACAGTGCTTCAACTATCCCCACTGTAATTTGAGGATCTGTCAAATTTTCACAATGACAGAGCAAGCTCTCCCAGTGGTGCTCTGGTTTTCCTTTCTCTTCAGGTCTGGCTGAAAAATAGGAAGTCTGGAAAAGGTATCTTTAAACCCCAATAAACAAGGAAGGGCTTTGAGGCTGTGCAATCAGGATGGATCATGCAGCTTAGAGAATTAAGAGAATATTCCTTCAAGAGGACTGAGCCACTGATGGTGCCATATGTGAAACTGCTTCATGGGGATCAACATAAAATGTTCTCTCAGAAAAGCTGTTGCTGAAAGCTCCATGAGAATTGTTGCTGAAAAGTTAACTCTGTGAAAGGTGACTGATGCATTGACAAGCCTGTGGCAAGTCATAGTGTCACAGGATAATTTGGGTTGGAAGGAACCTTAAAGATCATCATGTTCCAATCCCTTCGCATTGGCAGGGAAACCTTCCACGAGACCAGGTTTCTCAGAGCTCTCTCCAAGCTGGGCTTTGACATTTCCAGGAGTGGGGCATCCACAATATCTCAGGGCAACATGTTCAGTGTCATGGATTTTGGGGACTGGGCTTAGAGCCTGGGGATGGTGTCTGTGAACTACCAGAGACATACTGTGAGGGGAGTCCAGCACCGACACACTGGCTGTGGTCTTATTGACCTCCTCAAACTCACAAACCCTTGACCTCATTCAAATCCACAAAGCCACAAACTCTCTCATTGGTACATTGTTCCTCATAGAATTTGGAAAGATCTGCCATGTGAATACAAGCACCATTATAAATGAGAGGAGGCAGCAAAGTTTTCATGGATCTGAGATGAACATTTTTAGAGAAAACCTAGTAAATGAAGGTAATGCTGTCATTAAAGCGTTAAGGCTCAAAGAACCCACTATTAAAGCCATAATAATGATAATTAACTCATGTTATTAAGCCATCAAATGTTGTTGCAGCCCAAAAAAGCCATTCTTTCAGCATGCTGCACAAAACAGAAATATTCCTCTGTAAACCATTCCTAGCTCTGATCACTCAGCTCTTCCTGCCTGACTAGAATCCTGTTCCTACTTTCTTCCACCTATCTCTTCTTGCATCTAGGCCTTCTTGTTTGTCCCAAGCTTACCTTCAATCTGGTGCCTGACCTAAATTACGACACTGTCATCCAAATCTGTCTTTCTTCTCTCTCCTCTTGCTGTCTACTGCAAAACTGAGAATGAGTAAAGTTGGTAATTTTATTTCTGTTAAATTGGTAGTTCACAAATCTCTAATTTGAGTTACTCAGGGAGGTCTAACATGGTCTGAGTACTCCTACAGGAGCAGAATTGTCTGGCCAAGTGAGGCTGAAGTACCTAACCTAAGGTTCATGGGCTGAAGAGCAGACTGGATGGAGAAGTGCTCTTTACAGAATGTAGGTTTTACTCTTCTTGGATCATTTGTCTTCAAGCACACAGAAAGGTAAGCAAAGTTGTAAAATGGATGAAGTGGAAAATAGTGCAGAAATGCTGCCAAATTCTATGGGATATACTGGGCCTGGCAGTCTCCATCCCTTCTGAGTTTCATTTGTGCACAAGGAGAACATCATCCTCTCTTCATGACTCAGAACTGTTGAAAGAAGAACTTTGTGATACAGATACCACACTCTGTATGGCTGTGGGACACAAACTGTAAGACTAAAATGTGCATGCAACATTTAAATAGAGGTCTGTTTATACAAGCATTTGGTTTTAAATTCTGATTCTTTCATATCAACAAGGAATAAGATCTCCAAGGTGAGAATAAAAGACAAGTGACACTGAAATGAGTTTAGGTGAAGAGCAAGTTTGTGTGAAGGCTGGGGTTATGCCTGAAAAAAATCTGAATATTTTTGTAGCTGTAGAATGTTTACACAATACAATGTTTATGGAGAAGGTCTGATGTTGTGTCCATTCCTGATTTCTCCATAACTCTGTTGTGTTTGATCTTTGGATGGATCTTGGTACAAAGTCGATATTACCTGTCCAGCAGAGTGACTGCATAAAATGCTTCCTCTATATTTAGAATTTATAAAACTTTCTGATGTTTTGAGGATGGTCTATAAAAATAAAAGCTGGAAGGAAGAGGGAGGCAAATCAGGCAGCACTGTTCATGTTTCAGCAAGGAACATGGAGAGATGGTAAAAGGAACTCTCTGACTCTGTTTCTCACGACACATTCCAAAAATATTTCCAAGGATTTAGTGGCCATATTTGTCCTCTATTTGACTCTACATTGACATATATGACTCTAGAGGATAGTTCTTTTTGTGTTTACATATCTAGTATCATTTGAGTTGATCAGTTATTCTTTTCTTGGCTTCTCCTCATCAATCTCACACAGACCCCACTGAAAACAAACAAACAAAAAATCTGCCTACATTTTTTAGCAGTTTGAATCCTACCATTTCCAGATCAACTAAATCACATGTTAGTGACCAAAATTTCAGCAAGAAATGAATCATCTAATTGATACTCAGAGTACCTCCTTTTCCCAGACTCTCAAAAAATTGCTCCAAGGTCTGTTCTTGGCTACCTCTAGGCCTTTCTCTGTTATTTGGCTTGATCCAAAAAAGTTTATAAAAGTGGCAATTTGGGACAGGTTCCCATCTTATTGATACCCACTGAGAGGCAATGAGATTTAAAGTGTCAAGTAAGTAATTGTAAGATATTTACCTATTTGTAATTTTCGCAAATATAAGGGAGAGTATATAACCACAAAATATAATCCTATTGCTACAAAAGGTCCATTAAAAAAAATATCAGAAATATGAGACTCAGAGTAATTACATATAATCCACTTTAAAATGCTGAATATTGGGACATGAACTAGGACTTTATGGATTTAGAGCAGGTCATTAAGAAGTTATTTCATCATTAAAGTCACAGTCTTCCTTTCCTTTGGAAAACAGATTTTAAAATTTTTTTTTGCTTCAGAAGGCTGCTGAGTGAAACTCATATAATGACATCAACTGTCAAACTTATCATGTATCAATTATATTAACACCTTCTTCAGAAGTTTCAAACATGTAAAATGCAATTTACTATAAAAGATTTCAACACCTACTGAAAAGAATTCAAGAGAAGAGAAATGCTGCATTTAAGCATGAGCTTTGGAGAGTTCAGGCAGTTTCTCTGCTCCTGCTTGGAAAACTTTTATTCTAGGGAAATCGGAAATATTCTTCAAAATTAATAACAGAAAAGTGAGGGAAAATATCTCTGTTCATTCAGGTGGTTTGGAAATGTTCGAATGTAACAGGGATGATGATCTGAGAGATCAGCAAAGCAGTCATTTAGCACAAAATCAACCTCAACTAAAATTTAGTAAAAACTCCTTGTTTATATGTGGTTCTAATTCAATTCCACTATATGAATGATGATCCTTCTTCACTTCCTTTTTACTGCCCTAAAACAAACAAAAATTCTGCTGAAATTATTGAAAATATGGCTTTGCAAATCTTGCACATATTGCGGGGAACAGAATTGAGGGTTTCCTCATGGTTTTTGGAAGTAAAACCTTTTTGAATAGTTTTCCTTTCTGTCTGAAACTAATATGTGAGGTCTTCTAAACACAAAAAACTTTTCCATTTCAACTATGATATTGCTATATCACTGAACATCATACTTGAAATGGTTACACAAGACCAGTTTGGATGAGTCTTGGAGTAACCTAATCTGGTAAATTTTCTGATTGCCATGTTTTAATAATTAGACCCTTATCTAAAATCAGCTTCTGAGCACAAAATCAATAGGTCAAAAATTGTTACCTGGAGAGTTCAAATGGTACTTATCAAGATTTCGCTTCTTTGCCTCCATTGTACTTCAAAGGCTTAAATTATCCCACATGAATATGCTTCTCCATCTGCAGCTGCCACTCATTTTCTCTTAGGCAAGAATTTCGTGTTCTTCCATTTCTAGATGGTTGACAGAGATGTCTGGTTTTCAGGAAGATGGAAATGCTTAGTATTATAAAGACTCCTTTCAGATTAATTCCAAGTGGGACACCTAAAAACTCACAAAGGTATTCAAATCCCAGAGCAATTTTGGAAATCTTAGCAATGTGCTTTCAACAACAAATGGCACGAACCTTGTTTTAGAGAGCTTTCTTCCAATTGCTTCTACCTGGAAGTCATGATTCTAAAGTGAAAGCTCTTTGAAAGCTATTCTTCTCCTCCTCAGGTACAAATGAGCTATTTATTTATGACAGAAGAAGTGTTTTCCTGTTCAGCTATCTTTTTTTTTTTTTTTTATAGTTAAGTTATAAATACTATTGTAACAAAGCCTTAGGCTTCTGAGCTCCAGATGAGGCTGAATGCACTTTATGAGAAGCACAACATCTTTGGACAAAATGCCTAGAATGAGAACGACAAAGACAAGTAGATTATGTAATGTGAACACAAACAAGCCTCTTCCCCCCCTTCAAATTGCTGTCCATTGAATTCTGCACCACGCACAAATCACAGTGTGCATTCAAACGAAGCTCTAACGTGTCATTGCCACTACCTTGTGCTGCATTATTTACTGTGGAAGATTTCTGTGGGGAGAATTTCACAGCTGAGCATGATCTTGCTCTATTGTGAGTAAATGTAAAGTAATTTTTGTTTCCAAAGAGAAAGGAGAATAAAATCAAGAGACAAACATTTTCCTGTCTAATTATGCTCGTGTTTTCCCCACGTGCACCCTTTTCCACAGTTCTTCAAATGAGGAGATCAAGATTAAGACTGCTGAACTGATAAAGGTAAAGTTTGCTCCTATGTAAAGCCATGATTTTACACTTCTAAAAAAGCATTCAGTTCTTTATAAATATTAGATACACTAGAGCTCTCAACATAATCCTATGGTCTGGAGACTTGAAGTAATTCATAGTGAAAAACAAATCAACCCCCTCCACCTTTAAAATCTGTCTTTTATTGTAAATGTGTTCCCACTGGTTGGAAGAGTTTCTCTAAGTAACAAATTCTAAATATCTTTCTGTATATTTGACTCCAAATTTATCAAATAAGTGTGTATTTAGGCCTTCAATCCATGATAATCTAAGAAGATGCATGAACAACATGGCTGGTACGAAGAAGCATGAAAAAGTATTTGTTCCTTTGAAACCAGCAGAAAAGGATAAATTATTTTGCCTTTGTTTTCACTGAGCCTTGACACAAAGAGTTTAGATAATTGATGAACCAACCAGTTGCAAGAGCTTTTGCCACCCTCAGATGACCATATAAATTAGGGAATGCAATAGATACAGTTATCATTTTGAATAGGTGACAAAGAGGAAAGCCAGGAATTAATGTAATTTCTCATAGAGACTTTCTCTATTATGATTCCTCCTGGCTTTGTTGCCTCTCCTAATCTGCATTGCAGTGATATTTTCATTGGAAAGTACCTTTTTCTCTACAATACTGTGCCTGATTTTTGGCATCCAGAAAAATCTCAATAGGAAATGCATAGTGAATTTAGAGGCATGCAGTTCTGGGAAGGAGATATACTGAGTTTGGGCTACAGGTAGATACATTCCTATTTAAGAACATTACAGAGGGCTTAGTCCTTTCCTATAGACATGTGCCATTTAGTCTATATAGAAAACTAGTAATTTACAAAGGTTAAGACTTTGGAAAATGTGAGTACAATGTTTAACAACAGCTGTAAGGACCTGGTGAACCCCCAAAGTGTCTGGAATGTGTGGCTGACTCATCCAGAGCTCAGGAAGATGGTCAGGACAGGGGACATTTAGCAGCATGGTCAGAGCTGAGAGAAGTGTATTACAAAGTCCAGCTACCAGTAGGATGATCTGAGACATGATCCAGGCACAATCACAACTTCTAGGAGGGAAAGTAAGATCTGTCAGGTATGTGTCTTTAACTCAAAAGTTCAATAACTTTATTATTACCTTTCCATGCTTTGGGGCTGGCTTTGCATTGGCTGCTGAACCCTGTGTTGTTGCACTTTTGCTGAACCTGAGCTGGATAAATGGCAAAAATCTCTTTAACCTAAAATCACAAGTGCAATAACCTGTATTGGTATGATAATATTATGATAAATGCAGTTTTGAAAAGGTTGTAGTCTCTGGTGATTTAATCTCTGGCTTTTCTTTTTCCCATCTAGGATGGTTTGTAGGGCATCCACGATTGTGTTTTCCAGGCTTTTTCACCAGGGAAATAAAAGACAGAATTCTGACAGCACATACTCAAAGCACTGTGCAGACACTAATTAACAAGCGAGAGAAAGTGGTGAAAAGTTTCAATGCTTCTGTCTTGTCTTGAAAACCTGAGCAGAATGGCCCAAGCTTCTATGGAGTAGCCAACTATAAATGCCAACCGGGAACAGCATGACAGTGCTCAGGCTCCAAGTCTGCAGTCAAACTGTCAGTGGCATCTAATTAGCAGAGTTCTAGATCAAGAATAAAATGTGTTTGACTCTTTATAAATATGATGTGTAAAAATGTTACATAATGACATGCTGCTGCTCTACATCCCCCTTAATGTTTTGACAAGGGGCGTCAAGTAGTGAAAAACTGCAAAGTGCCAAAGTATTTCAGCTACTGCGTGTTAGTGGCTGAATTCTCCATTTCAATTTCTTATGTGCCAGGGTCCAGAAATGGGCCAGGCTCTGGGGATAAGTGAAGGTTGTTCAGTTTAATGAGCTGTTAGATTTTTTATTTTTTTAACAGAAATTGGAATATGTATAACATGTTAGAGAGTAGACTTCAACTGACAGAGGCAGTTGAAATGTATCTGCGGGGGACCCAAGCCCAGAGCTACTTCTGCAGAATGCCTTCTTTATTCCTAGGCACATTGTTTTAACCAAAATTCCTACTGTTGGCTGTTAAATGTGTGTTTTGTGCTTTGTGGATGCTTGGCATAGGATCTGCAGGTCCTCTGCTTTGAGGAAATCAAAGACCTCACAAGCAAAATTTATCAGAATGATTCCTTCAAGAAAACAATAAAGTTATGGAAAGAGATGCACTTTATAAGTGGCCCTTTTCCTTACTCCCAGGAGAAACTAAACTTTGCATAACTCACTGGTAAATGGGATTTTCAATTTACCCCAATCTACAGTGAATTTTGGCACTGTAAGACTTAGAATCATAGTTACGTTCTGCTCCTTTAGTAGCTGAAACAAAGAGGCACTCAGTTAAAATCTGTGCTGCTCTTCAAAGATCTTTCTTCTTTTAACTAACAATAGATCAAATCTGAAATTAATAAACTGTTGTCTTAGGTACTAAAGTTATGCAACTAAAACAAGTGAGGTAAAAGCAGGTCAACCACTGCCTCACCTTCTCCTTCTCTAAATACTGTAATCTCTTTGTCTAACAGAAATGTTATGCACAAAAACTCAATAATCATTGTGAAACCCATGGATGATACAAAGAAGCAGCACTGTGGAAATGCTGGGAAGAAATCAATCACTGTCTTCAGAGCAAAGTCTGAATATTGTATAGTGAATTAAGCTTGAGAAAATTGAATGGAATAAAAAACCCAAAGTATTGTCTTGCCATTCATCAGTAACTGACTTTCCAGTGTGTTCTCTAAACAAACCTGGGACCTTGTAGAAAAAGTCATTTAGTTAAAATAAAAGAAACAGGAGGGGCAAGTAGATGTTCTGTGGCTTTCTTCCTAAGGTTTAAAGAATAGTGGTTTTAAATATGAATTTAGTTAAAATAATTTCTTTTACAACTATTCAGTACATGCAATATATAAAGGTACTTTTCCTATGATTATATTTATTTATCATGGAATATTTTCTGGTGAATTGCAGGAAAATGTAACTGATGCAAGAATATTAATACATTGGTAATTAAGGTATTGAAGAGGCAGAGAGGCAGGTGGCTATGTCCATGGAATATAAATGCCAGATAATGCAGCACAAAAGTGCAGAGTGACTAACTAAAATTACCTAACTGTTACAAACTGGTCTCCACAGCTATAAAGCAAAGATCTGGATCTTTGCTCATTTGTGTGAGTTTTATGCTTTGGGAGCTGCTAATTTACACAGATGTCAGAGAAAGGAGAATCAGCCCAATTATAGTCTGAATTTATTGTGCCATCACATTAGCCAATTTAGTTATTTCAGTGATGACCACATCATTAACATCTTTTCAGGACAGCAATAACGGAGTCATTTTTATTGCTGTAATTAATATTGATGGGAGTGAAACAAGCAATATAGGTACTTGACTCATATATATTGCAGAAAAGTATTGCAAATGTAAGTAACTTCCTGGTAATTTTTTCTTGTTATTGTTGGTTATGCAAACTCATACTTGTCAAAGATATTTCAGGTAATTCCATATAATTTATGCTGAATATAAAAAAAATCCTCAACATAAATTTCAGCTGTAGCACAAAAATCTTTCATGAGTCACAGAGAAGTAACCCTGTCATCTGTCTTAGATAAAACATCTAACTATTAGAGTCTCAGGGTTCCCTAAGGAAACTTATGACAGAATAATAAAACTATAAAGAAGGAAAAATATCCCAAACATCCATTTTGGGGTAATCCCCAAAGAAGAAAAGTCCTTCACCTGCAAAATATTATCGAGCAGGAAAACAGAGTGAGTGAAGGTTATGTTTTTGTATTACTCTAAAAAATAAAGGAAGCTGGGAGAAGGCTTTGGTCATAATTTACGTTTACAACTTAGAAACATAGATCATCTGTACCTTACTAATTTTGTCTATCACAAAAAAAGGAGAGACTTTTTAGAATTAATTTAGAATTACAGAATTTTAAATTCTATAATTTCTCTCATACATTTGAAGCAAATTTGCAGTTGCCTGATTTACATTATAATAGAAAATACATGATTTAAAAAAGAAGAGATTATTTTTTTCAATAAGCTCATTCTGTATTTCCATGGCACTACAAAATTCTGCCATGCAGGTTATAAGACTGACTTTGTCCAAGTCAGAATTAGACAGCCCAAATTCTAACTTGCCAACACACATGTGCATTCATAGAAATATAGAAACTGTCAGTTTGTCACCTATTCAAACTACTTTCCCTTTGAATCCTGTGCTTAATACCATTGCTATTTCTTTCCTTCTAAGTGCTTCTTTCAGGTCCTTGTATGGTAACTGGCATCTGTTTCCCATGGGAAAATATTGTCAAAAGTTTCACAGAGTATATTTAAAAATATTTTTGAAAATTGAACTGTCCACAGCTTGTTCATGGCTACATGAAAATACATCTTGTTCCACCATTTTATATCAGTCAAGGCTGAGAAAAAAAAACTCAGTTTTTGCTAGAGGCTTTGACAGAGGAAGATCTTTTTAACCATAAAGGGCCATGGCCTAACTTGCTGAAAAAGAGAAATCAATTTTTGTAGGGAAATAATTCCCCTATAAATCCTGAAAGCTGCTTATAAGACAGTTTCCTTTTATGTATTTATTTCCTTTTTCAAATACAATGACAACTGGCTATTTTAAAGTGGAAATTCAAGTATTTTGAAGAGAATATTTGCAAATACCTCTGCATTTTCTGCTGTACTTTCCTTTTGAATAAACATTTAGTGAAAAAAATAAAAATATTTGGAACTGCAATTGTCTAGGAAAAGAGCAGACATTATCAATTATTTAACCAGCACTGAGCTATTAAACTAGATTTTGTAAGGAAGGAAGCAAATCCACCATCCTTATTTATAGGAAAACTCCAGGATAAATGTCTTTTACACTTAAAAATAATTTCTGTATTTTTCAGACTTTTATTTTCTTGGACTAACTTTTGCAAGGGAGGACAATTTATTCACATAATTTCCAGTGGAACAGAAACCATCTGGGTATGGTTTAAAATTTGTTAGGATGCCCACAAATAGGATAGGAATAGCAATTACAGTTTAATGCAAAAACTTTCCCCTGCTCCAGAATGAATTAGATGTCCTGCTCTCCAATGATCTATGCTGTCAAGATGGTTTTTTTTTCCTTCATTTTTTATTTACTTTGTTTTCTTCTTCAGTTTTAAATTGTGAGACAAGTAAAACTGGTGGGGAAAGAATCAGAAAGAGCAAGATCTACAAAGCCACTGACAAAATCAGTATCAAAAGTTTTAAACTAAACTGGAGTAAAGCAGGTAATACCAGAGAGATGGTTAAAATTAAGGAAAAATTGGAAAAAGCTAAAAAGACGTTAAAGTTTTAGATGCCAAGTTTCAGAATTCATATATTTTTCAGCTAAGATTATTCTTACTGCTTGCTTTATTTCCATCCTACAAGACAGTCTCCCCAAGTGGTTCAAAATGGCATAATGCTTTAAAATGTACATAATGTTTTATCTATATGTGATTTAAATAAAATTATGACCATTACAAATGATCCTAGTAGCTGCTATAACTGGGTTTTATGTTTGTCATAAATTTTTAATACATAAGAAAATGAATCAAAATGTATCTCCCCTATGGTCATTAAATAATAAGTCTGCATTGCCTATCATACTTAGGTATCCTATTTTAAAACCTTGTGAAGAAAAAGGATGTAATTAGGCTGATGGATATTTTTGATAAGGGAATAGTAATGCCATTTTCAATGATAATGCAAAAGGGTGAAATTCCATCTAGTCATTCTGCTGACTTTTATTACTCAGGCATTACACAAATGCAATTTGGGGAAATGAACTGAAGGAGACTCAAGTGAATATTTGGAGAAAATTAGGTGATCAATGTGGTGACAAGAGGTAAAGACATGGTTGATGGCTCAAACGTTGTTCCAATGCTGAGGTGAAGACAATGCACACAGAGCCTAAAAAAATGGGATGGAGGAATACATGGTCTCTCTTTTTCCTCACTATCCACACTAAAAACCTCTTTATGTGCCAATTTTGATAAATAATTTGAGTGCAGTATGAGTTTCACCACTTTCTTAATATCTTTTAAGTTCTATAAAAATCCCTGGAGCAAGATGAAATTTATTTAAACCAATGTTGACACCTACAAATTTCAGTGGTTTGGGTGGACACAGTCCACTACAACTCTTTGAAGACCCTTGTAATTTCCATGGCTCTTAAATCCAACACTTGAAAAGGAAAATACCTACCTATTTACAGCAGGATAACTTCACTTTAGCTGCCTCTATGGTGTTGAGATCTGCCATTATGGGACCTCACCTGAAAATGCACCTTGAGTTTTGGTGCTGGCAGGGCTGGATAGAGTGAAGAAAGTGCAGTGCCACTACCTTTAGAGCTGTGGTTTTTTCAAAATATTTAGGGTGGAACATCCTCATCTGACAAAAGTCAAAAGAATTCATGGAGTTATAGAATCACAGAATGGTTTGATTTAGAAAAGCCAATAAAAAAGATCACCTACTCCAACCTCCCTGCCATGGGCAGGGGCATCTTTCCACCTTTCACTAGATCAGGCTGCTCAAAGACCCACACAGCCCGACTCTCGTACTTGCAGGATTCCCAGATGAAGGAAGGAATGATGAATTTGACTCCATATTCTCAGAAGGCTAATTTATTATTTTATGATCTATACTATATTAAAGAATACTAAACTAAACTATACTAAACTATACTAAAGAATACAGAAAAGATAGACAGAAGGCTAAAAGATACTAATGAATTTCATGACTCTCTCCCAAGTCCAACACAGCTTGGCCCCAGTTGGCCAATAAGTCAAAATAATTCACAGTAGAAACCAATGAAAGAATCACCTGTTGGATAAACAATCTCCAAACTTATTCCAAAGCAGCAAAACACAGGAGAAGCAAATGAGATAATATTGTTTTCCTTTTTCTCTGAGGCTTCTCAGCTTCCCAGGAGAGAAATCGTGGCAAAGGGATTTTTCCAGAAAATATGACGGTGACATCTTACCTTGACCACTGAGGGATAATCCACAACTGAGCAACCTGTTCCATTGTTTTGTTAGCTTACTGTGAAGTATTTCTACTTTACATTCCATTCAAATAGACCTTCTTTCTCCTTAATGCACTCATTCTGTTCAAAAGCATTTTATACATGGGCTAGGTTACAAATATGCCAGCTCAGTTTGCTGAGAAATGGAAGATCCAGCCAGATAAGTGTTCACTGAGTTCTGATAACACCTAAGCTGTTTCTCAGGCTTGTTTTCATCTGTAGAAGTTGGAACAAACAAAACAAACAGTGGGTTTTACAATGTTTTTATACTTTAAGTAACTCAATTAGTTTTCACAAATTGCTCCAAATTAAATAGAAAGAAGAAAACCCCACATCAGTTGTGTGCAGACAATTGCATAAATTGCTTGGTTTCAAAAATAATCTTGTCCAGACATTTCTCTACTGAATTTAGCAGGAGATTTTCTACCTCCATTGATGTGAAGTCAGCCAGAACTTTTAAAATTCCCACACTGAAAGATGAAGAAGCTGGGCCAGGGAGGTAATTTTTTAAATACATGCCTAGGACATGAGACATAGCAGTGAGGTAGTGTTTAAAAAGAATGAATTCTCTTAGCAGTCAGTGGGGAGAAACAGGCATTCAAGAGACATTTCAGCCTAAACCAGGTAACTCAGGTCAGATGAATCACCCTTGGAAGCATATTTTTCTTTAATTCACTATGAATGAACATCCTACCTACGCTGAGTAGTTCAGAAGTCAGTGCCTAATTTTTAAATGCCTAAAATTTAATGCAATGAATTCCACCCTCGTGGCCAAAGATTGATTAAAACAACCCAATGAAAACTCTTAATGTCTTCTTAAGCTATATATCTTTGTAAAAGGAACAAAGAAGGATTTGAAAATTGCTCTTGGTTTCTCAGAATCAAAATAACTGAAAAGATTCACTCAATCCTATCAGTCTTTTTTGGTGCTTTATTCATTTAGATAACAGGAGAACTGTTCTAAAGAGACATGAAATGACATTTAAGAAAATAATGTTCTAAAATTCAATGAAACTCTGGGCAAATTTTAACTCTCAGAGGGAGAAAAAAGTAAAATAAGAAAATGTGTGTCTTTAATAAACACTTATGCAGCAAGTGGATACCCTGAAATTACTAAATTAAGAGATATTGCTGGAATTAGGTAGAGGATACCAAACCTTATAGAAGTGTTACCATTCTAGCTTTGAAAAATAAGGCTAATTTATATTTTCCACATTTGTAAAGGTAAGGTTGTTTGTTATACAAATCAAGGATTTGTTTTGCAGAGATTCCTCATTTTAGGTTAACATACTGTTGAAGAAAAAAAATGAACACATTTGAAAGTCTTGTAAAAATTACTAGAAAATAATATTATTACCAAAATAATGTCTATAGTGGTTTCTGGTGAGAGAAAATTTAATACTCAATAATTACATTTTTTTTTTTTCTCAGAAAAAACATAGAACTTAATATCTGGACAGATATTTTTTCCAAACTTGACTTTTCTAAATTTCAAATATTTTCTGTGATTCTCGGTGAATGAACGGTTGAATTGATAACGAGGGATGAAGCACCCAGGAACAGTAGCTTAAGCTGTCCTTGGCTGGAGGGGTAGTGGAGGATTTGGGGTCCATGGGCACCTTGGTGGTACTGCAAGAAAGAACTTACAGTACAAGGGCTTCACACCATAGTCTGAAATGGAGAAGTGGAGTAAGGCAGGACTTCAAATTGCAGGGCAGAAGCTCTCATTAGTCCCCCTCAAGCAGAGAACAGCAGGTTTTACATCCAGAGTTATTAGGAAAAGACCTTGGGCTTTGTAATGTGGGGTTATTAGCAGTGGACTAACATGTAGGACCAATTTTATTTTCATTTCCACTCCTGTGCTTAGAGTGCTTCTAATTTGCAGCAGAATAACTAATGTTTGACTCTGAGCTTCTTTGAGATCATAAGAAAAAGGACAGTAATTTTTTCCTGCATTATCCTTATTCAGTAGATTCTAATTATGACTCTTGACTACCTTGTAATGAAGTCCATGCAATTCCGTAGAACAAACCCATCAGTGGAAAATTAGAGCTTTAATTTGTGTATACTTTCTTTGAGATGTAGAGTTACTTCGGGATTCTTTTCACTCTCTCCTATTAAGTCTTTATACATAAAACCTACATTAAAAATTTGAAAGCCTTTTGGAATTCATCCTTTTAATGACAAACAGCTGAAAGTGAAGAAAACTATAATGATTTGCTTTGGATACATTTCTGGCACTGGATTTTAACAACATTTTCTCTAGTTTTAATATCTCAAATGGGAATAGTGGGGACACATAAGAGGGCATTGTTCCATTGAAATAATTTATTGTATTAAGAAAAAGGAAGCTGATATTAGAACTGCTCTTCCTTTCATTGTCCCTCTTTCAGTGCCAATTTCAATGACATTTAAAATATTTCTTTTCAACCCAAAGGATGTTAAAAAGTAAGCATATAAAGATAATAATTTTTTTATAATTTCATGAAGTATTTTTTCTTTATTTGTTCAAGACAGATATTTGCTTACTTTGGCTATTTTTTAGACTTTTAACTAATTTCTCATTGCTTGGGGATCCCAAATGTTGTTTGCTTTCAGCTGTACTCTCTCTGACTTTGACAATAGAAGGATGACTATAACCAGTGCCTCAGAAACATTTTTATTCCCAACATCCAATGATACAAATTAGAATGAAACTGAAAATTAGCGTCAAATGTAAGAACACACACTCAAGATGAGCATCACTCTGATTCCTCACGTGCATTTTTTTATTAGACATGTGTCAAGTTAAAAGAGGGGAGACTTGTAATTTGGCAATGCAAGTGCAAGCTTGAAATCCCACTTGATCTGTGAAAGTACCTGTGATTAAGCACTAAATTGGATGCTCAGAATACCCAGGTGTGACTCCAGGTCATTAGTTTTCAGTCATTCACTGGATCACTTTGTTCTCAGGTCACCTACATGGAATAAGTAAGTCTATAAATATTTAGATTTTTAAAATCTGCTCGAGCCTCTGTCTCCACTAAATAATTCCCAGCATGCCTGGCAGTCTCTGAGCTGTCTCCAAAGCTGCCACCCCTTTGGCAGGGCTCAGTGTTTGACTGCCAGGTCTGCCCAGGACACATCAGCAGAGCTTTGCTGCATCGTGCATCTCTTGAGGAGGGGCAGTGTGATGAGCACATTCAGAATGAGAACAGTGATTTTTTTTTTTTTTTCAGAGCTGATGATAGGCATTTTTCTGCAAAATATCAGGAGAAAGAGGAGGAGGCAGAGGAGGAGGAGGAGGAGGTGGAGGAGGAGGAGGAGTGACACCTACATTTATAGAGGGTGCAGAATGATGTGCAAGACTTTTGAAATCAGAACGCTGGGGTGAGTCAGAATCTCTTAGGGTACCATCCTGGAGCTGAGACCTCTCTGTTTCTGCTTCAGGGGCTTTTGATGCAATTTATCCAGTGCTTACTGTAAAATGAATAAACAAGGAAATTACAGAATCATAGAAGTATAGAATATGCTGAGTTGGAAGGAGCCCATCAGGATTATCAGCCCCAGCTCCTGGCCCTGCACAGGACACCCCAAGGGTCACACCCTGTGCCTGAAGGTATTACCCAAATGCTCCTTGAGCTCTCTCATGCTTGGTGCTGTGGCCACTTCCAGGGGAGCTGTTCCAGTGCCCAACTGAAATATTTTCTTGATATTCAATCTAAATCTCCCCTGACTCAGCTTCAGGTCGTTCCCTTGTGTCCTATCGCAGGTCACAAGACTGTAAAGATTGGTACCTGCCAGACATCCTGTAGGACATCACTGTGCTGAAGGCACTAGGACAACCTAGGAGCATTATGTCACATTTTACTCTTGCATCTGTGAGTCTGTGATGGGAGTTACATTTGGCTTCACTGTGCTTTACCCTTATGCACCACTTTTATATAGGTTGAGGTCCTCTGAAATTGCAGAAAGCTTTCCCCATCAAGAAAAGATTTTCAGTATCCTGCCATCATTACTTAAAATAATTAAAAGGAGAAAAAAACTTTTCTTACTCCTGCTTCACAACAACTTTGATGCTGAAGAAGGGATTTCTTGAGAATAACTAATTAAAAATAGCAGAAAAGGGCAATGAATGAATTATCCCTCTTGTTTTATGAAGTCAAAAAATAATCAGTGCCGAATTAAGAAGTTATCTTTTGTATAATTTTATAATTATAGGGGAGACTTTCACCAGCCTGCCCCTGGCATCAACTTTGTCTGCTATTTCATCACTCAGGCTTCAACGCTCTCTTTTCCTTTCTATGCTAAACAGTCAGGGATATTTCTCATTTTGGAAGACAATCAGCAAAGCTGGTAAGAGGGAAGCTGCAAATATTTCAGAAATAATGAGTGGAGAATTTATGCATTGTCTAGGCCCTATGGTGCATGAATGAGGCTTTCAAGCTCCTTGCTTTTGCACGATATTTTTTGTTTAGTTTCACGAAACAACTCAACCCAAATGTCAAAGATTACTCCAGAGGAGATCAATGCTCTGCTGCATATGCAAGCACATGAACCCACAAGAAAAGCATATGTGTGAGATTTTAAATCTTCTTTTCTCACCTTTGACCAGCTTTAGTCCCTTTTTTACAGATATCTCATCCTGGGACTCGTCTTCTGATCAAATGCTGGAGCATTTGGACTCCAAATACACCTTCCACTCACATCTCTGTTCACACTCAGTGCAGTAACTGCTGCTTTTCTGCAGCACCAGTGCCAAGCTCATCACATCTTGGATTTGTTTCTGCATCTGGAACGGGAAGCCAAAATTTCAACTCTGTCTGGGCTGCTGTGAACAGTGCTGGCTGCACAAGTGAGATCTGATGCTAAAAACAGAGGTAAGTCAGAGAGAGCTGGTGTTTTGGTGCTCACTGCACAAAGGCAATATGAGATGCTTAACATGAGATGAAGCAAGGAAGTTGCTACAGAAAGCCTGGAGTTATTTTTTTTCATGACACTGAAGTGTTTTATACACCAGTGGTCTTTTCTTGGACATTTTTGAGTTATATCCAAGTGATTTATGAGATCTTACTAATATTCAGAACCAAATAGCTCAAATAAAATAATTATGGTAAAATCAAACATTTAACTTCTCATCTGTTTACCAAGATTCTATACATCAATCTCTAGAAATGCCTTTTGAAAAGATGTAGTTGGGTGTGTTGCCAGTATTACTATGTCAGATCTTTTTATGGATCTCTTGAATTTTTACAGTCCTATGGACAAAATGTTGAATTACATTGGCCACACCAGACTGTGTGCCTCTGCACACATTATGAATATTTTGGAAACTGACACCAGATGCATTAGCCCAACTTCAAAACAATTGTGTTTCATAAATGAAGCTCACTTTTAATCATTAGGTGACCATAAAATGGATGGAAATCAGTAGCTGAAAACAATTCAGAAGACAGCTCTCATTTTCAGAATGTGCTTACTAAATGAGATGCTTTGGTCGTACACAAAACCAGGTTAAGCAAGTGCAAAATAAATGAGGTTAATGTTGTTTGAATTTTTGAATCATGGAGAATCCTGGAGTTCCTTTGAGATCAAGACCTCTTTCTGTGCAAAACAAGAAATTATCCACTATGGAGAATTTACAGATTAAGCAGAAAAGACTTCCAAAAAAAAAAAAAATAATAAAAGGAGAAATTGTTTTGGACCTGGGAAAATAGCTGGAAAAACCTTTGAAAGCTTCATAGTTATCTGGCAGGAAAGCTTGGAAGCCAATTCCAATGCTCCTGAATTTCCAAACCACTGTCCTGTCATCCAGAACATAAATATTAATATTATTACCATACCAGTCATGTACCACTGTCATTTGCTGGCTGCCGTGCACACACGATGAAAAAGAAATTAATGGAGTGGAATTTTTGTGCCAGAGGTAAAAATTTTGTCTGCCTGACCCCACAGCTCCTTCACCAGTTTTTCTCCATAGATGCTATGTGAGTAGATGGAAAGAGAGTAAAGTGGTTTATCAAAAACTCAAATAATTACCTAGACTGCCAGTCCAAGTGATAATAAGTTCCCAATTAGATATTTTGGTTTTAAAATTGTTGAGTGTGGGGTTTTGCATTGTTTGGGGTATTTTTTTTTTTGGGGGGGGTTTTTTATGTTGCTGCTAGGGGCTTTATTTTTGGTTGTTTGGGTTTTTTTTTATTTTGTTTTTGGTTTTGATTTGGTTTTTTTGGTGGTTTTTTTTTTTTTTTTTTTTTTTTAATTCCATTCAGCAGTTTGTTTGTTTGTTTTTTTGTTTTGGGGTTTTGTTTCTTGGGTTTTGGTTTTGATTTTGGTTTTTTTTCGTTTTTGTTTTTTTTGTTTGTTTGAGGTTTTTCTTTTCTTTTTGCTGCACATATCTTAATTGCTTTAGTTTATTCTGATGTGCATGCTCAGCAATGAATTTTTCGTGTTTTCATGATTTTCATCCTTCAAGCACAGAAAATAATTATAGAAACAGAAGCTAAATTCAGATTCAAGAAATAAGGATTTATGAAAGAAGAATTTATTCCTGATATTACCACGTAAATGTAGGGGAAAACAATTATGAGGAAGATAAAACACTGGAACTGGTTGCCCAAAGAAGCTGTGGATGTTCCATCCGTAGAAGTGTTCAAAGCCAGGCTGGAGGGGGCTCTGAGCAACATGAAATAGTGGAAGGTGTCTCTGTCCATGGCAGAGGGTTGGAACTACCTGACTGGGGTGAAGTTAATTTCTAGATTTCCTCCAGTGTGTTGGGTAGACCTCAGTTAGAGTAGGAGGTAGGACCCCTAGCAAGTGCATAGACATATCAAAATATGAACACATAAAGCACATTTCTCACTTTGCCAAAAAAGAGAAATGATAAACAGATAGCAAAGGTTAACTGAGGTTTTCAGAGGTGATCACAGCAGCCTAAATGCTTTGCAATATCAAATCACAGGTAGATTCTCCCTATGAGTAACAACTGGCTCCCCTTCTGGTTCCTGACATCAGCAATGAAGGATGTGTTGTGTTCAGTCTGGTTTCAGCTTTATCTACAGTAGGCTTAATTAAGACCCAGTGACAGAACCTCTCACTGGAGGCAATACAGCAGTCAGGCTGAGCAAAGTTTGGCACTCCTGAATGGATGTGTCAATCTGGCATCTCCCTGTGCATAACACACACACATTTATCCTAGAGATAACTCAGTGGTAATAAAAATTGATCCAAATAAGCTTTTAAGGTTATTTTCCATAGTCAAATCACATTTGTTTTATTAGTATTTGTAAAGAACTGCGAAAGATCTGCAAAAATGATGCAGAAGATATGCAAAAATATCTATGCAATTTTGTGTGGATTAATGATTAATTTTGAACTTCTTGTCTCTTCTCTGTCAAGCATCACTTTAAACATACATTTAGGTGATTAATTAATTACCATAATCTCATCATTCGTGCATCATTTTGATATGCAGTGATCTGATCAATTTTATGCTATGAAGTAAATTACACCTGTTCCTAAATAACACTTTTAATACATATTAAGACCAAGGGGCTGACACAATTCTAGTTTTTAGTTCTGTGCACTAATTAAATTTGTTTAGCTCAAACTTAAACATCTGTGTCTGACTAGAAGATTATTTCTTTCCAGGTAATTTTTAAGGGGGAAGGAGTTGGAATGGGAATGAAGAGGAAGTTATGAAAAGGGAATGTGATGATTAAAAGTAACAAAACTAGCCATGTTTTTTTCTGTAAGGTTAACCCAGGAGCTGTCACAGTGGACTAGAATAGCTGAGCTGGTGTGATTTATTCCTGTGTGTTACAGGAGGAAAAGAAAATTTGATCTGGTGCTGCTGTGGAGACAGGAGGAGCACCACCAGCCACAGAGTAATGACACCAGTGGATGAATTCAACAAGCAGAGAAAATGTGTCTGCTTATGAGTGACAGGGCAGACACAGCTCCTTTCTCACAGTTAATGTTGCTGTTACCCAGCATTTCCATCTCTGCAGCTGACTGAGCAGAGATGTGTCTGCATTTCCTACCCAGTGCCCGGGTGCTTTCCTTACGAGCTGTGTGTGTGAATATCCTCTGAGAAACTCTGGCTCTGCATGGCTGGCTGGTGGCTCTCTGCAGGCACAGGGTCCTGAGCCTGCCCCTGACCCCTTTTATTTCTGCCCCCTTTTCAATTTATTATACCCAGCATTCCCAGGACTGAGCTTCCAACAGAGTTTTAAACTAAGAGTTGTAGAAAGATTTCTGAATACAGCTGGACAAAAGACAAAACACACAGGTGAGTCTTGACCCTACATTTGATGTCAAGAGCATCCCAAAGCACAAGAGACTTAGAGGCTGTGTCTCAGCCGGGGAACTAAAATAGTGGCTGATTTTATATGGGTTACAGCTCCAGCACTGGTTTCCTATAAATAACTCACAGATGTCATTTGAATTACAGTCTTCAGCAAATAAGGGGGCTGCAGGCATACCCAGGAGCCTGTTAACAAGGAGATGACAAGCTTCAGGCATCTAATTGCTTTAGCTCATCACCAGTAAGACACTTGCAGTCCTACAGCTAATCTGACCACCAATTGACTGAAAATTGAATCTAAACCAGGAGAGTTATTTAACTGACTTCAAAGGCCTGCCCACTTCCAAAAAGAAACCCCAACCCTCTATCTGTTCAGCCAGCTGCTATGCAAGAGAGCCAAAAGCTTTTGTGAATTTTCTTAGCACTTCTTCCTTAGCACCTGATGTCGGCACAGAACAGTCCAAATATATGAAGCTAATTGCATTTCCAAATGCGATGCAGACAGATTACTAAAATATCTTCCTAAAAAAACAAAGCAAATCACCACCAGACCTTGTCCTCCTCCAGTTCTAAGAAGCAGAATAAGGGGACAGGACCAAATGTATATAATCTAACATTTTGTTTTATTATAGTGGCTTGAATGGCACTGACATAGGAGCCTTAACTATATCAAGCAGGATTGACATTTCAGGAGTGTGTGCTCTTTTTCTCTGAAAAATAACACCAAAATGTTATCCTGAAACCATTGATAAAGAACCGAGTGTATCTTTCTTGCACAGATGTGACAGGGATGCTTTGAAGCCCAGGCCATACAGATATGGGGCAGTGAGAAAAGGCAAATAAGCTTCCTATTTCTATATACTACTGGAGGAGGCTCAAGTTTGCAACTTCAGCCCTGTACTATTACCCTGATCTCATGGCATTTTCTCCCCATCAGTGGGATCACTCAAGAGGAAGAGGAAACGGCCCAACTCCTTCCCAGTATTTTAAAATAATAATAAACTCACATAATCTGCTGCTGAAAATGCTGTATGTTTTGAAACTTTTAAGGATAAATGTAGCAATTTAATTTTTCCCCACAAGAGTAGGAATTTCCTGCAGTCTAATCCCTTTGTCCTGGGAATTGCCTCTCTTCATGATAATCAAATGCATTCCTCATTTCCACTGCAAGCACCAGGTTGGGCATGCCAGCCCAGCAGAATGCCAAGTGTGCATCCAATTTAAACACATAAGAGGTCCAACTGAAGTAAATTGGACTTTTCAAACACCTCATGCTTATGTGTTAAGAGAATAAGAACTACTTACAAGTATAAGCATTTGCAGGATCCCTCTCTTAGCCCACATCTTCGTAACTCCAGCTTTGTCACAAAAAGCAGCTCATCGGATGTGCTCTTTTCATATGGCTGCCCTATTCTTAAAGCTTGAGGAAATTATGCTACAAACTCATTGAAATCCTTTGTTGCTTTCAGTGACCATGCAAACCCTGTTCTCTATTCACAGTGAGGAGCTAAAGTGGTAAAAATTCTGCCTCAAAGAAATTAAGATATGTAAACACACTCATTCCCCATCAACAGCCTTAGCCTGTGAACCCATAGAACATTTCTATATCCATAGAATTGCACAATTGTGTGCTTTCCTTTCCAGCAGTGCAAACTTAGGTTTTCTCGTTTTCATCATTCTCAGACACACACAGATATTCAGTACAATGCCTTTGGTACACTCTGCTGCTCTGAGCCTCATTGTCACCTTCCACATTGAGCAGCTGACACTCTTTAGAAAAAGGAAAGGACACAGAAAAAGCTGTAAAATGTTTATAAAAAATGAGTGTGGCCAAAACTCTTTGATATAAAATATAAACCATTATATTTAGCAAATGTTTCACTTGCTGGTAGAAAAGTCTCTCTCAGGGCAAGAAGAAAGCAAAAGCCTTTCTCTCTTTCTTGTAGACTTCAATGGAAAAAAAGGAAAGAAAGCTTCCTTCAGGTTTTTAAAGTTCCTAATAAGAAGTGTTTGAATGTCTATTGTAATTTGAACAAATGTCTTATTGTCTAAATAAAACAGACTCCACAAGAAACACTTCCTCTATTATGGATTTTTCAAGCACTGAAGGTGATTTTTTTTCCCCCTCTTGGCTGTATCTGTTGTCCTTCCTTCAGTATTAATACTGACACTTCTCTATTAACTCATTAAGCACTTGTGACACTGGATACAAAGACTCCATAATTACTATCCTTGCAATTCCACTTGAAGATTTCCACCAAGGCTGAAGTGTCTTGTTTTAGACACCATGCAGACAAAGGAAAAAACAGTCCTTGTCCCAGAGAGCATTGTATTTGAAAGGACAAAGCTGACAAAGCTGACAAAGCCAAGAAAGAAAGAAAAAAAAAAAGTTAAATAGATTTTTCCAAGATCATGCAACAGGGTTGGCTTTTTTGTTTGGGTTTTGTTTTTGGGATTTTTTTTGGTGTGATTTTTTTTTTTGGTTGGTTTTTCTTTTCATAACAGAGGTCAAACCCAGTTCTGTTGACTTTCCATTAGCTTCTCATCTGCCTCTTCATAATCTCATATAATTAATCTCCATCTATTTCAGAGTGTTTGCACTCTCAGGTCACATTATTCCAAATGGCTTCTAATGGTCAGGTCACACCTTACAGAGTTGTGACCTGCAAGAGCTGGAAAAAACTACAGAAGAAAAACAAATTCAAAGAAGCATTAAACTATGGCAGTGTCCAGCCCAAGCTAGTACACTGTTGTTTTGTTATTTTACAGGAAAAAAAGAAAACATCTCTTAAAGAATAGAAAACTCTAAACTTCTATCTATTTAGTAAAGTGTTCTGCTGCTGTGCTGCTCATCAGTGTCACAGTGCATTGCCATGGGCAGGGGGAAATAGGGAACTCCATCCTTCAAGGATGTGAGGTCAACCCTAAAAAAAGTGGAGGTTTTGGAACTAGTACGTAAGGACTAGGAGGTTGTTTTTGTTCATCTATATGTTAAATACAACTTCAGATATTTAGTTCCCTGTGCCCACTGTTTCTAAGCAGATGGGCTGCAGGTTGTATGTGGCTTTGTGGAGATCCCTGTATTTCTGACTCTTTATCCACCATCATTTGTCAAAGAAATTCAGGATAACACTTGCCAAACAAACACCTTTCAGCAACTGGGCAATTAAGATTCTTTCCTTACAGCCAGGATCTTGCAGCTTGAGATGCTCATAACCTCACTAACTCCGAATCTGTGAGGTGGGAGGTACCTGAAAGGTGCAGTCAAGCCCTGGGGAATGGTTGACCATAAGGAAAACAGCAGGATGCCTAACTTGTACCAGAGCATTTAGAGTTAGACCTTCCCTATGTAATTGCAAAATAGGAAAACCAAACAGAAAGAATTAAATTATTATTATTCACCTACATCATAAAAGTTTCTTTACAATAACAGTCCTCTTTCAGCATGAAAGTCTGAGGGTTGAGGTCTGTGCCCCTGAACTGACAAAGTCTAGGAGGACAAGTTCTTCATCAGCATTTCAGAAAGCCACAAGTTAATGTGACTTACTTAGTGGGGTGCCCAATACCTGACAGTGCTGAGCTGGCTGTCTCTTGGGCCTATCTCTTTGAACTAATTCTACTCTTTTGACTCTTTTTTGCCTGTAGTGGCTCTTCCTCAACATTACCATGATTCAAAAAATGAAACTGAAAAAAAAGAAAAAAGAAAAAAAGCAATTGGATTAATGGGACTGGTTGGTTTCCACTTGTTTCCCAAAAGAAGGGAAAGAAAAAAAGCATAATTTTGGCTTGGCATCTTTCTTTCCTATTTTCTTGAGGCTTTTGCTACAAAATAATGCTGTTGCATATGTTACTGTCTGGGGAATGGCAAATTACTGCTTTATAAGGTCCAGAAGTGTTATTATTCAATTTTAGAAAATATAATTATAAAATAAAAATCCTTCCCAAGCAAAAGAACACTGGAATCATTTCTAGAACTCAGTGTAAGTAATACAAGACTTCATTTTGATATACAGGGAAGGGATATTTGTAACAGCCTGGCCAGATTGCAAACAGATGTTGGTAGAAACTCAATCCATTATTAAATTAATTTACCTTTTCACCCCCAAGAGACTGTAGAACACAAAACAGATATATTTAATAAAAATAAAGTTTTCCAAAAAGGTTCAGCACTGAAGTGCATGCTGTATGACGGTGCCAGAACCATCTTCTTCTCAGAGCTCTGGACATAATTGATTAAATATCCCAGCCCTAAGAGATTCTAGTCACAGATGGTTTCAGGGACAAGAGCTTGTCTGGGGAGGAACTATGAGAAGTTTATGAGGAGAAAGCAGATGAACCAGCAAAGCTGATGTTACCCTATCCATGTCAATGTCCCAGCTGATAGACAGGTGCAGTGAATAGCCAGTATGGATTGTGATATCCAGGACTAAAAAAGAGGTTTCAAAGGGGTGACTTTCCTGTTGGCACAGGAAGAGATTTGTCTTTGATCATGGAGTGCATGATTCTGTTGAGCATTTCTGGGTGTTTGGGAAGAAATCGCTTCCGGTGAGAAATTAAGCTGCAATTTGTCACTTTTACTGTTCTTTAGCATAAAGTGGAAAATACCAGGGAAAATTCAAAGGTGCTTAAGGATTGATTTTATGTCTACCAGAATGTGATTGTCAGGTTATAGCAACATTCTTATTGCAGGTGTTCAAGCAATGCTGAAAGAAAATGTAAATATAATGTTTGGTGAACACCCGGCTTATAGAATTATAGACAAGAAACTAGCAAATAATGGTGCATAAGCCTGTTTGCTCAGCTGGCACAAGCCTGGTATGAGCTGGGCAGCAGAATAAAGCACAGAATGTAGGATCCTTTAGGTTGGGAAAGACTTATAAGATCATTGAGATGATCCATAAAAGAGACCTTTAATTTAGCAGCAGGGACAGAAATATCTGCTAATGTGTTTGAGCTACAGGTGTCCTGCCTGGGTCATTATGCAGCTTAGTAAATAACCCACTAAAGTGGAGGTTCCCCTGAACACTCTGTATTTTCTGACATGCTGGAGTAGGCAGTACAGAGTGGGGTTCACACTCTGGGCTCTGTTTGAAGTCCACATAAATTAAAAAGACTGGATGCCAGGTGCCCACCAAGCCTTTCTACCACTGCACTCCCCATTCTGAGCTGGACAGGGCAGAGAAAATAAGATGGAAGACAGCTTGTAGGTTGAGATATGTTTGCTAAAATACAGATATGTTTACTAAAGAAAAATGAAAGGTTTCTGCATGCACTGGAAAAGCAGGTGGGGAAATAAGCATCAGCAAGTGATGTCTGGCCACATCCCAGGAAGCAGGGCTTCATCATGTGGAGAGGGTGCTCCAGAAGGCAAACACGGTAAATAACAAATGCCCACCCCTTTTCTCCTCCTTTTCTTAGATTTATGTCAGAGCAGATGTCACGTGGAATGTCCTTTGAGTGCCTTTGTGTCCTGGCTGTGTCCCCTCACAGGACCTTGTCCCCCCCAGCCTGTGGGTGAAGAGGGAATGATGGAGCTCTGCCCAGCAGTTCCCAAGCACAGGGACATTATCAGCACCTTGCTGGGCACCAGAGCCCTGTGAGGGCAGCTGGGGGGAGATGAACTCCAGCTCAGCCAGGACCAAGGCTGCTCTGACAAGCAAAACTCAGCTTGGAGGGTTTCTTGCACTTGGGAGTGCTGCTTCCTAAACAGATACTTAACAGGAGTGCATGCTTAAACCCAAAATGCCAGTGGGATGGGAAGTCATTTACAGTTCTACTCAGCTGGATCTTACAAAACTATTTTATTGATCCCTTGGATTGTGTTAGTTTACAAAGAAGCATTAATGTAAATACCTTAATTGGGGTATCCATGCTGCCCTCTGTGTTTTTGTACTTTCAGTCTCTTTTGCCCTTTAAGAGCTGGAGATTTAATTTGAACTGAATTCTTGAAAAGTGATACAATGTTTCTGAAGGGCTATATATGGCAATGCTGCAGGGATGAAAAAAAAAAAAAGAAAATAAATAGTTTAAAATGTTCTTGGCTAGGAATAGGACAAAAGTGTATTCTGACAAGTAAGAAGATTTTAAAGATAACATTTGGGCTGTCAGGAAGGGTTTTTATTTTAATGAAGTGATGTCTAGGGGCCAAGCTCATTATTTCTATCTTTCTTACAAGTCTGAGAAAAATCCTTAAGGAAGATAGAAGTGGGAAACTCCATCCACTCTTTTCTTCCTGCCAAAAAGGGGAGGATGAGAACTGAGCCTTGAACCAGCTCACTCCAACCTCTGAGCTCACTCCAAGAACTCAGGCCTTCAGCATGATGAAAATCTGTGAGCTGGAAGAACCTCTGGAGCTAAAACCTGGTGCTCCCATATCCTCCTGCCTAGCCAGGGCTTAGAGGGCTTGGAGTCCTGTGGGAGCAGCTTTTCCAGAGAGCCATCGCCACCCTCGGTTCCATTTAGACTGTATTAATGTGACATCAGCCACTTCTTTCTTTTCTTTCTTTCTCTTTCTTTCTTTCTTTCTTTCTTTCTTTCTTTCTTTCTTTCTTTCTTTCTTTCTTTCTTTTCTTACTTTCTTTTCTTCCTTCTGTGTGTCTGAACCCTGTGAACAGAGCTCCACCTTCCATAGCTGACTGGATTTAGCCATTTTTCACTCCAGCCTCGTGCTCCCAGCACTGGTGAGCAGAGCCTGTAGGATGTTGCAGTCTGACTTGCACACATCTGGAGCGAGCTGCTGCTGTCCAGGAGCTGCTTCTTGCACAGATACCATCCTGGCAGCCCACAAACACTTTAGGCAGTATTAGCTGTGATAATCAGGAGTAACAATGGGCAGTTCACAGGACTGAGAATGATCTTTATATTTTGAAAATGCTAATTCTTTCTCCTTGCCATTGATTAGTCAGTTTATCAGCTCACTAAGACCTAAATCTGAATAATCCTCACGCAATTTTAGAAGAGGAAACAATAATAAAAGCTTCCTTTTCTCTTCAGAATTGTGGGGTTTTATTTTAATAATGTAATGGGCCCAGAAAGACTTATGTTCCTATTAGAATATAAAATAAACCAAATGGAACCATTTGTAATCAGGATTTTATCTGAGAAATGTTCTGTCTGTATCACCCACTGCCTGTAAGATTGTGTTCCTTTATATTGCAGCAGTAATAGGAAAGAAACTAAACTATTTGCATCAACAATAATGCAACCAATTTTCAAGACTTGCATGTCAAAAATCCATTATTCCAGACATGATTACCTGGAAGTGCCAATAACAATTGTCACCAATTACACTTTTTTATAATGTAGCAGGATTTTCATTTCTCTTTCCCCACCCCATCTCTTCTTCCTCTCTGGTTTTTTTTTTTTTTTTTTTTTTTTGTCTCCATCACTTAGATTAGAACATCACATTCAGTAATATGGAAAGACAGAACATCTCAATTTTCGCACTGTTAATTCAGCTTACTGAGCCAATTTCACAATTCTCACATTCCTCTAGTCCTAAGAGAAAATGCTAATTTAGATTGTTAAAACTGACACAGGTTAGGGTATAAAGGATAATTAGCATAAGATCCTACACAAAGTGTTTTTAGCACCATTAATCAGCTCCCACCTATGCATACATATTTTTAGACAGAAGTGGTGTTGAATAGTTCTGAATAAAAAGCCCCTAAAATATTCTGTAATACTTAAAATAAAAACCCTAACCCCCCCTCTAAAATTTGGTTGGAAGCAGTTTCCAGTGAAAGTACCTAGCATGCAGCTAAAACAGATATTTTATTTTACATGTGAAAATTATTAAAACTCATAAAAGCATTATAGAAAAAAATATCTGCATGGTTTTTAAGATTGGAGGGGATGTGCTAAAATGAAGGAATGTGACAAAATGGTTCAGCTAGTTTTTCCACTTTCTCATCCCAGAAAACTTGGTTTTCTGCTTACACAGAGTTACACAAAAGAATGTAATTCTGCATTTCACTCCATTTCAATTATACACATAAATTTCAAGTAAATTAGGTTTTCATTAGGAAAGACTAGTTTTATCTTCCTTGAAAATACTACTTTGGATGGAAAAAATCCAATATAATTTTAGAAAGCTTCATCTAGAAGTTTATTCTACATAAAATTTATGTTACAGCTCATATGAATTATTTTAAAATCTGTATTATATTATATAATCACCAAAATGATTATATGAACTACACTGGAAAGAATTCCTAAAATTAATAAATGAAATAAAGATACTAAGAATATTAGTTTTGTAGAGTGGAGTTTTACAATCTGGGTGGCTGTCTTGTTGATCATTATATCAAGTTCCATAAAAAAACTGTCTTTCTTAGTCAGAAAAGCACAGAAGCAAAAATTCCAGCTGCCAAGAACAGAGAGTTTTAGGCATTTTAATGCTAAAGCAGACAAGTCAAGTAAAATTATTGTCTCTAACTGGCACTTCCACAAGATGTAACAATTTTTACAGTACCCGCAGAAAAGTGGCACTTTAGAAGGTGAGAAATTATTTCCTTCCTGCCTTGAGAAGAAGAAAAAAAGAAAAAAAAAAAAGGAAAAAAGAAAATCACATGCTTTTCTAATCTGAGCTTTGCAGAGGGAAAGACTGGCCAAGCACTTCAAGGTCTGAATCAGCAAATCACTTAAACACACTGCATTTTAAGCATGTGCATATTAACACTTGACTAAAAGGCTATTTTTATTCTCTGGCTGGCACTCTTAGCTGCTTTATTGGTTCTGTGTGTGCCCAGTTTAGGTGAGCATCCAGTTTTGGATGGGATTCAGCTTTGGATTTTGACAATTTATTTTGATTTTGCAGAGCAAGAAGGAGCAAGAAGGATTTACTGCTGTTGCACCAGCTAGCACGCACACAGGGCTGATTCAGCTGCCTTCCTCACATCTAATGGCACTGCAGGTAACTCAGGTCATCTTGACATCTAATTTCTGCTGAAGAGGGGCCTGAGCCCTGTGTCACATCTGCCACCCCTGCAGATCTCAAGGGGTTGTCGTGTTAAGTGTTGGTACGTACCTAATTTAGCAATTCTAAGAAGTTATTTTCCAGTACAGTCAGAAGGGCTTGAATAAGTTTGTCCTTATTCTGACATATACAGCCAATTCAGAGACCCACTTGGAGCTGCTCCTTCAGGAGGCAAAGGTCCCTGCATGTCATGTGGCATTTTTGTGAGCACCATGAGAATGTATTAAAGACACTCGGGCATCTCAAATAATGCTAAATGCCTGTGTGGTCAACAAAACCGAGCTCAGTGGAGATGAGAATTATCCAGCTGGTCCCTCTTTTGACAAGCTGAGGAGCTTTTATAGGCTCTGTAGACGAAAATGAATCTGTTCAGTTGTGAGCACTACACGTCTTCTGAGGCTGGAGCTGCATCCAGTCCTCGGAGATAAATCCACTCACCTGTGAAGAGACATCTGGTGCCATTTCGGGTGCCAGGAGCTGTTAAGGCAGCTGTACAGACCTGGAAAATGTGATGCAGAACCTGAGGGAGACCTGAGGGAGACCTGTGCCCTTTAGGAATGGTAACTGGAGGCCAGCACACAAGTTCAAGAAAGGAGTTGAATTGAATTGAATTGAATGCCATATTAACAGGCTTACACAGAAGCATTCATTAATGCACCGTGGTAAACCAGACCTGAGCGATCAATAGCATTACTTTCACCAGAGGTGCAAAATAAGAGAAAGACTCTAGGAGGGAAAAATATACAAATCAGAGTTCACAAAGTACAATTCACCTCTCCTGCTGTTGGTAGGGCAGGATAGATTTTCATTAGACGAATGTTTCTGGGGAAATAAACACAGATATTGTTGAAATGATTGAAGGAATTTTTCACTCTTTTTTACGGTTCACCAAAAGAAACAGATCTCATCTCCCAAACCCAGAAATCTTTATTTATCAGAAGTAATCTATGTTCCAAGAGACTTTTTAAATGCCATGCAACTTCTTTGTTCATTATAAAGAAGCTGTTATTGACCACAAGTTCAGTTTCACAATGGACAGTGCACAAAGAACAGATACTTTATACTGGAACCTTAATAAATGTAATTATGAGGTCTGTGCTGAAAGAAAGAACAAATAATCAAGCTAATTTACACATTAAAGCTGTCAGTGTAGCAAATAAAACCAAGGGAGGAAATTCTCAATATCCAATGGACACCAGTCTAGCTGGCTGACACAAAGAGGTTAAATCTAAATTTATTTCAATTTTTGCCATGTACATTGGTCCATGATGGAATTAAAAATGAGTACTGTCCAGTCTCTTTGGGTTGTTTTTGTTTTGTTTTTTCTTTGTTTTTTTGTTTGTTTGTTTGTTTTTTGTGGGTTTTTTTGTTTGTTTTATTTTTGGATTTTTTCCTTAATGCCTAGTGAATTTACTGATTTATTGAAAAATAAAGCTTTGAAAAATTAAAAAAAAATCTCTGGAAATGGAGGCAAAATCAGTAATTATTTTCAGCCATGAAGACAATGAAAAAGAACGTGGGCCCTTTGAGAATGTCATATTATTTTATTTTACTATTTAAAAATGCATGGTTTTGCTTTCACCAGAACAAACTGACTTCATGATATTCTTCATGGAAGAATATCTTGTACTTAAGCAAATCATCTACACTGACAGAAAAAGCTCAAGTAATGACATCAACTAACCTTAGAAAGAAAATAAGTAAATTTATGCATTTGTATTGATGAAACACTTGAGCAGAAAAAATTGTGCAATTTTTTTCAGTTTTGCTGAGACATTTTGCCGTAGTAAATTCCCCCACCTTTTTTGTGTGGTTTGGCTACCAAACAGAAAAGAAACTGAATTATTCACCCAGCTCCACTGCCAACAAGTATGTCGATTAGTGTTAAGTATTGTAGTTTTTTTTATTCAGCCATATGTCCACTTTGGCTAGGATTGAGGCCAGCTGCTAATTTTATACAAGATATAAACAGATGCTGGGTAGCAAATCTTGATCTTTCCTTACCTAAGATTAAAACTACCCATTTACAAGGAAAATTCTTCCTTTAGTGACTGCTGCAGGTCAACCATCTCTATGGTAATGACCATTTCAGATAAAACCACATTTTCAGACTTGCTTTCATGGATGTTTTTATTTTGACTTCCTTCTACATGGCTCACGGAGGAGGTAAATATCCACAGGCACATACCTGAGAAACAGGAATTTTTTTCATGGACTTTTCACAAGCAACTCCCTGGATTCTGTTTCCAGATGGAATATGAAGCAATATTGAATAGGTTTTCATATATGCTGGTCCTTTGCCAACAGAAAGACCTGGAAACAGAAGAGTTCCTAAGTGGATGCAGCATCCAGAAATATTAAGCCATTAGGTAGATCAATTTCCTTCTCAGCCACCTGCTTGGGGATTTTGTACAAACATTGCCCCCTGCACACTGTGGTACACAGACCATTTGTTGTCTTGAAAAACTCATCACAAAACTATTTATCCTTGTTTATGTAGAACATAAAACTCTCAAATTCTACTTTTTTCTAGTGCAGGACTATCCTGGGGCTAATTTCCCATTCTCTCTGTTTGAAATCACCTTGTAAATAAGTCCTTTTTTTTTTCCCTGCAAAAGCTTAATGCTCAAGCTTCCAGAAGAAACAAGCTATATAATGGTGTTTGACTTGCATATCTCAAAACCAAATGCTAATTTAAACAAATGCAAAACAAAGCTCTAGAGCGTGGTTTTGGGGTTTTGGGTTTTTTGGGAGGTTTTGTTTGTTTGTTTGGGTTTTTATACTTTTTAAAAATTATTATTAAAAAGAGCTACTCTGCTCTGGAGCTGACACTTTTAGCACTACACAGATGTGTTAATTTCTCTGGAGCTGACACTTTTGGGACTACACTGATGTGCTAATTTCTCATAAGTATGGATTTCGTGCTTATCTCTGTGAAGAATATATAGAATGATAACGTGATTGTACTTCACTGCATGTTCAGCCTCATGCAGAAGTCAAATCCACTGCCTTTTTCTAAATTACTTCCTCTCTTGATATATGGACCTTATTTACAGCCTCCCTTTGTGCAACCATAACGCCATCACACAGGGCTTAGGTTCTGAAAACCGTAGCAATTGCCTGAAAATTGATTTGATGTCTTTTGCCCATCCCTCCCTCAGGTCCCTCAAGACATTTTAATATGAGCCATGACATTATGATGGATGAAATCTGGCATTTTACTGTAGCAATGCTACTCCCATGAGGAAAATAACAGCTTGTTCAAAGCCCATCTTCCAGCCAGATTTAGAATATACACTAAGCCACATCTTCAGTCTCCCCCTTCTCTCTACTCTTTCACAGTATCCTTTGCAAACAGCTTCATTTTGTACATCAACCTGCCTCGGTACCAAATCCTTGCTAATCCTTTACACCCTGTGTAGCTGCCTCAGAGCACATAGGCTACAGCTACACCCTTTCCCTCCCCAAACTCTCTTGGACAAGAAACACACACAACTAATTCAGCTAATTCACTGGTAATTACCTGAACAGAAAAGGAATCTGGTTAATATGTGGAATTAATTCACTGTAAATCATCTCTGACAATGTGAAGCTCCTGGTGAACTGTAAGTGCAGTGATAACAGGTTATACACAGACTGAAGCAATGAGCCAGTTCTTGTAGGCGTTCATGTGCTTAATTTACCCAGCTGAAGTCCAGGCAAAGGAAAGAGGATTTTGACTTCTGGGTTCTGAGGAAAAGTGAACTCATTTTAGATAACTAGAACATTTTGGAATATCTAGTGTTCATCTGGGAAAGCCTATTCTGTCATCAACTGTTGTAATTGCTTATTTTGTTCATAAATAAGGTTATAATCACACTGGAAGGCATTTTGCTTCTTATTCAACCTTAAATTCCTGAAAGCCCGATGTGGCCATATATTTTTGTTCATTAACATATATGGTCATAGATAAGCTGAACCCTGAGTTTTCTTCACTGACAGTGATGGGAATGCAGCATGACTAATTCAGATGTGGATGTCTCTAATGAAAAGGAAGCAGCAATACCAAGCAGAGTTGCCTTCCAAAACCAGCTAGGAAACCTCAGCAGGAAACAACATTTTTTGCTGAAACACAATAATAGTGTAGGAGGCATTGCTCCATTTCTATTTTCACTGGAGTTTACATGGTTTTTGTTGATTTGAACTGTTCTCACTCACTGCTGTCCACTGGGAAATGCTGTTAATTTTTAAATAGGAGAAGGAGTGTACTGCAAAACTATTAGAGATTCATTTAAAACTGTTGATGTATTAAAGATGCAGGTAAGTATCAAGGAAATTTTGTAAACATTTCTGTGTAGGTTGGTGCTTAGTTTGCCATGGGTTCTTGACACCTAAAATGTCAGGATCTGTCTTCTCTCAGTAAATACAGAGGTGGTCTTCAGAGGAAAAATGGGTTGTGTCAGGATTTTGAGGACAAGAACAGCCCTGAGCACCCCTAGAGGGGTCCCTTTCCACCTCTGCCCCTATCCTGTGACCTGGGGCCATCGTGCCCTGTCCCAGTGACAGGCTGGACCACACTGCCCTGCCCCACACACCAAATTCCTGTTTTCATTTCACTTCCAGCCAGGATTTGTATCCCCTGCCTTGTGTGCACATCCCAAATCTCTCACTGAAGAGACGGTGGAGAAAAAAATGGAATACAGAGTGGCTGAGGAATCTGAGTCAATTAATCCCTTAATTATGAAGAGGAGAAGAATAGCACCCACTTTTCTATTTCTGCTGCACATTGCACTGAGTCAGCAACTTCCACAAGCCATCTTTTTGAGCCCTAAACATTTGTACACAGATTTAAAGTGGAAATGAATATATTTGTGTGTGAAGCAGATATTTATGACTCCAGTACTGAAAAATAGGATTTTCTTGTCTATTCTGCCTTGTAATGTACACACAATGTGAGACCAAATATTTCATCATCATATGTTATCTTAACAGAGAGTGTCTTTATAGTTCATGGAACATTATTGAACTATGTGTTGATGGTTGATTTGATATTAAAAAAAAAAAAGCCTGAAAGGTTTTTACTGTTTGTTTCATTCCATTTTTCCCCCTGCTGCCCTTTAGCAAATTTTTAAATTTGGTTTAGCTATTTCATATTCTGATCTCTTCTCTTCTCTTCTCTTCTCTTCTCTTCTCTTCTCTTCTCTTCTCTTCTCTTCTCTTCTTCCTTTGACAACCTGAGAAAGTCTTGCAGCTGAATGCAGTATTAATTATATTTCAAAGCAAACCTTTTATTCATTTGGGGACAATCTGTGAAACACAAATCTGTGACTGAAGCTGCTGCCAAGCCAATTACTGCAAAATAACTCAAATATGTCTTGACAGATTGCAATTTTTTCTATTGTTAGTTTGTTTATTTTTTAGATCAAAAGGTTATGCTCACTTAAATTAGACTTGCATTTAAATATTCCATAACTTTGTGCATGATGGATCTGTAGGTGCATGTAGAGAATAAACAGTGAGACCACAAAATTGTATTCAACCAAGGATGAATATTATTGATCTATTTCCACTTCTTTTTTAGAAATCATCTACAAATATACCGTAAGTATCATAGATTCATAAATTCTAGGACTAGAAAGAAAATCACAGTCTAACTTCTTTCAAAAGCAGAGGAAATCAAAAAGAGCTTCTTGCTCTGTCATTTTTGCATCAAACATCTTTTGCAATATATTAAAATGTGATTTAATGTCTTTCAGTGGTGGAAAATCCACTGCTTTCCCAGGTAATTTTTTCTAGCTGTTAAGGACGTATTATTATCAAAGGGAAATTTCTACTCTATTTATTTATGTAATTACCTACTCTTAAAAAGGAACAAAACCCTCCCAGGCCAGACTGTGAATCTTTGCTCAAATGTGAGAATTCCTAAGGATGTCAATGGAACTAATACTTCCAGCAGTGCTTGGTGTAAGCAAAGAGGATACAACATGCTTTATGAATTTGTTCAGTTTCAAGTCATCTGATGAATATTTTATAGAAATATATGACAACTTATTGATTGCTCATGACATATTTGCTGTCACAGTTACTCTATTGATAAACATCCAATTGAAAAGCAAAGTAAGAGAGTTAAATCACACAGCTATTTTTGTTTCCAGAAGAAATAAAGCTTCTGCAGTGGGAAAAAGCATACATACATCTGTGCAAATACACAAACATTTTTGATCTGTCTCCTATTCTAAATAAGAAACTGCATTTTTACTTGTGAGATCTTTTTTCACAGTAAAATTCATCCCTAAAAAGTCCTTAGTCGGACTAACATTTGTTGAGTTTGACAGCATTGCCTGAGTTCTTTTATTCTTTCTAGTTACAGCTCTATCTGTATTTTGGACTTGCTCTTTGACACCACATTTCTTCAACCCTTAACAAGCTGGGAAATTTCTGGTCAGCAGAGCAGAAAACAAAGAGATTGTTTCATGCACAGATTGCAACACTGCTCCAAATAATCATCCTGATGGAGCTTTCATTGGTGGTTATTGATTATTGAACACGTGTTAATTGCATATGGACCTTCCAAAAATATAAAGTGTTCCTCATCTGCCTCGAAATTCCCTGTCCAGGAATGGGAGAATTCTGACATTAGTCTTTTTATCCAACCTACAAAGAGCAAAGAATTTGGAGTTTGGCTTGTTTTGTATTCTGGCAAAGAATTAAACATTATTACTGCTCCTGCATACATTCATTTAGAGCTGAAGGGAAAAGTTTCCAAACTGGTGGACGTCCCTAAATGCCTCTGACTTCACTGGATTCAGAGCTGAAAGTTTCATCTCTGTAGCTCTGCAGAGTCCAAATGGAAGCGACAATTGGTTATGGCAGTAATGAGCAAACCTCTAGCCTCCCCAAATCCTTTTTTTAAATAGTTTTTTCCCTACTGAGGAACCTTATAGATATTAATTTGTCAAAAAGAGGGAAAGAACAATGAATAGCAATGAAGGAATTAAAAAGAGTGGTAAAGCAGTATCTATATTCTCCAACTGTGTTTTTTTTTTTCATTTTGTTCTTTTTGGATGAGCCTGAGCAATGCACAACATCTAAATCAGATCTCATCTTGCCTCAGCTCTTTGAGAGGCTGATGAATTAATTTCAGTTTTTCTTTGAGATGTACTTTATAAAACCCCATCTCACTGAATTTGATCTCAGTCACATCCTTCATGGCAAAACCCCTTTACTCCCAGCCCACAACCTGAAGGACAATGTACACCAGGGACTCTGGCACTGTTTCAGGGAGGCACCATGGTTTGGTTTTGGGGTGTTTTTGTTGTTGCTGTTGGGTTGTTCTTTTTTGGTTTTCTTTTCCCCAGAGGGCACGAAGCAGTATCTAGTTTGTTCTTACCCTGGAACAAGTGATTTATAGTGGATCCTGTTCAAGGGAAATCTCAGAAAGTATTGTAGAGGAGACTATGACTATATTTGTTTGTGTTTTGTGGGCTGTGATTACTGCCTCTGACTAGAGGAAAAATTGACAGCTTTACATCATTCTGTTAGCCCCACTTCCCACTTCAGCCACCTGGCATGTTTTTTTTCTTTTACACTTTGGATTATTTGTAGTAGGATGCAGAAATGATAATCTGTCTCAATGACTGCAGAGGGGCTGAGGTGGGTGGTCTTCAAGGCACTCTATCATCTTAAAAAAGTTAAAATCATCATCAACTCATCTTCATAAGAATCCTTGGAAAACATGATCCTGAAGGTGAGAGAATCTAATTCTCTCCAGATAAAATAAAGAAGGAGAAACTGGAGGTCTACAGAACGGGCTAAACTCATCAACAGGTTAACTCACCCTGTTTAAAGGCAATTTTGTATCTGCTGAGCGGTCCAAGAGATGGACACACTCAGAGAGCTTGCTAGAAAAACTCTTGCAAACCCTTGAATGTTGCAATCCAGCATCTGTGTTCTAAACCTGCCAAATATAACCCCGGAATGGTCACCAGGCTATTGGCTCCAATACTAAAACATATTGAGGAGGAGTGGAAGAGGAGAAGGCAATCCAGGAACGGGAGAAGCTCGTGCCAAGAAAGTGTCACACAGATATATAGGAGCCAATTACCTTTGTAATTGTGTTTTACCAATAAAAGCCAACATGGTGTCCAGATTCCTGTAAGATCTGCTTGCTTCAGTGACAGTTTACAAGTGCAGTTAACGAGTTAATGGGAAGATACAAACTCCCATTGAAGGACAATGACTGTGTTACACAAAGAGGAAGAAAAATGTCGTGGATGTTAGGAGAAGGCATCAAACTCTACCAGAATTCCTATTAACTCCCTCTAAGACAGATACAGAGCACCTCCCAGGAAAAGTCCTTATTAGCATCTATCTATAGAATGTTCATTAGCTGGAAATGAAGCTCACTGTGGAAAGGGGAACTGTTTCAAGGTGTTTTTTTTTTATTAATGATATCCTGGATACCCACAGGCTGGTCTTTGCAAGCATAATTCCAGACTTCTTATCAGCAAAACAAATGAACTTAAGTAAAGCTCTGATAGAAATTCATATTCAGATATTTTGGTTTAAAGAGCCATTGTCACACATATGACTTCAAATTAAAATGTCACACCTGCAGTTAAAATGTTCACATTCAGTGCAAGTTGCTGGAACAAAAAGAGAAATCTAAGGTTATTAAAGACAATAATAACAATAGTGGAAATATTAACCATTTCTGATCCTGAAAGGCAAACCCAGGGGCTAAGATTTCTACTAAACTACATTTGAGTAGTTGATCCAAGATACTTTTGTAACCTGAATGATCATACTACTCACATGCCTCTATCTTGTCATGCATTTACCTCCAAAACAAAGATTTTACTAATATTATAAATGTTATTATTTCATTTAGAGACAGGGACTGGGAGATAAAGTCTTAGCTATTTTTTCTCAAGATTATGTAACAAAAGACAGAATTAAAATACAATATTAAGTCTGATTTTGTGCCTTGAACAAGACACATTCTTTTATTCTGAATTGCCCTCATGGTCTGATGTCAGGCTGTTGCAGAGTCCAGCCTTTCCCTCTCCAGGCTCTTCCTTCCTCAGCATTCAAAGTCAGAAAAGGGAGTCAACAAAAAAACAAAGAGCATTTTTCAAGCAATGCAGTAAGATTATTTTTCCTAAATTATGTAGTTACTGGTTGATTACATGGAGAAGGCAAAAAAGATACTGGGGAAAAAAAAATAATGATGAAGGACTTGGGAAGTTGCAATTTTTTCCACATGAAAAGCAATCACATGGAAAACTTTCACTAGGCACATGCCTTGCAGTTTTGGTCTGTGGATGCACCAGAAGCAGGGGACACATCCAGGGCTGATGACCCAAAATGGCCAAAGGGATACACCATACCCTATAATGTCATGCTCATATATATATGTATATTAAAACATATATAAATATTAATAAATATATATATACACGTATATATTACATATATATATGTACATATATATGCATATATGTTCGTATAGATATGTACATATATAAACATATATATGTTTATATATGTACATATATAATATGTTCATGCATATAAACACATATATATATATGTACATATATAAACTTATATAAACATACATCTATAAATTGAGGGAAATCTGAGCGGTGAGCAATTACATTGTGTATCACTGATTTTGTATATTCTAGTTCTCTTGTTGTTGTTATTATTATTAGTAATAATAATTATTCACTTGCTTTTATATTTTGTTAAACTGTCTTTATATCAACCCACAAATTTTACTTTATTTTCTCCCATTCTTTCCCCCATTCTTTCCCCCATCCCAGTGCAGCGTGGGAAGAGAGCAAGAGGCTGTGTGGTGTTTAGCAACCTGCCAGATTAAACCACAACACTTATTAAATGTAAATCATCTTTAATTATTCTTATATGTTCAGTCAGGGAAGAGAGACAACTCTTTTTGAAGCATCACATGGAACTAATATTTAAAAAATATTTTCAACGTATTTCTAATAACCTTTCAGTCAAAACCCCTTTGAATTAGAGTCCTAGAAACTTCACCTGTAAGAGTTTTAGATTTCAGGTATATATCTGCTTTCATTAAGTATGGGATTGCAGGGAGGTTTGCCTTTGATCTTATCAACATCACAACTTTGAATGTGCAAATTTTCAGGCGTGCAGACCCATGCAAGGATAACCTCATCCCCTGAGTTCCTATTTGTGATGACCAAGCCAGCTGTGGCAGTAGAAGAAGCCTTTAATGAAAATAACCATAAGAAGGAGAAATGTCTGTAAATCCAAAAATTGAATTTTATTTTGCCATGGATATACGGCCCTGGGAAAAATTTTATGTCCCAATAATTTCTTCTTGCAAGGGTTTTTTGGAGAAAGGGTTTTCCCTGGCTTTGTACATGTATTCTTGGTCTCAGTGCAGGTCTTCATTCTGTTTTGTCCAGTTGTGTCAATCCTGAGGTCCAGATGTGAATTTATTTTGCATCCAGGGATGGAAAGACTGTGCAGAACATCTCATCACCTGTTTGTGTGGGCAAAGAACATCTTGTAAAGCCAAACAAGGAAATAGCTGTGATATTCTACATATCATCTAGATCAAGGGCCACAAGTGTGGCACCTATCAGAGACTGCATCTGTTCCAGGAGATATTTGGTTACTGAAAGTCAGGGATTAATAAAACAACATGTTGTGTTCTGGATTTTATAAACATATAGACAGAGAAATGTAAGTAGCAAGTCACTTTGTGTATTGAAGAGTTTCAATGTGTTCTCTATGTCAGTAACACATGAAAATTTATCAGAGAAGAAAGAGAACAAAGACTGAGATTAGTCTAAAACATGTCTGATCAGGGCAAACACTACAAATCTTCAAACTGATGATATTCATGATCTGTTTAACTTTAGTTTTCCACTGCACAAGATATGATGGGAGATATGAGAAACTATGAAAAGCTGTCTTAAATTAATAATAAATCTATAAATATATAAATAAATGTTATGTGTATATACATATGGCACTAAGATAACTGTTAGATGAAGTAACAGAGAAATAGACTTAAAAGGATTTTGTTCAAACTCTATTAGATCCTTGCTCTAAATATTGAAACTTTCCAAATTGAAAAAGCAATTTTTCCCACATTCTGCCAAAAAAAAAAAAAATCTATACTCCCCAGCAGCTGAGACAGAGTCAGAGTACCTGCCTGTACTTGGAGTTAAATTTGCATACATAAGCTTATTGAAGCAGTGTTGAGAATATTTCTTACCTAGTGACTTGCAGGTGTTCTGTAAGACAGGATTTACTTCGTTTGCTGGATCGGCTCTCAGGCACTAAATTCCTTGAAAATTAGTTTTAGTGTGTGCAGTTAGCAAATATAGGGAGACACTGGTCAAGTGGCCCTAAAGCTTCTTCCTCTTTCTTTTACTATCCTATGAAATGGGATTGCCTGGGAGAAATTTTGGTGCTTGGAGCTTAATAAATGTGGGGTTTAATACACTTGATACTTAATTTCCACCACTCCCATTGACTTAACATTATCCTGTATTTTGTGTTCTGCAATTTCATAGGTTTAATAATTTGATAGAGCTTATTGCCAGAAGGTATCTTAAATCACCTAGTCTGGCTGCTTGCATATCATAACCCATTATATTTCACATGCATGAAGCATTTTAAGCTCAGAGTCTACGTTGAAGTGGAAGCTTTCCAAGCTTCAGAGGACTGAATCCTGTGCTGCAGATGGAGAACAGGAGGGAAGACAGGTAGCAGCTGTGTCCAGGTGGCTGCAAACACAGACAATGGATTGTTTGATACTTCAGAAAAGAAGAAAAATAACTATCAGAACTGCAAGCTGATTGTGTATGAGGACCAAAGTTTCTGAGTCATGATAGACTAGCTGGAATCTTGAAGTCTGAGGATTAATTTTTGTCCAGTTTTAATCACTGAGTTTACATTGACAGCTTAAAAGCAAATCCTGGACAAATTCATGGCTGTGCTGCCACCAAAAAACTACAGAAAGAGAGCAAGTTCAACAATCCCAACATTCACCTCCCTTCTGCTTGCCAGGCTGGAAAATGGAGATAAAGCAACAGAATTCCTGTATAAAGCTCCTGACTAAGTCAGAGCTAAAGATTTTATTTATTGATATTGCCATTCAAAACTGCTCAAAGTCTGTGACATCTCATCTCTGTACAGCTGGGGTTCTGTCCTTTGCAGTCAGCTTGAGCAAAGGCTGTTCAATGAACATTTTGCCATAGCATTTGAAGTTTCAACACAAGCTCTAATTAAAAGACATAAAAATCCTCTCGCCTTTCCAAGGTTTCATTTTCATGGTTCCACAGGAGTGATTTAGAATAATTCTACTTTATAGACTGTATAATAAATAAGGCCAATCTCAAAATCTCAACACAAACTGAAGTGAGGTAAGTAGGTTATAAATCTGGAGAATCTAGTCTGCGAAAGAGATGGAATTTTCATGGGTTCAACATGTGATTAAATTATTTTTAACTGAAAGAAAAAATAATCATACAAGACAAATATCGAGATGCATAATTAATTTACTAAGGAGTGTACCATTCCAGATGTATGTCATAAACCACAAAATCTGCAGCCTCTGCTCCTACTGTGGATGACACAGGCAGGGGAGAGGGTTGCTGAAATGATTGACATCCTTGGAAGTTTTAACCCCTCCATCTTCCACCGATAATTTTTAAAATTATCACTGGAGGGGTATTAGCACTGGAGTGCCAAGGATAATTTTGAATGTATAAACCTATTCCCAAATAAAATGGCATCTTCCAATGTGGTTTTCATTTAGTGAATGAAATCTTCCAGGCTTGAATATGACAGTGATAAAGGATAATAATGTGCAGCCATATCTTGAAATTCAATCCATTTCAGTATTCAACAAACTATTGCCACCTGCTAGAAGAGGAAAATTCATCATTTTTCCTTACCCAATAAAACAAAATCAATAATTGTGGTGTGTTTCTTGCTCACTAGTGTTTCTTCCAAGGTATTCTAAACTGCATCTGCAATACTTTATTCTCTGTATATATAATTTTTATAATTATTTCTCCTCTCATATGCACACCTGCAAAATAACATTATTTGAGAAGCTCGACTACACTCCTCTTGCTTTCATAAATGTCTGACTGAATGCACAGGTGTCCTGGGTTGACTATATGATGCTTTTATCCCCAATCGTCTTGTCTTGTTTATACTGAATAATAAGTTTTACACCTTTAAGACTCTCTTCCAGAAAGTGAAGAGGGGAGGGAAGAAGCGCGCAGTTTGTTTTCAGACTGCACTCACTCCTCCACATTCCTGCTCCTGGACTGTGTTGTCTGCGGACGTACAGACAACAGGACAGAGCTCCTCTTTTCCCCTTTTTTTTAGAAGCTCCTCCATATAACCAACTACCAGCAAAAGAAACAAGATACGCTCTTTTTACTAATGGTTCCTGTCACATGGTAGGAATGAATCGGAAGTGGAAAGCAGCTGTATAGAGCCCCACATGACAGGTCGCAGAGGCCACTGAAGAAGAAGGTAGATCAAGCCAACTTACTGAGCTCAAAGCTGTTCAACTGGCCTTGGACATTGCTGAAAGAAAGAGGTGGCCAAAGCTCTACCTCTACACTGATTCATGGATGGTAGCCAATGCTCTGTGGGGGTGGCTGGAGAAGTGAAAAGAGGCTAATTGGCAGCATAGAAGAAAACCAATTTGGGCTGCTGATAGAGCTAATAAGGAGCACAAAAACAATGAGCAAGTAGACCAGGCTTCAAAGATAAGAGTGTCCAAGATAGACCTAGATTAGGAGAACAAAAGAGAGTTATTCCTAGCTCGATAAGCCCATAATGCCTCAGGTCATCAGGGTAGAGATGCCACGTATAAGTGAGCATGAGACCGAAAGGTGGATTTAACCATGGACAGTATTTCTCAAGTTATCCATGATTGTGAGACGTGTACTGCCATCAAACAGGCCAAGAAAGTGAAGCCCTTACAGTATGATAAGCAGTAGTCCAAGTACAAGTATGGGGAGGCCTGACAAATTGACTACATCAAGGGAATTTGGAGAGTGCAAAGAACTAAGAAATCCAACTTTACCAAGAATAAAAAAACCTAAATCTTTACACCTGACTGCAGTAATTGCACATTGTAAAAGAGCCCTGATTTCCAGGAGGACAAAACAGTCTTTTAACACAACAGGTAAGTGTTAACTGTGGAGTGGATGGTGTGGTGATTCAGGGCACAGCCCTGCCCTCCCAGGTCCTGCGTGGGTCATGCAGAATTTGAGCCAAAGAGGAACAGGTTGAGTGCAGGTGTTTGGGGAATGAGGAGGCAGCAGATGGAAGGGCTGACTTTGCTAGTACTCCTAGTAAAATGTAGCAGAATAATTTTGGTGACTTTTATATTTATTGAAAACTTTGCAAACACGCAAATCTACGCCAAATGGAGTGAAGGTTTTTTCTTAGGGGAATTTTTTTATAAGCACTCAGGTGGTTTTCTCCAGAGTTTCTGGAATTTATGAAAGTGGGAGGTGGTGTCATCTCTGTGAAGGAGAAGGTGCTTGGGAAAGGCCTTTTCACTGGGATCTGTGTGATAAACTGGAGTAGAGACCATGTCAACAAGGGCTTTGCAGCAGTATTTTTACAGGGTTTCTGAGATTATTTTCTTTCCACTGCTGATGTGGTAATAACAGAATCATGGAATCATTAAGGACTAAAAAGACTTATGAGTTCATCAAGTCCCACCATTAATCCACATTATATAGTCCACTGTTAAACCACATCTCCAAGTGCCACATTGACACATTTTTTTTTAACATTTCCAGGGATGGTGATTGCACCACTCCCTGGGCATGCTGGGGAACATTACAGTGATTGGCCACCTTTTCAGTGAAGAAATTATCCTCCTGTGAAAATGGTTTAGTGAACATGAATCATAGAGTGAACCCAAAATTTGCCATCAAACTGCAGGTGGGTGACCTCTCTAGAAGGACAGAGGACGTACCACCACTCTTAAGTAACATACAGTTTCCAGAATGGACTGGGATTTTAATATTAACTATGCTGTCATTTTACCCAAATGCAGCAACACTCATTCAAGCAAGCAACTCAGTTTCATATTGCTGCCCGGAATCAGGCAGAAATGGGCAAGAATTGGAGTTACAAGTGGCTGCAGATGGTATGTGAGTGATCAAACTGTTCCACAATGCGTCCACTTAGAGAGATCTTTTAAGGCTTTAGCCTTGATTGGCACATTTGCTATTGAAAAATAGCTTAGAAAAGCTATTTCTTACAAAAACATTTCATATGATCCAAAACAAAGTATGATCATAAGCAAAAGAGCAACAGCAACAATTTGGTCAATCTGAAACAATTTGCTATGATCAGAATTAATATGATGCATGTGGCTCTAAATTTGAAGCTCCAGCATTTTACAAGGATAGTACTTCTGCTGGTAACAAAATTTGTACACACACAAACTGCCAGATCTTTTCTTAAAGTCCAAAGCCAAGATCAATCTTTTCTTATCTACTTGTTAATGACATGTACACTGTGGGTAAATATCACTCACAGTTCAGAGACCTTTGATATTTAGTCTCTGCACTGTATGTGGAAATCCTGGGGATGGAATCTCATGCAATCAGACTCTGTTAGGAAATGTGGATTTAAAAATTGAAAGCTTATCAGCAAGGAGATACCTAATCCAAACATTGCTGGGTCTTCCTATGGTGTCTCTAGTTAATTTTCTATCCAGCTTCCTTACTCTAATAATGATATATTGACAGCTGGATTGATCTCAGCTAAGAGTGTAATGCATCTGAAAATTTGCAGGGTGAGAGCAGGAGTCATCCTGACAAGTATTGAAATGTCTGCACTGCAATGCTGTTGGTTAAAGAAGGTGATAGGAATCGTGGTGTAAAACATCCCTACACTTAATCATCATCATTAATTACATATTGGCCTCTCACTTTTCTGGACATCATTTGATAATTACTTTAAGGCATCCTGCAGATCATGAAATTTCCCATAAGTGCTTTAGGAAAAAAATATACATTCCTTCTCAAAAAAATAGATTTTGGTTAAAGTTTCTTTCTGAAATTGTCTTTATGAATGAAAAAACTACAGAATCTGGAAAAGACCTTTAGGCAGACTTAGGAGTTTCACCAGGTGGTTTTTAAAATTTTTTGATTGAACTTTTTTACTGAAAAAATGTCCATGCATCAAAAGGACAAAATAAGAAATCAGAAAAAAAATTATATTTTTAAAAAGAAGAATATTTGTAGAATTTTTAATTATTGAGCTCTAAGTAAAGATAGCAATCTTTTATTTGTATAATGTAGACAAAAAGGTAGGCATATTTTTGAACATGAAGTGGGTTTTACAGCTGAATTCAAACTAAAACAAAAATATTAGCTTAATTAAATAAGTATCAGGTCACAAGTCTAGAAAAGGTGATTGCTACCAAGGAATGTTAGAAATGTTGTCAAGGAACACACAGATATTGATGGCTGAAGGGAAAAATATTACAATGTACCATAAAGTCATGGTAGATATGATCCAGGTTTTTTGTAATCAGTCAGGACTTGAACTTCAGTTCTCGGACTGTTTTTAAGAAGTTTTTGTAAATATTTTTTCTTCTCACACCTGAATCAGTAGAAAATAACTGTTTTGTAGGAGATATAATCTTCCCAACCAGAGGTGGTTTTGTCCATTATTTATTGCCTGTGTGGCCTATTCCTGTGTTTTCGTTTCACAAGTAAGACATTTGGTGAAATTCATGAAGAGCAATATGTTCTGCAAAAAGAAAAATGAAAGATCAAAGGCTTTATGAGTCCATTGTGGAAAAATTTACTATGGTTGTAGTGGAAATGCTTTAGTACAGTTTAAACTTCTTCCTCAGCCATGATCTAAATCCCTTTGTCATGTTTTTGGCCTACAGGGGGATTTTTTTCCTGATGAGTTTAGAGACTTCCAGACTGTGAATGGTTGGAAGAGCTCTGAGCAGATATGATCTCCCCATATAAGTTTAATGTATAATTAAACAAGTCACTTAATCATATTGTTCATCAATCTCCCACCCCAGTTTCCAGGGCAGGATGGCCTGTAACACATTGTGCCTGTGATGTGTGGAAGTAATTCTTGTGATCTATCTGAATGTTTCTTTTACAATAATCCATTCCAGTGGAAAAGAGCCTCGTTGGATAAAATTCCCCTTTTAATTATTTAGGTAGGCATCATGAGTGTTCTCCTCAAAGTAAAAATATTGGTGTCCAAGGACATGGCTGGATAACACAATTTTTCATGATGTGTTTTGGATGTGTTCATGGAAACAGATGTGGTGGTTTGCAGGTTTTTCATGGATTTGAGTTGGTAGGTTTTTGATTTTGTTCCTGTCTTTAGTGTTTAAAAAATGAAAACCCTACTAAAGGATTCCTGACAAATGTAATGATGTTTGTTACAGAAACAACAATGGAAGTCAATAAAAAATCCAGATTTCTAAAACAGATGGTAAACATGTAATCTTTTTATCTTGGATACAACACAAACTTCATGGTATGATGGCTAAAAAAAAAAAAAATCTGCATTAACTTTGATATAAACACCTTATTTCAGATTAGAGATATAAACTATAAATAGAAACTGATAAAATGATCCTTATTAAAAAAAGGAGAGAGGGAAAAGCTGTAGACAGCTATCAAGTATAGAATTTAAAGAAATATTCCACGATTACTCAGAAGAGCACTCCTTATAATTTCTACTTCAGCATATTTCTATGCAATACAGAACAGTGTAATTATTTTTATTTCATAATGACAAAAAAGTGGTGATCTGGCCCAGATTTGAATGTTTCACCCTAGTGAGGCAGATTCATTGCAGGTATGGAAATCCAGCAGCAGCAGTACCTGGCAAAACTGTGACCAGGCCTGAGTGTGAACCCATGTAAAATTCCCTCACTGCTGCTCTACCCACTCTTCAGGTTGAGACTTTGCTGGGATCATTTCTGTTCTTTTATGTAGGCGAAATAGTGTGACATCCAAACAGGAATATCCAAACAGGAAGAGACTGGGTTCTGGAAGCAGGCTGGCTGCAAAAATTAATATTCTTGTAGGCAGTTTGGAAAATTTAACTTTAAATCAAATTCATCTCTACAAACATAAGGATAAATCCTTTTCAGATGAAACAATAAGTAAAGGGGGTGGGGGGAAGGTAGCAAATGAAAAATGGAATGCTTAAAGAGAAAAATTAATTTATTTTCTTTCCTGTCCTTTCTAGTTGAAAACTAGCCTTAGATAAACAATTTATGATAACTCCTACTTTTGCTTCTGTTTACTGCATTTTGTTTAGCTAGCTTGGAAAAGGGCTTGTGTAGACTTTTGGGGGAACAATGTGATTCAGGGGTATTGTGAGGATCACACAGGGCCATGTGAGCTGCCAACATCACCAAAGGTACAGATGGGTTCAGATCTCCTCAGACACAGGGATTGCTGGCAGCCAGGGTTAAATGTGCTAAATCCTAAAGGTACTGAGGAAACAATTGTTGATGTTGTTGCCCAGGTGATTTTTTTTCTTTTTTTTCTTTTTACAAGTGTCCGTAAGAGAACTTTTTATTTTGGATTGAGCACAATGACACATTTTATTTCAACAAAAAACCATTCCCTCTCTCCTCCACCCGCTATGACCCCACCCCAAGATTCACACAGCTCAAATTTTATTGTTGTTTTTGTTGCTCAGTTGCTACCATCACTGTTTTTTTTACCAATTTGGCAGCTAACTCTGAAAAAAAAAAAAAAAAAAAATCGATTTTTCACACAGCTTGACTCAGGAATATAAGTTGGTGCTGGGCTTTAACCAAACACGAGGCTCTCAGTGTTCCCTTCTTGGTGCGTGCTCGGGAAGGATCTCTGCTCCACCAGCCTGTGCATCCTTTATTGCTGCTGCAACAAGGGTGACAACGTGTGTCAGGCCTGGGGGGAGCTGATCCTGGCAGCAGCCACACACTCAGCTGCAGCCTGCTGTCAGTTTTACCTGCCCACAACTCCTCCTGGGGGCCTGAGCCTGCCAGAGTTCACAAAAACCAGGACAAACAGCGCTGCTGCCTTTTTTTTTATTGTTATTATTTTTTCATGAGGCAATTCAGGTGCTCACAAAACAGGTTGAGCTGGGAGAAAAGACAAATGACAAGTGATAAGGGGCCACCTGTGAGAAGAGATCTTTTCGTCTTGCTATTTGCACATACAAGTGGAATTCATAGTTAAATGGAACAGAACAAGGAGGAAATAAATTCTCTCTGATTTATACTTTGTGTAGGACAATTTTGGGATCTCAGATGTCAGGTGTTAAACTGGGTTTGCAAGCTATTAGGAAGACAACATTCACACACACCCTCGTGCCAATGGGAGTGGCACACCTGGTTATTGGGAAATGCAAAGATTTTTCCTGTCTTTTGCAACCCTGTTCAGAAAGGAGATATTGGCTATAAGAAATCAGGCCCTTATTTGACCCTGGTAAATGTTCTGTCCCTCTTGAAGATAACAAGCAAGTTGTCTCTGCACAAAATGTCCTCGGTCACCGATAATTTTCTGTGCCTTTGACTCTGCAGTGTGTGGATGAGAAGTTTGACATCATCTCTAGGGGAAAAATTCTAACTGATATCCTGTTCCAAGAAGCCTTAAAAAAAAAAAAAAAGAAATAAAAAAGATGATTTTCTGTACAAAACATGCCTTAGCACCTTAGGCATTGCAAGGATCCCAAGCCAATGTGCTGAGGCACAGCATAGCAACCGTCACCAGGGAAAATGTCAAAACTCTGTGACATGCAAAAAAATAAAAGAAAGCAGGCAACTGGGGAAAGTTCCAGCTTCCCTTACATCTCTCAGAAATTATTTAATTCCCACCTCTGGTGGATAAAATGCAGTTATACTGCATTGAATCTAACATGGCATAAAAGGGGGAAAAAATAATGGGTTTGAAAATATATGAAGTCATTGAAAATATTTATAGAGGGGGAAGTAAACTTTGAAAAAGCAAAAAAATGAAAACCCATATTTTGATAGCATAATGCAAAAAAAATATGCTAGTTGTCTTCCTTAATACATTTGCTCCCTAAATAATAAGTCTTCTTTTTTACACCTCAGATCTCCAAAGAGCAAGACCATTTGTTCTCCTTTAATGGCTACAAAGCTTAAGGCATGTATTGTTTAAAACAGATATTGGAGAGGGATTTTGTCAAACAACATTTGGTGTTCTTTTAGTCCTTGCTTAGGGGATGATGTGGAGAATCTCATATTTTACTTTTAAGATTGTTTTTAAACAAAGATGTACCATGACAGAATCTCATGGCAGGAATCAGCCCGTATGCAGATCACATGTAAGAACATGAGGACCTGCATCAACTGCTTGACTATGTGACCATTTTTCTTCTGAGATCTTTTTCCTTTCTTTTACCCATGATCAAGGAATTTGACTGCTCTGCAGCCTTTTTTTTTTTATTTAGAGGTACCATTTAATCTCAAATGAAGAAATGAAAGAATGAAATCTTTATACCACTGCCCAAAGGGCCTACAGGAAATCTGGAGAGGGACTTTTTACAAGGGCATGGATGGATAGGACAAGGGTGAATGGATTTAAACTTAAAGAGCGCAGATTTAGGTTAGATATTGTGAAAAAAGTCTTTAATGTGAGGATGGTGAAGCATTGGAAGAGGTTGACCACAGAAGCTGAGGCTGCCCTATCCCTGGAAGTGTCCAAGGCTATGCTGGACAGGGTTTGGAACAACCTGGGATAGTGGAAGGTGTCCCTGCCCATGGCAGAGAAGTTGAAACTAGATGATTTTTTAGTTCCTTCCTACCCATACCATTCTGTGACCCAATGCTGTTTCTTCCTGGCAAGCCCAGTTTATTTATCCTGTAGGAACCTTGCATTATTATTTTCTATTTCTAATTTTCTGCTTATATTCTAAGCAGTAATTACCAATATGACAAGCTGAACCCAGCTTTTTCTTGGGTGTTAGGGTACCCAAAGTAGATGTTTTGACCCTTTCCATTCCTCCAGCACTAAAAGATTTAAAATCTCTGAGCAATTTTCATTTCTGAACCTGAGAATATTTTCCATTAACTCTGCAAAAGAAAATTGTGGACATATTGAAGAGCTGTTTTGTATTTTTTTCTTCATTTAATCCTTGTCTTATAATTATTTACTTTCCTCTTGTATCATTGTCTATAGAACCTTGACACTGTTATTGACTAAATTAAAAATCTTGAGGTAAAGTACTCAGAACAGAGAAGAGAACTGACTAGGAAATTTTAAACTCTAATTTTGAAAACAGTGTTGATCTGCTGAAAACAAAGTATAAGAAAAATCTCACTTTTTACAATCTGTAAATTTAGACTATGATTAGTTAAAGAGAAGGTGAAAAGAGGTGTTTATTAAGAGAATATCTTCTAAATGTAGAGTTAAAAAATAAAAATGTCACATCACTTTTTGATAGAGCTCTTCTTTAATAAAAACCCTGCTATGTCTCCTAATATTTTTTTTTAACCTTTGTATCTTCCAAACTCACAGGAGACATTGTATGAAATAGTTACATGTACCAAAGTTTATCTTCTGTATGTGTGTACAGTCATTAATATTTTATAAGGTTTTGTCCAATTCAGAATTGAGAAAACCTTTTAAAGCATCTTAACTTACAGTCCTCATCAATCTCTAAATGTCAGACCATTTTAAAATAAACATAGAGATTATAGTAGGGAGAAGCTAAGTAAACAAGCAATCTTGCTGTGAGCTGTTCAAAATTGTTCATGTTACAGCAAATTTTTTTCTGTTCTTATTATAGTCCTGATGGATGAATGGTCCTGGGAAGGCAAAAGAGAACAAGTTTGGAACACACCAAGAAGCATATCTGGATAATTCCCTGCAACTGGAAATCATTGAGACAAATTCTGTGACTACATCTAATCAGAAAGTCAATAATTTTATGGCTATTAGCACCACAAACTAAATCTGCAAGGAATGGCAATCAAATAGCACACTTCAAGGCATAAACTAATTGTCCAGCAGGTCAGGAAATTATGCGTTGCTCCTATGTTGAACAAATGCTTAGATGGCCTCTGAGTTTTCATATTTTTTTCCTGAAAATAAAAGGCAAAAACCGAGAACTGAATGACACATTGTTGGATGGAGGAAAGAAGAAATCCAGCTTTGTAAGGGATGAGATAAATGGTGTATTAATGTAAATCTCCTTGTCCTGGATAAACCCACTATTTAATACATAACACCTTTCCACTGTATGATATTCCTAAATAACTTAAATTATGGATGTGGCTGAGAGAAATTAAAAGAGATATGAAGAATCAAGGAGTATTATTTCAGGATTGCTGGCAGAAATTTTCCTATACAAGAGACTTTTTTCTCTATTCATTTCTATTGGTGGGTAAAATCAGAGATGATGATGTGACCCCAGCTTTCCAGGGTGAAGCTGTTACCAGAATTAATGGGGAAAAGAGAAGGACATGTCAGGACAGATCCCCATGTCTATACAGGAACATATATTGGGAGCTGTGTCCAATTCCTCTTTCTTAAAAGGCACAGAAAGAAGAAAATAAAGGAGAAAGCATGTTGCCTTAACATTAGGACGCCTCTATTTCATTGTTTGCCTACAGGGCTGCCCTGAATCCTTGATCCCATTCCATCATAATACAAGCAGCAATCATTTTTTCTTCAAAGGACAAAGTGTGGCCACTTATTGGGGGGGGGAGGGGGAGGGGGGGAAAAATAAAAAAGAAAGGAAAATATATGCCTCTCCTAGCTCAGAAGGTCTTTACTAGGAAAAACCACCATTTGGGGGAGATTTACAAGGACACATCTAAGTAGTGGTTATCAGGAGCTGGGAGGGTCTGTGAGAGAAAGGTCAAGTCTATACATATCCTAAGCATTTGCTACTTGCTGTTGCCAGGCAAAGGTTAGCAGGCTAAATGAACCTTATGTCTAACCCCATGTGGTATTTTTTGTGTTCTTATCTGAACTCCTGTCATGCTGAGCAGAGCAGCTCACACCTGACATTTTTCCCTTTATGGCCTTTTAAGCTACTAAGTCTGATTGGTACAGCATCCTCAGGGAGTGGGAAGATGCGGGGCAGGGGGGGAAGGCGGCAGGCACTTGTAAGTCAGGAAAAGGATATCTCTCCCCCATAGGCTTTCAATCATCTGTAGGCTGTTTCTCTCTGTCCCTTCCCTCGGTGACTAAAATCTGAGGTGGCACTCTGATCCTCAGTCTGCAGAATCAGTGGTTTTGGTGGATGCCCAAGAAAAGTAAAAAAAAAAAAAAAAAAAAAAACAAAACAAAATCACAAAACAATGAGAATGTCTCTTTGTTAATGAAACACTTAAATCTTAGATTTTAATCACATGTCAGGACGCTCAAAGTTAAGGTTGCCACAGCAACACTACAATAAAGCTCTTTGTGCAGAGCAGTTAGTGAAATGCATAGTTTAATTAAAAATTGTCTCAATTAACTGACAGTTTTCATCCCCCTGCTCTCTCCTCCCTCTCTGAAATGTCATTGAAATGGGGGGAAGGACAGGAGCTGTGGTGGCAGAGCCAGGCAGGCAGGGCATGAGTATGGGTCATGGTGTCAGATGCCAGAGCAATGCACATGAAGCTTTCTTTCCATCTGTGCAGATCTCTAAATTCATCATGAGTTGGCAGAAACAAAATGTTTGCTAGGGTCTGGGAAAAAAAACCCTCAAAATCTCTCCTGCTTTCTGCATCTTTGAAGAGTCTTCTGCTGATGTTAGGATGTTTTGGGGACACAAAATATAGAAAAGCACAAAGAGAAAGTGGGAACAACTTCTGGGGTAGCAGCATTGTCCAGCGCTTAGATAATCATAAATGACAAGCACTCACTGGCCATGGGTGGCATCAGTATGATCTGCCTGAAAAGAGAAAGGAAATTGGGATGATGCTGCTACTTCCTGCAAAATGATACCACAGTGCTCAGTTTCTACAGAAAAAGAGCCTTGGGATCCTCAAAGGGCAATTATTAGAGAAATGTCTCATTAGCACGACAAGGTGATTTTGCCTTGTGCTTTGTGCAAGGCAGGTGTCACTTCATGTCCTCCCTCACCTCCCTGTTTGCTTCCTGCTGCGCTTTGCTGCCCCTTGGTGAATCACTGGTGTCCCATGCCAGCAGCAGCATGTCACACCTGGCTCAGCCCTGATGCCGAGCAGGACGTGGTGAGTTCTGGGCCATTCAGCATCCACCTTCCCCCTTCCACTTCCCAGGCTGAGGTCAGAGCCTCCTGCTCCAGAAGCAGCAGTCATGGCAGGGCAGCCCTTTAAAAGACTGCAAGAGAAGCAGATTTGACGTGGACTCATGGGGAAGGAGCCGACACAAATGAGAAGAGGCAGCCAAAGGTCACTCTGGCCTGCCAGCTGTAAAAACAATCCAAGTGACACGGCAATAAAATCCAGGCTTGGGAGCAACCTCCTCCAGCTCCTAATGGTGCACTCGCTTACCCCTCTGCACTTGTCCCTGCTGCCTGCAGAATGCCAACACCAGAGTAAGGAAAGCAGCAGGAGGTATAAGGCAGGGAGCAAGGGTTGCACAGAGGGAGAGGAAACTCTGTCTTGCAAAATCCAGGGATGATGGGGGGGTTGCAGCCACTGCAGGATGCAGAGATCCAGCTTTTTAAGTACATTTCAGCAGGGCACGTTTGCTCCTAAGAAATCTAATATCCTTTGGGTCAGTGCAGGCCAACTGTTAGATATAAAGAATTCATAGCACTTGCAATCCCCAGATGAACCATTTTCAATTCTTCATGTTTCTGCAAAGCCGTTGTGTCGATCTATCAGCGGTGGCTGTGCTCCATAACGAGGGCTGTCTCCTGCCTTAATGCCAAAGTGTAAATATTGCATTGCAGCAAGCAGCAGTAGATAATGCATAATAATGAGCTGGGTTTGTTAGATGATGTTCTAACTAGAGCTTTTGGAAACAATGCATCAAGTTAAAAAAAAAAAAATACCCAAAACTAAAGACAGACAGAGAGCAAAAGAAAATATTTTCTCTAGAAAAATGAAATAGCCTTTTTGTTGGATGTAGAAGTGAAGTAATCACTTACAATTTGGAAAAATAGATAACATGGTCAGAAACATGAAGACAATGATAAAATACCAATTCTGATCTGACAAGCCATTGGAGTCATGTCAGTATAAATTCACTTAGACACCAGCAGCACTCTAAACAGTTGAATTTTCATGCTGGATAAATGCATGTTTTTGTATAGTCTCTCTTAAATAATGAGGCAGAAATTCTAACACATGATTACACATGATGAAAAGAAATATTGTTTGAGCCAATAGTAATCAAGTGTGAGCTTCATGATTTTCATAGCTAATTTTTCCAATTCTCATGAGTAACACATTTTTTCTCCCTCAAAAGGCAAGGTACAGCTCTGTAATGCCTGTCAATCTTCTCGCTTTGCAACCCACAAGCACTTTAGAAATCACTGAATCACTGCTTGGCAGAGGCCAACAAAATCACATGAATGCAGCGTGAGTTATCTGGTTCATGCATCTCCATCCAAGAATTTTAACAATGCGGGCCAAAAGGAAGGGCAGTTTGCTCTCTTTTTCATGCATGATCTGCTAAAGTGTCTGTGGCAGGAAACAAGCCAGTGGCCAGCGTTCAAGTTTCTCACTGCCGAGGGGAAGTGATGTTTGCAGGCGCCCACACGGATCCCACCTGGCTCCCTGATGCTCCCTTGTGCAGCTCTCAGAACTCAGATGGGATCCAGGACTGACAAGTTGCTAAATACCATCATTTTTCATGGCAAGCAGTGGGAGCTGGTGGAGTTCTGCATCTCCCAGGATTCAGCTCGGAAGATGCCAGTAGTTTTACAATTCCATCCGCTAAGAAACAGGCTGAGGAAACATTTTGTACAGATCAGCACACAGACTAGGCAGCAACATCTCTTACTATAGCAGGATAAGGATCTATAATGCCAGAGGCTCTGCAGGATGCATTTTCTCACAGGCTGTGATAGTGCTGTTTCCAGGTGTTTATTCCTTTCTGAGGTGTCCAGGAGAACAAGTATTTGGCAGGTAGTTCTGTTATTAAAAGGTTTTTCATAATTAACTTTGCACTGAAGAAAATGGTTTATACAAACCCATTTCAATCACGGAATAACCCAGAAAGTCCAATAGTACCTAAATCTTTGAAATATCTGTGGTAAGTCTGGGATTTGTCTCATCCAAATTTGACCATCTATGATTAGGCACCTTTACCAATCATCTAAATTTCCTCACTGGTGCTTACAGGAATAATATGTCAAAGGCAAGGACTACCTCTTGCTTTTTACCCTACATATCTACTTTTGGCCAATAATAAATCTCCTAAACACACTAAAAAATTCTTCTCCACTTCATTTTAAAATCTTCTACATAGCCTTTTTTTTTTTTTTTTTTTTTTTTTCCCTCAGCACAAATGAAAGAGGAATACAATGGAGTATGAACACCTAGGGGGTTATTTAGCATTAGCAATGAGAAGAGCCCCAGTGGTAGACCTTATTCCCCAGGAATTCAGTTGAGAAAAAGAAGTTTGCTACAGAAAACAAAACAGTTCAAGTCATGACTTCAAAAGTATAAAAACAAATAGGCAACATTTAATGTAAGATGCTTTAAATGGATTAAACCAGGGAATAAACTGTGTGTTATCAGGAAGACTGACAATAGAATCTAGGGGCTTCCTGGGTATATGGAATCAATTTTATCCAGACAAAGCAGTAAAGAAACAGGAGTGATTAAAAAAAACCCAAACAACCAAACCCTAAAAAAAGAACAAAAGAAATCCACAAGTAACTGAACATCGCATTTCCTATTTTTCATTTCTCATTGTAAGGGAAATTTCTTTTAAGCACATCTGATGGGAAAAAAAAAAAGACTCCTTGAGCTTGGGTACTATCACTAACCACTGTGCAAGAACCCTAAAGCTTATCAGACACATCTTAAAACAGATTACTTTGTGTTTTTTTTTTTTTTTAATGGTACTTTTCTTATACATTAAGAATAGACAGCCAAAAACCAAGAAGAGCATTGAAAGACTAAATGCAATTTATAACTGGTAGTATGGACATAAAATACTATGTAATGCTTCAATTTCTATTTCCACATGAAATCGGTGTATTTTACTTATTGGACTGGAAACTAACTGGTTACTATTATCCTGCCTATTGCTATTTGGTAGTATGACCTACTAGCAGAGAAAAAAAAACAACAAACCATCAACTGATTCTTTGTAATGTCTTGATTCTTTGTAATGTCTTTTAGCTGTAAGAGTGAATAAACACTTGAATAAAGAGTATATTTTACCCAAGAGTGGCAGAGTTGTTCTGTCACTGCTTTTGTCAACCTGTGGGTTTTTTTGTTTTGTTTTTTCTTTTTTTGTTTTTTGTCATGTATCTCTTCAAATAACAGAGAACAACAACTTATAGGTTATACCTTTATCTGTACATTCCTTTGAGCTAAAACAGAATAGAGTTCACCCATCCTCCTGCATCCTAAGTCAGCAGTTCACCAGCTTTGAGAGTTTACTCACCATATAAAAATGTAGTTACTATCTTTGCTTTGCTAAGAAAGACGCATTTTAGAAGCAGAACCATTTTTGTTCCAGAATGCTTCATCAGTTAAAAACACAGAGAGTTTTCAGATACAATGTGATTATGGAAAACAGTTATTTAAATCTACTAAGAGTAATCAAACATTTTATTTTCCAGTGTTATTTCTGTATAGGTTGTGTCAAATACCAAATCTCCCTGGAGTCTGAGAGTGTTTTTTTTGATAGAAAAACTAGATTTTTGTCTTAATCATTGTGTCTGAAATAAAGAGAGATATCTGATGTCACAGATATAGAATTCTAAATTATCCATGAATACTCTTAAGTATTTCCAAATTATTATTTTTATGCCTTAATGGACTTCAAGTTTCGATTTTAGTGCCAGAAAAAATCTTATATAGAATAGTCTTCTGTGATTTCCACTGGTCAAAATGTAGGTACTAGTAAATTTGTAGACTTTTCAACTTGTCTAAAAACTTATTTAGGCATTTAGTTTTGTATTTAAAGTACTCTGGATTCTGTCCAGTGACTGCTGCTGTGAGTGGAAGTCTTACATAAATTCACATATGTCTTTAAGGGAAAAAAAAAATTGCTTTGGGAATGTTAAACATCCAAAGAAATTAATGAGTTCTGTTTAAAATACTGTCAAAGGTTCATCTGGGAAAACACACATCACTTGGATAACTTAAGATGAGCTCCTGTATTAAAACAGAAGATATTTCACTGCTGAATTCTAAGAAAATAATGAAGCTTTGTGCTCAAAACATGTGTGTATAAGCCAAGAAGTTTTCAGTTTTATTATCAGATCAGCTAATGACTCCCAAGGTGGCCACAGGAGCTTAATACATCTCTCTCTGTCTTCGTTTATATATATATTTTTGTAGTACATTACTAGCTTGAAAAACAATTAAAATGCACATTAAGAGCATTTGCTTTCTCTTGCAAATTTCTCAGGGAAAAAAGATCCCAATTCAAAACAAAAATTCCTCTTTTCTCAAAACCAAAAAAAAAAAAAAAAAAGAATAAAAGCAACAATAAAATGTTTTATGTGAGGAATATCTTAACTTAGATTTTGAGCTTATCACAAAAATGTCCATGATATCTGCATTTGAAGGATAAAAATATCAGAATGAGCCCTTTCATGACAAAAATTATTCAATTTAAGCAAGAATTTAAATCCCAGAACCACTTCTAGCAGGTATTCATTTCTGAACTTTCTCAAATTATTTTGTTACTGCAAATTTGTTTTACCATTCATTATAGCTCTGCCTGGGAGGAATGAAAGAAAAAATACTGCAGAAATAATCTATTAAAAAATTATGTTTACCTGATCATAAAACATAGTACATTTTATGAGTATATTCAGTATATTTAGTATATTTTAAAACATAAAACTGTGTGTGCTAGTTAAAAGTTTTGGGTGGAAATGCTGTTTAATATTTAGTATCTGCAGACACAAAAGTAGTCGCTGACAGTATGACACACATAAAATTAATTGTATTTATAAAACAAGTGGAGGAACCATTGTCCTCAGAACACCTTCTGTCAGAAAACACTCAGGTGTATAGCTGAGACAACCATTAATACTGGCTTTGAGCTTATATTTCTAGAAAAACTGAGCACAACTCTGTATCAAACTGCTTTTTTTTTGTCAATAGACCCTGGAAACATCATGTGTCTTCCAGGCTCTGCAGAAGGAAGGCTAATAGAGGAAGAAAAAGATGTTCCTTTGCTGTCAGAGTGCATCACGCTTCTTCTCCATCCTGCAAAGTGGAACCTGTGGCTTGAGGAGCTCTGATTGTCACATTGGGCAATTGGGCAATTGGTGGTGGTTTCACAAGGCATTTGTACAAGTGTCTCCAGTGAGCTGTGAGATAGCAGGAGTTCATCCGTGGGCGGCTGGAGCAATTCTAGGCTTCAGTCGAGGGCAGAGAGTATAAAATATTTAAATTGCCTTTTTCATCTCTAAAATATCGAGGAAAGTATCTGCACACTCTGGAGAATGAGTACTCAGTATCTGCTGCTACCACCTGATGAGCCTCTGGTATCACTAGATCTTCTACATTTATAGAAATTTTGCTTACACAGTGTGATTTCCTTTCCCACCCTCTAACAAGGAGCATTTTATTAACAGCTTGTGGATTTGCCAGCATACCAGGATCTCAGTATTTCATATCTATGTTTTATTATGTTGTGTCTTGCATAAGAAAAGTTCCCAAGGTGAATATTAAAATATGTCATGATACATGGGAAAAGTAAAGAAAGATGAAGGCCAATTCTTATTCATTTCAATATTCAGACAACCTGCTTCTGTCTCCTAAAGAAATGTAGAACAAATCTGAACGTTGGTTGGGCAGTGGGCCTTTGAAAGACAATGCTGGACATTTTGCTGAGAAGTGTCCAGCTTGACATTAAGAATTCCAAATGAAGTGTTCAGAACTGCTTCAGGGTCACACAAGATATCTAAGTAGTTTCAGACTTACTACAGTGTTATGTTGATAACAGAACAAATACCTCGAAAATCAAGATGTTTTAGTGATGATGTAGAAATTTCTGTCGATGACATTTTCTTTCATCTTTTTGAGCTGTAGATTGGTTAGGTCTCTACCTGAATGATAATTGTTCTGACTTCCATAAATGAGATTGTTTGTAGGTCTGACCCGATCTGGAATAATTTTTTCCATAAAGAAACAGATGATGGTTGGATCTTCTTGTGTTAGCTGTACTGTAGAAACAACTTCTTCTAAACTGAGAAAGGATCATTTCTCAATAATATTCATTACTGAGAAAGGATCAAAGCAGAAGAAAACATTCATAGGTGAGCAATATCAAGGCTATGACCTGACCAGAGTGCCTGATATGGCTTCATTCCATGTGGCAGCTCAGACACACACAAACACACCCTGGTGAGATGGGGAGAGAATTTGAAGTAGAAAAGTGAGAAAATCCATGGATGGAGATAGAGAAAGCTCCATAGGTATTGCAAAAAGCCACACACAAGCAAAGCAAACAAACCTGGAGAGTTGATGTAGGTTTCCCGCATCCAGTTCTGAGCCTCTGATCACAAAATTCTAGTACTTCTCAAAAATGTATATTTCCTTGGTATATCTAGAGTAAATTTACTGGACAATTCAGGAAAAGTAACACCTAGGAATCTGAACAAGCCTGGGTAAAATGTCTGTGAAGAAAGGATATTCCTCAAAGATTTAAAATTCATGCATTATGATAGAACAACATGATCACTCACCAAGGCAAGAAAAAACCAGATTTTTATACACTGCCCATAAAATTCTGACATATCAATTTAACATTGTTATTTGCTTCTGCTCTGGAGTTTGGGACTGATGCTGTTTATGCATTTCCAAAAACATCTTGAATTAATATTCAGTGTTTACTGAGCCCATTGGATTTCCTGATATAATTTGCATTCATTCATAGCAGCAGAGGCCTTGGGAGAGCCAGTACCAAAGAATTAAACAGTAAAACTAGTGCTTTGATCTGTTAAAAAATAGGATCTCCTTCAGCCTTACTATATGATCATCTGTGAAAAGAAGCAAAAACAAATTAGTCATATCCTTTCTTTATTCTGTTAATAAATAAAACAATGTAACTCCAGTTAAGAGGATATATTAATGGCAGCACATTTGGATACCAGTGCTTACTGATTATTTGACAATTTTCCATTATGAAATCTTCAGCCTCACCATGCTCATTACTAGGGGCTTCTGAAGCCAGATATCCAGCAAAAAAGGAGGCATTTGTAACAGTAAAAGGTGCATTGGGAGATCTGAGATCCAAGCCTGTCCCAGAAAGAAACCTTTTTTGGTAACCTTTTTTATAACTTTAGAGAAGTCATTTAGTCTGGTTGTGCCTGTTTTTTGTCTAGTAAATGTCTTGTTTATTTACAGATGGGATTGTAGCAGGAAAATTGGGAGCTGTTATATAAACTCATATCTATACAGCAGATGTTAAAATTGGCCAGTTCTGCCTGTTAGGGTCTTTTTCTTCTACAAATAAATAGTGAACCTTGACCTAGCAGCCTTCACCCGAAAAATCCAACAGAAAAGAAATTAACAAACATTTTTATATAACACTTCACATTGATCTTGTTTGTGCTGCCTTCCATCTGAGGGTAGCAGCAGTGTTGCAGACCTTACACGGTCAGAGAGAGGCTCCAGAAATCCTTACACAATGAAGCTGTATGCTTACATCCCACACCAAATTTCTCTATGATGGACCAGAGTGAATTTTCAATATCTGAATATTAATGAGGCCATGTCATCAACTCACCATGTGCACTGAAGTCATTGAAAGCCATAATCGGATTAGGATGAACTGAGGACTGCCTTGTAAGAGCACAGTTTCCTTCACCAGAATGATGGAGATACCTCATACTCCTATTTTGGAATCTCTAAATTATATCCTGGACTAGGTCTTAGACCAATGTCTTCACCCAAGAAAAAATTTACATACCTATAATATTCATATCCCTTAATATAAAGTTTAAATAAGTGTTTCACATTCTCTGAACATCTTTCCTAGTTAAGAGACAGCTGTTCATTGGATGTGGTGCTATTAAATGGCATTGCAAAACAAGTTCTTATTTTTCTTCAATGAAAAGAAACTCTTTTTAAGGCAAACAGATTTTGCATCCATGAGATAATAGTTTAACAGTGGTGTACAAGTTAGGTAAATAATGAAAGATATTGTCAAATATATTAGAAAATGTTGAGAAATTCATCAAATGAATTATTCAGTCAATGTTGTGGTACCTATCTCTGTAGGGATTTGTACCACAAAAGTGTCTGACAGCCTCTAGAGTAACCATATTTTTTAGTGTTAAATTATTAATGGTGCTTTTATGCCTGAGGCCTTATGGAATACTACATTTTACCTTTTATCTAAGGATCTCATCATGATTCACAAAAGTTAAACTTCAAAATATCCTACAAAGAAACAACCTGTACAGTATCCTTGTACTGTATACAACTATAGACACAAACCCAGCACTCACTCAAATTAACTTGATTTTTTACTCTTTGTGCTTTGAAATCTTTAAATCTTAAACTCTCAATTCCTGTAATTTGTGGAGGAACCTCTAAGAAAAACAAAAACAAAAAAAACAAGTCTCAGAATCTCAGAGTCCAAATAATTTCCAATTGACCTTCCATCATCTGACATCTTTTCTTTAGGACCTAAGGAGTTAATCAACAACTCCCCTTTTCCAGCTCTGTACCAAGCTGGAAAATCATTGAAGTAGGGCCTCTCCTGAGATGTCTTTGTGTTTAAATACATGGACATTGCCTTTGATATAAACTACTAAATAGATGGGAAACCTGTGCATGTTTTAAATCATGATGCAGGTTTCGATTACTAGGTCAGTGGTACCAGAAATTTCAAGTAGCATTCATAGGAGATTTATGAGTCACCCTTAATCTCTGCTAAAAATGAGACATGTAATATGTCCCAGAATGGAGCAGAAACCCCAAATTTTAGTTTACAGCAGTGAGCATGGCCATCTCATTCTTTAGAGATGGATGAAACCACCCATTCTCTCAAGTCCTCAGTAAATTTGTGCCAACTTTTGGGAGCAGCTCATGTCACTTGCCCATAGCAAGCCTCCTGGTGATTGCAATGAGACTTTCTACCTTAAAAATAAGCAGATATCCATTTTATTAAAGGCTTAAACTGAAGTGAGTTTGTCTGAGCTACTAGGATTCTGTAGCAGAAACGTTTCCAATATGCTTCAGTTACCATGTTGGTTTTGCTGTTTCCCTTGCTTTTTCTGTTTGAGAAGTAAAAATGAATGTGCCACCAGCCTGCCAATGTTATCTGAGCAGACCTAGGGAAGCAGAACATCCGTTTTATATGCATATGTTCCAGGCTTACCAGCATCTTGCCCTCAGCTTTTTCTCTTGTACAACAAGCATGATCAAAAATACAGAAACCAAGCAAAACAAAAACCCACAAAGCATTGCCACACAGCCTTGTGGAAGGAACCTTTCCGAACAGAAAAAAAGTGGAGATACAGCATCTCTGCTGCTTTTCAACGGAAAGGCTTCACTTCTGATCTGGACACCTGAATTGGGAATTGTATCTGTAATAATAATAGCCAGGCAGAGTGTAGTTATTTTTGAAAGAACTGCCTGCAGGCCAAAGGGTAGCCCCTAAGAGGAAAAATCAGCTCTGCCCTCTTTACATTTAAGCCGGCATAGCACTGTCATGGCCTGATAGAACCAGCCAGTCCTCACTGAACATAAGCAAAGGGAAGCGAAAAATAAATACAAGGAAAAGATAGGAATGCATCAGAAGGCCATATATCCCTGGTTCTAGAGTTAAACTTGGCATTGTTGAAGCAAAGCCCATCAGAAATAAAGATGGATGGAAAGCTTCTCTCCATTGGCATACCTGCAAAATCAGAAAACATGAATTCCAAAGACAAAGCTTTCTATGAAGGTTTTAGTTTGAATACCAAAGAAAGAGCGTGCTGCCTAATTTTGCAGCTGGCAACCCAGTCCCCAAAATTTCCAAAAGATGCAAAAGTTAAAAAAATATAAGAGGCATCTCATAGATCTAAGATTTGGATTTCTGCATCATGGATGTCCAAATAAAGATAAAAATTAATCTTACCTCCAATGCCTAGTTCATGGTGTAGCTGCAGAGGTCAGAGCAGAAGGAAGCAGGGATTCTGTGGTAGTATCTGTGCTTGCCCAAAGGTAAAGGAACACAGTAGAGAGCTACAGAACATTCTAGGGAAAGGATTTACATGATCTGTGATCACAGTTTGGTAGGTGAAGAAAGCTATAGGAAGATCCCCTAACTTTGAAATCATCCCAAACTTTGAAGCATCCCAAAACTTTCTGTGTGAGCACAGATCCGTTGTTAACATGAGTGTTAGCAAACCCTTGCAGTTTGCATTGTACTTCTTTAAAGGATGATTTGAAATGCTTGCAAAGTTCAACCTGGATAGATTAAATAGATTTTTTAAAGATATGTGGAAATCCTGAACTCACTCTCAATGGCAATCTCAGATGACAATAAAGCAATTTCTTTGTGTAAGTGGTTTATTACAGTTGTATGCTTAATATAAAACTCTAGTCTTGCACTGCTATGTTGCTTTATTTTCACAGCTTGGCATTTTGCATTGGCTAACTGCTACAAAGAAAGGACAGTGTGTTTGAATAGACATAAAGAACTAATAGATGTTTGCTTCCAAACTATTTTCTACAGCTACAAAATAATATTGACTGCAGACTTACAATTACTCATAATTCCTTTGAACTTACTAGATAAAGTGCTATTTAATATAGTGATAATTTACAGGGATTGGACTAGAAAGGGACAGAGTAGACTCCAGATGTTAAATATTGAAGCTTTTATTCTTCTGCTGCCTTTACAGTGGCTGCAGGAAATGACAGATCCCTCAAAGAAAATTTGTCACTTAAATAGTTAAAGAAATAAATGCAACCTCAAAGAATTACGAAGGTAGCGAGCCAAAATTTAGTTCCAAAACACCAACTGTAAGGAGAAGAAAAAGGGGATAATTTCTTAGCCAATTAATACTTACTTAGCAGCTTATGCCCTGGTGTGCACATGTAACTCTATTTAATGTTAATGAAAGTTATGTGCATGCTAGAGAGAAGGGTAAAACCCTTAAAAGGCATTGTTCAAATGCTTCTAACAGATACAGGTCAAAGATTAATCATTCAATTTGGCTTCCTCTGCGTTACAAAAAAAAAAAAAAAAAGGAAAAAATATTCACAACGATACACAGTACTAAACTGGAAAATCTAGTTACAAGTATTAGTCTAACTAATTTGTTTTCAAGTTTTCAAGCTGTCAATGCCATTTCATTTCCCGAGGAAGAGGAAAAAATGCCAGATTACTGCAACAAAGTGTTTGAGGTTACTTGCACAAGTGTAAAGAGAGCTCGGAGTCAGACATTCAGCTGTCATTAAACATGATTTTGATTTTTGCACTGGTTAAATAAACAGAAAAAAAAGGGAAGCTGGAACAGAAGTCCAAAAACTTCAGTGATGCATAAGCAATAACAGATTTTTTCTGTTTTGCTGGATTTGAGTAGCTCTACTATGTTGATAGAGTTAAATAAATGGAAATATTGCTTATGTTTGAACATCAATGCCCTAATCACCACAACAGGCACCAACATAAACCCATCAAAGCACACTTCACCAGATTTAATTTCCACTCACAAATGTAAATCTTATTTTCTCCATTCAGATGTACCTAGAAACTGTACAGGAACAGTTGACAGGAACAAAGGGCTCAGATTTCTGATGGTCTTTATATCACATGGTCTTGTATGGACTTGATGTTGAAATGCCACTTATTTGTAGATAACTAAGGCTGAAGTCATTCAAGGCCTTGTATTTCTACTTTCACTAGGCATAAATGTCTTTAGAAAACAACAGTATTTATTGATCATATTCTAATGTAAATTCCTTCTTTTGGTCAGATGAATTATACTTTGAAGTTATTGTGTTGAGAATAAGGAAAGTGAAGTTAGGTAGTTGAAAGGATGGGAAACATACAGACTTCACTTAAGATTTGCTTTAGCTGTCTAAAACCAGGCATTCAACATTATTGAAGGGCCCTGAGGTATCCAAAATATCTGTTCAGGCCTGGAAATTACAATGCAGGACCCATGGGAGAACCCCACACATTCAGAAGGATGTCAGATTCCACGAAAGCTGAAATGGCACCAGGTTTCTGTGTTTGAGAAACAAAGGAGAACCCCAGACAATTGCATTTTGGAATGTGAACTTGCTCTACACAGCTGTCGGCACAGCTGTTGTAAGTCTAAAAACTTTTAAAGCCACTGAAGATCTATAGATTGACCTGTTTACTCACACATGAGCAGCAAGTAAGGTTTGAAATGCCCAAATTATTCTTGTGCATCTCCAGCTCGACATTGGGTCTTTATTGTGTTTATGGCATAGCTTCCCAGACTAAGCTAATGTTTTGGAGTTCATAACAAATTCCCTTAGGAATGGCATTAGGACTTTGGAGTATTTCCATGGGTGGAATCTGTAGTCAACACAACTAAGGATGGCTTTGAAAACCAATAATTTCAGTCAATCTATATTTGGTCATTTATGACCAACCTTTCCTCTGCTCACCCCCCAACAAAACCCCCCCAAGAAAATTAACAAAAATCAAAATTCTCTATCAAAGCTGACACCCCAAAATACCCCAAACACTAGAATACCTTTAAACATCCAATATAAAATTTTTTTCCTCTCAAGTTAAATTAGGTAAATTAAATTAAGTGCACACCTCTCCTGGGCACACAAGCATTGCCCCTCTAAAGACCCACAAGTCTTCATTTGTTGCTTCTAGATTTTTGTGGCTGACTTTTGCCAGTTACTCACCCATCAAAGACATCATGTCAAAACCCAGATTACATTATCTGAGGACCTCAAAAATCAACCTTAAATCAATAGTAACTGTGGCCTGGTAACATTAAGAACAACACTGTAGAAATTGCGCTTCCTTGCTCACTTGCTGTGGTCTATAGAATAGTTAGAGCTGGAATGGACACGGGGTGAAAACTGAGCTTTTGGTTGGTAGGATGGATGGTTGGTTTGGGATTTTTGTTTCCCTGAGAGATAAAATGGCAATCTTAATAAGTAACTTTTGGGATAAATTTCATACTGATTTAATGATAAGGTCTTTACCTTCAGAAATTTGTGACAAATGTTACCTAAATGAAAATGTTTTGCCAAGCAACAAAGTTTGATATTGTAATTACTCTATTAAAAAAAAGACCCTTACTTGTCAGACAAATCTTTAAGGACTGCATTGTACTGTATTTTGTCTCCATACTAACCCATATTTACAACTGGAAAATACAGGTTTGTTCGTAAAGAAAAACAATTACACTGAAAAAAAGGGAAATATTAGGATAGAAAAGCAGTCCTAAAATCTACCACATCATCACAGTGGTTTGCTTAAAGTCATTTGCTATTTAGATGCAAAGTATTTTTATTCCCATGATACCTTAAAACTTGCATCATATTTCTATGTCTTTACTTTGCTCCTCACTCTTAATGTAAAATTAACTCCAGCTCCACTGCTGAGCTTCTGACTAATACTCTCATATCAGCTCCAGTTTTGCATTTCAGAATCTCTATCAGCTGTGCAAAACACTGTCTCCTGAGGGAAGGCAACAGTTGGCATTTTTAAAACCCAGAAGCAAGTGTTTGAGTTTGATGAGGCTATAAACTCCCTGACTGATGTTCCGTGCTCAGCAGGAGAACGGGGATGAGGAACAAAAGAGTCTCCAAGGAAAGGGTCTGCTCTGTGTCCAGACCCACTAAATCCTTTGCTGCTTCCTGAGGTGGCAAACAATGCTGCTGATTACAGGCAGTTTTATCCCAAGGTCTTTATTACTCTTCCTGACAGTTTGAGATAATTTATCAGCGAGATCTAATACCTTAAACAATTTTGGCAAGTTCTGTTCTTGAAAACACTGCAAGAAAGAGTTGAGGCTGACAACACAGTATTCCACGAGGGCAAGCAACCCTTTAATAAATCCAGTATTTCTCTATAGAATATCCCATCAGTGATATTTCAGTAATGAAGCATTATTTGGCAGATTCAGAGGACTGCAGGATAACATAGCATGGCTCTGGAAACAAGCTTTCAAGCCTCAGGAGGTCAAAATGGGTAGGCATGGAGCAAGGCAATGACCTAAGTGTTGTGAGAAATAAAGAAACATTCTGTCGTTGCTGCCTTTCTGATTAACTCCCTTGCTTTCTCCTGTGATTACTGGAGATTTTCCAGTCGAGGAACACCTTCTGCCTGACGCTGATACATGCTGCTTATGTGACATGAGAGGATGTAGGAAGTTGTCATCTGCTCTCCAAGTGTAAAAAAAGTGGAGAATATTTTTTCTTCAAATCCATAACACAAGTGTTGCTATAAAGGACTAGATTTATGCTTTTGGCCAAGCAGGAGGAGAATAGAGAAAAAGAAATTTTGCTGCTGTTTGCAGTGGTTAAGAATTTATTGTGAAGTGCAGTTTAATGAAAGTATTTGTACTTTCATACAATTCTGAAGTTCTTTGTCAGTCTACAGAAAAATGAGCTCTTTCTGTGAGACTTTCAGGATTGCACAACGTTGTAAAATGACAGAAATGTGTCCAGAGGTGTTAATTTCCAGAGACTGCAGCTGTCCTCACCAAAGCCACCTGACACATTCCAAGTACAGCAGCATAAAGTATTTATTCAGTCTGTTAAAATTTCTATTTTAATAGGCTATTTCACCTGTGCTGCAAAACATTTGTTTCCTTAAATATGCTCTTTTAAATAAGCCAACATTAATTGACACTGTGTAAGAGGGTTCACACCTGGGTTGTACTCAAGTCACTTGGAAACACATTTTGAGACAGGGGGTTAAATATTCTCTTTTTTTGAAACGTAGGTTGGCATCATTTTAGCAGAAGTGTCAGCAGTGGAGATCTTCATGTAACCTCTTTGGTGAGTGAGTGCTTGAGGTTTCCTCTGTGCTTGTCTGAGGTGTGATTCATCAGTGTACCATGGAGTTACTCAGACTTTTAGCTCAGGAGGTCTTGAGTCAGGCATCAGGCTGGTGTGTCAGAACAGCTGAGCTCACTTACTGCCCTGGTGCTGGAATCAGGAAAGGTGACAATTGGCAAAAAATACTCCAGGTCTTATTCAGACAGTGTAGAATCCCAGAAGAATTTAATCTCTTTCTCTCTGCCCTTTCACCCTATCCTTTTATCCAAACCCCACTCTTGTGTGCTTATGAGAAATTTCCATGCCATGTGTGTAATTTACTGATAAAACTTGCTGAGTTTTTGTGAACACTCTGACTTTTGCTGTTCTTTTTTAACTTGAGCATTTCTAAATCTTGGATACTACCTTCCCCTTAAGGGTGTAATATCACAGACAGACACAGGTTGCAGTCCTGGATTGTTCTCTATTCTGGTCTGTACAGCCAGCCCATCAACTTTCTTGTTTGGCAGAAGCTGGAAGTGAATTAGAAATGTCTCCAACAAAACTGTTCTGGGCAGGCTCACACCAAAGCTGCACACATTTCCACCAAAAATCCAGGAAGGATGCAAGTTTCCTCCTTATGCACAATGAAACAGAGGGCAGAGCTATTTCTGTCTCACCATCAGGAGGGAGTAGATTGTTGATATTGGAATAATCTGATTTAACACACAACCAAGCACAAATAATCACGCATCTCCTGAAGGATATGAGTCTTGTGACAGAGGGGAGATAGAGCATGGAAGGAGACATATCATGACTTTTTTTTTTTTTTTTTTTTTTTTTTTTTTTTTTTTTTTTTTTTTTTTTTTACCTCACAGAAGCAGCAGCTACAAAGTCTGACTATGCTGGAGGAACAATTTAGCCAGGACTAAAACATAAAGGTGAAAACATAAGAACGGCCACACACACAGATAGAGGGACCATATAAACCCCCTGAATACTGTCTCTAACACCACAGAGCACATGTTTGGGGAGGCATATGCACAGAATCAAGTTGCAGTGACCCATCTGTGGAAATTTCAGATCAGGGACTTCTGGGGCAAAGAAGGTATTGTTGTAGTTAAATAAAATTTTGGATTTTTATTCCATGGATTTATAGGTCAGTATTTGAACCTGTGCATATTCATTTACCACCTCCAGTGCCCAGAAACATGGAGTTCACAGATTTGCTCAAAAACCTCTCACACACTGTGTAAAGAAGGATTTGTTTCTGTTTTGTTTGACTGCTTCACAGTGTCAATATGATCCTTCACTGAAGGAGACACCTAGCAGTCAATCCCTATTTACATTTAACAGTCCATCCCCTGACATATAGGGTAATTTCTATCATACCACTTTCAGTCTTTCTCTATTTATTTTTTTCAACATTCAGTCTTTTTTAAATATTTTTCAGCATTAAAAGTTCTTAGTCTATTTAGCTGTTCCTCACACAGAAACAACATCACATCTTTGATTCAACCTTTGTTAATATTTTCTGGTCCCATTTTACTTCTGGTATGCTTTATCTGAAAAGGAGAATTGTGCTCATCAAGGTATTGGCATATGACAGTTTAGTAAAGAATAACAAAATTGAGTACATTGTCTTCTACTTTTTTTCTAATATTTTTTCAAAATGCCTTTTCTTTTTAACCTCTCCTAAACACTGATCCATTGTTTTCAGCTAAGTATTGATTACATTCTGATACACTCAGAATCTAAATTCTGTGAGTGCAAGTCAGTTTATCATTGTATGTGTAAAGTTTACTGTTTTGTCTCTCTAGTGCATTTCTTTGTGTTTATCAAGACTAAATTTAATTTTCATTCATCATTTATCCCTGGTTATTCTGTAGTTTTCCATCATCCTGATTAACCTGAAGATCCTGAATAACACAGATGTCCAACAACCTCCACTCTCACCTGCAGTCTTATCAAGAACATATTTGTTGAATAGAGGCAGTCCTAGTGTAGCCTGGATGAGATATTTCTAATTCTTTTCTTACCTATTCTGAAAGAACAAAACATGAGAAACAATGCTGTCTGTCAAGCAGCTCTTCATACTTCCTACAACTAAATTGGGATAGATTTGTTTTATAAACTCTATGACACACTTGGAAAGTTCTATTGACATTTAAAGGTCCAAACAATTTCTTTTGCTATTAAATGGTTTTGATTACTTTTGAAGTATCCAGACAGTGCTGACTAAACTGCTTTTCCAAAGCTACCTCCAAAGTACTTACAGAGCAATCACTCTAGCAAGGAAGGGACAATAGTCTGGGAAGAAGATTACAAGCTTCATGTCTGTGTCTGGCCATTTTATAGCAAAAAATAACAGGAAAAACACAATTAAGAGGTAATTAGCCCAGCAGGACAGATATTGCCACAAAGGTATCTGGAAACTTGCCAATCTGAGAAAGGCCAAGAGAGTCTCTAGAAATCGATATATAATTTACCTATTTAGATCACAAGCTCTTCCTGGCTCACAGAAGGTCAAGTAACAATGACCTATTTGGGGGCCTTAGACTGCTAAAGTAAAAGAAATACAAACATATTTAATGATAAATATAATGACAAAGGTGATCTCCAGAGGGGAATCTGAACTAGGTGAGTAGGATATTTTCTTTCAGGGGCCATGAACTTAGTGCAGACATAATAGACTAAGTTTCAGTAGCTCATAATCCCTTTAAAGCAGCATTTGATTATGAATTATAAGCTTTGGCCTTGCTTAAAAACAGCACCAGTTTTTATCCCTTGGGCACAATTTGTAGGTATATACACTTGCATTTACTCCTAAACTGTTAGTTTATTAGGTTAATTGGACAGCAGAAGATAGGAAAGCTCTGCTGTTTAATATTCCAAGTTTGGCATCTTGACCTTGGGTATTGAGCTTGGTTTCTTCCTGTCCCACCACCCTGTGTAGAAGCATTGTGAGCACTAACCTCTGGAAATAACCATCATCAGATTGTGGGGAGAGGGGCAGTTAATCATGGACAGAAAACCCACATTTCAGTGCACCATTGAACAGAGACAGCTCTATCCTCCTGAATTTTTTGGAACTCTTCAAGCTGGGCATCTTTGTGTTTGGTAGTTTGTCCATTCTTTTGCTTCTTTTCTGCCAAGGTTGGGAGTAAATAATGAGACAGTATTTCTTGTTGAGACTCAGATGTTTATTAGTTAACTATGTTACAGTCTCTCAAAGAGTGATTTCTACAGCATTTCACTCTAACAAATGAAAAATTGAGATGTATTTCTCTTTCTTTACAAGACCTTTTAAGGATAAACTGTCCAGTTAAGAAATGACACCTAAATTATTTTTACTTTTAACCCAATAACGAACCACCCAATGTGGACTTTTTTATTCAATTACACAAAACCACACAAACCCATGGAAAAGAAGGTGAAAAAGAAGGTGAAGAAGGTGAAAAAGAAGGTGAAGAAGAAGTACCATTCTCCACCCTAAAACCTCCATCTTGCCTTACCATCCTTCATATATATTATTGTATTCAAAACCCTCAAACTCTGAGTTTCCCACCCTGTGATATCACACACTTCTATTCAAACTCCACACCCACAATCCCAGTTCTGTCATTCAATTTTGGAAGCCTTCTCCACAGCCTCAGGTCAAATGCAGAGTTCTCTTGGGGGTCAGTGCCTGGCAGCACAGAAAGTCTCAAATTCTCGGTAACAAGGGTCCCAACAGTAGTCCATGGGATCAGTGGTGTGGGAATGACTGGTTTGGAAGCGAGTCCTGCGGCAGCACTGACTTCCCACATCAGCCCTTGCCCTCAGAGGATTCAGTGTGGAAAAAAGGCTGCTGAAAGATGTGTCTCCTTCAAAACTCTACACCTGCAATAAAGACAAGCAGCCCTGCACCAGGCTAATAGCAATAACCTCAGGGAGCAGTTATGCTCTCATTTCAAACACTTGAAAGAGGAACAAAAAAGCTATGAAGTTGCTGTTGAAGTACAATTAAGATGGTGTTTTTCAAGTGCAGGGTAACCTTAAGCTGGAGAAGTAAGAGAGTTAAAATGGAAGCACTTATGAAGCAGTAAAAGCTCCTCTGCATGAGGCACTCTGCGTGCACGAAATTATAGGATTAGAAACCTTTCAACCAATCCAGTGCCTCTCTAGACAGAGGTTTGTAAAGGACTTTTTAAATGTTTTTCTATGAAAAGGGAATATGTGTAAGTGGCCAGAAGGTTTGGCTCAAGGTAGCAGAAATCCAGACCACTGCATTTTGAAGCTTTACTTGAACTTGTTTAAAGTGACATAAAAATCATTGAAGCTTGTGGCTCCAGCATATAATGAATTTTTTCTTAGACCAGATAAATCTTGAGAGCTGCTTGCAAGCAATTTATATCTCAAATCCATTTGTTGCCACCAGAAAAACTGGGGGAAAAATTCTCTTTTGGTGAAAAAGTCAATTCCAAAACAGAAATCTCATGTGTTCCCTCTTTTAAACCCTGGGCTCCACTGAGGAAAACCAGTTCTCACTGAAGCTTTCAGGATCATGTTTTAAATTCCTGTACAGTTCTGGGGGAGGAATACATTTCTATGCAGATACAAACTACAATGGAGTTTGACTTTAGGAGAGGGTTTGGGAGCATAGTATATTTTTTGAGTTCAAATCTGAAAAGTCCCAGGTTATTTTTGGTGAATTATTTAAGAAATATAAAGCTCTTCCTGTAGCTTTAATTTGTTACACTCCACACAGCTGTCTATTACTCTCCATTAACTAATAAAGAATCTTTGAATGACTACCTTTATTTGAAATAGCTACATTTTAGACAATTTTAAGTGGGTCAGATTAATCCCTCTGGAAATAATACATGACATTTCATGAATATATAGCATATCTAAGTTAAATAAACATATTCTCATTCTATCATTTTAGAATGTTAAGAGTAGAAAATGTAGCAAATTTTTTTGTTGGCTTTTTTTTTTTGCAACAAATAAGAAATACACATACCAAGTAGGATTAAAATACCTAAATGGTTTGGGCCAATTACTAGATGGATTTAGGAAAACTGCTAATAGCACTGTACAGAAATCAGTAATACTTCTTACTTATAACTATTTTCCTTTCTGAGATGTTCTCAGTCCAGAAATGTCTAAGGAAGACCATGTCTAATGAAATAATATCCACTTGAATTGGAACATTTTTAAATGTACAGAATAACAGACAAGTTGTGTCCAATGCAACCTGTAAGTTTTAAATAATTACTAGACTGATATAAATATTCCAGGTGGTTTGAAAAATGTTAATTGCTTAAGTATCTAAAGTATCAATGCTTAACTGAAAGTACAGTAATGTCAGATTTGAAAGAATTATGGTTAATTGAGATTCAGAAGTAACTGTGAGAAACACTTTGCCAAAATGTTATGAATTTATACATTTGTGATTGTAGATGTGAAGTTGTAAATAATATACATACAACAGATAACGTGGGAATCTAATAAGTCTTGTGAAGTGTGTTCAGTGGGAAATCATCATCACATTTGAGAATACAGTACTGTGTTCTGCGTGCTGACACTGAAAAATTAAACTGCTAGAGCCACTGTAGAATCCTGGAGGAAGCTCTGGAAAAGGAAACTCTTTATCTCATGAGTTACAGGAATGGCAAGTGATTTCATGACAGTGTGATCAGGAAAGAAAAGGATGGGTAACATTGGAATAGAAAACTCAAAAAACAGCAGCGAAAATTCACCAGTCAAATATATTATTGCATCTTAGAGCTCTGTGTTCAGATATTGCAATTTTCTTTGCAAATGTTATAACTTACACCAAAGCAATTTACTATCCTCATTATGGAAGTAAATTGGTGAAATGTGATGATATGTGGTATTAAGATATCAGAGGAAATGATCCAGTAGAATCATAGAATCACAGAATGTTCTGGGTTGGAAAGGAACCATCAGGATCATAGAGTGCAACTCCTGGACATCCCAAGAATCACTCCATGTGCCTGAGAACATTGTCCAAAAGATTTTTGAACTCTGTCAGGCTTGGTGTTGTCCCCACTTCCCTGGGAAGCCTGTTCCCACTCATCCAGACATGATGAACCTGTGGATAAATTGTGTCTAATGGCTGATTAAAGCCATATGCAATGGGGAATCCAGACTTGAACAGCAGAGGAAATCCTGCAGAGATTCTCAGCGAGATTTCCACCCAGGCTGCTTCTTGGTTGTGGAGGAGTTTGTGAGGATGGATACAGTAGAGAAAAAAGAAAAAAAAAAAAATACAACCCAAAAACCTGCAAAACCCAGAAACTGTAAATTAAACTTATCAGTGATGTTGGATCTCAAAAGCTCAAAGGCTTCGAAAGAGTTTCATAGATCACCTCTCATTTATTTTGCTGTCCTCAATGTCCCATGCAAAGCTCAAATTCTGGAAGTGCTGAGATTTTTGAAGCTGGTCTCAAAAGTGAGACTTTGGTGTTGGGGCCAGAGAAAAATCCACAAAAGTCAGTGAGGCCAGAAAACCTGGAGGTTAGATAGGTTGACATGTTATTTGAACAGGAAACATCTTGCAGTAAGGAGCTCCTGTTTGCTTTATATTTTCAGAGCTATCATCAGAATCAAAACAGCTTGAAGCAGCACTTATGACTCATTTTCAGTGTGGAACAAAGCCATAAGTTAAGCACCACATGCTATGAGTGTAACACATAACAGGCCCCTGGACTACATGGAAAAGGAAAAGTTTTACCCAGTTTTCAAGTGTCAATCTAGTTTTCCTTGTGCCTAAGGCTCTGTGGCACCTTGACATCTGTAATCAGGTTCATTTCTACCCTTACCAACCATTACAAGCTGTCACTCTTCAGCCTCTCCACTTACTATTCCACTACTATGGATTTAATCTGCAGTTTTCTATGCACTAAATTTAAGACCCAGCAGTTTTCATGTATTATTCACTTCCACTTGCTATACTTGCTAAACAGTATATGTTCATTTGAGTTAATAAATCACCATTCACTTTCCTCCTTGTATTTCCCAGAACAGAGCTATTACTCAACCTACCTCTACTGACAGAGGCTTCAGAGCTTTCACAGATTTCTCTGTATTCATGAACCTATATATCATCTACTTGTCTTAAATATCAGCAAAATAATCTTTTTGGAAAGGCTTAAGCTGTAATCTGTTGGTGTGAAGACCTACAGATATCTGACTCAAAACCCGGGTGAAATCTCTCCCTATTGGTTGTGTGACACCCACCCCAATTTGGATAATCTGGAAGTTATTAATATGCTCACCAAAGAAGAACAGAAAGTAAATTATTTTTCTTGTGTGTCTCTTACAGATAAAGAAGGGACCAAAGTCTGAAGTCCTTATGTTGAATATCTGTTTTTCCTCTGATGTCCTCAGGAAGATGTTGCTGGAGTTGGCAGCTGGGGTTTTCTGCGTCTCTGAAAGGATAAGCTTGACTCCTTCAATTCCACTTAGCTTGGCATGGGGCTGTGGGTTGTTATTGGAAGGTCAGAGGATGGTGCAGCCAGGTCCCAGTGCCTGTTGCCTGTGGTTTCAGTCAGCAAAAAGTTGCTATTTCTGTAATCAAAGCTGAGCTGCTAGTACCAAAGTGAAAAAATCCATTCCACCAGAGTTTGCTGTGTGATTCACTTCTTCAGGTCTGACCCTAGTGCCTATTTCCCATGTCAAGTATTTTCCTTTTGTTTCTATTAGAACATGTCCTGTCCTATTGCAACCATTTAGCTGTGTCACACAGTTTATTTGGCATAACGTGACTTTTTAAAATTTAATAATGTAATCATTCCTGTGTCAGAAAAAAAATACTGTGTCACATGAATCTTTCAAGAAAGGCATTGGACATGACACCATTCATGAATGTTTCTCATTATCCTAATCAAACTGAGGCTTTGAAAAAACAAAGAACTAATCAGAAAGTTTCAACTCCTTCTTTAGAACACAAAAATTTTAATTTTTTATAATAATATTACCCTGGATTTTTATAATATTTTATCAAAGTAGAACACTGGCTTTTGACAGATTAAAAGAGTGACAAATTCAGTTGACTGACAATTCAAAGAGTTGACCTTTCATTTCTAAATATCTGTTTCATTAGTATGACAAAACCCCCTGAATAGAACCCTTTTAAGCAACAGGAAGAAAATAATTCTTCTAATTCTCAGTTTGAAAGAAAATACAGACAATTATATGGACAGTGACACTAGTATGAAAACATATTTTCAAGCACAGCTTGTTGGAACAATCTGATCATTTAGGTCCAGTTTATCAAAGTGCCTCATGTGCACCCTGGATTAGAGACATTCAGATAATAAATTGTTTGAGAAACAGGAAAGCATTCTGTCAGAGGGGGAAATTCATAATAGTTACCTTTGTAGAAGGAAGGACATAATGTTTTGGGACTATTTTCCAAACTTTTTGGACCTTTTGGGATGGTTTTCCTTCAGAAACTGTGAAGTCAGGTAGTTTTGCTAAGGCAGATGTTTTGGATAAACCCTGAGTCCCCAGTTTACACCTGTGAAGTGGGAATAATACAACATTGCCCTCCTTCAAAATGACATCATGGCACACATTGTCAAACTGTGAGATCTGTGCCACTCCTGAGGTATTTGGGACTTAAGCCAGATATGCAGCTTCATTGACTTCCAAAATAATAATGATGAAAGCAGAAGCACATTTTGGATTAATCTGATGCAGAGGAACCCTGCCCTGTCATGATGCTGCGCTGTCAGAATTTGGAGCATTTGAATGTGTGCAGCCCATCAGTCAAGGGGGAGATGTGGCAACTATTAACAGTAGTTAGGGATAAGAAAACATGGTATTATAGAATTCAGCAAGATTTCAGAAACTTAGTAATGGAATTTTCCCACTTTAAAAAAATCAATATAAGCCTTTTGCTTTGAAGAACAAGCTTTAAGAATATCCATTACTTTATGCAGTAATGAACAAGAAACTTATATTTTTCTTTATTTTTTACTTTCCAAAGGCCAAAACTTGAAAAGAGGCAAAACTATGAAAAATAGATATTAATTTATGACTTTTTATCTGCTAATGCATAACTAGGTAACTACAGGAAAAGGAGGACTAATTAACTTATTTTCACCGTCTAAAATAAAGACACAGGTTTTGGTTTCATGTAGATACTGGAAAAGGTAGACACCTTTAGAGAATAGTCCATCTAGCCCTAAAATACATATTCTAAGTAGTAGAGACAGTCACATCCCCCTTACACAACTAAAATAGGGCAGATGGGTCCCATCTGAAGAGGTTACACAGAAATAAGGTGTGTCTACAGATATGAATCCAAAATAAAGAACTGTGACACTCTAAATGTGTCATTACCCAAAAATTTCTGCTATTAAAAGACCTTGTTTCCTCTTTCTAAGGACTAATGATAAACGCTGACCAAAGACTGAAGTAAACTCCCTTTTTTCTTTTAACGTTAGGTTTGTTTATCAAGAATGGCAGGATTGTGGGAAATGGATTTGTATGAAGACTTCCCACACAGGACCAAGACCCCACTACCAATATATGTTCAATGCAAGTCCTGTGTGTTCACACTCCAAGCATAAGGAACCCACACTCAGTTGCAAAACCAAATAACTGTGTCTGAGTTCTAGCACGAAACTGAGCAAAACATGTGGGTGTTTGCTTGCAATGGATTGACAAAGCTACAAGACAATTCTCTTTTTCACATTTTTGCTACAAAACTTATGTATATGTATATATGTATATTTGTATATTTGTATATATGTATATGTATATATGTGTATATGTATATATGTATTCAATTACAGACAGGCTGAAAATACTTTTTTACCAGCCTGGGTTATTTTCAACTTTCAATTGCAATCCTGCAAGTAAAATTTAAGCACAACCTAAATGAATTCTCTAAGGAGTGGTGAAACTGGTGTGTCCAAGTGTGGACTTGTGAACTGTCAAACCAGACTTATCAATGGAAAACAAAGAGAAAGGGAGAAAACATGGAATGTGCCATGTGTAAAGACTCAGCAGAACCAGACTTTCAAGGCCTACCAGCACTCTTGGCATTTGCAGTGAAGCTCCCTGCTATGTTCTGGACCATTTCTGAGTGGTGACAGAATTTGACATCTGTGCCTATTTATTGTCTACATTTTCTTTGTGTTCAACTTCAGTCCTTGGAGCAAGGTGACATTTTGGAACCAGTGTTTCCATTAACTCAAATGAAGAAGCACGTTATTTCTGAAGTAGCTATATCTATTTTAATAGAGATATTTAATGGCACAGCACCCTGCTCAGTAAAAATGACAGTGACGGAGTAAAATCTTCTTTCTGCACTATATGACTTAGAAAAGAAGACAAGAATAGGCCATAAAAGCAGGATTCATGGGAAGCTTTATCTAGTTTATCACCAAAGAAGGTGGCAGGAGTGAGCCATCATATGTTTCTAAAGAATATTTTAAAACAGGAATGAAATAGCAATTATTGGTAAAAAAGCAGGTAAGCCTTTCAGCCTTGCTAAATATTAGCCATAAATATTAATACTTAAAAAAATCTAAGACGACAATAAAGAGTTCCTTCAAAGTAAGGAAAAAAGGAGAACTGTTTGATTTTTTAGCCAATCCTTATTCTTTATAATGCAAGCAAATTATACAGCATTTGCTGAGACCTTAGTAGAATGAATTGTAATGTTTCAGTTTTTAGGGAATAAAAGAAATAATGCTTCAATATTAGAAAACAAAAGGCCAAACCAGCAGAACACACAAAATTTTTGGCTGAATTTCTGAAAACTGCATTACATCTACAACTTGTGGGTGGATATTCTACTATCTCATAAACTTTTTTAAAAGTTGGTTGTGTGGGTAGGGCTTCCATGATTTCTTTTAGGCTTTCCTATGTGAATTCTCCAGTGTCTGATTAGAAGTTATATTGCTGTCTTCTTCTCACCAGCTGCTGCTCCTTTGTCAGTCACTGATTTCCCTATGTCAGACCTTCATTACCTGGTGACCACTGTCCCATCTTTAAATTTAGCTGAAATGGGGCAAAAAAATTAAAAAATAACCAGGGTGGAGTAGGGGGAAGAGAGACAGATAGAAAAATGAAGAGTTTTACATAAATACTGAGCACAGTCCTCTTTCCCTTCAGAGCCTATGTGAGTTATGTGCTTGAGAGAAAGATTTAGAGCACTGATGCTGAAGAGTGATCAGCTCCCTTATTTACTTGGTGATCCTGGAAGCCTGAATATCTTATAGAGATAACAGACAGAAGTAGGATGGCACTGAGCAGAAGTTCAGGGTATTTGCATCAATTATCCAGAATAAGGAGGAAAAATACTATCCCTTCTGTATTCATTCTTACTCATATGTGGCACTCACTGTCACAAAGGCTTCAAACCTCATCCTCTGTATATCTTGCAGCTCCTTCATCAAATAAAGCATGAATCTTAAAGCACAGCGTGTTTAGTACACAATCATAATTAATTTCTTAATTAATATCCAATATTTACAGAATTTCAAGGAGAGTTACTTCAAAAACACCCCAGTATCTGAAGAAGTAGGTAGCACAAAGTCACCATTCTGGAGGAGCTAGATCTTTAATTGTCTGGAGGTTGAAATGTGCATTTATTTATAGGTTAATCCAAAAACACTAAAGCTAGCATTTCCTCATTTCCCACTGCATTTTTTTTACCATAAACAAAACTAAATATAATAGTCAAGACCTCTGCGGTAACATTAACTGTAAGGTTTTAAACCCAGCATCTCTGTAAATTTACCTTTAAAAATGAAAAAGACTGATGAAAATGTATCAAGAAGAAATGAGAATCTGGCTGATGTAGATCAGACCAATGTGATTTGACACATTGAATCAATATAGACTTACATTAGATTTTTTTAAAAAATAATTTTTGCTTTTCCTGACTTGTGATTTTAATCTTTTCTTAGTCCATAATTTATTAGATTAAGCAGGGGAAGTAGAATCTCTTCCAAGAGATCAAAAAACAATTATTCAAAAATGTCCAGTGAAAACTGATAGTTAAAAATTGGGTACTGATTATCTAAAAAAAAATCTCACTATGCAAGGGTACCTGTACCTTGCATACAAATCATGTATAAACTCTCAGAGTTGTGAAAAAATCTTGACAGACAATAGCTCATTAAAATCTGATAATTGTAATCAGGGTTCTTTGACTCCCTCTAATTGGTAACAACAGAACTAAAATAATCCGTGATTTTGGCATTCTGCCTGTCTAATGCATCTCATAAGAATTAGAAAGCAATATCTAGAAAAAAACCACCTGCTTTATTAGTTATGGGATTTAAAAGACATCAATTAACTTCTTTACTCCCCCCTTCTTTCCTATAAAAGACAAGGCAATTTGTTTCCTTGATGTGTGAGCCGTCATCAAATCTAAATTCACAGCAAGAACACTTCTGAGATAGCCCAAACTTATCATAAGGTTAATGAACCATTGCACCAGTCCGACCTAAGCCATTTGTCAATGAATAAAATTGCTCATCTGCTATTGTGCAACACAATTTGTAATAAAACTGCCAAAATAAGAACTTATTTATGTTTCTCCTTAGCACAGATTGCTCCTTCAGATTGTAAAATTTGTGTATAATAGGTCGGTAATGCAAGGAGGCTTTATTATTTTCCAGTAGAAGCCATATATTCTGTGTGAACCAGTTTTTTATTTTTGGAACAGAGGTGTTCTGTGAGAGCAGTCTTGGACCTTCCTCATTTGAGTAATTTCTGCAGTGAGATCTATCAAGACAGTTTAATACAGGATTGTATATGGATTGTGCTACCCAGAACATCCCAGGGAAAATCAGGGCTGAAAAAATAAGCATAGCAGGTCACTATCACCATGTTCTCATGCTAGTCTGTTACTTTTTTCTTTCATTTAGTTAGTTATTATACACCATAACCACAAATTAAGCTGACTGCAATGTATCAAGATTTGGAGGTGCTGTGCTTGGAACAGTCAACAAAGGAAAACTACTGATGAATAACCAGAGAGAAGCAATGAAATAAATAACCAGAGAGGAGCAGAGAAATAAAATATATTATGTTTTCTGTTGTGCAGAAAGAGACATGGACATACAGCAGTCGAGCCATGGACACTGAGGGTGTGTGAGTGACCAAACAGTCTGGGACACAAGTGCTTCAGAAACTGGTAATGATCATTTCATCCACAGGAATTGCTGCTCCTTTCAGTCACAGGTGAACGAGTCCTGGAAGTTTGAACAGAGGATAGAAACAAATCAAAGAATTTGTCTTAGACCTCTGGGTCAGTAAAGGTGAAAAATGAGGAAATGAAGCGTAGGACGCTTGCTGTGGAGTTCACTTTCAGATTGGCTCACCTGAAGTTGGAGAAAACATTAGGAAATTCGGCAAAATGCTTCCTGTCTCCTTCAGAATTTTGTTGCAAACAGAACAGCACCCACGGGGCTGCTTGACTCTCCCTGAGTGACCAGAGCTGCAACACAAGAGCCCACCAGGTGCTGAGTGAGTGGTGTCACCCGTCCCGTGAGTAGGGCAGTCAGCATGCCCATGGAACTCCGAGGTTAAGTTATATTTCCTCACAATATGTGAAAATCTTCCTGTGCCATAATGTCCATAAAATAACTGTCCATAAAAAGGATATTCTGTATTATTTTTGTCCACCTCTGAAATGACAAACACTATGAAAAAGCAGCAACAGACCTTCAAGGGGTTAGAAATAGCCCTGTACTGTTCCAATAAAGACAGGACAAATGTGCAGGACAGTGGTTCTACTTTCTTTCTACACAAAATTGTTTCTATGGCTCACCATAAATGCTCAGTCATGGGTGCAATTTGTAGCAGAATATGGGATGTAGAAACTTCCCCAAAAAAGAGTTATCCTTTAAGCTTACTGCACTCCCTTGTGCTCACACTTCTTGCCTAAAGTTTTTGCTTAAAATACCACTTGGCAGTTCTCAAGATTATCAGTGATATTTTTTAACCCAAGATAAGTTAAATGTATTGGGTATTTCTGCCCCTAAAACCTACAACAACCTCATGGTTCTTGTGACCACTAAGAAGACAAAAATTGAATACTTGCACAAGGTTTCTTTGTTTTTCTTCCCTAACAATTTTTCCATTCCTTCAGAGCACCCAAATGCAATTTTGATTTATTTCTTTCCTCTGGGCTCAAAATCAGTCAGTTACAAAAACAGGATACATCTCCTAAAACTTCTTCAAAGATGTTACTCACTGTATATTTGCCAGAGGAGAAAAAAAAATTTACAAAATTAAGAATATAGAGGCAGTAAAAATATAGAGGAATTATGTTCAACACAAACAAATTTAACAGTAAAAAAATTAAAAAGGACTGATATGTTGAATTCTGCCTGCTTATAGCACAGACAAGTGCAGTTTTAAAAATCTGTTCTTTATGGATATGTAGCATTGTGAAAGAATATGTCTATCATTACTAACCATGCAGAATTTCAAGCAACATATTAAACATATTAAATTATTGTGTTAATCATCTTTATTATTAAAAAAATGTCTCATTTTCATCTTGACACTTCAACAGGTATCAGTGGACCCTGTAGTATCAGATTTTAAGAAGAATCTCTAAACAAAGCATTATTTGTGCTTACTTGCCCTTAATAACTGGGATCAAATTCGTTCTTTGAAAATCTTATTTATAACAGAAAGACAGTGATCAGCTGGGATCTTTCATAGTAAGGCTTGTAAGGAAAATTGGCTAGGGTAAGGAAGTATTTTCTATTCTGAGGAGCAGAGCTGTTCTTAAAATAGTCAAGGATAGGATCTTTTAAAGCAGCCTTCAGGAGTTACCCAGCCAATTCAGCTGTGGATGGGGGGCTCACTTTCAAACCTCTTTGAAAATCCCAGAGTTAATTATCAGTGCTTGTAAAACTCTTTGAACCTTCAAGATGTTTTTAAGGAAAAAAAAAAAAGGGATAAGTGCCATGATAGTTTGTGTTAAACACAGCTTGTAAATTATATAAATCACACGTAAAATCCCTGAATAGATTGATCCTGTTCTGGGAATTTTCCCTGTAGGACATGTATAAACAGATTTATTTACAACTCTGGTTGGATAACATCATCTTACAGAGCAGATCATTGAGAACTACAAAGCAAGAAAGACTCTGAACTGACCCTGGGTTAAACATCTGAGGATTTCACCTCACTTTCAGCATCATGTTTAAATCACACAAATTATATGTTGCATTTAATTTTTTCTGGTACAGCTAAATGATTTTGCTTAGAGGTCATTTAGGTACTAATAATTCATGATCTACCTAATACAAGATTGAGGAGAAAAGGACTGTACCACATTAATCCTCTTCCTGAAGTCAGAAATACCACAGGGAGCTGATGATGGGCTGATGATCTCTCTTAGGGTCTACAAGAGTGGGGGTTGGTCCCTTTTTCCAGGCATAAACTGAGAAAACAAGAGGACACAGTCTTAAGCTGTGCCAAGGGAAATTTAATTTGGACATTAAGAAAATGTTTTTTACAGAAAGAGTGATAAAGTACCTGAATTGTCTGCCTGGGGAGGTGGTGGAGTCACCATCCCTGGATGTGTTTAAAAGAAGTTTGGAGGTGGCACCAGGTGCCATGGTTTAGTTAAGGTGTTGGCATGGATTGGACTCAATGATCTTCCAACCTAGTGATTCTGTGATTCTGTGATTCTGTGATTCATCTAAGAAATAATATAGCATTAAATATAGTTTTAATATAGCATTAAAACTCACATGATCATGACAAAAGAGAAAAGAATTTACAGAAATATATTATTTCAATGTGTTGTTGTCCTGTAGCTTAGTTTAAAAAAAGATTACTTTAAAATATCACATAAATGAGCAATTTCCCCGTCCTTTCCTGACATCATGGTTTCTACAAGGCATAGTCATTTGATAGTGTTCTGAAAGTGCTGGGATGCTTAAACAGTATTAGCTTTTTGGCTTTGCCAGTGCTGCAAGGATGCATTTGTGTGGAGTGCCATAAAAAGCACTGCAGATGAACCAGGGTACAGATAAGTAACAAAATCTTTGTAATCGTTGTTACAAAACCAGTAAAAAGCTTAAAATGTTCCAATTATATTAGACAAATTATAGCTATAGTAGAAAAGCCACCATGTTCTCAAAGCTTTGTTTTCAAGCAGATCATGTAGCCAAAGTGCAGAGAGAGGCACGGGAAGGTGGTTGCAGAGGAGGTAGCTGAAGCAATCCCTCTCCACACCCTGTCCAAGACCTCAATCAGTATTACTCCTCTGGAACTATCTTTACTTCGAATCAAAATGCAGAAAAAGCTCACACTGTAAAAAGGGGAAAGAAACAAAAAATCTTTCACTGCAGAGGTGGTTTCTTTGATATCAAACTTACTGGATTTAAACACTTCTGTTTTCTTCATAAACCAAACTGGGTTGAGAAAAATGAACCTGTTTGGTACATAAAGCAATAACAGACCTTTGATCACCACGATAAAGCATGATATTTAACAAATAATGTCCATTTCTTATGCAAAGATAACATTTAGTTAATATCTTTTAGCACCATTTAAGGTGTTTTCTTTCTGAAACCTATAGAGCTTTTGTGCTGAATTCCAACCCGAGGGCTTCTACCACAGCAATCACTCTTTATTTTACATATGCTCCCCTCAATATTCTCATGGTACAATTTCCATACTGCCTGCAGTTATATTCTAGAAAACCACACTGCAGATTTTTATGACTGGGGCTAAAAGGCTCTTGGATGGTGGCTCATTCTTGCATATGTATGTACACTCTGCATGTAGTGAAAGAGCCATTTGAGCTTCTGTGACTTGTCATTTGTCGCACTACTGGCTTCTGGGTGTAAAAGACTCAGAATTACAAAGGTTTGCAGTAGGATGTTACTTAGCAAGTACCTTCAGTTTAATATCCAGCACTAGGGAACACTAGTGGTAAAATGAGACCTTTCTCCAGGGAGAGATTGCTGTTAAAAAATATATTAAGACGCCATGGCTAAGCATTTCCTAGAAAGGTATTATTTTTGCTGACTGAATAATTGTGGTTCTTTGTGGCTCAGCTTGTGGATGCTCAAATTTGCCATGCATTCACATACATGGTATGAGCCCCTGACTTGCCTTTCCTGCAGAAATTTCAGTTTAAATACACATGACCAATGAGCAGTGTGTCCTTGTGGCCAAGATGACCAATGGGATTCTGGGGAGCATTGGAAAAACCATTTCCATCAGGTGCAGGGATGTGATCCTGCCCTTCTACTCAGCCCTGGTGAGGCCACACCTGGAGTGCTCTTTGCAGTCCTGGGCACCTCAGGACAAAAGAGACATGGAGCTCCTGGGGAGGGTTCAGTGTAAGGCAGCAAAGATGATGAAGGAAAGGAGGTCTGAGGCACTCATCAGTGCCTGTCAGTGTCTGCAGGGAGGTGTCAGAGGGTGGACCAGGCTCTGCTCAGTGGTGCCAAGGATTAGGACAGGAAGCAGTGGGCAGAAACTGATGCCCAGGAACTTCCACTTGAACACAAGGAAAAACTTCGCTCTGTGTGTGGCTGAGTACTTGAAGAGACTGTCCAGAGGGGCTGTAGGGTCTCCCTCTCTGGAGGTATTGCAGAACTGTCTGGACACAATCGTGTGCTTTAGGACAACCCTAATGAGCTCAGAGGCTGGACCAGATGACCCATTGTGGTCCCTTTCACCTGCACAAATACCTACCACAAGTGTACTACCTGAATTATTTTTTCTTGAATTTTATGTACTTAATTGCAGACAATTATTAAAATTATGACAACCAGTTGAAGGATTGCATTTTTCCAATTCCTTTTTGGTCCTAAAATTGGGTGATACCATAATGAGAGATAAAGTTTGTCCTTCCTATTACTTAAATTTGGAGAAATGCTTGGCTTGAAGAAAAATTGTTGGTGTTCTGGTCATGAATGGACTGAAGTCCTTCTCAAGGAAAGCGTGCCCATACCACCATTTCATATTCTTATCTATTTCATTTGGGTTTGTTAGTGTAGTTTTCTCTGGGCATCTATCCAGCCTGTACATATAGTGTTTCTTCAGAACTTTGTGTCACTACAAAGGCACACCTAGATAAATGCAAATTGGATAAATTGATACAGCATAAGAATAAACCATCATAAATTGAACAGCGATAGCAACAAAAAAAACACAAAATTTTGTGCTTATATTAGAATAAGATTCACTCTTTGTATTTACAAATAATCTACCACTCCTCTCTTAAACCTTAGTTATTTCCCCCCATTACAGGAAATTCTTGGAGTTTTGTTACTGAAACGTTTACACAGTGGCAAATCGTTTAGAGGCTCTAACTCCATTCCATTCAGCATAAGCTCAACAGGGGAGAAATCCTGGCTCTGTAGCAGTCAGGGAAGAGGATGTGGGAATTTCAGCACCCTGCAGCCCAGAGTAATTTTGCTGACCTCACTGTAGCAATATTTCACACAGTAATGTTTGCAAATGAAGGTAAGTTTTTTGAGTGGTGCTGGAAAACGAAGCAACTAAAATGTTTTGAATCACTCAGATAAAAATTCTTGGTGTTGAAAATAAGTGTTTGCTTTAAAAATACATCATCAGAACCTAGCTATCAGGGGAGGTAAGTACAAAGTTACAGAGAGAGTAGGAAATATTCTAGTAGAAACAATAACTAGAAATTATAACACCTAAACCATTAATACTAAAATTATTACTTAAGTTAGTAATCTTTGACTATACTGATGATTTAATAGTGTAAAGCACAATGGTGTTAATATTTTTCCCCCAAATAAATTTATGATCTAAATATAAAACCAGATAATAATTGAATTGTAACTGAGGAACTATGTGTTTTTCTGGGTCAGCTTGGTCACTGTTGTATTGAGCTCAGTTATCTCTCGTGGACTGCCTTTCTGAGTTAAGTGAAGCTTGTGAAAGAAAGGGAACAGAAATGTTATAAATGCCTGAGATATTTCCCCGCTTTGTAAATACTTTGTGGCCAGATCATTCTGTTTTCAAAGTCTCTGATAATTTCAATCTGGAAAACATTTTTCCAGATTGAAGGCTGAGTTCTCACGATGTTCCACAAGACCAAATTACACTTTACTCTCTGATATGTTGCACTGGCCAAGGCTTGATTTATTTATCTTTTCTTCATAACTATTAGTACCAAGTGGCTTTGGTATATATGATTGCTTCTAACACCATGGGCAAGCACTTCCTCAACTCAAAGAAAGAATATATATAACCAGATTCTTTATCTCAACGAAAATGCTGGTGTAATACTGCAACATTGGTGCCTGCTGTGTTTGAGTAGTAAAAAACCAACCTGAGCAGAGCCTGTCTGGTTTTCTGTTCCAGTTACAGGACTACAGATGTAAATTTATTAACTTGGAAGTCAATTCTCAACCATTTCCAGATTTCTCCTGAAGGAACTAGCAGGTAATATTGGGCATTGGTGGAGCAAAACTGTAGTGGTGAGAGCAGTAAAATAATGTAATTTGTGACCTGCCTTATGAATTAGATAGAAAAGGCTTGTGCAGCCCAATATCTTTCTGCTTTTTCATGCATTTCCCTCATGTTTAAGAGGCTTTGCTAGTAGCCACCAGAAAATAAGGCCATCAGATAATGAGTACCTCAACTTTCTCCATGGCCCAGGGAAGCAGATTTCCTATTTCCATCTGAAGAGGATCCACATTTTCTCTAGTCTTCTTTTTATCCATACCTTCTTTTTACCACCATACCTAAAGAAGCTCTTTTTTTCCCCTTGACATCCCTGGTCAGATTTTATCTTATACAGGCTTTAGCATTCCTAACCTGATCCCTCACTGCCTGGACAATTTTGAGTTTTGACAGAAAGCCAAAGGGTTTTAATATACAAGTGGTTCATTTGTGAACATCTAATAGTTATTTTGTATAGGAAAAATCTAATTCTTAGTGGCCTTTAGGTTTTACACAGTTCTCCTGATTATTTCCTATGAAACTAAATTCAGAGATGTGGAGATTTCATGCTGAGATGTAAAAAGAATAGCCACTGATTAAGGGCATACAGCAAACAATTCTTTTGCTTTATTGGTATTTTATTGCTCACCTGTGTTTATAGAGATTTTTCTGCTTTTCTTCTGAAGTAGTTTGCAAAGATCTTACTGTATTGCTTGTCGAGTTAATGGGCTTGCTTAATCATCATGGTTTGGAGAACAACAAAGGAAACTGCATGTGTCCCAATTTATACTGCAAATGGAACAAATGTCTTCTGTAAGTATAAAAGGATCATTTCTTTTAAAGAATAAAGCCCTTTGAAACCAATTAATAGTTGACCTACATAGTAATGCACATATCTCCATGTTTTTCTCTCTTTTTTTTTTTTTTTTTTTTTTTTTTTTTGTGTGGAAGTCATTTTTCAGTAGCAGAAAAAGCGTAAATAAGTACGTGTGATCATCCACTTCTACAACAAAGATTTTAAGGTTAAATATTCAAACATTTTTTGCACCATTTCTATAAAATTCAGTGCATTTTATCTTTTTAACCTGCTACAAGAGTAGCTGAAGAAAATAGTCTGCAACATATCTTTCCTGACCTAACAGTTTCCTCGGTCTCTTTGTGCAGTTTACAATGGCCAGTGAGAACTTGAAAACACACAAACTGATCCTTTCATTCTAAAGATCCAAATCCCCAAAACATTTGTCTAGCTGGAAGCATTTTCAGTCTGTGATTCTCCAGCACACAGGCAGGGGAGTTCTATGGAGGCTTGTGGGGAGCAGCCCTGCGCCTGCACAACATTTTGTTTGTTGCAACATCCTTATATCATTACCATCCTTGCTTATAACTCCTGATGTGTGTCATTGCTATTCTTGCTTACAACTCCTGATGTGAGAAAAGAAACTGGAAATATGAATTATGGATTTAATAAAAACATAGTATGTATACCGGGACAGAAGCAGTGTGTTAAAGGGACAGCAACTGTGCTGGCTGGTTTAGTGGCTGCAAAATCAAGGAAACCAGAGGAAGAGGGACCTAAAATTTTATAAGTGGACCATGAAAGGACAGTATATGGTGAGATTTTGGCCAACAGATGTGCTCTGTAAGGCTAATTAAAAGAAAGCTCTCTCAGTCTGCTCCAAAATGTGAGGGTTTGTGTTCTCACCTCTTAAACAACTGCAACTTCTGAGCAGATCATAACAGTCTGTACTCACACTAGAGAAGTCTAATGTTGGTCTCTTCCTGAAGGTTTTGTTGGTTTTGTTTTTATGGTTTTTTTTTTTTAATTAGAAAAAATAAATATGTGCTAAAATGTTGAAACCATGACAAGCACTCACATGACAAGGAAAGTAGGTTGATGAACAAAAATATCTGTACTCTTTACACAGAAATTAAAAGTCTCAAGCACAATGAGGAAAATTAAAGACTGAACCAAAAGTCACACTTCAAAACACTACAGAGAAGAAGTGTTACAGAATCGGAATGGCACATTCCAGTGTTGGTCAGGAATAGAGACTAGAAACTGAAAGTACAATTCTAAACATCTGAGTCATGAAGTTATGTGTCATTTGTTCAATACGAAAAGGGGAGGACAGCACTTCATTTACTTTCAAAACTGATGATATTGCATTTACAGATGAGATTGCATACTGGACAGAGCTGGCAGGTCACTGACCCCAGTGCTCTAGTCCTATATACCAATGAGAAAATACCAAAAACTCTTTCACCAACAATCCTTTGACCCAAAATTTATCTCCTTCTGCCTGTTGAACCCTGATTGTGTCTGATGAATGCTTTTGGTACTAAATCCCATCACCATTCCCACATTATCTTTGTACTGCTTTCAAGCACCTGTTAAATGAGTGACTCAAAAACAAACCTGGTACACAGATCTGCGATGTACAGATTAATGTAATAAAGAAGGCACCTCCATTCAGAAGGAGAAAGGAATTTATTCATTGGCATTATAGGCTGAACAGCCAAATCGTTATTTTCAGCATTGTATGCACAGATATGAAAAATGATATGGCCCTTGTACAAGATAATCCCTAAGTACTTAGACGGGACTGTACAAATCCATACTCTTTGTTTTGCCCATTTGTAGACAGGTGACTACCTACAGAATAAACCAGTACTTTCCTTTCAGCTTGCCTCTTGTCCTGCTGATAACATTCTTTGTTCAGTAAATGGAGCCATATTTTACAATTAGACTGCAGACTTCCCTCAATTTCAAAGGGATGCAGCACTGCAAGCTTTGTATTTGCATTACATGGCCATCAAACACAATTTTTGGATCGCTGCATCCTGAGCTTATTTTCACTTTGAACCATTGTCTCCTCATTTACCCTTCTTAATATAATCTGTAAATTATTCTTTTGACGTTTTGTGTTGTATGGAACCATTACTCACTGTCAGTGATTTCTACCTGACCCAACTGCTTTTGCAGACATTTACTACTCTCTCTCTATATGACTGGCTTCTACACTGGATTATTATTAAAATTAAATAATAGTATTTTCCACTGATACATCAACTATAGGATGCCTACACATGATTTCATCTGTATCAGCTGCAGAGGCAAAATGTAATAATTATTTCACAGACTATAGCAATGCTTTTTAATAGTTCAGGGAGTCTGCTTTCAACCTGCAGACTGTGTGATGCTTTTGAGATCCCCAGAAAAGTTAACTAAGAAAAAACTAACACATTTTCTAGGCAGATATTCCCTACACAGACATTTGTATATCAACAGTGATGTTTTTTCAGAGGTCCATAAAAGGATCCAGAACCACTGGTTTAACATGAAAAGTAAAAAGGAAAGACTCATCAAGTAGGATCTGAAGGAAAGTGCTTACGTAGCCAATGGAAATTAAATAAAATTTCAGTGAATACTAAACCTACTCTGTGAGGAAGCAATAAAAGATCTCTGAAGGCTGAACTGTTCTAAAAATTCTATTTAAATTTCTTCCAGAAGCCTGTGCCACCAGTAGAAATATGCTTCATAAATACCTTTCTTTGCCAGCACGAATTCCTGTATGCCAAGACAAAGTAATTTTCGATTACCTCCCTAAAATTTCTTCCAAAAGTAAGGATCAGCTAGAAGGTTTCTTAAAAAACAACAGGGATAAGTTTTTACTCTCTTGTCCTGTGCAATAGCTGGTTTATAATTAAAGTTTGTGCCACATAAACCATTGAAACATACGTGTAAATCATTAACTGCTGCAAGTTTAATTCTTCAAACTCCTACCTCCTTCTAAACTAAGATGTTAACCCATGTCACATACTCTCCATTCTTCCATTCTGAGGTGGTTCATGGGAAAGTAGGGAAGTGATAGGATGGACACAGAGATTCTTCATCCAATATAGTCCAGGACAGAATTTGTCACACTTGTTTTAGACAGGCCATTCCAGAGGGAAGTATCACAGCACAATGTTTACCTGATTTTGGAAATGTGTCCTCCTTTTTACATCATCTCAGTTCCCTTCTGTTTGCAAACCTAGGAAGACATTAAAGTATGTCTTTCCAGCAGCAAGTGACAAAAAACCTCTACAGAGCCTATGTTCAAACTATTAGTGCTCTTGCAACTTGGCCTTCTTCAAAATCACTCAGGGAATGTGCTGCTGCTGAATACATCAAATTTGGTGCATTTCAATAAAAAACACCAAGACCTTCAAGTGCAGATGAGATATTTTGATGCATGTTTCCTTAAAAATGTGAGGGACTCGAAAATCTCAGAGGGAAAAATCAGCATCAAGTGTTGTGGCTGTTGCTATAGTAACTACACTTTTTGCTTTTATTCAATAACAGTGTGAACTAGCTCTAAAGCCTGTGCAGCAACATGACCTACTGAAGACTAAATTACTAGGGTTCTACATATTTATATACGCTTTCTTTTTCCTTGCATTTTGCCCAAGAATAAATGGATTTTAGCATAAAGCTAAAGATTCTGATCAGCTGAATTCTTTGCACTATTTGCTGTGCCTCTCACTTTGTAGTTCATAAAAATAAGAGGGATGCAATTATGGAAAAGTAGGGGGGTCTTCACCAATCCAAAACACTCTTTTTCTTTTTCTTTTTTTTTCTTTTTTTTTTTTCTTTTTTATTTTTTTAAGTAGGGAAAACTTGGTTTGCAAGCAAAAAAAAATTCGCTTGCATTAAGTTGCATTTTTCTCCAAGATCTAAAAATTATCCTGACTGAAGTACTGCAATGATATTTTTTCAAATGTTGACTAGCAAATCTTTTTTTAATTAATATATTATTTGTCTTACAGTAACACATATAATCTCCACTTGATTTTGGCTCCATTGAAGACTGGGCACACACAGAGAAAATAAGAGCTTCTAGAAAAAAACTGCATTGCATAACTTGGAAACTTTTTTTTATCTGCTGATCTTTCAGAAGCTGGAGCAAGGGAGGAGAACGGCAGTGCAACAACTGAGATGCAGGTGTTCACATAAACATAAAACTTAAAAACCCAAATATCTTTTGTATTCTATGTATAAGGATAAGTAGCTCAAGTTTTGTCAGCAAGGACTTTCCAGGGATTCCAAGAACTTTGTTTGCATTTCTCCAGCACATTTTGTGAGGACAAATGAGTACAGATGGGTAATCAAACCTTTCTCTGGGGGAGGAATTAAGCAGGAAGCAGCTTCTGATGCTGACATAGTTAGTGAGACACGTTTAAATCCCAAATTCCTGTAATATGTGTTTTCATCCCAGAACTGACAGAAAAAAAAAGCCCACTCAGAAGGGGTTTTCATTTCCTTCCTGCAAAACATCCCTAGAACCATTCCAAACCATTCCATCTCTCACACTTCTGAAACATTTTATGTGCATCTGTTGAGCTGCTCCAGTCAAGCCAGGACTACAGCCAATTTTTCCATTTAGACCATCATAACACAGAATCTTGGCTTATTGAACATTATTTATGAAAATACCATCAAGAACTCAGTTGATCAAAAAGGTTCTAATACTCAAATCCTTCATATTTCTGAGCCTGATTCCCTCGGACATCAGTGTTCCAGCTGTGTAGTAGACTTCTAAATACTTTTCATTTTTTTTTGCTCAAAATAGCTTCGGAAAGAAAATATGCAGAAAGTGAGTACTGAAGGAAGAGCAGATATTCTGCTTAGAAGAGAGCACAGAATCATCTTGGTTACCAGTTGATTTCCCTAGAAAATCACAGCCCTTCAAAGGCAATGTGAACACAGATATATGTACAAGGTATTGTCACAGTAATTTACATTAATTTACATTTCCTCTGCTTTAATCAATTGCATTGTCTTCTGCATTAAGAAGAACACATTTTTCCTTACTGTTTTCCAATAATTCCTTTATTAAGGCTCTCATTTCTTGTCCTTTCTGTGATTTGAATTCAGAGCAGCAGAGTCCTCTAGCTGGTTTCTGCAGGAGGCGCAGTCAAGAATGAAAGTGTAAAATGTAAAGTTATGTCCCAGTGCTTTGCTTACCTTGATGCAACATCTTATAAGATGACTTGTAAGAGGCAGAATGCTTTACATAAACTATTTCTCCTCCTCAGAACACCATTAATAGTTTCCCTTTTCTCTGTTTTCCACATGCCACTTTCACCATGGCAGAATCTGAGCACCTTCGATAGTGCATGGGGGAATATGAGCAACATCTGTCGCAGGTGGTTTGCTCTTTATCTCATCTTCTCCCCAGAGAGAGCTCTGTGTGTAGTGGATAGGAGTATAAATTATAGATTATTCCTCACTTAGTCAAACCAGAGGAGAAGAAGAAAAAAAAAAAAGTTTTACAGAGACTAAAATTTGTTTTGTTGTTTTTCCTAAGTGAATTGTTAAAAGAAAAATCAGTGGCATATGAAACTTTCTATTCAGCTTCAGGTGAAATGTTTTGGGTTTTAAGAACAGACAAAAGAAAGGGGAAATGAGAAGTTAGATTCATAAAACTTTGTGGAGAAGACACTGGCAGTGTAAAAACCTGTTTGTGCTAAGCAACTTAATGATTATAATAGCCCAGAACATGACTTACTCAAGTCACTGCACATCTGGGTTCCAGATGATGCTCATTCACTAATTTACTGCTTAGCAATTCTAATGGGAGGAAGTGAAAGGTCTTTTCCTTGGAGTTTATGGCATTTTCTTAAGACAGGATATCCCTTTTTTTGTGATTTTTGCAAGGAATGGTTCTTTTGCTTTCCATTCAAAATATTAAGTAATGCATTAAAATTTCAAGGTGACAAGAATCACAGTTATTCTGTGCATATTTTATGTTGTTCCAGAATTCATATTTAGAAGGAATTATTATGGTTTTAGATAAAGACTATTTATCTCCTACCTTTTGATTTATTCTTCAGGAGTTCTTGCATTATTGCCTTTTTTTTTTAAACATTTGCTTGCTAGTAAATAATACCTTACACTATTTTTCAAGTTGTATTTTTACGTTATGGTTATTATTATTTCCTAGGATCTAAATCAAAGAATCTCCTCACAGGGTGAATTCTTCCTAGGAGGGATTTTAATGCCAGAGAGGATCAGGGATGATATAATTAGCACACCTTGGAATTCCATAAGCCGCACTGATTTACACCTCCAGCCAAGTGACACTCTGAAATGCAGGAAATTGCTCCTTACCATGAAAACCAAGGAGCTGTCTGGGCAGTGGAGCTAATGAAACCTTTTTTTTTTTTCTGATGAACTTCCCTGTGCCTTTTTCTTTATTCCTTCTTTGACTCCAACACTGACGTTTCCAGCTCTGCCCTGTATCCCTTGGATATTTCCATAAGTCAACGTGAGAGGAAGGCTAAGGCTGTTTGGGAGCTCTCCATGTGCTCATTGCTGTGGCCAAACAGAATATTTACCAGCTGAACCCTTTCTGCTTTTTCTTTACTGATTTGAACCTAGGTCTTCTATTTGATTGCTGAGAGTCACGCATATTTAATTCTCTTTTAAATAACAGTGTTCCTGACAAATTTTGGTTGAAAGCAACCAGTTTGCTCAAAAGTTTGTTGGTGTGAGGTTACCTCACAGATGGATACATTCAAGTGAATTGTTTATTCTTACATTGGAAAGTAGTCTATGAAGGGAAATTATTTCAACTAAACCACTTCCAAGATAATCTACGCATAAAAAATAAATTTCAGGATGTCAGGTGCATATTTGTGGAATTGGAGGTTATATATTTTGGAGTTTCATTTCTGAAACATTAATATCTCTTGAGTACCCAAAAAAAACTTTATTAAACTCAGCTTTCTTAAAATTATAGGTATGAAAGGACACTGTCTTGATATAGTGAAAAAAAACCAAACATCACCACAAGGTGCTTCCTTGTACTGATGTTCAGTTTTCAGTTCTCCTCTTAAGAAAATTAGAAAAGAATGAAAAATTAAAAAAAAAAAAAAGCAGAAGGTATATGGATATATTTATTCATAACTGTCTTTCAAATTAAACACAACTCAAATTCTGGCAACTAGATGAATATAGCATTTTATCTTGAATTGGGAAGCAAGCCCATCATTGCAAATGCACTTCTCTTCTGAAAGAATTCCATTTTCCCCTTTCCAATGTGAATTTAGTGGAACTGTGTCACTCCAGGCTGCTCTCTCAGTCATAAATCTCTCAGGTCACATTTGATTTCTGTTCTCCATTTTCCAGTTCTGTATTTTTCTGCAATTTAATAGCAAATATGTTTTCTCACTTTGCTAAGAAAAAGGATATTTATTTACCAGGAAAAAGTCTGTTATTGTTATGTTGCAATCATTAGTAATGCATAGATTCTTGCTCCTCTGACGAGGATGTCTGGAAAGAAAAAGGGTGATGCAAGATGCATCCTGACCATGCCAATCAAAATATGTTTTGATCTCCCTTCTCTCTGCCAGTCTTTCCTTGGGGTTCATGACTGCAGTGCCTCAGAAAAATGGGGAGCTGATTTTATTATTTTTTCTATTTTTTTCCCCTATGATTTCTGCATATTTTTTATGGCAGAGAGACTGTTACTACAAAACAATAATGTCACAGAAAAGAAATTTACAAATCAGAATTTTCCTAGAATATTTTAAAGCTTTTTAGCAGCCTGTACATTCCCCCCATAGAGACCTTGTTATTATACAGTAAGTTTTAGGATGTAGAAACAAGGATTATATTCACTCTAGATAACTGAGATGTGTCTGTTGTTAATAAATCTTATTTGAAAATACAGAAGTCCCTAAATCTTTGTGGATCCAGCATTTGGATACAGCCCTGGCTGCTCTCAGATCAACACCTTTAAACTGCTGTGCTCAACCAAATACAAATGACAGTTCCACACCCACAAATACAAGGAGTCTCAAGCGTACCTTTGTTTTTACCCCCATTTACATTCTGATTACAGAAAAACATAATTTCTAGTGTTAACATCAAATATCCTCAAAAGTATAAATCTTAATTACTGTATGCTAGAAGTAGCACTAACAAACACATGAGGCACTTTACAAGGACCAAGTGTGTCCCTATGAACACGTAAAGAATTTCAGCAATTCCTTTCCCGTGGTTAACAAGACCTAAATCTGCTTAATGGTGAGTAATCTCTAGGAAGCTATATAACACGAATAATTATTCAGAACTCTTATTTTTATAGTGTTTTTCCTGGAAACATTCACACTAGATCCAGCTTCTGGTGAGCTAATGATCTGTGAGTGACACTCGTCATTTAAAATTATTCATAGAACAGCTTAGGCTGAAGTTGTGAGTCGGGATGGTCCTGGATTCTGGGAACTCAGGTGCAGAGGTGCTTCAAAACTGTTCAGCAGAAATCCATCACCAGCTCATTTATGCAGGAGAAAGCTTTAAGGGAAAGGTGCTTGAAATGTTTTAGTCAGAGTTTGTGTTTCTGCAGGCAGAGAATGCAGATAAAACAGCACTGGAAATGAGAGTTGCCCCTCCTCATCTTAACAGCAAAAGTGGCTGAAATATCACTTACCTCAACTAAACTTCTTCCAACCCATCAACAAGAAATAAATGATAAAGCAAGAGTTTCAAATTCCCTTCTAATTATTTTGCATTTCGTATGATTGGGAGGGCAATATTTGCATATTCTGGATTTGCAGGCAGTAGAACAAGAAAATGACAGCACAAGGCCAAACAGTCAGAACAGTATATACATATACATATACATTTTTTTTATAGTTTATAATACTTTTTTATTATTTTTTTTTTAATTTTACATTGATCTAGAGAAGTAGAGAGCAGCAATATTTTTCTCCTCAGTTAACCTCTTTGGGCCAAAAATGTCTGCTTGCAAGGAATGACAAACTCTGTTTTATTTTAAGTAATTTCTGTGCAGTCCAATGGATGTTTATTAATCACCATAAAAATTTTGTTCTGTGTTTTTCAGCACCATAAAAAGAGCTAAAGTTCATAAGGACTTTCACAAGAGTTCATAAGAATTTTTAGCCATTTTAACCTTTATTGGCAGCAGACAGAACACACTTCTCTGCTCCAAAGCTTTTCAACACCTCACTTAAAAAAACAAATTGTCCTCTTCTGCTCTGGGATTGCCCAGCCTGATATAGGGACAAATTGCTGCTTACAACCTGGGGACATTTCTTTTCTTTCTTTGGTCTAATCCACTGCCAATCCTGCCATTATTATTCACTGAAGAAAATGTCACAGCTAATGTACTGTACCACCATGATTTTAATTCAAAATTACTGTATGGACACTTCTTCTTTACTACAGGCTATATATCCAGACACATAAAGTCTTTATCCATACATATATAAAAAAATTAATTCACTGAAGCTGCTTGCGTACTTGCAGAAGAATGTCTTTTCAGCAGGAAATACTCAGAAATATGTTAAATTCTTCCAAATTCCCCTCCAGCACAGCAATGTATTCCTACCACATGGACAGCCATGGTGGGACTCAAAGAACAAAAAACAGTTTTGAAGAGACAAAGATTTGGTATCAAGATGTCTTGACTGTGCACATCTAGTGCACACTAGATTTTATATATATATATATATATAAAATTTCTAATTGTTTTATTGAATTGATATCACTGCATTATCAGCAGGCAGTCAAAATCAACAGTGGCTAATACTTCAGGAAATTTTGATATTTTGATAATAAAATTTATGAAAGCAAATGGGAGAAATCTTCTGAAATGTTTCTTTAATGTTTTTTTCATCCCTATTTGTAATTTGGAAATGGAGTAGATAAAATTAATTTTCTATATTAAAAATCTCAACTAAGCAGACAGATTTAAGGAAGATCCTTAATTTTTTTCCCTTGTTCTCATCTCCCACTGGTCCAAGGGAGAGGTGCCTGCTTAGCAATTCTCAGGGTCAAGTGCCAAGAGGAGAAGGTTTCCATTTTGTGAGCGAGCTTAATGCACTTAATCATGTGCTTTGGGTCCATCCATCCCGTCCTGCCCAGGAGCAGAAATCTCTGTCTTTAGCACTTCCTGCAGCAGCTCCTAGGCTAATCCTTAATGGCTTTTCATTTAATACCTGCTCTGCTGGGGGATTTGATGGCCATTACAGCACATCTTTGCTTGGCTACCTTGTGGCTCAGCCTGAGCTTTGCACAGCTTGGCAGCTCCATCTCTGCCCGGGAGAGAATCAAGCTCTGCCTGGTCAGGCCTGAGGTAACTCAATAAGGGAGTGAAACACTCTGGTGCACCAGGCTGGATAACCATATGGCTGGGTTTGTATCTCAGCGAGGGCAATCACAATTTCCTCTGTATCATTTCCACCAGAAGATATAATAAATTGGCTTGGGATTGCTCACCTTGAGAAAGCCATCCAAGCTCTCACTCTGAGGGAGTGCAAAACTAAGCAAAACTGCAGCTCTGTTTCATTACCAACATTTTGCTCAGCTCTAATATTAAAACATTTTCTTCCTACTTTTATCTTTCAGTTGTCACCTTCCCTAGCAAGGCACCATTTTCTTTCATCAGGGCTTTAGAAACAGTGCCAATTTGTTTCTACCTCCTCTCTGTACAGCTGTGATCTTTAATCCATGGTATCAATCTCTTTTTCTGTGGTTCCTGCCTCACTCTGTAACCCTTGAAACCTTGGAGCAAATGAGTCTATTTTTGTCTCTGGAGATTTGAGGGCGGATAACACACTTATTAGAGACATCTTTTTCTTGCTCTGATAATGATGATCTTCCTTCAGTAATTTTTCCGTGTCTAAACTGCCAGTGTGGCTGGAGGAACACTGACATGTTTTTTTCCTGGGTGTGTAGATTGCTATTTCCTCCTTCTCCCCCCAACCCTTTTTCCTTTTTTTTTTTTTTTCCTTTTTCTCACTGATCTATTTATTTATTTCAATTTCTGTTTCATCCAATCCCCTGGTACAACATATCCATTCATGTGTAATTTAGAGCTGTCAACATTTACACTAGGCTGCTCAAATTTATTGCTGACCACTGATACGGCTATAATTTCATTTTGGTCGAATACCTTAAGCTCTCCCACGTTCCCACAGTGTATTTCTTATACCAGTGCCCCAGGAAAGAAATCCCCACTGCAGCATTTGTGCAGCTTTCCTGGATTGTGGCACAGAGACAGAGTTTGGACATACTGGGAGTGACCTATTATCCTTTTCTTTCTCTCAGGATCACAGCTGAGCATGAACTGAGGAAAGAGAAGGTGTTTCAGGTAATGACAACCCCAAAATTTATAATGCCAGAGGATGAAACCCACCTTTGCAAAACCATGCAGGCAACTTGTGCAATTTGAAGGGCATGAGGTATGTGATGAGATGCATGGAATGCATGTGATCCATGAGGTCCAAGTGGAAAGCTTCATTTAATACTCAAACTGCAGCATCATGAATTAACCTCAGCTTTGGAGGCTGAGTTTTGGCTTGCACTCTCTTGCCCACTGATGACAGAGGTTTTGTTATGAAAGGACAAAAGAAAAAAAAAAAAAAAAAAGCCAACCAGAAAATAGGAACTTTTTTGTGATGTAGTTTCCAATACCAGGGCACCAAAAATCTGACATGTTTCTAATCAAGTTTGCTGCTTAAATACTTTTTTCAGAACTCTGCTTGGTTTTGTTTGCTTTTAATTTTTTTATGTACATTTTCACAATCTTTTGTAAATCTAGATTTGCTTGGCTGAAGTGAAAAACAATTGAGGAACACTTGTTTTCTGAAAAACACATTCTCAGTTTTGACTCCAAATATGGTTAATTAGAAGTTCACTTTGTACCTTGACAGAGTAACATTGTTTAAGGTCGTATCCTTTAAAACCTTTTATTTCTTGTGTGTAAAATTAGCACTCACTGGAACAAGAACTTAATGAAACAGTAAGAGTAAATGGTAAATGAGGAACTGAGTTTGGTTGAAAAGGGAAATTTCAGTCAGTCAAAAATTATTCTTAGGAATATATAAGACATTGGAAGAACCCAGAGAAGCACATTTCCAGAGAAAAGGCTCAATCAGTGCTAACATCTGAGATCTCCTGCCTGGAACAATCCTTTGGTTCCAGAGACAGAAACAGGTGTCTCATAAACTTTATTATTTCTAAGAGAGTTAAAGAACTCACAGCATCCTAATATTTTCATTCTGAAGTCACTAAAAATAATTTTATCCTCTAATAATGTACCTTTTGTTTATTAATGCCTTTTGTCACAAGTCAAACTTTGGATGTTATAAATTTTTCTTTCCTAACTCTTTAAGTCAGAGAAAATAAAATCCTTTTTTTTTCTCACTCTTTTACTTACGTCCAATAACTTTCAAAAATGATTCTTCACTCAACATTTGGCTGGCAGTGGAATTTTAATTTCCTAATCAGCCAAAGTGATCCGTGAAGTTCAGCCCTCATTTTAGTCATTTCAGGAATTTAGTGGGTTAAGAACATTTGTAACATTTGTGTCTCAGCGGGATGCACAGCTCCTGACTCACATTATGTACCACCCCAGCTGGATTGTTGCCACTTTAGGTTTTCAGCCTTCCTTGACCATGCATTTCCTAAATCCCTGGTTTGCACAAAATTCAGCACCTAGAATGGCCACTTGCATGCATTGGCTTATCATGTGGAACTGGAGGATGCTGCACAGGCTTCCTTTCAAATGCATAATTACTTTTACAGTACTTGCATACTCTTCAAATCTTGTTTCCATCTCCACTTACCTCCCTGAACAGCTGATCAGTCACTGTCCTTGTAATTGAGATTAGTACTTGCCCTTTCTTAAATATTTGATTTTTTATAAATTAAACTCCTTCCCATAAGAGCTGTGAGAAACTTAATTTTTGAGTTTTTGGGTGGTTTATTTTGGATGCCTTGTCTTGACTTCTCTAGCAGAATTTCTGTTTAATTGTAGTGTAGTTTAAGTGTATAATGCCATGTGTTGCTTCTGCATGAAGTGTGCTATATAAATGTAAATCAGCTAATTAATTCATAACAACAAGTATTATAGCAACACATTGACTGTCATGCTCTGCAGTTTTCCAGTTAAACACTGTGTATATGCTTTGTTAGTGGAGGAATTGCAAGCAGGAGGGTTAAATCTAAATAGTCTTGCAGCCAACACAATTGTCTATCTGGAGCCTGTGCAGATAAAGAGGCCAAAGTTTCTACCCTCGGCCTTGGTTCATTGAATCATATAAAGGTTTGGGTTGAAAGGGACCTAAAAGATCTTTTCTTTCAACCCCCCTGCCATGGGCAGGGACAAAGTTGATGACATTTTGTGTAAATGTGGGAGAAATCACCTATTTGGATGCTTTCAAACATAACCTGTTTATGAAATATGGAAAGCAACTCATTTTCTTCTCTGAAAGGTACCCAGAGAGATCTATGGATAAATTGACTTTTGTAAGTAGAAATACTGAACATGATCTAAATTCTCAGTAAATCACTCTAAGTTCATCTCTGTCATTCATTGTAACAGAATGTTACAAAAACCGGTAAAATTACACTAAAATTACTCCTCTATGTTTCAGCTGCTTCTAAATCCAGTTAATCTACAAGACCTAAAACTCTCTGGAGTTACAGCAAGCTTTATGTGAGCCAGTATCTGACAGATAGAAAACATGCTCCCTTCTGAGACAAGGCTGCATGTTGATAACTACCAGTGTGGATTATCAATCTTTCTCTTTACTTAGAAATGCAAAAGTTTTATTTAAAAGTATTTAATTTTAAGCTACTCAATTTATAGGCAAAAGATTCCTTGAGTGAGTGCAATTCTTTTCATATGCATCCCATGAAATCCATGGGAATGCTGCTGTGTTTGCACTAAGGATCACAGAATCAGAACGGTTTGGATTGGAAGGGACCTTAAAGCCCATCCAGTTCCAACCCCCTCCCATGGGCAGGGACATCTTCCACTATCCTGTGTTGCTCCAAGCCCCATCCAACCTGGCCTTGGACACTTCCAGAGATTGGGCAGCCACAGCTGCTCTGGGCAACCTGTGCCAGGGCCTCACCACACTCACAGTGAAGAATTTCTTCCTGATATCCCATCTAAACCTACTCTCTCTAGTTTGAAGCCATTTTCCCTTGTTTTGTCATCACATACTCTTGCAAAAAGTCTCCGTCCATCTTTCCTGTCAGCTCCCTTCTGTCCCTGGAAGGCCTCAGTTAGGTCACCCCAAACCTTCTCTTTTCCAGTCTGAACAATCCCAATTTTCTCAGCCCTTCCTCACAGCAGGGCTGCTCCATCCCTCTGATCATCTTGGTGGTCTTCTCTGGATTTGCTTTAACAGGTCTCTGTCCTTCCTGTGCTGAGGAACCCCAGGAGCCCAGGTGGGATCGCACCAGAGCATTATTTAGGGTATAAATCTGGCTGCTCTGAGAAGCACTTCACAGCAGGGGCTTTGTCACTGTCAGAACAGTTCCCTAAAGAGAATTTACAAGTGGGAAACAATTTCTCTTCAACTTCTCAATGAAGAGTGTTGGTCAGTTCTGGAAAAATAAACAGACAGCAACTGAAGACTTTAAAACCTTGAAGACACTCAGATTTTAGACAGTTTACAAGGAAAAGAAATATATGCAGATGCTTTACACAAAAGAAAACCTCCAAAATATTGTTCTTTATTACCACTAATTTTTATGCAATACATCAGGTTGTCTGATTCAAAAGAAAAATGGTTGATGCTCAAACATTTAATCCAATGTAGGGACAATTACAGCTTTGTGTGGCAGCTTCTCAAGGTTTCCTCTCTCTTTTCACATCTCTGAGCAAGTACGCAAAAGCTGAGAGCAGAAACTCCCTTCCTTGAAGCAACGAGTGTAAGCTGAGAGCAGAAACATCCTTCCTCTCTGAAGCTGAATGCTGGCAGCTGAGTGATGCAGGTTGGCCCTTGCACAGCTGCCAAGTCAGATTTGTCCTGTATCAGCTTCTCACAAACAGCACCGAGCAACTGCAGTGGATTAAGGCACACGAGGGGCACCAGGATCTAGAGGAAAATGTTTGAGAGACTAAAGCAACATTTTCAACTGGGGTTGTTTCTGTCATTTTTCCTTTCACCAATAAAATGTCTTAAACTGAGCATTGGTCCTTGCAATGCTTGCTAAATAATATCAGGAGTGACACATAACCTCCCCTCTCCCAAATGGTTTATTCTCCATCAGTATTCAGAAACTCATCAGAAAAAATCCCTGCACTTCCTTTGTGCTATCAAAGCTTTCCTCAATTTATCAAAGTTATTAATAACCACTCTCTGGTGTATCTTCAAAATAAGTGACTTTTTAATATGATTATGCTTTCAAGGTCTAACAGTTGATTAAATACTTCTTGTATGTGTAAATGTGCTTAGGTATTGACACATATAAATCCACCTGGATGTTATATAGAGAACATACACAAGTGCATATTTTTCTGTGCCTCACTGTTTCCAGACACGTTTATAAAGCAAAAGCAAATGCTTCCTTCTTAGACACAGACAATTAGTGCAGCTAAGAGGGAAGAAAAGGAAAAATCCTAAAAGGCTCAGTTATGGAGAAATTTTCCAAGTAAAAGATTTAAAAATACTCAAGAATATAATGTTGAAGTAGCTGTGTAATTATGCAAACCATCATATTTCTTTCTACTCTTTTGTTGCACAGTTAAATTAAATATATGAAGGGTGCAAAAAACCCCCAAACAACAAAACAAAAAACCAGCAAACCAAGAATGATTTACATTGTATGAAGGCAGTTACACACTTCAGATTGCTAAAAACATTATCTTAATTATCCACATATTATTCTCAGAAGAAAATCATTAACTTTTTCTTTATGAGAACTGTCAATGCCAAAAATACTTCATTCCAGAAAACTGGATTTAAAGAAAAAATATTCAAAACAACTTATATTTAAGTCATGAATAGTTTGCTTTGAATTTGTTGCTTCTAAGCACCTGCAAATTAAGTTATCCAGAGATAGGAGGACCTTGCTCACAACATCTGTGAATCTCTGGAAAAAGACTGACCCCTTTGGCCCATTATTAGTGATGAGACCTTATGCTTAGGACAGGACTTAATTTGGAGCAAGAAAACAGCAATCTATATCCTCAAACTGAGGACTTATGCAGTCATAACGAAAGTTATGAGGAGGTAAGAAAAATTAGCTGCACCTCATCACAGACCTTGGTATTAAATATTGAAATGAACAGACAAAGGAAAGGCTTTTTAATCAGTACACCAGGTGAATGATGACCCTGGAAAACATGTCTTGGACAAGGGCAAATAATGCTAAAATTAGGAAATCACAATCTGATGATAGACATAAAAGTTTAAATTAGCCAAATCAATCTCTTCTTTGTGAATTCTTAATCTTTAAATATATGAAATTTTGTGCTAAGGTGAGATCTGGCCACGAGAAGAACATGGGCATTTGTATGGCTCTTGCAATTTGGCTTAAGGTGGGTTATCTAATGCGACTGCTCCATGTGTTCAAAAGATGATGGAAATATTCCTTTCCACTTGTCTTCTCCATTTAGTTCTCCATTGAAAATATTTCTTAACTCTTTTATTATCTAAGATAGATAAGAAAAATCTCCTCTTGTATGTTTGTACAGCTTCTGCCACCCCTGAATCCCAATTTCCAGAAGTAACTTCTGAGTATTACTACAATAAACATGGGTGCAATAAGATACTTGGTCTTGAAGGGTTCAGAGACTAATAAACAAGAACAACAACAAAAATAAGCCTGAGGCTGTGAAGATTTTGGCCTCCTCTACTAAGTGAGATCAAGCTCAGAGATCACCCATCCCTTGTATTAAAGACAGCATTTGTTTTTGAAACAAATACTGTGTGGAGAGTTCAGGCATGAAATTCAAACCACTTATTTTCCAAGCTGCTCTTATGGTACGTGACCTTCTACAGGGTCAGATAAGGCAGGAGGAGTGTGAAAATATGAGAGGATCATGGCAATAACCAAAAAACTCATCACAGTACAGGATCACAACCCCAGAGCAGGGAAAGAGCTCAGGATTCAGTTTAACAGATGTGTTGTTATAAGCAGTGGGGCTGGTGTCTAGAAATTGTAATAAATGACTGAAAACATATAAATTGGATGTAAAAGGTCTGTGAGCTGCCTCTTGAGAAAGCAGCTTTAGATAATAAATTAATAAACTGAGGTGTGTTCTATTCAGCTGTTTCCTGTGAGGAAGGCTGTCCTGGTTTCTGATTCCTTTTTACAGCCTTGTCATGTCACTTCAGACAGGAGTATCAAAAGTTGCCCACGATATGGAGTAGTTACATGATGCTACATAAAGTCTGACACCTAAGGTCTTCCAGCTGTGGTGAGGACTCAAAACCAAAAAATGGCCTCCCAAAACTTTGGTTTTAACCTGTCTTTTTGGGGTCTATCTCATCTTCATTTCCACGACAGTTCTAAGGGTTAGCTGAACTTTCAAAGCATTATCCTAGTGATATGTATGCATGATAGTAATGAGAAATAAATTTGCTCCAGATTTTAATTAAAAAAAAAAAAAGAAAGATGATAACATTGTTTGTGATACAAGGAAATTTGTGATCACTGGCAGGTAATGCTTGATTTATTCATTCATGGGGAAAAATTACAACACAACATACACTGTATGAAATTAAGATAGGATCCTAAACAATTTTATCCTTTAATATTTCTAGCTTTCCTTTGTGTGTGTCATAGAAAAACATGTGTTATTTACCCAATGGACCAGACCATTTTCTCTGAAAAAGATGAGCTTGTAATGGAAATGCTGACACAACCTCAACTATAACAGCATGAACAAAGACACTTTAATAACATTTTTGTTGCTGTAACATCTTTTAAAAAATGAAACACCTGAGACTTGTGCTTAAAAAAAATAAAAACAAGAGCAGAATTGCAAGTTCTACTCTCTTCACTTGATGGGAAATTACCACAACAAGTCAAAAGACTGGAATGTTTTCTTACCCTACCAACATTTAAGATCATTCAAATTAAAAATAATTAATATATTTATGCATGCATTTCCTTGGAAATATATTACTGTATGAGCTAACATTTAGAAATTTCTATCTTTTTAAGAGCTGCCATACCTTTGCAGATATAGAAGTCACTGTGACAACAGAAGAGTTTACTCTTCTATACAATTTAACTTGGAAATTACAAAACAAGAGTGATGAGGATTTTGTGACACGCTAAGGATGATATTCAGGGACATACTGCTATATGAGATATATCTTGAGAATGTTGTGCTAAAACTAAAGCTATGAGAAGTTAGTAACATCTTTATAAGGACTGAGTTGCACTGTGTGTGAAGTGTGTTTCTAGGAAATGGTTCAAGTACCACTTGGATCTCCCTCCTGGAAAATCTCAATTTTTGGGATTATTGAGGGAGAAGATGAAGAAAACAGACTGAGGTGCCAGAAGGTCAGAAGGAGATTGCAGGGATATATCTTGCAGTATTACTGTTCCTTGGGAGTTGCACTTCTGAACAAATTATCACAGCATTGTTGAGAGGGACAAGATTGAACAAATCATGTTAAATAATCCTTTACTCAGAAGTTCAGCAAACATCCAAGATCAAGACCCCAAGCTCTAACATAAATGTTGTCAGGACCCACCTAAGAGGTTCTCTGAGTCTTGGACTTTATTTTGAGTTTTATTATAATCTCCCTCTGATGCTGACATAATCTAAAAGATGAGGGATTGTACAAGGAGCAGCCAAACTGTTGTGATTTTTAAAGATTTCAGATTTATAAGCTCAGTGAAGAGTTCAGGAAGGTTGGGGTTATTAAGCCTGGAGAAGAGAAGGCTCTGAGGAAACCCTAGAGCTAAAGCAGAATTTGGTGCTAAAAAAGAGTTACAGAGGGACTTTTGACAAGGTCACTAGTGACAGAACAAGGAAGATTGGTTTTAAACTAAAAGGGAGAGAAGGTTTAGGTCAGATATTAGGAAGCAATTCCTGACTGTGAGGGTGCTGAGGTCCTGTAACAGGTTGGCCAGAGAATCTCTGGATGCCCCATCTTTGGAAGTGTTAGAGGCCAGGCTGGATGTGGCTCTGAGCAACCTTGGGTAGTGGAAAATGTCCCTGCCCACGACAGGAGGGTTGGAACTGGATGAGCTTTAAGGCCCTTTCCAACCAAACCCATTCTATCAGTCTGTGATTCTTCTGTATCTTGAAGTTTCTTATGAATCTGACAGCAAGTGAAGACACCTGGTGGAGCTTCATTTGGAAGTTCCTGTTGCTATTAGGGGCTGCTTTCAGCTCATCTAAATTTAGTTGTGCAATAGTCAGTGTTTAGTTCAAGATTCAGTCCTGTTCTGCCTATCTTTGGTGATTCTCATCATCCTACAATAATGTTCAAGACAAGCAGAAACTCAGTCTCTTGATACAACATTTTGAGGGAATCTACACAAACTTTGTAAGAATGTCTGTGTTTTGCATGCCTCTATTTTGCCTAAAAACCCCTCTTTTTTCTCTTTACAACTGCAAAACCAACTAAATTTTCCAAATAACAGTTTCCTATAAATCTCCTAATTGTTTAAAATTTGAATCCCCAGTGATCACACTAAGTTCCTTATTAGTGGTTTGAACAACACACTGAAAAAGCAATATCAAGAGCCTAATATTTACTTGTGCTTGGACTTATTCTTACCATTGATGCTAGTGAGATCTGATTTCTGTACATATCATCTTTTATCTTTCTTACTCCTCTAGGTGTAAAATGACAAAACTTCTCCAGGGCAGAAGATGTTGTGACGTCATGGTCAAAGTTTACACAGTCCTCAGATAAGGCGCTATAAGTTTAAAAAGCTGTATATTTAAATATTTAAAGGTACTTTTAGTGTGGTATAGGGAAAGAGTGACAAAAATGTAATGATAGGTGTGTTATAGCTTTTATCATTACAAACAAGAGGTACTACAAGAGCACAAGTATTGGAGTCAATGCAGGGATCCTCCTACAGACTCCTTTTCAGTGTACTTAATTCCATTTGAATGGTGTTCTATGCATTTAAAGTCAGGATTCAAACTTTATTGAAATGAAAAATTGCTGGGGCAAAACTTATTGCAGATGACTGGTTTGTTTTACTGTCATTTATTTGTCCTGGTTTTGGGATGGTATCAGATTATTGTGAGACTTCATTAAATTCTATCTAAGCAATTGAGTTTTTACACTCTGGGAGTAGTACAAAAGTACCCTTTATTGGACCATCTGTGCTCTCTCTGAAGCATTTGACTCAAAATATGATCCAAAAAATGCATATTTTTCTATTAAGTCATACCTGATTATAAGGGGGAGATTAAAGAAGGGAGACAGCACCAACATGGGAACCACAAACACAGTGATTTATATTTCTTGAAGAGCTGGTGCTGTTAATTGCGCAGAACAGGACATATATTTATAGACTCCACACTAAAGCATTCAAGTCAATAAATTCTAAGAATTTCCAGTGTGCCTTAAGAAAGTCCTAATTTTGCTTTCCCTTCTGCAAAGCAGTCTCCTTGAAATTCATCTTTAAATAGCATGTGAAAAGAATTAATTTTTTCAACAGTAATCTGTATTTCCACTCTTATCTGCTTACCAATTATAGATCTTTGAGAGAGGTTTTAGGAAAAAGGAAAAAAAAAATCATCCAAACCATCAATTTTCTGATCTTTGTTTTTTTGGGATAACTGTTTTAGCTAACTACAAGAAAGGTGGTTGTGTCATTCATTTGAAGGGGAAGAGTTCCAAGAGGACAGAATTAGTAAGAATTACCTGAACTGTCTCAATAGTCTGGTGATTTCATTGGTGGTGGAGGAGTTTTAAGTTCAAGTCCTGGGTCTACATCAAGTGGAGTTAATGTTGAGGCTGCACTGCATTGGAAAAAAACAGGAGAAAAAATGCTCCATGAGTAGTAAATTATTTCCTGTGTAATATTTCTATTCAACAAATGTATGTGTTATCAAGGTTAATTTATAATTCATCTAAAAAATTCATAAACTAGTTTGGACTTTTTATACTTTTTGCTGAAATGCATATTTTCTACCAGCATTTTCCTGTTCACTAAGAACAACAAACAGATCTGTGAAACTGAGCTCTCCCATACCAAAGTTTTTTCTCAGTAGAAGTTAAGGAACATGAAGTCACAATTTTCAACAAGTGCCCAGAATTTTGGAGTGTAAAGATAATCCCTAGATCTATATATTTTTCAGTCTATATTTCTGATTAAATAAAACAGAAATTATGGAAAAGGGAAGTTCTGTGAAACAAAGAGGAAACAAAGTACTCTGAGTAAATTGAAGAGAAAATGATCAGGATGAGGGGTAGCCATGTCTTGCAAGTATCTTACTTCTGTACAAAGATTAAATTAAGCATCATCAGCATCTTATTTCCCTTTATTTAGAAAAGACTATGGAAAACCTGGTAAAACTAGTCTCCAAGTATCCTGAGTCCTTATCCATTTGTCTTCCAGTTCCCGTGTATCATTTTGTATCTCCCACAAGTCACAATTCCATCCAGTCTCATGGATGGAAAGACCATCTGCTCCTGTCCCAGCCCAGGAACGGGCAGAATGATCATAAATGCTTTGAAACCCTTCAGATCCTCAGTCTCAGGTTTATCTCTTGGTCAGTGAAGTTGGGGTTGCCCCATCCCTGGGTGTGTCCAGTGTCAACTTGGATGGGGCTTGGAGCATCCTGATCCAGTGGAAGATGTGTCTGCCCCTAACAGATGTGTCAGAACTGGGTGATATTTAAGGTTCCTTCCAACCTAAACCATTTTTTGATTCTATGATTCACCTTATGGACAACTAAGGAACTTTATAGGCTGCCTGTGTATCTTGACTTTTTCCACAATAAGTACATACGCATTTTTGTGATTCGTTGCTACGGAGAGGACAGTTCAGTGAAAAATAAATGCACTGTGACTGTATAAATCTTCTGGCAGAAGGTAAGATCTTCTGAGATACTTAGAAACAATTTAGTATATATTTTTCACAATACAGAACTTCTTTGCCTCAACACTACAATTACAGCAGCTGTTAGTGTCATGAACTGAAACGAAAGCACTTTAGTTAAGATTAGCTTTTAGTTTTCTTCCAAACATGAAATAGCTCAATTATAAAAATTTCCATTTTTTATTTTTTGATACTTCTATACCAAATCAAATAGCCCCTTCTCCTCCTTCATAAATTGCTTTAGGGGAACCATGGTTTCAAATATTGTATTAGCAATGAAAATACAAAACAAACGCAGAACCATTTGGATTATTTAAAAGCACTTGGTTTAAAAAACAAGTTGTTGAATAGATAAATGGGTTCTTCAGACACTGTGTGCTTGTTAAAGCAGAAATCTTGGCAACAGCTGCGATTGCTGTTCAAAAAGTGTGAAGCTATCTTTAAATATACAGATAGCTTTATTTAAATCCCTGGGAATTTGCATGTGTTGAAGTTAAACTCTGCTTAAGTATTGTGCTGAATTGAGTCCACAAGTAGGAAACACCATTTTTAATTTAAAGTATCAGATAGATATAGAATTTGAGGTAGACACAAATCATTCAGTAGTCCTTGTTATTCCGGTCATTAAGGTAGAACAGCAAAAAAAAATTGCATTTACATGTGAGCTGAAACAAAGGGCTCCTTCTTGTTTATATCAAAGACAGTCAAACCTCTCACTGAAATGGAGATTGGGCACAGAATGGGCTTTGTAAATTACTTCCTCTTTGTTCAGTGATAAATGGAATCCATTTACAAGTCAAATGGAAAATGGGTAAATGACCATGTATGTTCATGTAACATCTGTGTGCTCACTGGGAAATCAAGTGACACTCCTGCTATTGTTCAGCCTTTTCGGTGTATGACATGTCAGTCACATTAATTGTTTAAGATATTCTAAACTCTAGGACTAGCTAACAAAATGTAGAAATGCTACTTCTTTGAGATGTCCAGCTCTGACATAAAGTTTAAAACACTCAGCCCTGATCTGGGTAAAAATGCCAAGGTTGCCTGGCATTTTGAAGCTGTGAGCCTCACCAGTTTTGCCAGACATCTCGTGGGAAGTAACATCTTTTCTATCATATCAAGAACTTCCTGTTTGGGGTTTTCTGAACTAGGGCTGCAGAGGGAATAGTCACAATTTCAGGATTTCAGCACTGCAAGTGCCACGAGGAATTTGGAAACCTTTAGAATTTTAGCAATGAAATGCCATAGACAAAAAAGTTAACAAAGCATTTTGTAAGTTTGGAAAACAAGAGCAGATTCCTTTTTATATTTCATCATTAAAAAATACTCTTTTTCTAATCAATCCTTTATGAACTAGTTTAAAGACAGCTCTTGTCACTGCCCCATTCATATAGTGTACATTTGCCAATATGTTTTGGCAAATCTTAACTGCTTATACTTATTGTGAGGGCAAACTAGTGAGAAATTTAGATGCTCATGTGTGGAGGAAAAAAAAAAATTATAGAATTTTTTAGAGTCCTGCTGCACAGGTAATTAACACAGGTAATTAACAGCATCTAAACTATTCATAGAGTAAGAGCTTCCCCTTTAAATATTTTCCTCTCCTTTGTTTTAGTAACAACCTGAAAAAGATCCCTGAAGGTTAGGAGAGTAAGAGGCAGGGATTGCAGTCTCCCTGCACTCCACTGAGGACAAAGATTCCAGCTTTCAGACTGTTCTGCAGTACTAGAAATAATAGAAGAAAGTCTCATACGTGCACATTGGAATATGTATAGTTGTCTCATTTATATGTTTCCATATACTTTAGAAATTGTAAAGCTAATATTCCCTAGTTTTCTCTTTATAGATAGGAAAAAAATTTTTGTTTATTGGAGTTCATATACTAATGAATCCAATGTCTAGCAAAAAAGCAGAATATTGTATTAAACTTCATATCTTCTTTATGTGCATAAAATTCGTGAGATTCTTTTTGTTCATATATTGATGATGACAGTATGATTTTTTCAGTTAAAGTAATAATGAAATCTTGTAAAGCATTTGGTAATAATGGAAAATTTTCACAGTGATTGGTCTAATAAACCTATGCCAACAGCTCCCTCTATGTACCATATAAAGGATGCTAGCAAACACATTGCATGTAATACGTTTCTCTTCCAGAGAAAGATATTATTAAGGAAAAAGAATAATTTCTGCGCCATTTAATTTTGTCTACAGTGAAGATTAAAAAAGTTTCAATAAAAAAAACTTTACTTGGTGTTATCTGCAAATAATAGTGATGTGTTTTCCTGTTAAAAATTTCCTTGATAATTTACTGTATAACTCTGGCTAATTCATTCAATTTGCTTCCTAATCCCATTTGACATGCACAGATTATTGCAAGGCAGATAGTTCTTTGAGTACACAAAATGGAACAATGCAATAAAAGGACAGTAGTTAATGTTATCTGTCTAAAGCTGGGAAAAGGAAGATGAGGGAGCATGGAGGATTATCTCTAATGAGAGCTGTACATCTGCTTGAAAAAGAGTGATACACTATTAAAAAAAGAGCAGCACTGTTAACAGGAGACAGCACTAGAGAAGAAATCAAGAGGGTTTTGTCCTCCTTTAACTTGTTGCTTGTTTTCTGTGTGACAGTAGACAGGTGCCTTCCTCTCCCTGTCTTACCTCCCCTTCCTCCCTTTCCTGTTTAACTCCTGAAGTGCCAGAGTGGCTGAAATGTGTCTGTCAATATGGGCTGGGCTTGTTAAATATAACTTAACTGATTACTGTGTGTCGGGTCAACTGAGATAATCTGTGTACCAGCCCATAAAAATAATGAAAAACGGGATTTTTTTTTTTCATCTATTTCACAGCAGGTTATATCAGGTGACATTAACTTGCATTTTTCTATAGGCTGAAGGCTGCTTACAGTCCCTGGTGCTCAGATGACACACAGGCAAGTTGTTAAACTGCAGCCATTTGACTGTGACTCTAGCCATGGGTGGTTCTTGCACAAATTTGTCTTGATAGATGCTTTTTGCCACCAGCTTCCTAAAACTAACAGCAGAATTAGCAAGTCCTCTTAGACCTGAATTCAGATCGATTCCACTAAGTACTTTTTACTTAATTAACAGAAAGTGATCTGCTTGTGAATCAGGGAGAAAAATAAATGAAACTGGAAAACAAGCAACACCTTTTTTTCTTCTCTTTTCTCCCTTTTTTTAAATTTTCTTTAAAGGTCTGTAAGTTTACAGTAGGTTATTGTGCACTGGGCATGTCTGCTTGCCAAAGAATTTATCAAGTACATTAAGGAGTAAGAACAGAACATAATCACCATATGGAAGTTTATCTGGGAGAGTGGGTCAGAAGTGCACACCACTGTTGTGCTGTTGAAGTATAAAATGAAGCTTTATTTTATGTGGAATTGAGGGAGCAGAAGGGAAAGCAAGGCAAGGCAAGGCAAAGCCTTAAAAGATTATGTTCAGTGTGGATACTCTGTAGTTCTGAAATGATGTTTTAGAAATTTCACATGGGATTTGACCACCAAACTCTGTATGTGACTGTGTTCACATATGAGCCCAGGAAGATTTTCAGTACACAGGTACTTGCACAGGTGGAAAAGGGATGAGCCAAAACTCAGGGACCCTTTCTGAAGTACTGTTCCCACCTTTCCACTTTTCTTCTGTGTGTAGGCCCATTCTGTGAGGTTTTACTGTACATGGATTCATAAACTAATCAACTTCAGATATGTCCCTTTAGGCAATTCACTCTTCTCCTCCCCTAAAGTTTGCAGGATACAAACTTGCTACTCTCATCTATAATTATGTATCTTAATTTATTGACTCCTAGACACTACTGTGGAAAATATCCTTTCTTTTTCCCTCCTAATACTATATCAAGATATCCATGTACCTTAGAATATTTTCAGTGACACTGGAAGAGTCAAACAGGAAGCAAAGCATTCCAGTCCCAGTAAGTGAGGGACTCACGGTCCAGACCACCCCAGCACCTGGCAGTCAGCTGCCCCCTTCTGAGATGAGACTACAGCAGTTTTCACAGCAGCCAAACTCCTCCATCCCAGCCATCCTGCCAACACCTCTCATTTGGCTCTTTTTTCATCCCTTGCTGTCTCCTGTTCTCTTCAAACCAGTGCCCTTGTGTCACACACTCCCCCAAAAGCCATCTGTGTGGTTTCTTTCAGACCACTAATGCAAAGCCCTTGGATAGCCCCCTATTTACTTGCTTCAGAGCTGCACTCAGAGGTCCCACTGCCTGAAACACTGCAATCAAGCTGACAACACAACCAATCAAGGTCTGACCTGCAGCCGTTTCCAAGGAAACTCAAGCCACTGCCACAGAAACAGATTGTACACAGTGGAAGGAAACATGTATTTTGGGTGAAGGGGAAAAAAAATAAAAAGAGCCATTTCAGTTTTTTTTTTTCCCCCAGTACTTCTGAGTTATTACAAAACACTTCTAAAATAATAGTAATGAAAAATGCTCTTGTTAAGAAAGATTGAGTGATGATGGTATGTAAGTACTTAAAGGCAGGCAAAGAGCCTCCAAGAAAGACCATGAGCTAGAGCTGACTGAGTGGCTGTTCCTGATTTGCTTCTGAATCACTTCATAACCCTTGCAAAGCCTTTGCAGAAGATTTCCAAGTCATTAAGTCCACAGTTCCAATGAACAACAAGTCCAGATTAAAACAGGATGAGTACCTGAAGAAGAAAACTTTGAAGAAAACAAAAAGATTGTCAAGGCCATGCTGGAAACCCAGAGAAAATAACCTAACAGGCAAGGCCACCGCACCTTGAGGAAACACCACGACCACATTTTACACTGATGGGTCTGCTTAGTGGGTCTGTTTATCAATTGGGAAAGCTATTATTTTTCCTTAGTGGAACAGTTTACTATCTATTGTGATTTAAAATTTACTTGTAAATAATGTAAATTCAATTTTGTTTCTGAATCAACATCCAGCTGTTTGAACACAGGGTGCATAAAGGAATAATCATATTATTTGTAAGGATGGTTGATGGGTGTATTGAAAGTTTGTCCAACCTGTCCTTGAAAACCTCCAGTGATGGGGCTCTGTGCCCAGAGCCACAGCTTCTCTGGGCAACCAGGACCTCACTACCTTCACAGTAAAGAATTTCTTCTTAATATCCAATCTAAACCTACTCTCACTCAGTTTAAAGCCATTGTCCCTTGTCCTGTCACCACACATCCTTGTAAAAAATCCCTCTCCAGATTTCTTGTAGGCTCCCTTCAAATACTGAAAGGAAAATACAATAAGGTTACCCCAGAGCCTTCTCTTCTCCAGGCAGAACAACCTCAATTTTCTAAGCCTTTTTCTGGCTAAAGACTCTTATTTCCAGGATGTGATTAGTTGCATCTCAAAGTAGACCAAATGTACCAAGGGGACCATGTTCTAAAGACAGGTCTTGATTTCCTCTGGTCCTGGAGGGGGCCCAGAGTGCCTCACTCAGGGTTAGATGTCTAACTCAAATTCTCTACATTTAGCTAGATAATTCCCCTCACTGACTGAGAAAGTGGAGCTTGGAAGAGGGTTGCCAGTTGCCAAAATCAAGGAGTAAGTAAATAAAATTCTTTGAGATCCGTATTGGACAATTTGAGAGAAGAACTTTGGGAAAAAGGTGAGGAGGTTTTGTTGGGGGAATGAAAGTCTCCTTTTGTATTGTTGTTCTACTCTATAAAGAACAACCATGGACGATGAAGAAAACTGAAGGTTTTTTTACTTTTGGTGGTGATTATGAGGAAGGAATCTCAGGAGGACAGAAAATGGAGCTAAGGACTTCCTATTGTGGATTTACACTGACTCTCTGACTCTGACAAATACAGCTGGACATGTATGGCTAACTCATGGAACCCGACCCAAACATATGTGCAAGAAGTATATCATAATGAAATAAATATTAATTAAAGCTCAACCTCTTTATATGCATGGTTTGTGACCCTGGGCAACTGTCTATGGTCTGCACCCAGAAAAAAAAACCCAAATACCAACAGAATCTAATATGAAGAGTTGTATATTGGAGGGGAAACTGACTACAGCAAGCAATATCCAGACCAGTCAGTATTTGAACAACATCATGCTTCTTCTGAAATGTGGATTTTTTTTCCAAGGAAGGAGTACTTTTCTTCCTACCATAAGTGCCCATTGCTCTCCTTAAGTTCAGTTCTCTGCCAGGCACTTTCTGCTTTCACAGTTCTGTTCTATCCTGTATTGTGTCTGTAGTGCAATATGTGACAATTAATAAGAACTGTGAATCAAAGTTTCCAGCTATGATGAGACAGCACATAGATTAATTAACAGAAAAAGAGCTTTTAGGCAGGGAGAGTTAAAGGAATCTCAGTCAGACTGCTCACATTCTAATGGTAATAAGAAGATAGTTTTAACAAGAATAGTCCTGAGTTTCTCATAGGGATCTTCCTAAACCTCTGAATGTGACAGTTACCTTTCACAGTGGCCATAAGATACATGAAATGAATCTAGGGAAGTAAGAGCAATTTTCAGTTTTTAGGCACATTTTTATTTTTCTTCCTGGTGTCAACAGTACGCCATCATACATGGCTTTGTCTCAAATGGAAGTTTTTATGTTTTGGATGTTTTACAATGAAAATTCATTATTCTGCTTAAGAACAGTATGAAATGACTTAGAATGTTGTCTCTCTATGTCCATAATTTGAAGTCAAGCATGTTGTTCAGGCAGAACTGAAGGCAACGTGTTTGTGGTCCCTAGTGGCTGAGGAATAAGGGAGGAATTCAACTGCATTGCAATTAGTGTAATCAAAAAATTATGGATTTGGTTTTGAATCAAGAGGCAGAGAGAAGTCGCTTTTTACAGACTGCAAATATTTAGTTCAAATTTGAGTTATGAGAAATTTTCTAGGAGCCATTCAAGCATGGCTCTTTATGTACTTCTCAGCAGTTTTCTCACTTTGCACAAATAATTTTTGGCAATTTAAAATGGCCATTGCCTTTTCACCATTATGCAATTCTAGCAATGTCTCATTGCTCTGAATTTCCAGTGGTTTCTGGAAATTCAAGCCCTCTTAAGGACAGGTTTATTTTAGATAGTTGTATTAGTATGTGTCTGAAAGGGAAGAGAGACCTAGAGCTCCTTTTTTGTTCCAAGAAAGCTGAAAGATGTGATGTGATTTCTTCTTTCAAGATTTCTCGCAGTAACATTTATAAATGTTTAAAATCAGTGATGTTGCCATGTACAATAAGATTTAGGTGGATGCACTTATCACCCAAACTTCGTAGAGTTCAAAACTAACCAGATGTCATAGACCTGGTTATTTTCAAGATTTCTGGGGTATAGAACTGCTGTCACTGTATCTCAATTTGGATTTGAAGACTGGACAATGTAATCCATCAGCTCCTCGACAGCACCACAACAGACAGGAAAATAGCAAATATTGGCTAATAGGACTGGGGGATTGACCAGTGCTGGTTGTAAGAATGACTAGTGATTGTAACTGCTTCATTTTTTAAATGCAGACAGAAAAAAAAACCCAGAGATCTGTCTTCCACTGGTGTGGGTGTGGGTGTGTGTGTGTGTGTGGGGGTGTGTGTGTGTGTGTCTGTGTGTGTGAAAGCACTGAGTGCCTCTGCCTAGGAAAAAATGCAAAAAGTGAAGAGCCAAAGAAGCCACAAAAGCCAGCAGGTCTGATTAAGATATTTACCTTGAAGGAAAGTCCTGAATTTTTGTCATGCCTTTGATAATCAATCTGCAGAGCCACTGGATAAAAATGGAAAGAGCACAGAAGCAGGCAGTTCAAACCAGGACTCCCCACTTCTACATGACCACAGCTCAAAGTTTTGCTTCTCCTCCATTCCCCTAGAAATCTGTGTTCCTTTCCTTGATGACTGTAAACTTAGGAGGAATAAGGTGTCTCATCTTAGGAGGAATAAGATCTCAGCTCATTCATTCTCCTGGTGTTCCATCAAAAGCAGGAGTGGTTGGGGATTATGAGCTCCTGCCTTTTCTGGGGACAGTGAAGTACCCAGGACATGCACTAACACATAAAAGATAGACAGAACTATGTCTTTCTTCTCCAGTTGTGTCATAAGAAGCACCTATTCCAGATTGAATTCCAGGTTCATGGAGAATCTCCTCTGGTGATCTGACTGAGATGTTCTGCTTCACACAGAGCTGATGTTCAGATGCAACATAGCTCCTTATTGGATATCTTCTGTCTAAGGTATGTGGCTCTTGCCCAGCACTAAACAGGGCACTCAGGTGTGTAATTTTGGTCTTGGATTCTGTTTTTAAGTCTATACCCCTTAAAGTTAGTCAATACAGTTCACACACTTTGTTGGACCTGCCCTTTCATTTGTCGGGTGTTGTGAACTATAAACCAGTGATAATTAACATTTCCCAAACCTGCAGAAAATGATACAGATAGTTACATTAAAGTGTGAGAACTGCTCAAAATCTGAGGTGACAAACAGAGCAGGAAGTAATTTTTTTTTCTGCCCTGTTAAATTCTATAGAATACAATAGTGTATCTGCTCTGTGCTGAAATGAGAGACATCTGTCCCGCACTGATCAGGTCAGGGCACTCACCAGGCTTCAGCTCTACTGTCACCTCCATAATTTGAGCCAGTCAGAGACAGATCTTGCACTTTTTATCTGAGTGCCTTAGTTGTGTTTGACATTGAGTCTCTTTTCAGTTTACCATAGGTGTCTGTTATATTTTCTATCTAAAGTGTTTCTTTGAGCACCTCTGGGCAAAGTTAGGTTGTGCACAGTAAACCTTTAATGAACAGCCACTTAACTTACCAATTAATCTTACCAATTAACTCTAGGAATTGCAGCCTCTCTGAAGATTTTTTTCATTCATAAAAATATTTTCTCTTTGAGAAATATTTTTTTTCCACAGGTAGAGGGTATTTTCTAGAATTTCTTTTATTTTTAAACCAGAAAAAACTGGTCTAGCAAGATCGATATTTACCAAAGCAGATGATAAAACATGTCTTTAATTTCAGCTTTCTTCTTACTTCTGTCTTGGAGAAAGACATTAACTGGATGTACAAAAACATAGTTAAGAATTCTTGATCTTTGTTGAAATCCAGCCTCCGAGTATGTTTAGGAAGATAAACAGGAACAGATTGCATCAAATTTACAGAAAAGAGAAGTAACAACACTCATTATGCCACCAACTCATTTCACTCTGACACCAGGGGTCTACTCACTGGACACATTATATTTTCTTAAAACACATTGATTGAATACACTGTGAGGTTTTGTTTGCTGGAATTCATTGCTTAGAATTGTTCCCAGGCTATTTGCTATTATTATGCCCTTACAATTTCTTTGGCTGTTTTGCTGTTTCTCTTGTTGATAACCCTGTTATTCCCCCATGCTTAATCCTCCCCTGGACTCTGCTGCTTGATTGCATGGGGGTGTTATCACCACTGATTGACTGCCCATGTCTTTTAGTCCCTTTCTGTTTGTGTGGGTAGGGGGTTGAAGCACTGAAAAGAGAGATTAGATGCAGGTTTACAGCCAGTAACTCTGCACTTAGGTGACATGATGTCACGGTAATTAGACTTTTCAAGTTCCCTGTAATGCCATTGCATGGTTATCATTGCAATTTAAAATCCAAATGAGTTCTCTGCATCCTGTAGTTATTTCCAACATATTTTTATCTTGCTTCTCTCCTCACTGAGTTAAAAATCTCTTCTACTTCTTTAAAGAGTTTGTGCTGGTCTCTGCCTACACCTGATTGTGTCTCAGTCGTCACAAAATTCCTCTCCTGGTTTGCATAATCATAGGTTTATTCCTTTTTTTCCTCTTTTTCATCATAAATTCTTATGTGTGGTGTCTGACCTGTCTGAAAGAAAATCACCACATTACCTGCAAATGGGCTCGGCTGCTTTTGACACCAGGCAACTCTCAGATTGATTTTCAGCAATAGTTATTCACACACAAACCTTAACAGCCTGGCACCTGTGTATCTATCGACCCCTTTTGGTAGCCCTTGTTTCTGGCCATACCACTGGGTCAAAGAACAAACGTCTGCTGTCGATTCCATTCATTTGCCAGTGTCTCTGGGGAATCTTTATTCCCCCAGGGAGCAAAGCTACAGAACCAAAGGTTAGGAAAATTCATTAAACAAAAATAATGAATCCCTCAGTACCTAGGAACCAGTTCAGCAAAGATATTTAATTACTTGCTGGTCTTTACTCATATCCTCTTAGTGAGGTACGTGTTGTTTATGAGCTTGTGGTAGATTGGAATCAAATAGAGTTTGAATTCAGCATTTAAGATTAAAAAGGAAATGGAAAAGAAAAAGAAAGAAAAAGAATGCCTTCCAGATTAAATTTCTGAAACTATTGTGGCAATCTTTATGTAAAAAGGTTTCAACTATTTTTGTCATAACCATCTGATAATTTTGGTTTTCTTTTACGAAGGGACAATTCCCTCTGATATCAGCAGTGAGTTATGAATGCTTCTTTATCAGCTGGAATAGGATATCTGTGCACATCAATTTGCCCAAGTGCACAGCTACTGAGTCCATCCTTCTGTCTACTCTTAATCATTATAAAGACAATTGTATTTTCATTTTGAGGTAGCCTAGGAGAAACTTCCAAGGTTTGTAGCTCTGTTTATTTCTTTGTCTCTGCTAAATAATGCCTGTTTGAAGTCCTGGAAAGATGAGCAAAATGCAGCAACACTTAAAAAATTTCCTTGAGAGACTTCTGTCACCCTGCCACCTTCTTTTATGTATTTAGGAATTTCCTAAATGTGAATTTGTATGTTTGTCAATCCACAGTTCCTTGCAATATTTGTCACAGATTCTTGGAATCACAGAATCACAGAATGGTTTGGGGTTGGAAGAGAACTTAAATATCATTAATTTCCAATGCCCCTGCCATGGGCAGAGACTCCTTCCACTAGACCAGGCTGCTCCAAGCCCAATCCAGCTTGGCCTTGAATACTTCCAGGAGTGGGATATATGACACACAGAAAAAGAACAAACAGAATGAGAAGAAACCGAAAACTTTTAGGCCAATACCACCATTTAGTCAAACCTGGCTTTCTGATGAGTATGGTATGCATCTCTTTCATTGAATGTCTCAGCATTTTTAATCAAGGCTAAAACAGCTAATCTTTTTCTGCTGATTGTCCTCATCTGAATGTCCCACGCACTGTTGGTTGACTGCCTCAGGAAAGGGCAGGTGGAGATGAAGGGCATAAGAGTCATAACAATTAATTTAAATGTCTTAACATTTATTTAACGGTATTAAGATCTGAGAGATACTTGTGATCAGCTAGACTGGGGTTAAGTTTTTAGGTTTTGTTTTTTTCCCCTCTAGAATGAAATTTTCCTTATTAGCTTTTAGTCAGACAGAGAGTGAGTTATGACATAACTTATTCGCCAATATCTTTTCAATAGCACTGTGGGGGTTCAGTCGTTTATTGGACTGTAGGTCCATTGTGATCCAGGAAATAGAGGATTTATTTCTGTCACTTGCTAATTGCAAATTATCCCTATTTCTGTTTCTCAGTTTCTTTTTATTGTCTTCCTGCGAAATGGAGAAAAAGATGCGGCTTGCTTTGTAAGAGGTCTTCAAGATTCCTGACATCCTGATATTTTTGAGCATCTAAGTATTTAAAGACCCTAGTTATTTTGTTGAAATAAGACCCTTCAAATTAATCATACTTGAGAAATCTGAGTTAATTCTCTTCTTGGCTGATTATTTCTGTGTTTTGGACAGTCCTGTGCTACTTCTGTCAGCATGAGAAAGCTCCCATGAAGCAACTTTGTTAATACATCTAAGAAATAAAACACTGTTGTTCTCACATTTGATAGCATAAATCTCTTCAGCTTCTCCAAAAACATCTGTGTCTGCTCCAGTAGATGATTCTGACACTGTTGTGCATCCTGTGATTGTTATTATGGGATGTTTCCAGCTGGTCCCTGTTTGGAATATAACATAAATACAGACAGCGAGTTAGCACACTTCCCTCAGCACCAATCTTTTGAGATTCTTAGAAGATAACTCCTTCATAACTTGCTTTTGACCCAAGGATTTTGTTTGGTAATGAAATAAAAAGTTGATCCTCCTGATAATACCATGAATTTCCTGGGGGGAAAAAAACAAACAAAACAAAACAAAACAAAACAAAACAAAACAAAACAAAACAAAACAAAACAAAACAAAACAAAACAAAACAAAACAAAACAAAACAAAACAAAACAAAACAAAACAAAACAAAACAAAACAAAAAAAAAAAAAAACCAAAAACCAAAAAAAAACCCCACATTTTTTTCTTTTTCTCTTTTTCATTCCATTTAAGTCTGGAAGAGGTTGTCTGACATCCATTACCTGACACTGGACAGATTTATAGGATGTTAATGCCCTTTACATTACTTTTCAGCTTGTCACAGCTTAAACTCTGAGCCAAGTTCTCTTAAAAGGAGACCAAAAAGAAACAAAAGTAATGATGAAAATAAATATTATGGACAGCCTCTTGAGATAATCTGTTCTTCCTTTATTTTTCCTATATTTCAGTTTTTTACCAATAAAACACAAAGGATAAGAAATATATCTGAGAGTCATGGAGCTTGGGGGACTCCAGTGAGTAATATCTGCAAAATGAAGATGTTTCAGAGGTGCATCCTTGTCTCAAAAGCACGGGGTAGCTTCTGCCTATCCCAGTGCCTGCTATTGCAATACTTGCTGGTTGGAATCATCCTTTGAAGGTTGTTTTCTGACCTGTATGAAATTAATTTAGTGCCTACCAGCAATTACTGTGCTGACTGCTCTCTCCTTTATATAAAGCCATATTGGCAGTGTTTTGGATCACCTCTGATGCCTCAGAGACAATATGTGCACGATGAATCTTTTACAGCTCCACTGCCAGTTTCTTTTCAGCCATACCACAGCAGAGAGATGAGAAGCCAGAAGTAGACTTGCATTGCTCTTCCTTACTGCCTGTTTGCTCTTGGGATGTCAAAACATTGGATACGTAGGGGTTTTATCTATTCTATTAAATTTTAATACTGTCTGGCACCAAGACCACCCTCTGTGCTATGACTCAAATTCACTCTCTTAAAACCTTTTCCTTCAAAGATGGCACAGTTCTTTCCAGTTGTTTATTGGAAATAGTCCCTCTCTGTGCTAGATCTCAGCCTGTGTTTGGGAAATTCTTGGAGGATATTTACTTCCCCTCTTGGAAACATTGTCAGGGATTGCTTTAGCAGTCTAGTAGCTTGAGGAACATTTTCTGGTATAATCTCATTTAGTAGTGTTGATGGTGCCAGTCTGCAAGTGAAATCCTTTTCTGGGCACATCATTGGATAATAATGCACAAAGATGTCTCAAGATGGTCCATAAAATGATTATAATACTTGTACAATCCTGTTTGTGTAACACATGAAATTTTAGAGGCTGCTGTTGAAAATGTTGGCCTCAATTTTGAACTAAAACTTAAAAGTAGGGTTGGAGGAGAAAATTACTGTATTGGTTTTGGTTGGGGTCGTGTTCATTTTCTTCACAGCAGCTGGTTCAGGGGCTGTGTTTTGAATTTGTGCTGAAAACTGTGTTTTCAGGGATGTTTTTGTTTATTGCTGGGCAGTGTTTACACACAGTCCAGTGTGCTTCTGCTCCTCACCCCACCCCACCAGTGGGGAGGCTGGGGATGCACAAGGAGCTGTGAGGGGACAGAGCCAGGACAGCTGGCCCCAGATGGCCCCAGGGATATTCCATAGCTTGTGGAACCATGCTCAGCAATAGCAGCTAGGGGAAGGAGGGGGGAGTGAGGGACATTCAGAGTGATAGTGTTTGTCCCCAGGTCATTGTTATCCATGATGAAACCCTGCTTTCCTGGCTTTCCTGCCTGACCATTGAAATCAGTGAATTAATTCCATTTTTTTTTTTTTTTATGTGTGCAGCTTTTGTTTTTCTCTCTAAACTGTTTTTCTCTCGACCCACAAGTTTTCTCACTCCAAGCCTGCTGAGTCTCTCCCCCATCCAGCAGGGGGCAGTGAGTGAGCAGCTGTTTGGGGCTGAGCTCCTGTCACAGCAAATCTACCACACTGATTGACTGATGTCCCAGGTCTGGGATTTGTGAGATGCCTTACTAAGGCTTCTTGACCACGGCAAGGTGTGAATAAGATGGAATTACACTGGACGGAATATCATGAAAGAGCAAGAAATCTTCTGACAGGGATTAAAGCCCCCTTGTTTTGTAAGACATTAGCCAATTTTGCTGAGTGGTGGTAGAGAAGAATCTTCTGCAATGGGGCAGTTGTGCCACAAACACTTCCTTATTAGAATAAAATCTCTTTATATTTGCACTTGTCTATGTCACACCTATTTTCAACAACAACAGACAGGAGACTGTTTTTTCTCTACAGAATAGGTAAACCTTTTGGATGACATCTGAGGAGTGACAAAAGCATACTTCAGGTAAAAACAGAGGGCCTTTTTGACTCTGACTCTATTTCCCTAAATTTCCCCAGTCTTAATGTGAAATAAAAACATGTCCTGGAGTGACTCTACTAAGAGCAAACTCTTTCCAGACTGGCAGGAAAAATCCACCTAATCAGAGAAAAGTACCAGATCAAACAATTAAAATTTAAAAAGAGAGCCATTTTCCTGTCTTAGAGATCCAAATTACCTAATGAAATGGCTGTGATCAGTAGTTAAAAGAGAAACAAAACAAGAAATGGCCAAATTATATGGGGAAAAAAAAAGGTTAAAAAAAATCATTTATGAAGCAGACAGATAATTTCAAACAGCTTTCATACCAGGAATAGGGCACCATTACAATGAGAAAACCTTTAATTATGTTGTAAAGGTCTGATATTCCACTGAAATGTCATTTCAAAATAAACTTCTAACAGTTAATTATCAGTGATATTTAACTTGTGGGAAAATTAAATATCACCACATACTCCTGTGATCATTTTATTGCTTTTGTAGACATTTTAATATTTCAATGGTTTCCAAGTAACAATGAAAAAGACATGCCACCAAGTATGTTTTCTTGTCTTTCTGTAGATAATCATATAACTTTTTCTTTGTCATCTTCATACAAAACAGACCTCTGAGTCAGCGAGGGACAGGACTGAAAGGAAAAGCTTTGGGAATAAATATGGGAATAAACATTGCTCTGATTCCCTTAGCCAGCACGATTCCTGGGAAAGAAGTTTTATTAACTGCAGTAACTGGAAATACAATGCTGAATGAACAAATATTGAAGCCCTATTAGCATTCAGCTAGAAAATCAGATGAATGTGCAGTGTTCCAGTTAGTGACCTGTGTATTATCCAAAGCTCATAAAACTCACAGAGTGGTTGGACCCAAGGATGCAGCGACCCTGATCAGGAACAGACTGGAAGGCTGGAACACGAAACCTCCTGTGCTCCTGCATAAATCAATACTCTACAAGCTAAAGGACTGAGATTGTCAGGAAAAGGTATGAATTTTAAGGCCAGACGTGACTATTATGTGAATGACTATTCAATCAGAGGTTTTGATTGAATTGGCTCTAGAAATGGATGGGTCCATCTCGCCTCAACTGGCTGGGTGTTATTAATCCTTCTCCAGGGCGAGCCAATGCAGCATGAATCATTAAAGGGGTTTGGCTGAAGATGGTTTGTTTGTCCCTCACTGCAACACTTATTTGGCAGCTTTTAGCTGTTGCTTCCAGTTTCAAATGTTGTGCCACCAGGAGCTCCAAAATAAATACTATTATCTTAAAATATTCCGATCATCCTCAGATGAACATTATAAACAAGATAGGAAAAGGATAGAAGAGCAATTGTGAGATCCTTATAGGCCTTACTATTGTGTTGAGCATTAGCTGAGATGTTTATCCAAATTCTGATCTCCAGGGGCTTCACGTAAAGTTAACTGGAAGTTAACTTTACGTGAATTTCTGACAAAGTCAAAAATCTCTTGCATAGACTCAAAAAATGAATAATGTCACCGTGATATTTTCTGAAAAATCCTATTCGCCAGGATTTCTTCTCCTGGGAAGATGAGAAGCCTCAGAGAGGAATGAAAACAATAATTATCTGATTGCTTCTCCCTGTTTTGCTGCTTTGGAATGTGGTCTGGAGTTTCTTTGCCAGCTGGTCATTGTTTGATTGGTTTCATGTGAATTGTTTTAACTTAATAACCAATCACAGTCCAGTTGTGTCAGAACGCTGGAAGCAGTCACAAGTTTTCATTACAATTCTTGTTAAACCTTCTGTCTGAATCCTTTCTCTTTAGTATAGTTTTAGGATAGCATTCTTTTATATTATGTAATATCATAAAATAAGAAATTGGCCTTCTAAGAGCATGGAGTCAAATTTACTTGTTTCTCACCTCGTCCCGGGGACCCCTGCAAACTCAACAAATGGTGACCTCAGTGTGGCATTGATCACCCCTTTGTGGAGTCACACCACAGAATAACTTGTTCCTATCAACCTATTTTCAGAGGCACTGTGAGACTGAATCTTTCCATGGCAGTGGGAAATCCATCTAATATTTCTTCAGCATGTGAAGAAAGCAAAAATTCCCCTAAGCTAGAACCTGAAGGACTGTTGTTGACTCTTTTAATGTGGATAGGCTTCTGCATTTTTCATCAGGCTGCATGGTCTCCTAAGGTCATATTGCTTAAATGCTCAAATATCCACCAGCTTCTCTCCTAGGTTCCTGTTTTGTAAAATGACGAACACCCCTCAGCAACACTCTTGCAATAAAGGCAGCAAAAAACCAATGATGCTGTTAGGCACAAGGTTTACTTCTAAGCAGGAAGAGCAGCAGTCCCTTGGAAATTATACTATGAGTAGAATAACAGAATCGTAGAATGGCTTGGCTTGTAAGGGACCTTAAGGTCATCCAGCTCCAGCCCTTCTACCGTGGTGGATTGGTACATCCTCACCCATAAAATTAAGTTTTTCAGAATAAAAAAAAAAACTGCTATAGGAAGTGCTGTATTTGCCTTGGAGCTTCCTGGTAGTAAACCTTTTATGTTCACATGTTCTAAGGTCTGTTTAAAATCTCCTCCCATCAAAGCAGTTGGAGGTCTGTCATCCGTTTGTATGCAGGTGGCATCACAATTAGCGTCACTGGCATTTGAGAATCCTGCTACTAAAATGAAGAGCTAACTCTGAAGAGAGAGGCAAAAGAAATTGCTAGAGCACTTTTTCTTTGGTAAAGAGCTCATGATAGTGTCCTGAGGTCTGTTAGAATAATCACAGCATTTTCTCCTTTTTCTGAAATGCAGATCTGCTTTCAGTGAGAGATTAAGAGACTGGCAGCCTTAGGAGTTTGCTGGTTTGGACAGTTTCCAGCCCCAATACCATCTCCCTTCCCTCCCCAGAGGCAGCCATAACATCTCTTTTCCTCCAAAAATCTTTTTTGTCCTTAGTTCTAAATGCCAGGTCTTAGCACTAAGCCAGATATTGAGGGGGGTGAACTGGAGTCAATTGATCTGTGTGGATTTATCTCTGCTACAGATTTTTTTTACTGTTATTTGTCAAACAGAGTCTCAGCAGTTTGTGGGGCAGAGGAGAAGCACAAACAATCTAGAGTGGAGGAGAGGATAGAATTACTACCTAAACCATCTCATCTTTGACACTGGACTATGCTATTCATCAGAAAATGTCACTTTACATCCACCTTTGCAAAGATGTGTTTAACTATGCAAACTAATGGCAGTAGAGAATTGTACATTAATTTTTGCAATCATTTTGTTTACTTCTTTTACCTCTGCAAAAGATTGTAGTCTCCTATCCCTCCAAATTATTGTAAATTCACATCTCATGTTTTTAATTCTTTGGGTCCCCAGAAAAATTCTGTTGCAAATAATGAGCAGCAGAATTAGATATGAAAGGCAAGGGAGAACCAAGCACTAACTAATGAATGGAGATGGTTTGGAGTGTTTTGAGCTACCTTGTTCCATCAAGGTCAACCAGTATAAATTTCCAGAGAATGTGGACTTCTGAAGAAAACCAACAATTGCTTTCAACCCATTTTGGAACACTTTCAACCCAAGTCTTAAAACCGACAGAGATATGTTTCTTGTTAACTTTGTGTTTTGAAAGGCATTAAACAAAGCTTGAACTAAGATAAACAACTGTCTGATTTCTAAAGTAAACAATAAATTGTTGCATGGGGAATATTTTTTGGTGTATTTGTAGTATTTTTTCAAGTTGAAATAATATTATTTGTGAGCTTATAAACATATAAAAATGGTTATACCAACATTAAGAAAATTCAAAAATATTGAATATGATATGTTGGTTAAAATTTTTATTCTATATGTACTTTAAAATAACAATAAAAATTAACTCAATTTAACTTAATTTTCCCTCACCTTGGAGTTTGAGTGGCAGTGAATGAGCCAAAGCTTAATATCTGGTAATAGATGAGAAACTTCCTGGGAGTGAATCTCAACTGGATCTATTTGGGTTGAGACTCTGCAAGTCCCATTGTTTCACTGAGAATATTTCATTTCAGAGTAACAAGAAGCTTTATGTGCAGAATCACTCGCTTTTCCACAATTGTTGCCATCTCTAGAGTGAACTTTGCAGGAAACAGTGGAAAGAAAGTATACACAGTGGCTCAGGACACAAACTATTGGGTGAAAAACTTTGGCATGAATTGAGTAGAACAGAGAACACAATCAAAATGATCCATCCTAAAATTTCATGTCTAAATCAAGGTTTTATTGCAGTTCCTTTTTGTTCACTGCATTCATGGTCTTCAACCTTATACTTTTTTTCCCTCCTTCTTTAATGTGATATTAAGGAGCACAGTGGAACTTATTCTGAGTTAAATAGTGATCAGATGTGTTTTTTTTTTTTTTTTCCCCCACATTAGTAGAAAACAGAATATTCAGAAATTCGGTACAATAACCTTAGTCCCTCTTGTCCCCAGTTTCTCCACTCATGCCTTAGTTTACCCAGTTATCTGGGAAACCTCTGTAAAGGATGTAGTCAGAACAGTTAAAGAGTAATGATTTAGAAAATTAAAATGAAGAAGAGAAATGGATGCTACCACTGAAAATTCTTGAGTAGTCCTTTTCTTGGTAGAATTTGTATATCACTAATGACAGTGAAGACACGTATTGGAAAAGAGAAGGTTTCAGAAAGACCTTGTAGACTTCCAGTACCTAAGGGAGCCCCAAGAGAGATGGAGAGGGAATTTGGACTAGGGCATGTACAAGAAGAGGAGGTTTTAAGATGGAGAGTAAATTTATGTTGGATCTTGGGAAGAAATTCGTTACTGTGAGGGTGGCGAGACCCTGGCACAGGTTGCCCAAAGAGGCTGTGACTGCTCCATCCCTGGAAGCGTTCAAGGCCAAGCTCAAGAGGCCTTGGAGCAACCTGGTCTAATAGAAGGTATTCATGCCCTTGGCAGGGGTCAGATCTAAGGTTCTTTGCCACCCAAACCAGTCTAGAATTCTATAATTCTCTGTACACAGGAAGTCTGTGCATAAATTCACACACACACAAAAAACTGAGGTCAACGGACCTCCACCCAATTATGCCACTTGTGGATAATTATATCAGAATGGAATGATGCTGTCTTACATCACCCTCATTAATTCTGTCAGCAGCATAGAGCATGATTTTAACTTGAGAAGCAGCTCCCATTGATACTGAAAATATACTGAAGAAACCACAGTGGATTGATTTGATGTGCTTTTTTTTCTAATCCTGTCAAATGAAAGGCTGAAGTAAAAGAAGCAGCTGGTTGCTCAAGAAACTCGGGCAGCGCTTTGGCCAGGCATGAATTGTATTGTAAAAAACCCCGTGGTTAACAGCAGAAAGAGTGAATGCAAACAATACCGAGAAAGGGTAGGAGGTGCTCAGAAGTAGAAACATTGTGAGGTATAACTGCAAGGCTCAAAGGAAATGAAAGAACTGGTTTGACTTTCTGTCCTCCATCTGCCAGGATGAACTCCTATGTACAATATAGGTTGCCATTTCCAGCACAGGTTTTGTGGTTCTAACCTTCTGGCAAACATAAAAATTCCATTAAAGCGCGAGCCAAACTCCTGTCAACAGCCCAAGGAGAAGGATATAGCTCTGGCTTCTCTAATTTCGCATGCAATCCAGATGGAAGCACAAGCATTTCTATGTCGAAGTGCCAAATAACTCTCACAAGGCTTATATTATCTTTTCTTCTTCTTGCGTCAGACAAAATTCCCTGCTTCTGGGGACTCCACAGCTGTGTGAACTCCAGCAAAAGGCTGTGCCTGGCAAGCCAAGTCCTGGGGATTTGCTTTCCAGCTTCTGTAAAGAGGCTTCCCTGCCCTCCCAGTCCCATCAAGGACTGTTCAACCAGGAAAAGCAGCTGCAGAATCTTCACGGGTTCTTTAAAGTAATATTTTAAAGGCAAGGCACCTCATTTTCTTGAAGCAAGACACATTGCAAACAAAAGTATACCAAAACAATAAGGTAATAACTGCCTAGGAGAAAAGTGAGGAAAATAATATGGGGAGGTTGTAGAAGGGGAATTGGAATTTAGCAGAGCTGATAGCTTTTAAACATGAATCTATGTTTTAATTCCCTTGCTTTAACCTTGCCTTTGGCGTCCTTTCTTCTGAAGAGCATACATTTTGAGCTTCAAGTTCCTGTAAATCAGAGGATTAAGACACAAAAGCAGAGTATAGAACGATTGTTACACCAAAATCATTAACATCAAATACAGTCATGCCTATAAATAGTGTTTCATTAAATATACTTTGAGTAATATTGGCTAATATTATCCCTTATTTCCTCATAAAGCCAAATGTTGATTTGAGAAAATAAGTGACCTCCAAGTAAGGGCTATATCAACTAAATGCATCTTACTTTAGTGCTGGATATGCTTTTTTCCCCTTCTGAGTAAGAATAAAAGTATTCTTTAGTATTCGACACCATGATGACTGAGCTGGTATTATTCAAGGGGTAGAGAAATAAGAACGAGGTAATACAGAGTTTTAGTTTGACCAGGCAGGTGTATGAAGAGTCTTGTTTGTAACTCAGTCAGTAATAGGAAGACGTTTCTGATATTTCAATCTATTCTATTTATTAGGCTGCACAGGCATTTTGCTTCCTGCATTCAAAATCAAATTCCGCAAATCTTGGCCTCCCTCAAATGGCTAAATTCTGAGTAAAAATTCCTTTGGCCTCATATATCCTGGATTTGGATGTGGAAGAGAATAGGGTGATCAACAATCTCTGTGAACTCTGTGTTATTGTGCAGAATGTGCATTTTCTCACATTACTTCAAGACTAAAAGAGTCACCTTTCTGTTCTGGGACACCTCTAGAGCTTTTCCTAAAGGAGATTTAACTGCAGGAACTTCTTCACACCGCAGCCCAAATGGGCCTGGGATCTTTAGACATCTCTCCTTGCTCTCATGTCAGAGAGAAGATAACTTGGGTTTTTCCTTGCAGAAAGGAGGGTAGTTCTTCCTGAAAGAACACTGATATAATTTGTTGCATTGGAATTCAGAGTCAGCCCTCAGCTCAGTCTATGCACAAGTATTTGGAAAAAAAGATGCCCAGGATTAAAGTTGAGGCCATGGAGACTGTTGGAATTCAAGGAAGATCTAAGACCATTTTTCAGTGTTACACTGTATTTCCAACAGTAGCAACCTTAAACATAAAATCAATAGCCTGTCCTATCATAAATTTCATCCATTCTCCTTAACAGGTTGCATAGAGTGTCTATATCTGTACCACTGTACAACTTAAACCAGGAATAAAAGAACACATCCTTTTTTTTTCTTTTCTTTTCTTTTTTTCTTCAGAGAGGTAGTAACAATAAATTAATGAAAACTGTCAAGGTGTTAAAACAGGCAACAATATGGAAGATATCTGTGCTTGTGTGGGTAAAAGGGCAACTTGTTTTGATAGTTTTTGATTGCACTGAGTTGCACTGATGCTCTCTTAGGCATATGAGTGATATAATTTCATGTCATTCAAGTTAGGTTGAGATACCTTGAAAAGTAGCTGATTTGAAATATGACACATAAATCTAAATAACACTTCCTTGATGACACATATAGTTTTTACAGTTAAATTATTTAGTTAACAGAGAAAAGAAAATAAAGAATGGCAGGGAATTTTCTGCTTCATTCCATCCTGACTGCAATAATTAAGACTCTGTTATTAGTACCTGTCTCTAGAAGTTGTAGCATCATTTTCAAAGCCACTAGGTGTGTATAGCAAGGATGTAAAACCAGAATAAATGGGTCTGGGAGATTCTTATGCATCTTTTTGACAAAAGTAAACTTTTTTAAAAAGAATTTAGTGTTAAATTAACAATTCAGAGTTTATAGTGGCAACCGTATGGATTTCTATAGACATCTATTTTCCTCACAAATAGATTTTTAATATTTCAATCTTAATTTACATTTGGACATTTCCTATTTGATTCCTACATCTGGTGACTGCTCTGAGAGGAGTCACTGGCACGGCCCATCATTTCTGAAAAGCCTTCCTGAGAAATCTCATTTTTTCCATTCTGCACAAGCTGCCTGGCTACTATGACTTGTTGCTAACTGAGTGCAAGGTTCATGAGTAGCTGCTGCGGTGACCTGAAGGAATAAACTTCAAACCTCCAAAAGAAATAGTCTTTTACTGCCTGAATGATGGATGATAATAATCACACACACTCATGCAGCACAATTATTTCAGCTGTAATTATTTCAGCATGTAAGAAAGGGATGAAATTCCAGGCAGGAATAAATTTTTTTTTTTTTTTTAGATAAATAACATCTAGGAATAAGTATCATCCAAAAGATAAAAAACATCCTAGAACAGGAGTAACCTGCACTGTGCTCCAGATCCCAACAGCCATTAAATAATTTAATTCAATTAAATAAATTTCAAAGAAAATCTATGGAATGATCAGAAGTCCCACAGAAAAGAAGTAAAGACTGATTTGAAAGGGTCTAAGAGAAGAGCAGGAGCTGGGTACTTGATGAAAGTAAAAAGATGGGAAGAAGCTACAATTTAAATTAAAAAATGTGTTTTTCTTGGCCACAGCAGTCAGGACATGTGCAATGGGTGCTTAATTGCTAAAACAAAGACTAAAATAAAGAAAATTTAATGTTAACAAAAGGTTTTTGTGATAAGGTTAGTGAAGCACAAATTATATTTTCTCAATTGCTTAGAGTGTTCACTTACCTTTTTAAAAGGTTTTAAAAACAGGCCAGAAAAGGAACAGTGAGACATGATATAAGTATGGTTCATTTAATCTCAAGAAAATGAATTTTCTAGAAAGCCTTTCACAATCCTTTAAAGACTGAAGAATCTGTGGCTGAGAAAGAAAAATCAAATTAAGAAAACTGGATTTCTTTCAGCACTTAGTGCCATTTCCGGCAGCTGACATTTGCCACGCTCAGCACAACCTCTGTCAAAAAAGAAGTAAAAATTTAAAGAACATGTTCAGTCTTTCACCTACTATGCTTTTTATAGGACAGCAACGAGGTACCTCAGCAGCCAAAGAATGATGAGCTGTTTGAGAGGAAAACAGTCATTGAGTGAGAGGGAGAAGGAACTCACAGGGAGCTCGCAGCTCACTGAGCTGTTAGACACGTTACCTGTGGCTGCAGGTTCTCAGAGCAGATAATCAGCCAGCACAGGCTGTAATCTGGAACAAACCCTTTGTTTCACATTAGTCCTAACACAAACTCATATTACAGATGAGTGCTGCCCTCTCAAAGACCATACATAATCACAATTTTCCGTTTCTGCCACAGCTTGTTTTGTGCATCAAAGTCATCTTTGTTTTACTTTCTGTTCACCAAAGCTTGGTGCAAGGAATGTCACAGGCTATTTTGCAGCATGCAAGTGAGAAACTCAGACATGTCCGACATTCTTGATTCTGTGTGCTGGCATCTGTGACTTGCTTTGTGTCACGACAGAGAAGCAGTGAGTTTATTGCAATCTGATTTCTGAGTGATAAGATTTGGTGTTCCTAAACATGCCAAATATCTCCTGGTTCTCTCTCCCATGTTGGTCACAAACTGCCAGTGTGATTTTCCATTTTTCTCAATCTCCCATCAATTCTCAAATCAAAATGGTGCTGGGTTTATGTTTTAAAGCAAAAAATAACACCATTAGGCTTTGTAATCTCTGCCTAACTAAGAGAACAAAACTGCAAAACTGCTACTCTCATTCATATTTTTCTAACTTTTTTCAGATCTTACTAAATGGCTCCTCAACCACTTCCTGCAGCCCCAGGCTCCTTCCTGGAGAGTTAATCATGCACAGTGCAAATCCTTTATACTTTGTCGCTTTTCATTTCATCTGTGGTGGAGGTGGAGTGAGCCGTACCTCCTAAAACAGCTCATAAATTCTGAAGGTTTATTTGATAAAAAATGAACAGAAACTTTTTTTTTTTTTTTAATAATTTTCACTGTCATAACTACAAAGAGAACTTGTAATTGAAGCCTGTTATGATATCACATTCTGAAGGCAGACAGACTCCATGTACAGCAAGGAAAAGGTTGCATTTGACATTTTCTCTTTTCAGGGTGGCTCTGTACCAAAGCTGGTACAATTATCTGAGTTCAAAACTAATAGCAGCAAAACCTGACATACAGTACATTCATTTTTAGAGGTGGGAGCATGACTGGCAGGAAAATAGCTGATGTCGCTGACCTCTGGGTTTTCATTATTAACCTTGGGAACGTATGAGCAGTTAAAAAGGAATAGAAGATTGCTGTCACCATTCAACAGTTTGCATGTCTATGTGCTCTAAAAAAAGTCCTGCTCTTGACACTAAAATCCACTTTCTCATCCTACACCAGCAATAGATTCTCTTACTGAGATGTAGCACTAGTCCTCCACCCACTGACCAACCGACTTCTCACTTTTTTGACATTCCTGAGACCAAGTTAATTTGGCTGATGGAGTTTTTACATACAGAAGATTCAATCCAAAGTCCATGAAGTTGATGAAAGTCCTATTTATTTTGTTGTTGTACCAGGCTAGCAAAGAACACACACTCCTACTTCAAGTTATTCTACATTAAAAGGAAAAACAAAAAAAACCCAACCAACCAACCAACCAAAAAAACAACCACAATAACCCCACAACAAGCCAAAAACAATTGTCTGTGACACAAAGGAGAGGGCAATTTGAAAAATGCTCACCTGATGGGATTGCAGCAGCTTTCTCCTAACAAAATGACATTCACACTGTGCCAACAGCAGTCAGATATGTGGAAGACACGTGTGACATCCTGGTTTGACACTTCCCAGCAGGGTGGAAAATACTGAATTGGACCAACTCAAGGCTCAGGACAGACCTATAACACAAGCAGAAAAAATGGTGAAACTAAAGCAGGCATCTGAAACTCAGAAAACTGGGATATAGATTTTTCTGGTCCTCCTGTCACCAGAGCATGGGAAGGGTGGAAACAGCAACATTTCCTGGTACATTTTCAACCCACTCACCACAAAATCAATTACTATCCTGTGTTTGCTGAATGTCCTCCTCTGGTACCATCAGTCAGAGCATCTAACCTGATTTTCCTACACCCTTGCAAGGAAAGAGAAGAGTTCAGGAAGATTTGCTGCTACCTCAGCAACTCTGTTGCTTATCCCTAGAGCTACCCATGGTACTTGCTATATAAAATTGCAGCAGTTTCAGGGATGTACAGTACCAACTGCTTTTGAATTCTTCAAGGAAACGGTTTTAGTGCTGTCTAACATACAGAGGTCACAGAGATGTCTCTGAAAATGCATGTAAACTCTGGGGAATGTCACCTGAAACAAGAGAGGATTTTGAATGAACTTATTGAGATAAAAACCCCACAGTATTCTAAAAAAAAAAAAAAACAAACATCTTTGTATATTAAGAAAATGTCTTAGTTTTCAAAATGGATTAAGGGAAAGCTTTTTCATTTCTTTGAATGAAATTTCTTAAGGAAAGATGTGACTCGTGTCAAAATGAATGACTTTTACAGATCTTCATGATTTTTCTTTTAACATTCAAATGTGTATGTCTCAAGAAATATCACAGTACAAATTTGTATTCCTAAATACAGCTCTGATCTTTCTCTGCCTACACCACCTGCCATTTCAGATTTCTGGAATGGAACAAGAAAGAAAACACATAGAAAATCTTCAGGTTATTCTCTCCACTATTATATTTTTTTATATTACTGACTTCTTTCTTGCTGCCTTTTTGTACAGTTTAATCAAGTGTGTTCTGTTTATTCTCTTTCACAGAAACACTCTTCCCCACCACCTATGCTCCTTGTCTTTTGTGTTGCCCTTTTTATTATTTTCTTTTTATTTCTTTCCCTTACTTTTTAGAATAAAGTGATCAAGTTCAAATGCAGTACTCATGGTGAGCTAAAGCAATGTTATTCCTATAATAGCCCTAGTATTTGGGAAGGATTCTTTGTGAAATTTTAATTTATCCTTCAGTCTCATGGTTTTTTAATCACTGTTAAATTTTGAGCCATTGTCCTTCACTGTCTTTGCAGCCTTTTCTCTCTCACACTCAGTTTTCTCATGTTCAAGCAACACGTGTTTCTGTCAGAGCCCCCTGATTCAATAAAAATAAAAATATATAGGGAAAATATGTCAGGTTTGATGAGAACCCCAAAAGCATAAAAAGAATGCCTTTATTCCCAGCTCTAGAATAACCAAAAGTTTTAGTGCTGAGAAGTCTGCTTAGGCCCTGGTAAATTGAGGTTAAGTCCTAATTCTGCCTAAAATCAAATGTTATTTTATGATATTTTTAGCACTGATACAAATGTGTTATTAGCTCCTCAGTCACCAAATTGCACTTTGCCTCTCTGTTTTGAATAAAAAAGCATCCTGAATTGTTAACTGATTCCAATGCAGGTGCTAAAAGCACTGGACTCTGATTTTCATGGTGCAAGGAACGATCTTATACCTAACTTTAATAAAACTTTGCCACAGGTTCTGTGGGATTGTGTATCTATGTAATCCTTCTGAAGAAATGGAAGCATAAATTATAACAAAGCTATATTTTGATTTCTTTTTATTATTCTATGTGTAGCCTGAGCAGATGCCACCAATCTTATCTGGTTTTATATTAATCTCACCTCCATTGGAATGTATTTTCACATGTATTCACAGGTGATTGAAACATTCTCTCTTTACAAGGAAAACAAACAAAACAACAACAAAAAAAAACTTTTTCATTTCTTTCAGAGATGCTGGAACACTCCATAATGTTTTCTTTTTAAAATCCACATACATCTCATCACCTTCTAAGAGCACTGTACTTGACAAGCAGGGGTACTCCTTGGGAAAAAAAAAAAAATAAAATAAAGTGTTTGTGAATAATTTTAAGCCTGATAAGCCCATATGAGAACACTGTGCCTGGCATACTTGACCTGCCATGAATCACAAAATTTAGGAGACAGCTTCTTCCTTTAATGGAAAAAGTGGCTCTGTTGACCATATAATAATATTTATTCAAAATCTTGCATTATCTTTTATCCCAGCCATGTTGCAGAGATGTATGCAGATGATTATATGATATGATGGAAGCCAATAATGCTCTTTCTTTGGCTTTTGTTTGTTTGTTTGAAGTGATTTTGGAGAGGAAACTACAGTGAACTAAGATTTAGATTGAAAGCTGTCTCCTGGATTTATGCCTTTTAGACAAAACAGTTTCTTACTTCCACCTCTGCCATGAGGTGTCTCTTGGCACAGGAATATTCTCACTTTGTGGACTAGACAAATGTGTGTTCATCTTTGCTGTTGATGGACAGGAGATAGAAAGCTGAAATTAAAGACCATCCCTATTTTCTGGCTTTTCATGAATTTTCCTCTGGATCATACAAAACATTAAGTAGTGTCCTGCAGTATTTCCAGGTTGTTGTTGACCATACACATTAGGAGTCTCCTTGAAGGAATGGTTGAGCTCTTCTTCATCCAGTTATCCAATTGCTTTTTTTAACTCCTCTATTACATAATCGAATATAATTAAAATTAATGAACCCACAAAATTATGAGACATACAGAGAGTTAGATTTCAGCTTTGCTTTATCAAGATAGTATTTTTATCCCCTGTAAGCTAAGATGAAAAGTTGTGGGACAGGTTACTGTGTGTCTGTTGTGGATCAGTGTGGCTTCATTGACTTACATGTGCTGAGAGCTGGCTGCACAAATTCCTACAATAAAAATCTTTGCATCACTGGTGCTTTCACATAATTCTCTCTGCCTATACTCAGGGAAGGGAATATTGGCATGTGAAGTTCAGCACATTAGCAAACAATAATGAAATATTGTCATTCACTTGGTTAAGCACAGGATGGAACAAAGTCAAGGGCTTTATGAAGTTTTTGGAGTTCAGATGCTCAGCTGGAATAAATCAATATTGCTGTAATTAGCTCTGCTGAGTTTCATAATCTGCAAATCAGGTTCACTGCTAGGCTTTCTTTCCTCACCGACATCAAAACAAATTGCTCTTTACTCTGATTTAATCCTGACTGATTTATTGACAATGATAAAATTTTAAAACCCGATAAAGAAAGTAAGTTTAAAGATGGCATTTAGGTCGTCATATTTTTGAGTAAAGAAGGGTGGTGTTTGTATGGCGCCTGATTTCACCTCTGTTTCATCCTCATTCCCCTTAGATGGATAAGTTATTCTGCTTTATGTATACATAAATGTCCTTTAAAGCTCTCTTTATTTCATTCTCTAGCCATATAGAAAGTAATGAGGTCCCCAATGAAAGCCTTAAGGGTCTCCTAAACAATCAGGGAGGAACAAATAGCTGATATGAGCCCTTGTGAAAACAGCAATTTGTCATTAATCATGGAAGTAAATCCTCATCACTGGAGAATTAAGTCAGACTTATTCCATGGATAACAAGGAAAACACTTTCAACATGAGTGAAACATTCATCATGCTAAGCCTGTAAATTCCATGTAATGGCAATGATTAACCCTTTCCCTTTCTATTTTATGAAGGTCTTTCTTGGTACAGTAATTATGACTGATCTAATACCTTCTTTCCACCCCATAAAAAAAAAAAAGGTGAATTAATGTAATGACCTTGGAAAGTGTGTTTAATCCTTTTCTACTCTAACTTGAGGTTTTGAGCATTAGAGTTTCCCCCCATTATTAGCAACAGCTGAAATTACTTTACAACACTGCAAGTTATGTAAAATGGAATAATTTGTGAGATGGACCCAAACACTGGTGCTTGTTTAGGAACATACAGGTTATTGGAAACTCAGCCCACAGTTAGGAGAAGAGCCATTAATGGTCTCAGTTATCAGTTTCTCTTCAGCAGTGGAACATCCACCTTTTGCAGGATTTTTACTAGGTCTGATCCTTTAACAATCTCACCAGCTGGATGCAGGGGCTCACGTAGGAAGGAGGGTGGGCAGCTGAGATTCAGTTTACTTGGATTTAGGCTGGTGTAGAGCCATTTCCTTAAAGTAAATCATACAAGTCTGTGTAATATATAACATAGTCTTATATCACTGAGTTAAAAATTGCCATTTAGAGTTCATGCTCTTGTACTTGAATATTGCCTTCAACGTTATTACATAATTACCTTGGATCTCATTATGATAGATAAATATGAAATATGGGGCTATTCTAGGGATTTGCTTTGGAATATACTGTGACAGCCTTTATTTCACAGGAGAGAATGTTCACATGAGAAAATTCACAGTTATTTGAATTCTCTCTGTCTCCACATGCATACGTTATATACAGCTTGAAATAAAAAATTAAAAGAAAACATCACTGTGAAGAAAAATATATAAAAATTAACAGTATGGAGTGAGTGGACATAAATGGAGAATACACAGGGGATGGAATCAGGCTTTTTATGGACATGAACCACAAAAAACACCAAAGGAGGCAGTTATAGGCTGTTGGAATGGAAATTCTCACCATGCAAAGGAAGATTATTTTGCAAGAAGGACTAGCTGGAATACACCCCTGAGGGGTTGTGGAAGTCTCCGTTGGAGCAATTTCTAAACTGCATCTGGACACATCTGAGCAAGATGCCAAGCAACCTGATTAAAATTTGAAGTTATTTTGTGTTGTCTCTTTTTTTCTCCTTATTCATAACAACAATTTTGCAAAATTTGTTTTCCTGGAAATTTTTAAAGTTTTGTTGCATTATTAATCTTCAGAGGGTTTTGTTATACAGAGTCTGTCTCTCCTTGAGATGCAAATAAGCCAAAACTGTTGTAAACACCTCCTATCAAAACATCTCTTTCCACCAAATCTTAGACTTATTCTGCTACAGTGTTCTGTCAACACAAGAACAGGGCTGAACAGAGGGGAAACACAGGCAAAGTCCTTGGGAACCTGTGGAAACCAAACATAAATTGCCAAAAATTATCTTCCACTTGCAATGTTATTAATAGATTTTGAAGGGACATGGCACATAGGGTGACTGACTGCATTCTCCTCTTCCCCTGCTATGAATTCTGTGAGTATAAATGAGAGTTTGGAGGAAAGGGAGATGTTAGAGTGCTGTGCAGACTCTGCCTTCTTCTGTGTGCTCAGCCTTTCTTGCACCTTTCTGGTCCTTTTTTTATTTCCTCTTCCTTTTCTGGATGAGATGCTGAATAATGAGGCTTTGTGTTGGAAAAGTTACAAATATATTACTGAAATTTTCATCTTGAACTATCTTCACAGGAATGCAACTCTGAATATTTGTTTTTAATTTCCAATCTAAATTTCAAAAGAAACTTTTATAGGTGTTGCTGAATTCACCCAGGAGTAGGAAATTTGACTCACAGTCAATTGTTCCCTTCATTGTGTGCTTGGAGGAAAAAAGATCACATACGCAGACTTTTTTGATTTCATATAGGACAGTTTTATAGCACTGTATGTTATATGAATGCTTCTGAACAAGAGCAGAAACAAGACACTGAGTAAAGTCAGTGAGTATGGGTGTTATCATCAACAACAGAAAAACATTCTTTTATTAGTGTTATGCAAAAATTTTTTCTGAAAGCAGGTTTTTCCCTCATGTGTTCAAATAAATATAGTGTTAATTTTTTAAAAAAATGATGTTACTAGAAACCTTAGAAGAAACAAATTAAAATTTTTCCTCTATGAGGAAACCCTGACCCAGAACTTATTTTCTCAACAAGTAATCCAGAGAGTGATGCATTACAGCAAAAAAACCCCAGTTACTGCCGGTCAAAGTACAGATATTTTTAGTGCAGTCTCTCACAGAAAAAGATAAAGTCTGGTTTTGTTATGCAATATCACTTAAATAAATGGTTACTTCTGGAAAGAGTGAAACTTTTATAGCTCCTTGACGTAACAAGACACTTCCAAAAAGTTCAGCGGAACTCATCGATTGTACATAGATAATATTCCATAAAAGATACAAAATTCACATGTCATTTAACTCTAGCTTTAATTAAAAATTTACAGCCCCAAATGTATTCCTCTGGCAAAGGGAAATACTGAAAACATATCTGTTTGTGATACAGTGATGGAATGTAAAACAAAAATGCCCAGGAAATACTGGCGTTACAGAATTGGACTTCTTTTCAAAACTGAATTAATCATTGCTTTCGAGCAATCTGTAGATTTAGTAAAATAAAGCCAATAAACCAAACCAACTAACCAACCAACCAAAGAAAACAAAAAACAACCAAAACAAAACCAAACAAAAATTAAAACAAACAAACAAACAAAAAAACTAAGAAAAAAACCCATAAGAGCCCACCAAAAAATAAAGAAAAAAAGCAAAACCAAACCCAGAAATAATTTCAACCATTTTCTTCCATTCTTAATATTCATTTTACGTCTTGAAATTATAATTTCTAAATATCAGCTGAAAAATCTGGCTCAAAATCATGTAAGTCAAAATCTCAACAGATCTCTGACCAAAGCACCACATTCCTGCAAAACAATTTACTTTCAACAAAGGCAGTTTCTCTAGATGATGTTTGTAAAAGGAAAATGTTTTCTTATCAGAGGAAAACAGGCTGTGAGAGGCCAGAAAACATTGAGTTAATCCGGCCATCAGCCCCTTAATGGGATCAGCTGTACTGTGTCACTTTAACTCCTGTTTTCCTCTAAGAAATTTTCAGAAAAATTAAATGATCTATTCTTGTACTTTGACACCCTGGCAGGAAATTTCTTCTATTGTATGAAATTTATTTTTTTTTTTCCTGATGAAGTCTAACTTTTTGTTTGTGTGTTGCACCCATCATGAACATGGCACACTGTGGTTTTCCAATCCTCCTTCCAGAATTATTTTCCCTGTACTTGGGGATAAAATATCTCAATCTCTCCCTTTACTTTGTAAAGCTTAAATAGCTTTACAAAGCAGTAAAACAGTTTCTTTCACTTTTTCTTCAGAGGTCATATTATCTAGATGACACAATCCTTCTTATTTGAAATGTTTACACCATTTCTGTTATCATGGTTTTATCATGTTTTTAATCTCTTGGGCTATACTTCTAAAATACACATAGATCAGAATCAACATCACCTGATTTACAGCAGGGTTTTGTTTTCCCCCTGATTTTTTTATTCTTTTTCTCTTTTTCCTTTTTTTTTTTTTTTTTTGAGCACAGACTTGAAGTTTCTTCTCAGAAAAACAATTTGAATTTCATTTGCCTTCAATATAATTTCTGCACTGCTGTGTCTTCCGGCGTGAGAATATTTATTATCAGCAGAAAGCTCTTTTTATGAAATGTGCATTTGTATTTGAAATCAAGAACATGAATTTAAAAACTGAATCTACTCTTAGTTGAGCCAGTGCTAAAAACTCCATGCGAATTCAATAAAAGGAGAAACAAAGCTTTAGAGGACAGCAGGGCTAAAATTTTGTTGCCTACAACGGGCTTAAGGTAATATCTATAGTCAAAGAGGCAGAGAAGAGTTTTGAATAAGTTAGGACATCAGTAGCAGCATAAAACATTTAATTTTAATTACTGTAACATAAAAAAAGCCCAAACCAAACGAATTGCAGATACCATTTTTATCAAGGGAAAGCAAAAATTGCTGTGCCACACAAGGTAAGAGTAGGAAGTATACTTCCTCACATGTAAATTTCATGGCATACACATTTTATGGAGACTCTTTCCCTACAGGTTATTCCAATCTCTCTTGCATGGAATTCATCATTTTATGTCTGTCCGCTTCCTCACTCCAATCCACATCTAGCTGAGTCTAATTAATGGGGGCTTTCTCTCATAAGTTACTGCAAACCTTGAAATACAGGATGTTTTACGGCTCTGACTGCAAAAGACGAGAAACATCAGATTCCATATTCAGATATGTAACACAGGAAAACTGCTTAAAATATCTGCTTCAAATGATTCCCAAAGTCTTAAAAGTAAAGTAAAAAGTATGGCTTAAGTACTGGTTTTAAAGTAATGATGGAAGACATTACAGCTTTTGGGAGAGTCTGAGTACTTTTTGGGTTTTTTTAAATTATGTTTTTTCAACTTGCATTATTGAATGATGCATAATTTGAGAAAAAAGGTTGCTTATGTTTCTCATTCCTATAAAGACCCAAATGAAGCCCTGCTCCAGTAAAGGAACCTTGCTCTGCTTTAGGGAAATCCTGCCTTGCTCTGCTTTCCGCAAGCCCTGGATTTCACTCTGGTGAAATCCTGTATACTGCTACCCTGAGCTGTCTTTACACCTGCAGCCTCAATTTTTGCATTTTCTGGGGTTTGATGGATTTATTGCAGGACACAATAGTACAGTGAAATACTCAGCAAGATGCACAGGATGGAAAACAAAGGAAATAACAATAAAGGAAAAACAAGCTTTTGCTCCTCTGCACAAAGGACTTGTTTCTTACTTACTAGAGCATTTCTTAGTGACAAACAGGAAAGACTGGCAGACTCAAATTAGAGGTTAAGCAAAGGCTAGCTGAGAAGAACAAGAGTCAACTACCTTAGTTTAAAAATAGAAATAGAACGAAACTAGCAACCTGAGGGAATTGGCATGTAGCAGATTATGAGGAAATTGGAAAGGTTCTTTTATTACAGTTAAAACACTGAAGAAATGAAAAAAAGTGCCTGCTATACCAGTTTCCAGTTCTGCCTTCAGCCAAGAAGAAAAGTTCATAGTAGTAAACCAATTAAGATTTAAAGGAAACTTGTAGGCAAGATGGTCCATTCTCTGATAACCCTTTTTGCGTGATGCAGCAGATGAGATGCATCCCTTCCCCACAAGATGTCAAATTTAAAGGTTAATGTGCACTGAAGTTTTAGAATTAAAGCAAGGCTAAACAGCTTTTTCATTACAATTAACTTTAAAGGTTTGATTATCATTCAGATTAGACTCCCCAGTTCAGCTTTTTCATTTGCAAACCAATTCTGATTGAATATTAACATCAGAGGAGGGGAGTGAGAGGGGAAAACCAGGATGGGAATCTTCACCTGCAGTTTAGGAGATGCTAAGGTGTGTTGGATTTATCACATCATGGCTTGCATGTACTCATCCATTCTGTTCTTGGTAAAGGCTGCTCAGATTTAACAGAAATATTTATATACATTGCAGTTCAGCTTAGCAAACTTCTGAAACTGGTAATTTCTACTTACAGTCAAACAACAGAATTCTTTCCTGTGGAAAATTGCCTTTTTGATGAAAACCCTGAAGTTTTCGTTATCTGACAAAAATTTAAAGTTCGAGGAAAGCAGACACTGTAGAGATGCATTTAATGAAAACACAAGTTCCTACACAGGAAATTTAACAGAAAATACTTGGCAGACCCTAATTATTTCTTTCTTGCCTTATTGCCTCCTTGTGGCACATTGCTGAGAAAGATGTAAGCAGGTAAATCTGGAGAATTCAGGTCCCCTTAATCCATCTAATTCAGGACAAGGCATAGCATGCAGTTTTCACTAGTTCATAGCTTCTAGAAATAGAACCATAGAATCATATAATCATGGAAAAGTTTGAGTTGGAAGTTATATTAAAGGTCATCTCAGTTCAACCCGCCTGCCATGGGCAGGGGCAAATTCCACTAGACCAGGTTGCTCAATGCCCCATCCAACCTGGCCTTGAACTCTTCCAGGAATTCCAGGAATGGGGCATAACATAGAAATTCATCACAGCTAGAAAGGATTTTTTCTTTTTTGCAAATAGATTCCTAGTGCTTTCAGAAAAAAATCAAGTCCTTGTACTCAAAGTTTAATTTAGATATAGAAGTAACACACTTCAGAGCTGCTTTCAGAGAGGCCTTGGCTGGAAGGGCTCAAGATGCAGTTATATGTTTTATATATTTTCTCTTAATTAAAAAAAATATTCAATATGGAAATATTCCATTCACATGAATGAAGCTGGTTTCTGACAAGGACTATAATGTCAATATCTGGTTTCATTTTAAGACATGGATTCTTACTCCATAATGATATTAATTTAAGGAAGATTATCTAAACTTTGAAGGTAGTTCTTTTCTCTATACCATGGCTCAGTGCAACTGAACAGGTGGCACGCTAAGAGTCAATAATAGCCCATGTATAAGAACAAAGCCTAAGTGGCAATAATGCTACACAAAAAATGAGGTAAATCTGATAATGTGTTTAGGGGATAAACACCCAGTATAAGTCCACCAGCAGTTATCTTTTCCTTCACAGTGGAGTTCTAAATCAATTCCTAATGTATGAAATGCACAATCACTTCAGTTTCCCTTAGCGCTGGTTTAATTGCTGTCATTCATTGGGGGAAAAATCACAAAATAACAGAAGTAACCAAGAAAAATCAGTATTAAAGGAAGAATAGACAGAGCCAAAATTCCCATCTGAAATATAGATGGTGTTTAAGTCCAAAACCTGACTTGAATTTTACACTCAAAATCAAGAGCTAGCATTTTCTGTACTCCTACTTCATGTATAGAGAGGAATGAATATAGACTAATCTAAATTGTAATTTCATAGGTTGTTTATACTGCATAAATAAGGTACAGCAGCTGTTTGAAAGGCAAATTGAACTAAAAGGTCTCTGGATTGAATCCTAAAGTATTTATATTCAGTTTTTCACATTGTGTTCTGTTTTCAAAACCATTGCTTAATTTGTTAAATCAGTGTTGTGCTTGTTAAAGGAAATAATATTCCATGAATGCTGGCTACCCTTTGACTCTCTCCTTGAATCTAAGCATTTGTAGCTAAATACAAAACCTCTGACATAGCTGTCTTTAGTGAACCAAAACAAACTGCAGTGAATTCTTGTTTAAACTCCATCAGCCATGATGATTATACTGTATTTGTAATGAAGCAAGGCCTCCCAATAACACTATGAGGACATATTTCATAGTGTCTAATGGTTTCTACTGTATATATGATTTCACATGTCATTAGCCAGACTTTTGAAATGTGTTCCAAAGTAGCTTATAGAAAAAACACTAACATGCTGAAACAAGATTATTAGCAAAATCAATATCACTGAACGGGCAATTTATTTTTTTCTTTTCCTACTTGCTGTTGGTAACTACTCTAGCAGGACCAGAAGACCAGCTTTAAACTGAAAGAGGGTAAATTTAGATTAGTTATTAGGAAGAAATTCTTCCCTATCTGGGTGGTTAGACAATGGCATAGGTTTCCCAGACAATCTCTGGCTTTCCCATCCCTGGAAGTGTTCAGTGCCAGGTTGGATGGAGCTCTGACCAATCTGTTCTAGTGGAAGGTGTGCCTGTCCGGGTAGAGGATTAGAATGAGGTTATTTTTAAAGTCCATTTCCATGCAAACCAGTCTATGATTCTATGAATATAATATTAATATACTGTTGATCCAAAACAAAAATCCCAATTTTTCTCAGAAGTATTTGTTATAGTACTTTAGGACTTCATTGAAGTTTTATTCAAGTTTTTTCTCTTTCATGTAAGAGCTTTCACATAAAAAATTTCTTATTCTTATTAGCCTCAGGACTTTAAGCAAGGAAGATAATGAATTAAGCTCATGCAAGGTTTCTCTCATCCTACCTTCTTTCCATCCCATGAAATCCCTGGCTTCATAGAGAATTCAAACAGACCAGGCTTGAAATTACCTTGTGAACTGTTCACTCTTTTTGAGCTGTTTCCTTCCCATGCCCTAAATTTTCCATTCCCAATTGCTCAACAGCATTGCTTCAGTAGTACACACAGTGTCCAATTCTTCTGCCTTTCCTTCTTCTCTAGCAGCTCAGGAAAGACCCTGGAGTGGGAGTGATTTGAATATCCAAAGTCTGAGGGTGATTTAACATCTCGTAAGGGTGTGAGGGTTTTATCCATCACAGTATGGGCTAATATGAGGACTTTTCCCTTGGGAAAAGTAGAGAAAGAGTGAGCTCTGGAATAAGAACATTCCTGGGGGTGGATTTCTGCAACTTCTCATTCTCATGACAGAGAAAATATAGCAAGAAAATCAAATCAGGCAGGCCTTTGGTAATAATTTCCTGCCCTGAGGAGGCATTTCTTGTTAGTGTTTTCATCTGTCTGTCTTTGAGGAAAGCAGAACTGAATTCTCAGAGGCTGCAGAGGTGGGAACTGGGAGAAGGCAGGTAGGCAGGTAAGGAGCAATTTTGGGGACATGCAACTGGGCTAAGATGATTTAGGAGATCTGAGATAAGGAGGGAAACGAAAGCTGTTTATTCTCTTTGATATCTATTGCAATGTCACCAAGACCAGTGAAAATAAGCAAGGAATTTGACTGCCAACGCTCACAGCTATTTATCTGATTATTTGTAATCTTTACTAAAAATAGTCACTTTAGATCTTCTGATAATTATCTGTGAGCAAGGATTCAATTTTATGATTGTATATTTGACATCACAGAGTGTTGATGGATTTTCCACTTGGGGGACTGAAATACTATTATTTAATGTTTGTTTATAAACACTCAGTCTTTATAGGTCTCTTAAATAATCGAATTATTTCCAGATGATCTGGAACTTAAGTAGTTTTTCCTCCCTCTCCATTTGGATAGATATTAGTAATTAACTTCAGTAGTACAGGAAGGACATAAAAAGGGAGTTAGAAAAACTTTGACTGAAGAGGATGCTGGTATGGTTATATCCTTGTCTTGCAAGAATTTATATTCTTGCTGAATTTCATTCATAAAAGCAATCCTATTTTTATGCTCACAGCCAAGAAATAAGATCAAGGTAATGTTTTATTATTTAAAAATTAAGGACTTGGAGTTTTTAAAAAAAGGTTTTTGTGTGTGTGAAAAGAAAATTATCTAGAAGTAAACAGTAAAAGCAGGGGGAAGAGGTTTTAATTTTTCTATCCAATTTATCTGGAACAGCAGACTCAAAGACTGGAAAGTTTAAGAAAAAAGAAATAAGTTGTTTTTGCAGTTTTCCACGATAATAATGGTGTGGATATCACGTCAGATAAATGCATTATCTCGCCAAGAAAAAGTCTGAACAGCTTTGCTCTGAGATATACTTTTTATCAGAATGATTGTAGAGAGCAAAATATATATTGGTTTGAGTTTGGACATTTTGTGGGAAAAAAAGTCCTTATGTAGTTATATAAAATTCATTTAATTTCAGACTTGTATTTCTCATTTACACTTTGGGGGTCAATATGAAAATGTGCTTCAAGATGTTTTATTTATTTCCTCAGGTGTGGTCCTTGTTGCTCAGCGTAAACATTTGCTCTGCTCTGACCTCTCTATCCTCTGTGAATAAAAACATAAATAAAACTTAACAGCATATGATTCAAGTTATTCTGAAAAAATCTAGATCAGCAGTGGTGAATTGCTCTCTGAGATTTTCTATTTCTTTCCAAAGGCTACAGAGAAAGTCAAGAAATTAACTGTGAACAGACCCACTGTACACATACTGATGGACTCCGGCTCTCCAGTGCTCAGATATTAATCAGAGTTCACTCCCCTGTATTTGGAAGGACACAGTTCTTTTACTGGGCCTGTCCATAATCTTGACACATACAACACCAGGGCATTTGCTTTGACCATCCTGAAATGTTCATTTTGTCTTGCCAGCACTAGAAATTTGTTGTGCTGTGTGATACTTGCTAAATATTTTATTCTGTTTTTTAAGCTGTAGTATTAATAGCAGGCATTTTTCTCAGGTTCTATCTTTTTTTCTTATCATTTGCATCTCTTTGACAGGATTAAAAGAATGAATAAAACTCTCTGGCTTGTAACTACGCACACAAATGGTCACTGTTTGGCTCAGTTTCCAAATTGTTTATAGCATTTGAAATGCGTGAGGTTATTTTATCTTTCCTGCAACTCTTCATTATCTTTTTGTATTTGTCACCTCAGTGACAATGCATCACTTTCCTAAGATGCCTCAAGCAATTTTGATTCTCAGTTCTATACACCAAAATCAGTGAGATTGAGAGTCTTTGTGTCTAGAGGTTGATTCCTGGCTGTTGATTAGGTCTTCATTACCATAGAATCACAGAATCATAGAATATCCTGAGTTGGAAGAAAACCCACAAATTCCAGCACATGACAGCTGATTTACTCCTGCAGAATTTCATGTTGCTTTATCCTGTCTGTGACATCTGTATGGGCCCAGCAAACAGAGCCCAAGACCCACAGGAAATTTGCATCAACCCAGCTGAGTCCAAAATCACTAAATTCCAACTGAAATTTTTTAGGTTGAAGTATTTCAAGAAGACTGCAGGACAAGATATTTTGGTGGAAAAGCAATCTATTGGGTTTTACAGGACCTGATGAAGTCCTGTCCAGTACCTTCCAGTAGCTTAGCATTACCTGGATGTTTGACCCTAAGGAAATATCCAGTCATCTTGATGGCAGGAATCAAGGATCTTCTGAACAATGTCCTTGGCTAGATTTTGGTGCAATTCAGTTATTTGGACATGGGTGTCTATTTCCACTTAAACCAACTAAAGCCTAGGAAATATCCACCCCTGTGCCGTGGCAGCTGGATAGCAGAAGGGAACCCTTAGGGCTTGTCAAATGGAATGATGTGCCCACACCCAGGACAAAGGGTCACCTCCTTTAGTCCTCAGGTAAATAAAACTAAAAGCAGGAGAAAAAAAAAGAAAGCAGGAGAATTTTTAATTCATTCTGTTTACCACTTATGATTTAAATATAGCTTAACAAGGCAAACAAAGCAGAGTGCTTCTCTTCCATTATCTTTTTATATTCTGGGAAAAAAAGACAATGCAAAAAAAGTGTCTAAAATTGAGCAGCTTATGGTTATGTTGCTATAGTTACAGGATGATCAGAGGCTTTGCTAAGCCAGAAAAAGAAATGAGCAGTTTCAAATAGTTTTGCACCTAGTCCCTGCAGATAGTGGTACATTTCCAAGTACACAGTTTTGATCTGCTTCTCATTGGTGAAATGCAAAGACGCCATTTGTCTCCTGAAATTTCTTATGAATAAAAAAACTCTTTGCATTTTGCATCTGAGAAATCCCATGTATATTTCAAATAGGAAAACCAGTTTCTATTAATAGACATGGTCAGAAAATGTTTGTGTTATTTTCCTCAGAATAATTCCTTTTATTCACTTTTCTTTACAAAATGAAGCATTTAACTTTTTTTGTGCTGAAATCAAAAAGTTCTGCTTTTGAGCCAAATATGCTATCTATATGCATAAATCTATAATATCCTTCAACTAAATACTTAAGTTACACAAGAATAAATGTACCCATGAAATGGTCAGCTCAAAATAGAAAAACAATACCAGAATTCTTTTTCCTAGAAAAAAAAAGTCATAAAAATATTAGCGTTCTCCCATTAAGAAAATAATTTCAGTATAGGTTATGAGTAAAAATCCTCAGTCAGAGATGTTATTGCTAGAGATTACAATAGAGCTTGGGAAATTCTGCTGGTAGTCTGTGTATAAAAAGCTGAATTTGCACTGGTTTGTGCCTAAAATTTTATTCACTTTTTAATAAAAACCCTGAAGTCTGCTTCTCCATTATGTTTTGTTGCACAAATGAAAATATTTTATACCTGAATATGATGACTACATAAGACTAAACATTAGCAAATAATTTTCCTTGTTTTCCCAGCCCCTCTCAAATGCAGTTTCATTCAAGCAAAGTGCCTGCTGCTCTTAAACTTGTCCATCTTTCAGTGTATATTGAAGTGTGTGGTGCAAATTTTCTGCTATTTCTCTTTCATTTATTCTATTGTAAATATATCTTACCACCCTCTAAAAAACTCCACCATAAATTAAAATTTGTGCTCTTACAAAAATGGCTGCTTCAGCCTGAAACCAGTAGAGTGGCAAAGGGAGTCCATCCAGGCTTCAGAGCTTTGTTTTAAAGTGAAGAAAGGACTTGGCGTAAGTCAAGAATATTAGCTACAGCTCATCTATCAGAACATGTCCATTTAAAGCACCCAAAAAGAGATAAGAAGGATGATTTTATTGCAGTTCACTGGCCCTTTCTACTTATCTCTTGGTGTGGGCATTTTAGGCTTCTGCAGGCTTTTGAGCAGAGGGCTGGACTCAATGGCCTCCAGAGATCCCTTCTATCCAAATTAATCTGTGACCCATCCCACCTCTCAGATATCCCAGATCTTGTGGGTCAGCACAAATCAAAATTCTTCTCTGTCTCTGAATTTTACTGAAACTCTGAAGTTTCACTGACCTGTCCTACTCGGCAGTGGTGGGACTTGTGGGAAATCATTGATCATCTGAATCAGAACCAGCTACTTTTGAGGGAGCTGAGCATGGCTTCAGATTTTCATTGACTGAAGAGAATCAAATTCTCAAACAGACAGCTCAGGCTCATTAATCACTTGTGAGAACTTAATTTATATGCATCTACCTGTATATATTTCATCTGCAGACTGAAGCACATAGTTATGGTTTCAATGTCAGTAAGAAGTTAATTACTCAATCCTTCTTTAAAAGTTGATAAAGACCTAAGATAAGATTAAATTCAACTCAGTGTAGGCATATGAAGTAGTTCAGAAGAATAAATCCCTGGAAGTGATTCTGTTACTCCCATAGAACACCTAGTTTTATTTGAAATATCTTAGGGACACCTGTGGGGTCTCCTGGTGCTTCTCCAGAAAGCCACTGCTCCCCAGTGGGTCCAATGTCAGATTCACTGGCCTTAGATACCCTTGGGGTCATAACTGCATTTAGTACAATTTGTTGCACAAATATTGGTCACTTCCTCTCCCAGGTTAGGAGTCCTACAAGATAAAGTACACGTGCAAAAACAGGGCAGGAGATGTTCAGTTTTAGCCCCCTGCATATCCCAAAGTGCTAAAGACAGGGATAGACAGAGACCAGAGGGAGAAGAGTAGCTGATGAGTTTTCGAAGAAAATGCACAATGGTTTGTTGGTGTGATAATCACTTACTCCACACAGTTTCTAAAGACTTTTGAATGGAAAGCTGATGTTATCCATTATACATGCATTGCAGATTTACCATTAGCCCAGTAATTTTTTAGCATAGAAAAATATCTCTAAGGTAATTAATGTTTTAAAGAAACTCTGCAAGAGTCATCTAATATGGTTTTCAGGCCGGAGAAGAGAAATACCTGTCACCTTTTGGGTAGTGGTTATTTGCTCTATGTAACTTAGATGTTTCAAGATGTTTGCACAGATCTCTTAGCACAAAGAGAGTTAACTGTGATCTTTGCAAATGTGTGATTTTGTCACACAAATGTTTTTCTGCATGAAAACCAATTCAATTTATTTTGTGTAAGTTTGCTTTTATATTAAACTGAGGAAAAAAATAGAGGTGAAACCGAACTACTTAGGGTTACACACTGCCACTAGCAAATGAGGTTTTGCAGAACTGGGTTACAGTTATGGTAGTTCTTCTGAAGATAACTACTCAATTTAATCAAAGATTATATGAAAACACCACAATAATAATTTTGAAATAATAGATGTGTCTATGTCATCCAAAATAATACCCAAATTGTTCTGTTGGGCTGTAATTTCTTAGCAGCAGTTCTCCCATTTTGCAAACCTGTTATTTATAAGAGAATTAAACAGCATCATCAGATGGCTTAACTGACTCTGAAATTGTAGTATGAGGAAAAAACTGGGAGGGAAGTGTCAGGCTATCAATTGGAACATTACTCTAGCAATGTCCGAGGTGATCAGAGAACAAATAAAAGCCCATACTCCCACCCAAAACTACCAATTAGGGAAGAACCACTCATCCATTATCATGAGCAAATTAGACTAGAAAACTCCACTGGCGATTATTTGAAATTGGATTTTTTTGTTTGTTTTTTCGTTCTGGCTGGTGCAAGTTATTACACTGACAGAGTTTTTTGTTTGTGGTTTTTCTTTTTTTTTTCCTCAGTTCTTCTTCTTCTTCTTAAGTGAGCTCCAAAATACTGGACTAAAAACAGATGGAGTCACAAAAGTGTTGAGACTTCTGATTCTAGTTAAGTTTTTATATACCAAAGATATCTAATGGCCCATAAAATCCTTCCCCAAAAGTTCATATTTCCTGATAGTTCTGCATAATGTTAATTATTGTGCTGAAGAACAGTCCAGGCCCAAAAACTATGCATCAAAAATGTGAATTGAGAATTATAACTGATGCTCTGAGTGAGACCACACTTTTTAATTAAGAGCAGATAGCAGCAATCATACAACATGTGCTCTATTTGAAATTTATTTCATATAAATTATGCAAGTAAAATAATTAGGTTTTGCTTCAATAACCTACCCTGTGGTACCCTGGGCCAACCAGAACACATGAGGGTATGTCTAGCTCAACTGGCTCCTCTCATCCTCTCCTTATTTTGCTAGAATGCCTTTGTTAAAACAAACTTTAAAAATAAACCAAAACACCACAAAACCCCAATCTATATTTTTGCACAATTGTGAGCTGGCTCTGCTCTGTTATACAGGATAATGACAAAATAACTCTGCTGGATTCTCTAACAAAATGTACCCTCACCAGCATAAAATTGACAGGCTAAGATACATTTATGGCAACTAATACTATAAAATCTGGACACTTCACGTGTTTTATGATATCCCACAGAGGCAAAGAAGGAAGAGTTATTTGACAACTGGGAGTAAGAGGCACAGAAAGGCAAAATGATTTATCTAGGATAACATAAAACACCTGTGACAGAGAAAGAAGCTAAACCTGTGTCCCCTCATTTCCAGGCTTATGCTCTAACCACTAGATAATCCTTCCTCCTTCAAGCCTGAATTCTTGGTGCTCTCATTGATTTTGCATATTATTTAAAGAAATATTTTCAGAAGTGTACAGTTTAGATGTTGGCAGAAGTGTCTGTCCACTGAAATGAAAGAAAAATTACAAGACATTCAGCATGCACTGGTGAATGTATTCCCCATGTGCTGGACTTTGCACTCCTCTTTGCCAAACTTCATGACATTCCTGCTGACCCATTTTTATAGCCTATTAAAAAGGTAATATAATCATCTCATTGGTCAACCACTCCTTCCAGGTTTATACCATCTGCAGGCTGGCTGAGAATTCACTCTTGCCCATCATCCAGGTCACAAATTAAGGTATTAAAGATTATTGGCCCAAATATTGAAGTCAGGAGCACATCATCAGTGACTAATATTTAGTTTCAGTTCTCATACAGTTTTTCGTTTTTTTAAATCCAGCCATCTGAAATGTTTTATCAAGAAAATGGTCCAAGTTTCCTGTAAAGCCACAGGAGAAGCAGAGGAAGATCTGTGTCATGCTAAAATGAAGGTCTCTGCCCTACCCAGTTATTTCTTTTCATTGGCTGTGGCTAAAGTCTTGATTACTATGGTTAGGCAGCTGGATTTTAGAAAATAGATGGGTTGGATGAATATCACCCTTCTTCAAAGAATTAAACTGAGCTATCACTAGAGGAATATATTGAGAAGGGCCCACATCAAAATACCTCAGGAGCAAAGCACTCATCAGCGTTTAACTCTGATTTGAAGTGTGCCATAATCAGTGTCCACTCTGACTGGCATTCCTCACGGAGCTTGAAAAGGCTTCCTAACAAAACTTTTTATGAAATCAACTCATTTTTCTGACAATTTTAAGAAAACAAAAACAAAAGTAAAAAAGAAAGCAAAACAAAACCAAAAAAAAAATCCCAACCAAACCAAAAAAACCCTAACAATTCCTCAAAAGCCCTCCTTGTCAAAAAGTCACCATATAATAGGAAAATATATTGCAAAGTATTCTGCTTGGAAAGTCAGTATTTCCTTCAGGAAACTCATAGTGACTGCTCCAAGTGTCTTGCTCCTTGGTTGGGCACTGGCTGTATAACAAGTCAAGAATTCACACTTGAGAAGTGGCTTTAATCCCTATGAAAGCCCCCTTCATGGTTGCTAATAAGAATTGTGACCGGCAGCTCAAACAAAGGAGCATCCTTTTTGTTTGAAACACACTGCCTGAGACATTGCCTTGCACTGTGCACAGTTTCATCTCTAAATAAACAAGCCAGAAATAAAACAAAATGAAAAACAAAGTCCAACCCAAATGGAATTTGAGAACATCCCAAAGAAATATGCCTGAAAGTTGGATGTATTTGAGATAAACAGCAGATGGGCTTCTCAGGTGGTGTGAAAGATAAAAATGTGAATTTAGAAATGCTAGGAGTTTTGTTGCTGAAGTAAAAGTGTTACTGTTGGAATACAGCAACAGATAGTCCAAAAGTCTGTTTGCAGCTTTTGGGAGCACAGCTGCTTTACAGCTTCTCATACTGTTTCAGTAGTAATTAAAAACTTTGTTTTGTCTTTAAAATAAATGCAAGCTTCTGCTGGTCAGAAAAGCTGTAAATATCCCTCACAGTGCACGGTTAAAGCACTGGTGAAGACTATATTGTTTCCATGCAAAAAAATAGAATTACACTGCGTTACCTTCATTCGGAATCGTCTTAGTATAAAACTACAGAAAAGTCAAGGTGTCTTTTAAGAGACCTATTTTGTGCTTATCTCCAACATTTTCTTATTTTCCTTGACAGGAAGGTCTTGGAGGTTTAAAGGTGTGGTATGAAGAAAACCCAGCCATATAAGTTTCACAGCTGCAACTCAGTTTTCTTTCTAGCTTTAACCCTCTTGTGCCACCAAACTGCATAAATAAAGTCCAAGACAATCTTACACAGTATTTGTTTAGGGTTTTCAGTTTCATTTTTGGAACAGCATGGATCCTGATGCTTTCTGGCTATCTACCCCTATGTTTTATTTAATCATGGTCAGATGGAGGAGAAAAAAAGATTGGATTTCAGAGAGTTACTATGAACAGAATAACAGTAAGGAATAAGTCACCTGAATGTCCCTTCCTTGGGACGACCAAAAAACTTTTTTTTTTTAATTGCATGAATAAATCTGATTTCTACAATTTCTTTGCTCTGAAAAATGCAGTAACAAAATAATAGAGTAATAGATTCTTATGATTGGTTGATAAGAGCAGAGCACAATGGTCTGAGACACAGAAAAGAGAAAAGGAGAACAGAATGACAAAGAATCTCGTTGTTTGGTCTTTTTTTTTCTAATTTTTTTTTACCAGCTCAGGATACAAAAAAAAAAAAAAAAAAAAATTAATGTTGGGAGAATATGATTTCAGTTCACCTTCATAATTAGAAAGAAAATCCATATGCAGGAGAACAATAAGAATCTTGATGAAATTTCAAGGAAAGATCAGAAAGAAAATGAGCCTGGAAGAAAAGCTTTAATTTTTTTGTTGTTGTTGTATTTTTTTCTCATCTAATTTTGGATTTTTCCTCAGGAACTAAATTAACCAGCAGGCATTTGGGGCCCTTGTGAAGACTGAGGGGTGTGGATGACATTCTCAGCTCACCTGGTGAGCTGCAACTACACAGTGATGGGGAGAAATGGGTGTTTTAGGGTGTGATTCCCCTGTTCAGATAAAAAGAATGAGATAAATAATGCCCTAGAAATAGGACTTTTTTATTATTAATGACTGTAAAAGAAATCCAGGTATTTAACTCAGAAAAAAGGGTGCAGACATTCATAAGAATCTCAAAGATATTTATGTAGTTGGGATGCTGGGACAGTGATGGCCTAACTGAGGGCTACGGGGTCTGTTACTGTGAAAGATGAGGAACAGGAGAGGTGTGCCCGTGGAATTATAATGATAATGATAATAATAATAATAAACATTAGGTAATGTAAAAATCTGGACAGAGCATCTAGTGTCCAAGAACTAAAAAAATTGATAACTCTCAAATGTCTTTGAGGAAAAACAAATTAAAAAAAAAAAACAAAAAAAACCAAAACAAAACAAAAACAAAACAAAACAAAAAAAAAACAACAAAAGAAAGAATTCATCTGTCTATGTGTACTAGTCTTTAACAGATGCTGGCACTTACAGGAGTGTTATGAGAATTAATTAATGACTGCTGGTAAAAGGAAGCCAAGGAAGCAGGTTTTTTCCATATGATGAACATATTGGGAAAGAGGCAATTTTCCCTTTGTTAGCTTTATAGTATATAAGTGAAACACATTCTTGGCCATAAAGACAAGTAAAAGGCTTTAAAATATATTCGCAATAAAATCTGAAAGTTATTTAGTCATAATTCATGAGTCACATAACATCCTGAGTTTGAAGCGACACTCAGGGATCATCAAAGTCCAACTCCTGGCCCTGTAAAAGACAGCTTCAAGAAAAAAAAAAAAAAAAATCCCATGTATTTGTAAAGCATCTGTTGCTTACTTCCACCATTACTTCATGTGTGAGAGAAGTGAGAATCTTCTGTTCTGTGCCTAGAACCCCCTGTCATACAGAAGTCTTGTACTTAGCGGTGGTCACTGCGTTCTACCACAACATGAAGAATAATTGCCAATAGGTCTAAATTCACTGCTTCAATACTTAGATAATTTGGAAACATAAAACTCTCCAAAGAGAAAAATCAACTCTGAGACAAAAGATAGTTTAAGGTCAATGTGCACATCCTAATCTGTGTTGTTTGCACAAACTCCCTGTTTTGGCCATCCATGAGTTTTAGCTTTAGTTGAAAACAGGAGTAATAGTGACATTTTTACAACTCTTCTTGTAACTTTCTGTCTACTCTAAAGACAGGGTAACACAGGTAAAGAGGTATCAATAGTATTAATTCTGTGTTTTATGGACACATAATACCTGTTTCCCAGTCTTTTTTTGAATCACAGAATCATTAAGTCTGGAAGAGACCTCTAAGAGTATTGACCATCGAGTTCAACCATTAGCCAAACCCAACATTAAGCCATGTCCCCAGGTGTCACATATACTCATTTTTTGAACATTTCCAATGGATAGTAGTTCCATTGATGCCTCAGGTTTTAGCTTTTATATTTTTCAGATTCTGTGCTGCTTTAGTGTGCAGTTGTGAACTTCATATTATGGAATGGTGAGCTCTCTTCACAGAGTAGGGAGACAAAACAATTCCTGCTCCAGCTGGGTACCAAGGACAAATGATCCAAATCTCAGACCCAAGAGCACAAACAACGTGGGCTGGAGAGAGAAAAACAAGCAGGATGGGAGTGCAGGGGCTGCAGCTGGAATTGGACACTGAACTGCAATGTGCACATGGAGCAGAGCTGATCCAAGGGAGAGGCCCCGTGAGCACTCGTGCATTTTGGGACCATTTTGTTTCATCTTGGGTGCAGCCCTGGCTGGGCTCTTGTGCTGCCCAAGGTGGATCTATTGAGGCCTACTAATACTAGTACTTTATTCTTTAACTCTCTTTAACTCTTAGCCTCTGTTCTAGGTCAGCCTGCACAAGGCATCACCATCACTTTGCTGGTCAGCCTGTTACAGTGCTTGATGACCACTTCATTGAAGAAATTTTCTTTCATATCCAATCTAAATCTCTCCTGGAGCAACTTGAGGCTGTTCCCTCGTTTGTCCCACCATTTGTTATCTGGTGGAAGGCTGACCCTCACAAGGTCCTCTCAGGGACTTGTGCAGAGCAAAAAGGTCCCTCCGAGCCTCTTTTTCTCCAGGCTGAGCCCCTTTCCCAGATCCTTCAGCTGCTCCTGACATTCCAGGCCCTTCCCCAGCTCTGTTGCTCTTCTCTGGACACGCTCCAGCCCCTCAAGGTCTCTCTGTATGGAGGGGCCGAGTTCCAGACCCCAGTGGAAAGCAAGAGATTGAGAGGGAAATGAAGTAGCACCTTTGATGTTTGCTCCCAAGCAGGAACTGCGCCAGTTTGCAACAGAGTAAACTGGGGTTGACATGGATGCTTTAGACCCAATCCAAATTTTAGAAGTCTGTTTTGTGGAGCAATTAGCACTAACTTTATTTGCAGAATAAATGAATATTTGGGCTCCAGAGAACAATTTATATACTTGCTTCTGAACATCCTCTACTTTCCTTTTTTGCTCCATTGGAAATCAGTGTAAAGTTTCATGGATGATGCACTGATTTAAGAGAAGTAATAAATTTTGAAATTCAGTCAAAGCTTTTACTAATCATTAGGATTGCAGACAGGTTTCTTTTGCCATGGAATGTGATGTATTTATAAATACATAAAATTACTTTTCCCAGTAGTGTTATTGCATGACCTTTTAACCATCTTTGCACGGCATAAATATTCTTTTTATTATTAATGAATAAAAGGAGTTGCTAAAGCCTTCCATGCAGTGACTTTTAATTCTCTTGCTGGCATGAAAGTCTCCTCAGGAAACCCTCCTTTATTTAGATGCATGTAACACTTTGACCCTTCTTTCTGTCTTTAGGTCTCTAACAGCATTGTTAGAGAGGTCCAAAATCACACTTTGATTCCATTTAAAATCAAAAGAACTGCAAAGTCTTGTGCTGAATGGTCATTGTCATATATGCATTCTAATAGTAAAATAATATCAAAGAAAATCAAATATAAGTCTTGTTAATTCCTTAATTCAAATGGAAGTTTAGTGTTTTCTGTAATTTCTCACATTGTGTTTTTCTGACCAAATTTTTAAAACAACCTGCTACTGAGATTCCACATCTATGCAAACAATAACTTATTTCAGTGTCAGCCTTTCTAATGTTAAGGCTATTCCTTCACATTTAACCTGTATGACATTTGACCTTCGTCTTACTGTAAACTTTGTCCTTTTTTGAGGTGTCTATAATGGACTATCCAGTAAAAATCAAAACAAAAGGTATTGTATTCTCTTTCCCTTTTTAACAATCTTTCATACATCCAAAGACACCTCTACTAAACACCTTTTCTTCAGTATCCCATAATAGATTCTGTTTTCTAGAGGGTTTTTTGAATCTAATAGCTCCAGTAGATTTCCTTTTCAAGATTTAATGTTCAATTATGTACATGATATCCCATCTGAGAAATCATAGGAACATTATTTCTCTTTTATATTAAAAAAATATAATTGGTGATTTAATTAAGCAAAAATCCAGATGTTAAAGGAAAAAACAATTCCATTTTGATGAGACTGAAAAGCATTGCTTCAGTTTTTTGCCTAAGCATCATATATTTGAAGGTAAAATTTTTGAAAGATTGTGGGGATTTTGGAGACTCAACATTTTGTTGTCTAAGAAAAAATTAAGTCAGAAAATGTACATTGACTCTGAGCAATTTCAGGAACTCAAGAAATTAAATGACTAAATATAAAGAGAAAAAAGGCATAAGTCTACTGAGAATGATCACAAAAGAAGTTGGATCCTGAAGGGACATTTTCTTGTCTCCATGGTGTACATTATTATTTTAGTACTGGGTTTGTGTTTCCAGGAACAAAGTTCAGTAACTTAGCTGCTGGCCAGCAATTCAGAACCCTGAGAGAACAAAAAACTTTCTCATTGCTATTTCCCACCTCCACTGAGATTATTCTCATTTTGCATCTCCATTTTCATTTAAAACATCCCAATTTAGAGTGATTTACTATTATTTCCTGTCACATTCAGAACATTTTCTTCAAATTTCCTTCTGTCTTACAAGGGTGCACTTCTATTTATCTGAAAGCACAAGCCAGGGGCCTTAATAACAATTAGGTTCCTTGAACACAAAGACAAATATGGTGATAACTCAAAAGAGTTTACAATACACTCAATATACAAGTCAATACTGTTTCCAAAGTTGAGCTGAAGTGCTCTAAGAACAAAGTAACATGTCATAAACTCCCCTCCCCCTGCCAAGGACAAAAAAATAATTAAAAAAAATCATAGAGGGCTTTGGATTTTGAGTTGTCCATATAATTGATTTTTCCTTCCATTAGTCAGCCAGCTGAACATTTCCTTTCACCTCTGCTGCTGCTGTGTCTTGCATTGTTTGTTCTTTAAGGGGAATATTTCTGCACAAGATTTGCACACAATAAATGCAGAAAAGGTGAATACTTGTAAGCCTGAAGACTCCATGAGAATGTTTAGAAACAAAGCAAAGTGTTAACAGCTGTGACAATGCTGAGTTCCTGCTCCAGCAAAAGGACTATTCCTGGGTTTGCAATTGTCAATGAAGCAATTAGTAATAGTTTTTTTTTCTGGTAAAGTTCTTCTAAAGAAATCAGTGCCCAGCATAAAAGTAAAGAACCAGGTAATCGGGGGTGTGGAGAAAGTACAAGGATGCAGAACATCACTTTTATGTAGGATGCTGCTTGTTTATAGCTTTTCTCTCTACATTACTCAGAAAAAGCTCTTTGGTGGGTGTGGACTGTGTTTAAATAACACCTATGGAGGCTTAATCTTTCAGTAAATAGCTGTCACTATTATAATATGTTAGAAAATAGAAAAGGGTGCTCAGGTTAAGGGTTGGTTGAGGCAGACACAGAAGTAAAAAGAAGGGAAGGCAGAAGATTATTTCCAGAATAAGGAAAAAATGCCTTTTGGATCAATACACAGCACTGTATTTGAGGCAAAACTTCTGTAGGTGTGTTTGAGTTATTATCCCCCTTTCTGCATAAGATTTATTCTAGTAAAGTGTATTTTTATCCCAATGCATGCATTTTTTCCTTTCTCATCTGCAACCGTACCCAGACTCTAACTGCACAGGCAAGTGATTACAGTAGTCTTAGACTTAATTTTCCACTGAAATTCCTATTAATTAAAAAAACAAACAAACAACAAACCATTGTCTAAATTTAAATAATGAACAACAATAATCACCTCCATCTTTATTAACTGCCATCCTGAGGACCTCAGGGACTTGATCTCAGGTTCATGAGGTGCATGGTCTTGATGGGCTTGAAAAGGAATTCAGGAGGAAGTGATCCAAGGGAATGTTCCCTACACATCCTGCACAGACAAATACAAGAAGTATGTTTAACATCTTGTGCCAGAGGACATTTCTTGCTTAAAGGTTTCTCCAGTGTACAAAGACTACAAAATCTGAGCTTTTACTTCATCCTCCTCTGCCACCCCTAATTTCCAAGGACTACTCCTCTGAATAACACTTCCTTGCCCAAAGCTGCAATTAAATCTTTGTGTGTCTGTAGGCGTTCTCTGCCTGCAGTGACACACACACACGAAAAAAAAAAATCCCAATTTGCTAAAATCCATGCATTTCACACTTCATATTGATATTTTTGATTATTTTTCCTTTCAGCTAAAAGAAAAGAGCTTGTCAAAATGGCAGAAGATTCTTTGTTTCTGGAGTGCAAAAGACCTTTCTAGAATATAGGGCAGACTGACAGCTATAATTTCTTTTCCCTGCAGACAGAGCAGAAGATATTTCCCAGCATTTCTTGGTGCTAGAGTGATAAGGAAAAAAAAAAAAAAATCACCGCTGACTCCTGATAGCAACAAAAAGGCATGAGATTTAAGGAAGTTCTGATAATTTAAGTGGTGAACAGAGCAAACTGACAGATTATCTTCAGAGAGTCAGCAAGGAGCATGGATATGATGAAGGTGTTTAACTTGCTTGAGTGTTTGAATGCAGGATGATCAGCAAATGAAGGGAATGAGACCTAGAATTCATTGTAACCTGCCTTATCTAGATGCCACAGTGGAAAATAATAATAATTTGTTGCTTTTTTGCTGACTGCTCACTACCAATCTTTAATCACTGCTGCTGGGCTGATTTCTGGCCTTGACCTCTTTTTAATAAATCAAGATCTTTCCAGTAAATCAACTTTTATCACAGTTCTGTTCTGAAACACTCTGTATCACCTTCCATTGCAGATTAGGTCTACTAAAAGACAACTTACCTATCCATTAAGACTATCAGCAGTAGCTTTTCACACTGGGTCTTATCACAGGGCACATGAAAACATAAGTCAGAGGTCCTTTTTCCTGTTTTGGATATATATTTCTATTTAAGCCAAATACTGCCATCCCGGAAAAAAAACCCAAAAAGTCATCAATTAGGACAAAAGGTTCAAAGCCAGGTTGGATGGGACTTGGAGAAACCTGGGATAGTGGAAGGTGTCCCTGCCCATGGCAGGGTGTTGGAACTGGATGATCTTTAAGGTTCCTTCCAATCCAAACCATTCTGTGATTCTGTGACTGCAGTGATCTTCTTCAGATTAAAACCACAGGCATTTCTGAATTAACTCATGGTTGTTGTGCAGAATGAGGAATATTGCAGAACATCTACTTTCACTCCCCATCTGGTAACTAATGTACATTTGTATTTTGCCAACTGAATACCTGAGGGCCATTTCACAGTGGGAGTGAATGCACATTGCAAATAACTCCTGGTCATGGCCCAAGTTTCACATAGAAGCCATTGGATTGCATTTTCTTCCTGCTGCTCCTCCTAATTTCACCCAGATGTGAGACCCCAAGGTTCATCCTAAAAGCCTGAGACATTTAAATTAACACATTTCATCTTTCATAGAATTTCCTAACCAAAAGACTCTGTGTAGGCTGTCTGACTGCTGCTGGCTCTGAGGTATAATTAGGACAGTTTACACACCAGGTTTTATCTGCTGGATGGCAGAGATTTTTGCCCTTGGAAAGAACTATCCCAGCCTGTGCTGCTCAGACTGATGAGTTTCCTGCACCTTCACTGCAAAGCCAGAAGTTGCACTGGTACTATCTCAAAGCCCTAGACTGAATGTGAACATGTGCCAAGTTCATCCTGCCTGGAACAGAAATTCAGGAGAAAGTTAGTTTGCATGTGGGTGGTAAATCTGGCCACATGGAGAATCAGCAGGCATGTGGAAAGTGTGCTGCAGGACTTTACTCTGCATGCCCAGAACCACCACACGTGGCACAAGATAGGCAAGAATCTAATGGGATGAACCTTCAGAAAAAAAATCAGAGTTTCTGCAGTCTGTTCATGGTTTACCCCAAAAAGAGGTAAAAAGGTATGCCTGTGATCTGGGTTCCTTTTCCTGCTGGCCTGTATGCAGTCTGTCCAACAAAACTTGAACACATGTAGCCCATGAAAAAGTTTTTCAGGAGAGAATTCATCAGGGCTTTGATGAAGTAAAGCAAACTCTAGCACAGGCAGACATCAGCAAGGTGCAGTTTTGCCGCAATCCATAGGCAGCCTTGTTTTAGTATAAGACATGTCACTCTTGGGAGAATATATCTTTTCCATGGATAAACCAAAATGGACTTGCTGGTCTTACAGACTTTTTCAATTTCAAAAAATTATGATTGCATAATAACACTGACAGCATTTACTGCCAACAAAATGATGCATCTCTGTCCAGAAAGAACAAACTTTCTGGTTCAGCACCAAACAGAAGGGAGGAAAAAAATCCACTGGAATAAAGCAACTCAACAGGTTTGGTTTGCTGTGTATATTAAGCTTTGCAATCATAACTATGATAAGTTCAAATTAATGATCTTTGCTTAATATTTATTCTGATTTTGAATGCCTGTGCAGAGCAGAAATGAATGGTTGAATAGATCTTGCTGGTAAGGATGCCCAGTTGTTCTGGAACTTCCTTTAAGCACTATATAAAATCTTGTTTTGGATAATTTCCCCTCAGCAACAGCACAGCAGTGAATCATAAAAGAACGAAGAAGTGACAGCAGATGCAGTGCGAACGTTAACCTTGATTTCCAGCTAAAGTTTCATTTTAGATACTAGTCTCCATCAAGAGGCTCTGTTGTTTACTTTTAGGCAATTTGTTTCATGTCTCTCTGCTCCTTTTCCTCTGTGTTGGTCAGACTTGAATTTTCAGCAGTTGATCAACACGTCTCATAGGACTCTGGTGAGAGAATCCCTGCAATACTGGCAGGACACCAATAAATAAGTGTGTGCTAAGCCAGAGCCTTATATCGTTTTCAGTGTTGATCTGAATGATGGGCTCAACTGATGAAAGGGAAAAATGCAGAGGTTGTGAGTCCTGGGGAGACCAGAGTGGAAGGTTGCATAAAAAATGTGGAGAAACAGTTTGAATTGTGGTTCATGGGGACTTTCAATACTAATAAAACCCAGAATAAATTGTTACATTTCTGGGTAGGAAATGAAAGTCATATAACATGGAATTAAATTGCTAGAGAGTAGCATGAGAAACCACCATAGAAGTTGAAATTTTACAAGGATGAGGGTGAATAGCGTAACCCTGGAGCAGAAAAGGGCACAATCCCTTCTGGGCTGTTTTAGTAGGATGGTTGTATGTCAGTCTCAGGGAGTAACTGCCCTCATATGCTCAGCTGGAGCCTTGCTTCTATTGAATGTAGAAGATGAATATCCAGAGAAGGACAATGAAAGATCTAGAAAGCTACTGTGCCTGTGCTGGTTTGCTTTACCTGGAAAGGGGAATCTTGATTCAGTTGCCAAAATATGTCTTTCTAGAAAAACTGGAGTTGCCTTTTGTTATTCTTAGCATCTGCAAAGACAAGCCAATGTGTGGGAAGTGGAGACGGGGCACAAACACTGAGGCATCTGAAATTGTGCCACATGTCTGTATTTGGACAACTGAATCACTGGCCAGAAGATAGAACCTTTTAATAGTTAGGAGATAGCTTCTTCTTCTTCTTCCTCTTCTTCTTCTTCTTCTTTTCATCTTCTTTTTCTTCTTCTATTATTATTATTATAATTATTATTATTGTTATTATCCAGTGTTACTAAAAGTCAAATGAATCCATCACTAGGCATCCAAGAGTGAGCTGAACTGTTCTCCAGGATGTGTTCACTAACTTGTTTAGATCCCTCCTGACTAAAAGGAGAGCTTTAGATATCCATACAGAGACACCAAAACATGGCTCTCTTGCTCTCAAGCTGATCTCCAGGCGGAGATCTCGCTTCAGTTGCCTGAACCACTCACTGTTCTGGTAGGGCATGGATGCCCCAGAGGTCCAGTGTTATTTCTGTCACCCTTACAAAATGTTTTTGACTACCTTAAAGCTTTTCATGTGGCACTGAATGCACATGTATATGACCTTCACATAGAGAAACTTATCACCAGGAGATTGAGCTGCATGTTTCCCTTCCTACTTGGACTGTAAATGATGCGAGTTTTGCACTCCAAAAAGAGTAGGAAACTCCTGGAAACAGAGAGTCCTCTAACAGCTTCTTAAATTGCCTTGTAGGCAGGCAGATCTCCAGCATATATGTGAAAATGTCATTGAATTCGTTTTAAGAAAAAAAATTCCTCGGGAAGGTACCTCCAGATGGATGTGTGGTTCTCTGATGTTGTGGGTCTTTGCAAAGTGGAGATATGTTTCAGAGAGTACTGGAATCATCACAAGCTTTAGGTTTGAAGGGATCAAAAGGATCTCCACGTTCCAAACCCCCTGCCTTTGTCTGGGACACCTCCCACAAGACTAAGTTGCTCATTTCTTTAAAGGACATTTTTCCAGGAAGGGAGTTTGTGCCAAAGCCATGCTGAAAGCCAGGAATGGTTTCTCTACCCAAAATGAGAAAGCGAGCCAATCTGTCACGTTAAGCATTCACCTAACTTCAGAGTACGAGCTTTTGGAATGACTAATAATGAATCAAATCCACCTGACAATGAACAGCTCATTTACCCTTCACTGAGCCTGTTTCTCCACCCCAGCACCTCTGAGCAGGTTTTCACAGCAGCAGCTCACACAGAGAATCTTTCAATCACCATTGGAGACCAGTGTGGATTTGTATTGATCCAGGAGTTGCATGTGAGACTGTATGTCATGTAAGAGTTTTGATGAAAATATCAGAGCTGCTGTCACTCTGAACAGCACAAAAGGTTGGCCTGCTGATCTCTAATCAAAGTTTTTTGGTATGCTTCTATGACAAAGCCAGTAATTCAGAGTCTCCACAGGGGCCAGTGTCATATCAATCTTATTTAACATCTACTTAAATGTTATTCCTGCTATCTACAATCAGTACACAAGTTCAGCTGCTCAGACAGACTACATCTTGCCCCTCTTAGCTCCTTGATCATGTCAGTGAATCATTCCTGTCATTTTCCTCACCTTTTTTTCTCTACCTTTACTCTTGTCTGCCTTTAGACTTTGACTGTGTCATATTGAATTTAGCTTGAATTCCAGCTAGTGACGAAAAAAAAGCAAGTTTGCTTTGTGAAATGCCTCAAGCAATTTCAGGGCGTCAAAGGGGAAAATCAACGTTTGCTCGCTGAGAGCAAAATGCCTGCACAAAGACAACCCCTCACTCCTGCACCCACTCCCCATTCTCCCCCTTATGCTTCTCAGGAAAAGTGGTACTTCATGATAAATTTTGGCACCACGGAGTTTACTTGATAATTTCATTTCTGGGCAATGTTTTCCCCAAGTGCGAAGATTAATATGGAGAGAAGGATGGAGTTGTTTGCTAGGGGAGTTTTTTTTATTGGCACTGCAAGGTAGAATGGCAAAGGTATGAGAATTGTGGTTTTCTTGTACAAGTAAAGGCAGTGTGTGTGGCCCAAGAATATTTTCAAAATATCTCACATGATCTGATTTAACAATTAGCTGATCATCTGCACCTGCGGCTTTAACTCAGGAGGAGGCTTTATAAAACTGCTTTTAAAATTTGAGTTATTGCCTCCGTTAAGCTGGCTAAAAAGAACCAATTCATTACATTGAATATTGTGAAATGTCGCATCTGCACTAGTGTCTTATTCAGCGTGTCCCAGACTAATATAAGGAAAGAATTTCAAGTAAATATTGAAACTTAAATTATGACCCTAGAGCTAACACAGCCTGATCTACTAATTCAGTCTAACTGTAATCCTCTCTTCTTTTCCAGGAAGAGAGTTATTCTTAAAGAAGCACATTTCACATTTTTTTCAGCCTTCATGTTTTCATAGTTTTGTATAGTCTATTAAAAAAAAAAAAAAAAGAGTATCACACATGATAAAAAGTCAACAAATTACCGATTTTTATTTTACTCTTTGTATGTAATGAGTAATCAGCTCTGTAAATTCCCACAAGTCTGCTATTCTAGGTACTGACAGGTTTTGCATAGGCTGTACTGATAATTATCAAGAGTGTGAATCCAAGTGAATAACTTATTATTAGCAGAGGTGTTGATTTTATTCAGACTCTGCAGTAACAAGTTTTCAGGAAATTTGTTAGGACTGCATTTATGTTCAAAACTCTCATTTTTAGAATTTTTTCAATCCAAAAATTTTAAAATTCCATGTGAGTCATTTAATGTGCAGGTCATCTCACCTAATATCTGGAAATCTAAAAAGTAAATAACTACATCTGAGCAGGTCACCCTGACCTCTCTTGCTAGTCAGTAAGGAAAAATAGGCATTTTCAGAGGATGATTCATAAAATCTGCTTCATCTCCAGTTTTAGAATATTAGTTTACTCTATTATTCCCTTTTTCTGTCCATTATGTCCTTTCCTCATGTAGGGTCAAACTCAGGTATAGAACATACTGTTAAGATGTCTCAGCTGCAGCAGGTGGATCCTGATTCTCAGCAATTTATGAGTTATTCGGAAGTTTTATACATAAAAGACCTAAACTTTGTTCAGCAAGAACTTTAAGGGCTTCAAACCCTGTATCTAGGGTTGTATAGCAATATAAATCACAAAGCAATGTTTCCAAAAAAATAATTCTCTCAAACACAGACTTCTGATGGATTAATAAATCTTAGAGTAAGGATTTTGATTTTCTTCATTATAGAAGTATCCTGGCATAGAAAATTAAGCATGACTCCATAGACTCAATCTGTTGGTTTTGCAGTTTTTCTGTTTTGAATTGTGATGGCATTTATGCACTAAGGTATCAACAACACTCAGAACCTACTTTATATTATTCAAGGTAGATTTAAACATCTCATACCAAATTAAAAAAAAAAAAGGTAAATGAAAACAGAAAAACAAACAAGAACACACAGAGAAAACAACTCCCACTCTGTATTATATGAAATGCCAAGTAAATTGGAAAACCAATTTAAGAACCAAGTGATAAATACCTACTTTAGCAGCTAAAAATGAGATATAAATAAAAACTTAGCTAATGGTTTATTTAAATTATGCGAGCCAAAACTAATGGTGTGGTTTGTTTTTAAACAGTGATGTTTTTCTTACAAACAGCAAAATTTCAAATTCCCTATTAATTTCAACTGTTCATGGATATGAAGCTTCATACTGAGCCTTATAAATGTAGTGATATTAATTAAAAATTCTCATAGGAATGCCATAATCCAACACTTGATCAAAAATCTGCTTGGCTGTGAAACAGTGCATGTCACAGCTTTATAAAGATGCTCTTGCTCCAATGAACTAAATGCAGATCTACCTGGTAGGATCCCACCTGATCTTTTCTCCAAATTTTGCTTTAGTTCAGTTTAACAGGACTTGAACACAGAATAAAACAGAATTCTGACAGCTTTAGTTGCTCTTTGTCACTGCACCTTTTTGGTTTGTTTGTTTGTTTAAGCTCTTCTTTAACAGGACTTGGTGACTTCTTGGACTCAGAATATGGAGGACACCTAACACAAACCCCAAAGGCAGTGACTCCTCCCGATATGAAGAAATTAAAAAGCAATAAAGCTATTTCTGAAAGCCACTCTGTAATAATTATGCTGTGGGTTTGCCCTTATAAAATAATTAGAGAAACGTAACATATAGTCACACACATTTTCTCAATTATGCTAATCACTTTTGAGTTTTGCAGATAGTCCTGCAAAAAGTTTTCAGTGATCAACAGCAGCTATTCCAAAGAATTTAGCAATTGCTACCCTAAACTAGTCAAGCCAGGATATTGCATCATTTTTAATAAAAAAATAAAATATTTGATACTTTAAAGTGAATTTTTATGTCCTGAGGATATTTTTTATGAAGAGAGGAATCTTTATTCCATAAACTTTTAATGCAGCATAGTAAATTCTGTTGACTGAATAAAGCACACACAATTCAATTTTTCCTTCAAGATTTTGGAGTTGGTCATTGTAACTGAACATAAAGTTATTAAATATTTTGACCTTTTGCAACAGTTTTAAAGTTAATGCAGACTAATAAATTTTTGAGAACTTCTTTAAGAAAAAAATTGTTAAAAGGTAAATATGTGTATGTATTTGTGATTTTATTTGTATATGTATGTTTTCCCCTAATTTCTACCACTTCATGTTTAATTTCATAGTGACAGCTCTTGGTTTCCTTTCTCACAGAAATGCCAGAATATGTGTATATAATTTAATTCTATTCTGTCCTAGCAAATTCTAGCTTTATATGATGAGATGAAATCAGTGAGAAATCACTAAGATTTCTTATGTTTGAAAGTTAGAAATATCTTTCTATATTTACTGTCCTGTGAATTTACCTGCAGATGTTAATTTCCGATATTTTAAAACTATATAGTTGGGAATGTCTTTTTCACAAAAATTTGGATTCTCTTTCTATACTCACAGTTATCTCTTCAGCCAAATATATCCTTCAATTAGGTGGGTTCTACTGAGGGATAATCATCTGCCTTCTATCCCATGAAGGATATCCAAGGTCAAATTAAAGGCAAACAGGCCTGAGCTTGCTGAATCTAATGGAAGGGCAGGCTAAAAGAAGAGTCAGAGTAATGCTTCAAAATATTAAAAGAAAGCATTAGGGCATTCAGTTGCTGAGGTTCAAAAGGGAAAAATAAACACCTATGGAGATGTTATTTAATTTATATTAAAGCAAAGGTGTCTAAAATTCTTCCACTGTCTACCCTCACATGGTATTTGTAGACATATTTGCTGCTTGAAATAATTTATGATACTTTTGGTGGGATTCAGATTCCCAAACTTGGACATTTAAACCCAGCAGGGATGCCATAAATTATCAGAAACCCTTGTGTAGTGAAGAAAACAACTGACTTAGAAGGGACCCAGAGCTTCTCAGAGTGGACTTCTCACTGGACACCTGGCTTGAATTTCAGTCCTGCTCACGTGCCCTGGGAAAGATTAAATCAATTTTATTTGTTGCTTTGAAGATTAATTTCTGCTGTTAAGTCCAGCTTGCAGCACTTGAGGGCAGAGGATGCCACTGCCCACTTCAGCAGCAGGAGAGGCAGGAATCTGTTGACCCAAGAAAAGGGAAACCCCTCTATAAAGATCTAATTATTAAGAGATGCTTCTGCCAGAAATAACGTGCAGACAAGACCATAGGCTGAATTAATTACACAGATTTTATTTAACAGCAAATGTTGAGGGAGAGAGATAGAAATAGGAAGAGAGAAGAGAGGAAAGAGAAAGAGAGTATGAAGACAGATTAAATAAAGATATCACAACCACATGGATTCCAGCAGCATCCCACTGGTCTGCTTTTTCTCTCCTTCCCAGTGGTGTGGGTCCCAGAGAGTCCTTCTGGAGATACCACTTTTATAGAGTCCACGTCCCAGGTATCCACAGGGTGTAGGGGCCATTCCCACAACTTGTTCTGGCACCTCTATAAGGAATTTTCTCCTGTCTCAGTTTGCCATGGAGGGAATTTTCTGTCTAGGGCACCCAGAGCTGAGTCACCAGGCCTGGCTTCCTGTTGTTGCCATCTGCTCTCATCACAGGATCCCACAGCCTTCATCTCACTGGAACCTTCTCTGCTGTGCTAATTCCAAACCTTCACCTCCCTTTGGGCCTGGAATTAGCAGCTTCCTGTTGGAGTGCCTTATCTTAGGGAAACTTCCTTCTCTGACAGTGTTTTGAGACATTTCACTTCATTCTCCAAGTACTTCCACTTTCTGTCTCAGGACCTTTGTCAGGTCCTCCAGCTCGAGAGAGAACGGGTAGATTGCACACTTTTCATGCTGAAAATTTGAATATATCAATGTTGGGAGGAGGAAAAAAGCTGTCCAAGGATCATCATGCTATGTGGAAGAAAGGGAGGAAGGAAAGAAAAAGAAGACATTATGTAAGGGGGAGAGATAGGGTGGGAGGGAATGGAAAAAAGGAAGGGAAGGAGGGAAGACTTCAGCTCTATCCAGACAGTAACATTTATAAAGCGCAAGTTATTCAAGATGTGGGTATTTGAACAACATTTCTAGCTCAACTAAACAAAATATGCCTCAGCTCAATTTTACTTCCAGTATTATTATTGTTATTTTTCTCACACATAGTATTGCAAATTTCTTTTATACATTTTAATGCTACTTTGTAGCTGTTCCTCTATTGCAGGCAATTTTGGGTAATTTCTTCTCTTCCTCTCTCGAGCCTGAAAATCATATCTTTTCCCCTCATAACTTCATGTTCTTTTGGTCTCTTTCCAGTGTGCCTCTGTCCTTGTTGGAGCTGACAGTAACTCTCAGTTTCACAGAGATAGTGATTATGTTTAACTCATTGCTTCTCTCTCCTTCAGATTGTTAATGAAGAAGTTAAGTAAGGCCAGGCCTTGTTCATATCCCAGCTAAAAGTCTTCCCAAACTTAAAATACTGTCCTTTATCACTGATCATTCCATAACTTCTGTTATGAAAATTATAAATTATATGTTGAAATAACATAAACCTCCTCTCTGCCTGCAACTCCTGTGGCTGGTGAGTCATTTGGAATATCCACACAATGTAGCTGTAATCAGCAGGGCGACTTCCACTGAGACCTTCTGAGAGCTGCCAAAAGAAATCCAGATGATGCAGTCACTCAGAGATTCACCAGTTTGATCTGCATCACATGAGAGCCGTGGGGACCATTTCCCATTATGCTGGAAACAAAGAGTGCAATGACATCCAAGACTGGACTGGTTTAATTTAACCAGAGAAATCAGAGGCTTCTGGGATCAGGACTGCATTATCTCCACAGATGTAGAGCAGAGTTTCATTTTTTCATCAATCTGCTTGCATTAAATTGAAATAGCTGAAATTTGCAAGCCTTATATTCTCCTTGTACAATCATTCAGTAGAATTTACCACAGTTTTCACCAAAATATTTTTTTTTACTTTTCTGCTGCCACGGTCAGAGAGATGGATTGTATTACAGGTCTTCTGGTAACAGTTTCTCTGAAAAAAGAGAGATGGGATGTAACCATTTATTTCTATGTGAATCTCTTTTAGATCAATATTTCCTCTAAAAGATTTTTTTCCAGGTGTATTATTCACTTATTTAGGAAAGTAGGAGATTCAGGCAAAGATTTGTGGATGTGCTTTGGGTATGTGGTTTTCTTTTTTCAACTCAGTCCCAGAAATAGTGTGAGGGCCTTACCCTGCAACACTGAACTCTGTGGAAATTGTAGTCTCTACTTAAACTCTCTCTGCAAGAATTCAAGGCTGTGTCAGTGAGCAAGAAGAATAGAATGCTTGCTAATTCCTATCTTAAATCTGATTCAAATACTATTAAATATATATATTTTTCCCTCAGGAGCCAACAATCTAAAGCCACGTACCCTTAAATGTGTATAATCAGGTTCATGTAAAAAATGATAATTCTGTTTTCCCTGAGGATAATTAATAGGAGATGTGAGGCATTTAAAAACACAAATCTATAGACCACTTTTCAATGTGGTTCATGATATCTGTGTAGACTTTTTTTTTGTGTAGATTTTTTCCCCATACTTAGAATAGTAAATCCTACATCTACTTAAATATATAAAGGACTTATTTAGGATTAAGGATAAGTTACACTACAGTGCTGTAAGGACAGAAGAGTGCCTGTATCCTCCATGTCCATACTTTAAGTGACAAATTAAATAAATAGGACAAAAACTGGAGCAGCTCAGCTCTTCATGGAGTAAGGACATAAGGGACCCACCATGACTGTTCTGCTCATTCTTAAAGGATATTACGTGCTCCACATCCTTGCTGAAATGACATTTCTCTGACTTTTGTGTGACTACACAAACTCTGATGATCGAATCCAGCAGTCTGTAACTCTCAGCAGATTTAGGATAGAAAGGAGGAGAGGAAATATTTGCTTAACAGCACAAGGAGGAGTTGGTGGCAAAGCTGAGGCAGCAGGCTCAGCTTGTGAGCATCCAGCCCTGCTCTGTGCACTTTGCAGCCTCTCCTCACCGGGGCTGGTCCATCGTCTCACATCTTCACTCTTCCTGGGTGTGGATGTGAGCAGCCTGACTGAACTTAATGCCTGACCCTGCTTTTCCCCAAAACACTGAGCCATCCTGGTGCTGACACTCCTACACTTTATTTTCCTACACAGCAGTGACAGCTTAGCGTTTAATTTTGTTCCATTAGAAGAAAATTATTTTTTAATTATAATTCATTATTTCTCTTAATATTTTCGAAACTGGTGCTGGCAGAGGCTTAACAGAATCCAATCCCTTTTCCATTAGAGAGCATTTCCTGCATTCTACTCACATCTCCATTATGGGCTGTCACAGGCTTCATGCACAGCACTAATGGCCTGGGTAGGCACTCATAAACATCCTGCTCATCTTAGCAGTGGTGTAATTGAGAGTAAACACAAATCAGTGGTGTTTACCCACTCCCAACATGGGTATTGCAGGTCTGTCCCACTTCTCCCTGTGTTATCTGGGTGGCTTTTCCTGATTTAAAACCAAACTGCGTCTCTGAGGGGCAGAAGAGGATTGCTGAAATCACAGCAGTTCTCTGTCACTTCTTCTGTCCATACCCAACTGTCTTAACAAGGACTGACGGCTTGTTTGCTCAACAATCACATAAGTCATGCTTCCTAGATTTATGGAATTTACTTCGAATTTATCATTCAGTATCTTTTCAGGCTTTTTTTTTTTTTTTTTTTTTAATGTGAGTTTAATGATGTGCTTTTCCGTAATACTGGGTTTTCCAAGGTTTCTGAGGTTAAAGTGCACATCTTTAGTTTCCTTTCAGCTTCTCTCCTGGCCATGCTGTGGAGTGACCATGGTGGATTGACCCTGGATAAAAGCCCAGCAAAACTACTCTGCCAGCACCCTCCTCAGCTGGAAAGGGGAGAGAAAAATGTACCAAAAGGCTTCTTCCAAAGGTTGAGGTAAGGACAAGGAGAGATCACTCAGCAATTACTGTCACAGGTAAAACAGACTTGGGGAAAATAATTTAATGTATTACCAATCAAATCAGAATAGGATGATGAAAAATAAAAGTTAATCTTAAAACACCTTCTCCCTACACTTCCTAATGGGTTTAACTTTATTCCAGAATTCTTTACCTCCTCCTCTCCAACAGGAGAGCAGGGATGGGGCGAAGGGGGCCACGGGTCTGTCTTGGAGCTGTCTGGCCTTGGATCTGTAGGACACAGGGGAGGCTTCTCAGAAACCACCCTTCAGCCCTGCCTGCCCTGCCACTGACAAAACCTTGACATGCAAATCCAGCAGAGTTACATTGCTGCTGAGACCAGCTTCTCACAGGTGCAACCCAACTTTTGCTCTCTCAGGGAATTTTTTTCTGCTCGTTCCATTCTTTCTTCACTACATAATTTAGAATTATGAACTCCAGTTTGACAGCAGAGCCTGGACTCTTTATTCTTTCTACCATGCAGTGATGTAGTTTCCATCTTGCATTTAAGGGATGACACAGAAACTACATTTATCAAACAAAATTAGTCCAGCAGATGTAAAAGAACCAAAACCACCCGCTCATAAATCATTGCACCGAGGCAGTCACTGGCTAAAGGATAGTCTGCATGTGATAAACAGAGTGACTTAGTTTAATAAATCACACAAACTTTCAGTTGAGGACCATTTTAGTCTAAAATACCACAAATATTAGGGTCAATTCTTAAAAAATATTGTTTACTAGAAAACTTGTACAGTAAGAAATTCACAAAAAAGAAAAAAAATATATATTTTTTTAAAATATCATTTATCCATGACTTCTCTCATTTTAAGATTTGTGGGTACTGAAATTTACAGGAAAATTCTATTGACAAATCAAACTTTTTCAATGTCATTTATTGAAAAAGTGGATATTTATAGTGTATTTTTCAAACTAAAATAAAAGGACAATGATCTTACTCAGAGTGGCCATTAAGGAACTGTGGGTGGTTTGGTAAGAAAATCATATTTTTTTTTTAACCAGATTTCCTATAATAGCTTTGCAAGGCATTTCTCTGCTTGCAGGAGTATAGCAGGGAATAATACATTAAGCAGGAGCTGCATCTTGACTTGTTGGTTCCAATACTGAGAATACTGGATTGTGAAGTCATCTGTGCATATTAGCACAAGGAACATCAGAGCCTCAGGTATTTACTGGAATTTAGGAAAACAAAGAACAGAATTGCTCTTCCCACCAATCTCCCATTTTCCCCTTTCCCTCTCCCCACTCAAAGGTAAGTGTCCAAAATCCTATGAAGGTCTCTGTATCCATCTGCAGCAAGGAAGGATCTTTGTTTTTTTGACTGTTTACTCTTTCACAACTGCATTTCCTTATAATCTGTGGGACCAGAATAAAGACAATATCAATTTCTGTGGTATTAAATTCCCAGTGTGCCATTTCTTCCCTTACATCTCTAGGTTGCTTTGTCTAGCATGGCAATGGTTAAACAACATGAACTCTCAAATTTGTTTTAAATAATTAAACACTAGAAGGGTTACATCAAGAGGTGAATGCCTATAATTTGTGCTCTGCCAGTAGCTTTCAATTAAATCTCAATTTGATCTCTTGGAGCATCCTGGCCCAAATTTGCAGCTAATTCTACCTCGATCTTCAGAACTTAATCAAGTATTTAGGGTTGAAGAAAGTAATTTCTTAGGTGCTGCAATGACTTTGTAATCTTCCACAATGAGGTACTGCAATGATAAATATGAACAAAACTAAAAGCATACTTGGGGTGGGATGTCTGAGTGTGAATCATAGATCATACACATGTTCCTTCTCTATGTGAACTACAGCAGGTGAAGTGGGACACTGCCCTGTGAGGAAAGACTGACAGAACTGGAAATACATTGATGTTTATGTAAAGCAGTTAGTGCAGATCAATTAAGGTGCAAAAAAGAAACAAGATTAAAAACTATGTCAGAAAAATAGTAAAGATGAAATGGTAGAAAGGCATTTCTAGATTGCAGTAGATCATTCTGAATTATTAATGCTTCACAGGATTGGATTTTTACCTCTTAACTGAGGTCAATAGAAATGTCAGCCACTGAGGATTGTGGGAATAATTAATTTGAGTTATGAAACTGTGATATGCAGTCTTGCCTGGGCTCTATCTTCCCTGAGAAAACAGCATTTCTGTACACCTTATATTTCCTTTATCCTGACTAGCAAGATGCAACAAGACATTCTGAGGTGACAATGTGAAATCAGCATTTGTACCTGTGTGGCCTGGACTTGTGCTGCTTGCTCCTGTTTGTGAAGTGTGCTTCACATCAAACATGAGCACCACCCAACCCTTTGGATTGCTGAGAATCTCAGTGTGTGATGAATGCACGAGTACTTCTCTGATTGTCTTTGTGAAATACATTGAAATGTCACAACTAAATGAGGGGCATTTTCCCAACCAATTTGCTGACAGCGTGAAACTTGGTGCTAAACAAAGGTTTTGCAATTTGAATGAGTTTTAATCAAGCCTTAACGGAGAGTTTCTCTGTGTGCTGAAGTTATTAGTCACATTCCCTCTGATTCCAGTGATTCAGGGTCATACTATAAAGGTGCTGTACTATTTCTGAAACACAGAGAAATAAACAAGAAGTTGCTGTTGCTTTCTACCAGGTCCTGGTTTACCATTCGTTTGAATCCATTTCTTCTTACAAACACACGTATGCATATAATTTTGAGCCTACAATGTTTTCCAGCTAATGGGATACTTCTCATAAGGATTATAGCAGTGGCCAAGCTCTAAATTAAATTAAATTTAACACTGAACACACTTATCTATTTGTTCTTGGGTGTCATTAACACAAAGTGAGGAAGGATATTTTTCCCATTGGAAGCATATTTATTCCCTTACTCAGCTCTTAAGGCTGGGAAGGTTTTTATTCAGCAATTAGAACTCTCCTTTGTTATGTTTTCTTTTGGTTACTTTATTCACCTTCCATTATCCCTTGTTTTGACACAATTCACTGCAAGAAATAGTCTGTCATCCTCTGTTTCAGTTTAAGTTTCTACTCTGTTCCAGCTCTTGTTACACTGAACTTCAGGCATGTTGGGTTATTGAGTAGATATCAGAAAAGATGACCTTTGGTGAAAACCAGGAATCTGCTCAAGGTACCAGAAATGTCTTGGGACTGGACAGACCCATAAAGTGTACGTGTGTGTGTGTGTGTGTGTGTGTGTGTGTGAGACACAATATTCCAGTCAGCCTTGAGGGATTCCTCACAGAAGGAAAGATGAGTAAGACATCTGGATGAAACCCAGTGGATGAAGTAGAGGCTGTGGGCTTCATGACTGCACGTTTCCTGCACAGATTCATCTTCAACATCTTGTCTACAAATACAAACTCTGAGTAATCAGGGGAGACAGGCAATGAAGGCCTCAGTCCATATTATTTTGATTTGGAGAACTGAGAGGTCATCTGTGCCACAGAGCTGCAGATGGGTCAGGCTGGAAGGGACCTCAGTGGATCATCTAGTCCCACCTCTCTGCTCAAGCAGGGTCATCCCAGAGCACATGGCACAGGACTGAGTCCATTTGGTTCTTGAACCCTGCACTTGCCTTTGTTGCACTCTGTTCAGTACCTCTTCGCCCATCTCTCCAACCTGCTGAGGTCTTTCTGAAGGGCTGCACAGCACTCTGGGCTGTTGGCCACTGCTCCCAGCTTTGTGTCACCAGGGACCTTGCTGAGGAGGCATCTACCCCGTCACCCAAGTCATTCATTAACAAGTTAAACTGCTCTGGGCCCAAGCTAAAGAAGTGTGTGTTTTTCTAAAATTAAATCTGAGACCAGTATTCCATTCCTCATGTCTCTGTGTACCAGCAAAGGGACTCTAAGCAATATCCACAATGAATGCAGCTCATATTATGACCATTATATCCAGAAGGTTTGCTTTCCACTTAGCATCTTTCCTCTCCCCAGAAAAAGATACTGAAGCTCTTTTCACATTCACATATGGAACTTTTTAAATGTAGAATTAACTGTTCCAGTGATATCTCCCAGCGCAGACATCCCCCCGTCCAAAGACACTTCAATGACCACATCCTACAGGTATTATGTAAAAGACTATTCTGAGGACGGATGTTTTCAGGGTCTCCTGCTGACATTGCTCCATTTCATTAAAATCCTTATATTGCCCTGGAAAAATAGGCTAGAATGCAGGTGTCTGGCTTCTCAGAAGAATGAACTTGACACAAGGATGCTCAGATGTCATTCTTCCTCACTTCTTCCCACTAGTGCTGCTCTACTTTGCATTTAATGTTCAAAACTCTTTGGAGACAAAGAGAATAGGTCCTTATCAGGGTAATCAGGACATGTGCTCTAGAAGTGGGACACCTGTTTTTTTTTTTTTATTTCAATGCTAATGAACATTTAATTTGCATATAGTAGGACACCGGTCATAGGTGAAACCAAAAAGGATAAAAATCTTCCCACAGGTGCACAAAACACAACATAGTGGACACTCAGACAGGGGGCTTGAGGTGTTTCCTTCATCTCCATGATGGAAATTTGGACTCACTATTTCTTTCAGCAGGGTGACTGCCTTTGCCATCAGACCATGATGAATCAAGACCTCATTTAGTTTTCATTTTTGCAAGTATCATAGTGATTTTGGGGGGCTTTTTTCGGGTTTTTTTTGGGGGGGTTGTTTTTTTTTTTGGTAGAGCAGTTATATAGTTCAGAGAAGCAACAACAAACCCAAACTAAAACATAGGTTTTACGACTCTCTCTTCTCTCCCCTTGTCTTTCTCAGTTCAGCAGCCTCACCAAAAGATCCCTACTTTGAGCAGGCTCTAACCCTCATGATTAGATTCCCAACGAATGGCTAAAGAATTCCTGGAAATCATTCCTAAAATCACCACTGCCACTAAGGACTAATTCCATTTTCACAGCTCTATGTACATCTTGAGCAGCAGGGTTTGTTTTGGCCTTTGTGTGTAAGCACAGCTTTAATGCAGATCCCACATATTTGTGACCTCCCCCGTGAGCTGCAAGCTCCTTCACCTGAAAGCATACATAGGTAGGCATTCTTCATATGTAAAATGTCAGTTTATGACTACTAGAGAGGCATATTTATTTTTTGCGTGCATTTTCTTAACTTCCCTCCTCACCATTCTTATCTGCAAGCAAAATCATTAGAAAGATAAGAAAAAAATGTCAAAAATTCAATATATTTTTTTCAGAATTGTTCATTGTTATCTGAAAATACAGCTCCTGATTACACATTGGAGTTAAGTGATGATAAAACCTTAGGCAAAATAAAAATAAAAATAAAAAAAATTAAAAGGGATGAAAAGAAAATAATCATACTGACATTTCCTGGAAAATTGAGTGTTCTTTTTCTGCAAACATTTGAGACTGGTTTTATTACTGAATGCCAAAAGTTCACTCAACAGCAAAAGCTCCTGTGTGTCACTCAATCTACACTTCAGCATTTTTCCAACAGGATCTTGCATTGTGTAGGGGATAAAGTACTGGGGTAGGTGTAATGTTAAATGAATAATAAACGTAGGAGACAGCTGTTAAGGTATTATAACACCTTTTTAATTACATGGGCAATAGGATCAGGGTATGACTGCTGAAACTTAAAAAAACACTACCTCTTGTTAAATTTTAAAATATTTCACTGTCCATCAAACACTGGACTGCAGCACCCAAGTCTGCAAAATATCATGGTCTTTTTGTTCTCCCCATCTTTGATGTTATCTTCACTGTAGGTCTGAAAAGAGGTTGTTAGACAAGTTGACAATCTGGCATTACAGCCTGAAGTCTGGGAGATCAATCTCCAACCTCCAGTAACTTCAAATTCTAGGGAGACTATAATTACATAAGTGCTAGTTTTGCCTTGAAAGCCAGAATGGAGACTTCATGGCTTGAGTGGAGGAGAGGAAAACCTTATTCACATTTCTCCTCCTAGTTTCCTATGTGACTTTAGTCAACTGCTCTTGGAAGTTGTGCCTAAAAGCCAGTTCATTACCTGTGGTCTTCTGCAGTGAATAGTGAAATCTGTGTCTGAAAAATTCCAGAAAACCTCATCTTACCACCTCTATTACTTGTTACTTTTCTGCCTCACTGCTTACAATCACCTTTGACATAGCATTACTCACAATGGACTCAAAAGATTTGTAAATAATTTTCCAAGTTATTATGTTCATTAAGTCTTTGTCATAGATTTATATGCAATGAGAGCTGGTTTTGGTATGGCATAGGTATATATCTGACTCAAATACAGCCTAACTGTTTTGCAGTTCCACCTGTGGGCATTACTCAATCATCTTTTTTATTACTTTCAGTGCCCTGAGTTTCAGAAAAGTAAATGGCTTATTGGGAGGTGAATTAAAATGCACTGAAAGTAGAGGATTGAAGGCAATTTTCAAACAGGATAGGAATTAGCCAGCACATGAAATTATTTGCCAAAGAAATGAAGGTCAACATGAATGTCTTGATGTTTGAATAGACTTGGGAAAATAATTTCAACCAAAAAACCCGAAGCCAAGTGTTTTGTGTTGAATGAGATGTCACTATTAGCAGAAATAACCCGTTCTTCACACTTTTCTGCTCCCCATTGTCAGTTAGAGATCTGTGCTCTTCAGTGGAAAACACGTCTCAAGCCAGCCAAGAGTGGAGCCAACCTTACCAATGTACACTTAGAATTGCAAAACATTTGAAACATGTATCTGATATAAAGCAGGATGTTTAAAATCCTACTGAATTAATAATCAATAGGTCCCTTGCATAAAAGTTTGAGTTTGACATTCAGTTGTGGTCTGAGTTCATTTGAGTCTTTTTTACCACATCTTCACCATTCTTTTTCATACCAGCCAGGTTCTGAAGCACATCCAGGGTTTGGTAGCAGATGGAGATGCTCGGGTGGCTCCCACTCTCCTGTGTGAGGTGTTTGCTCACACAGGCACTCTCAGGTGAGTCAGCAAGAGCTGGAATTTTTTTAGCATTTTCAAATATTCCAGATTCTTCAGTTATGTGACCTGTGAAATCTGATATCCAGATTGGGCTCCTCAAGTTAGAGAATATCACTGTGAAAAAACTGAGCCTACCAAACACAGAGAGGAATTTTTTTCCCTGCAAAAATTTATGTTGTGCTTTCAAAGGCAAAATTAATGGTGATATTTCAAACAAAGTCGTAATACATTTTAAGCACCTGTTCCAAATCTATCAGAATATCAGTTTAAAAATTTGTCCATTGGCTTACATGAAACTGGAAAATTATTCTATATTTTCACAAACCTGTTATACTGATGAACTGTTATTTTACACCTTAAAACTCATTATGAACAAGAATTGAACTTATAACTGTTTGCCTCCCTGCTGACAAGTACACTGCTGTTATTTTATATATAATCTTTCCTTTTTTACTATGAACCACTTTGAAATATCAGTGGCTGTTCTGGCTGCTCCACGAGACTGTAAAAAGTAAAACACTCAGAAAGTAGCTGGGTGGGCAAACATAATGCCTAACAGAGGGATGAGTAATTAAAATAAAACTTGTGTGTTGTGTTATGTTAGCCTAACAGTGCTACTTTGTCTTTTTATTCTGTTGGCATTTAGAGGGAAAAAGGAAATTCTAAGCAGTACTAAACTAAACATAGTTCATGAATAAAAAGTGTTTCTGCCAACAAAGCAAAGATTGCGGTTTATACAATGCAAACGAAAAAATTGTTACAAAATTCTATTTTTCATGAATCTGGAAGGCTTTAGTATATCTGTGGGGATTATCTGTGTTGTGTTACATGGATTTTCCTTCTCTCCTAACCATTTTTTTTGTTTCTGAGATATGTAAGTATGAGATTTGCCTGGTTCAAAATCTGGGTGAAAACAGGAGAGTACAGATCTTTGTTGTAAACCCTAAACTCAAGGAGGACAGGACAAACAAACAAACAATTTGGATATCATTTGAATTTCAGATGCTCCATTGCCCGAGGTTCATGGACAATTCTTCGAGTCTGGTTTCGTTCCTTTTGAGTTTAAGATCAATTTTCAACATTTTTTGGTCTAATTTGTCAACTGAGGACAACTTAAAATAGTTAGGTTAGTGTTTTAATCTTCCTCTTATATAATATGCCGTAATTTTTAATTTCAGTTCTAATTTAGTTTATTTGTGGTTTGAAAAGTATAAAGTATGGACATTTCCACAGAATTTCAGGGCTTGGAAGAATTACCAAAGCTTGGAAGAGTTCACAAAGAGAGTTACTATGTTTAGACTTTATCCAAATTGTTATAAATAGAGTTTAAAAAAATGTAAAAAATATCTACTACTTTAGGGCTACTTTTTCCCCCCCTCTTTTTATCTTTTTATTTTTCTACCAATTTTCAGTTGTTGAAAGATATTACCTTTTACAGAAATTGGAAAGCAAAATATTTCATTAATAGCTGAAAAAAAATTATCTTTTTTATTTGTGCTTGCTTTTTAAAGGAAAAATAAATCTTTTATTTCCCTAAATATATTTATTTTCTGAAAATTAAATTTTTAATCAGGGGAATAAAAGGAGTATTCCACCCTAACAGAATTTTGTCTATGTATATGAATATTCTTCATTAATATCTCAGTATAAGACTATACCATCCTCCTGACAGTTACACAGAACATACAGAATTGGAGTGTACATTATGCACTGGAGCTGGGAAATTCTACTGAGGATGAGTAAGTCTTGTGTTTTCATACTCATTGAAAAAGTTGTACAATAATTATGTTATTAAAAAAAAAAAAAAAGAAAAAATACATTGGAAAGGTCATTAAAACTAAAATTTCCTTAATGGAAACACACTAACTTTGATTAGCAAAAAAGTTTTGGGTATGTAATGGATTTATTTTGTTCCAAAAATAGCCATGTTATTCCACTGTAGCTCCAGGGTTAGGTCACTCATGTGTGGAATTAATCTCATGGCACATCAGCTGTCATGTAAGTTTTGGATTTGAGACAACCAAACCTTGCTGGTAATAGAGGTAGATGAAAACGAACTTTAAGGATCTGATTCAGCTCATCTGACGCAAAATTCTGCTTTACAGTAAGACCTGTCATGCCCCGAAATCCTTTCTTTTGTCTATTCACAATAGATGTGTTCAGGCAAATGCACACACCAAATGTTAAAACTGGCAACACCTCTTTATGTTTTCCCTGTATCCAAAATCAAATCAGGAATTTGAGCCAGATGCTCTTGCTACATAGACACAGACCATAATGGAAGGATTATGAACATTTTCCTATGTGCTGCTCTATCCATGAAGGCAGTTAAAGTTATAAGAAACGTGACTTGGACAGTGCTTTGGGTGTAGGAAAGAAAATAATTTCTGGTCCTTGCTCCTTGAGGCGTTTTTTACATGTGTAAAATGTAGACAAGAATGCTATTTATTTTTTTTGCACATGATTCCTACAGGAAGCTTAAATCAGAAACCTAAAAGCAAAATAAAATAAACACCATAAAATTAAGTGTTGCTCAGAAAATCTCACATCTGTACAGGACAGTAAATCCACATGTGAAAGAAGATTGAATTTCTGTTTTAACTTATATTCTTTAAACTATTGTTCAGTCAGCACAAAAATACTGTTACTGCATAGCCTGTTAACACCTTTCTAGGCTTTTATGTTTTCTGATCCCTTTTTCTATTGTCCAGGTCTCCTCTATGCTTACATCGACCTAATTGCTGTATCACTGACCAAGATTTTCCCCTTCTCACCTTCCCTTATTGTTTATTTATATGCCTAAAATCACATGAAAAGATTGCTCTACTAAAATTAGATGTTGTTTTTCATGTAATCCAGGATGTTCAGTCATTTCAAGAGTTGAATATCCTAGAAGGAGGCTTACCTTTATTTTCATAGTGAGCAGGTACTCTGAGAATGTTTTATTTCAGAGCTGTTTGTATCCATGGCAAAATATTCTAAAGTGCAGTTTGTATCAACCATTGCACAGCACTGGAACATGACAAATACATGAAACTGTTTGATAATATAGTAAGGAGGAGAATAACACAAAAAAAGGAAAAAGAAACAAACCAAAGGAAATCCAGAAAACCATAGAGTTGCTGTGATACAATTAATTTCGTTGACAGGATAAAAAACCACCCTGTTTGAAAAACATGCAGTACTGGAGCTGAAGTTGGCAAGAGATGCAAAGAATAATAAGAGTGGCTTCTAATGGCTTGTCAGCCAGAAGAGGGAGGACAAAGAAAGTGTTCCTCCCTGAAGAACAAGCCTGGCAAACTGGTAACAGCAGACAAGAAGATTGAGGTGCTCAACAACAGCCTTTTTGCCCCAATCTTCAATAGAAACATTCAAGGGCAGGTTGGAAAAAACTCTGAGTAGACTGAACTAGTTGAAGATGTCCCTGCTCATTACAGAGGACTTGTATCAGCTGAACTTTAAAAGACCCTTCCAACCCAAATTGCCCCATGATCCTGCACTTCCAGGATGCAGTTGGATTTGGGTTTCTTCAAGCAGATTTACACTGTGCTTTGTAACATTACAGATTGTTCCACACAAGTAATATTTACTTAGCTGACATGAAATGCCAATAATAATTTATATTCTATTGGGTAACCAAGGCAAATGGTTTGTGTGTCATTCACATTCTCTGAAAACAATTCCTTCACCCAGGATTTTTTTAGTGGGAAGCTGAGAAACCTCAGAGAAAAGGAAAATAATTCTTCTCTCATTTGTTTCTCCTGTGTTGTGCTCATGTGTGGAATGTGTTTGGAGATTGTTTACCCACAGGTGATTGTTTGATTGGGATTCTGGTTTGCATTGTTTTGCCTCTTTTGCCAATCAGGGCCAAGCTCTCTGGAGAGAGTCACAAGTTTTCATTATTATCTTTTTAGCATTCTGTATTCTTTAGTATAGTATCAGTATAGTATTCTCTAATGTAACATAGCATAATAAAGTAATAAATTAGCCTTCTGAGAACATGGAGTCAGATTCATCATTCCTGCCTTTGTCGGGGGTGCCTTTGAATACAATAAGGTGTTGCCAAAAGAGACTGTGGCCTAGCAGACAGTGCAGTGGGCTGTAATTGCACTGGGCTTGAGTTTATTGTGTTCTCTAATAGACGCCTCCAAAGACACTTTTCTGAAGACACTTAATCTTTCCTGTGCCTTTTTTTGGTAGAAGTAATAGGAATGTTAGGAATAATGACAGAAGTTTGTTTCATAAAGCTCTGTGAGACTTATATAGGTGTTAGGAGATGTTGTTATTATTATAGTTTTAAATGCTAATACAATAAAAATAAAAAAAATTCACTTTTTGGGGACCAAATATATATTTAGCAATTAATTTTTTTATAGTGTACCAATTTCATTGTGATAAATTTGCAGTATTTTTTTTCTCATCTTCTTTTACTTGTGCAGTCAACTCTGTTCTATGAGTATTGGGCCTGGTCCAAAGCACAGAAGTTTGAGCACATCAGGTGTGAGGTGGAGCTCATTCTCCACTTGAGTTTCACCCATGAAATGTCCAGGTCATACAGCTGGAAAAAATTCTACAGTTAAACCTGTGCATGATGAGATTCACTTAAAAACCTTATTTATGATTTGTATTTGTTTCCTGACCACGGTAGGGGCCTGGAACTAGACAATCTTTAAGGTCCTTTCCAGCCCAAAACATTCAATGATCCAACTACTGCACAAAACATTGAGTCACTAACTTGTGGTGACAATCTGACACCTTTTTCCTCTAGACCCATAAATATGACCTCTGCAGTCACATCACAAAACTCTGTTCCAGCTGATAACGTTTTCTAGAAACACTGTTCTTCAGGAAATTCATGTAAATGAAAAATACGGAAAAGGAATAAATGCTCCACACACTGAGCTTTAATTGCTTCAAAGAATGGGCAGAGCAGATGAACATCACTACTGCAAGCCTTGAGCACACTGTATGTACAACCAAATTCGAGAAACCAAGCTTGACAGTCCGCTACTTTTCAAAATCCCTATTGCAAGGGCACCAGCCAAGAAAAAAGATCCAGAGCCAGAAAGCATATGTGACGGCCAGAAGCCAAATACATTGGCAGCAGCTGTAACGGGAGGAAGCTGCACACACAGAAATGCAGCGTGAGGCTGCCTTTGCTGCCTTCCTCTATATTCTGAATGTCCTTTTTGTTCTGTGATAGGATTGGGGCTGTGAACAACTTTGAAGAAAATAATTTCAAATGTGACAGCCAGTTGCTGTGGGCTGGTGCAACAAAATCAATATTTATAGGGTTTTCTAAGGGGCTGTAGCAGAAAAGTTTCTGAAGGCCTGTAAAGAATATCTTGCTCATTGCAAAAGTAAAGAAAATGAGAGAAAATTCCATGAAAAGTACCTACAGACATTTACTCAAATAATACCAATAATAATAATAACAACAACAATAATAATAATAATAATAGTAAGTATCCTTATTCTAAAGAATGGGTTTTTTAGTGTGTCTGAAGATCTCTGTTCTAATGTTTCCTTTTGTGCTATTCAGACCAGTCCTTTATTATTGTGACAGATGAGAGAAGTTTTGGGATCTAAACCCACTTAAACAAGGATGCCAAATAGAACTGCAGCAGCAGCTTTTAATCCAGCATACCATTTCTGTGAATTTTGCCACATTAGATGCTCATTGTACAACACATCCAAGACTGCCATCTAATGCTTCTCAGTAAAATTCTTTGTTCAGTCTTACATTTTTGGCATAATATTACACCAGTAGGAACACTGCAGCATCATGAAAACATTCTTAGAAAATAATTTGCTCTAATCAAATAACATTTTGTTTTGCTACTGCTGTTTAATTCCCTGCCGGTTTGGATATTAGGCAGTAAGTAAAAGCATTTTTTAAATGGTATAGCTGTGATGAAAAATCTATTAACAGAAAATTCTACAAAGTTGCTTTATGTAACATGATAAACATTGACCTATAAATTCTTATTTATGCATTATCTCTATATTTAAATTTATCAGTAGGCTGAACATTCATGGCCCTTGCAAATTCTTATCTGAACTTGCTTCTACGTGCCTGGCAAATAAAAGCTCCTGTAAATACTGTAGTTTGATCCAAAGCTATTGAACTAGATAAGATCAATAAGCTGATGGGCTTCAAATGGCTGTAAACCACGTACTTGAATAATACATCAGTTATCTTGATTTTTGCCATGTTAGTACTTATTCATTATTAAAAATAAAATTTATTTAATCTTGCTAAGAATGTCTGAAGATTATTGTGTAATACCAGGAAATAAATGCTTTTACAAGAGTAAATTACTCTCTTTCCTAAAGGAATATTTTAAGATTTAACAAATTGGTAGGTGATGGAGTATAGGGAAATAAAATTGATTTATTTTGAAAGTTTATACTACGATCCTGCCCCTCTACTCCAGCCCTTAGTGAGGCCATATCTGGAGGGCTATGTCCAGTTCTGGGCTCCTCAGGACAGGAGAGACATGACACCCTGGAGCAGCTCCAGCAGAGAGTGAGAAAGATGAGGAAGGAACAAGAGCATCTCTTTTGAAGAAGGGCAGAGGTGTGTTCAGCCCTGAGAGACAACAGAGAGGGGATCACCTTGTCCATCAGCATCTAAAGGGAGGTGTCAGAGGATGGATCCAGGCTCGGCTCAGTGGTGACAAGGAATAGGTTGAGACACAAAGGGTAAAAACTGATGGCTGGGAAGTTCCACCTGAACATGAGGAAGAATTTCTGTCCTGTGCAGTGACTGAGCACTGGAACAGATTGTGCAGAGAGGCTGTGGAGTCTCCCTCACTGGAGCTATTCCAGAACTGTCTGAATACCATGCTGTGCCATGTGCTCTGGGATGGCCCTGCTTGAGCAGTTAATGTTAAGACCTATCCCGCTGCATTGCCAGTGTGAAACACTGCTGCCTAATAGCCTACAACATTTCATGTTATTCAAATATTCTCCGAATAGCTACAAATCCCTTAAAGTTAACCAACAGTGCTGCACCTCACTGGGCTGGTTTTCTGGGATGGTTCATTGTGTATGTCACCACAACATGGCAGAACGATTCACTTCACAATATTAGCAATAAAATAATTAGTATTTAGCATCTCCACTATGAGGATGGGGAAGAGAGTTGGTGTTTCTCAGGGATTTAGGATTTTGGTAAAACCATCTCTACACTGCTCAAATTTTGTGTATATTGAAAAGGGTCCAGTGCTGTGAGAATAAAAAAAGGAAAATGTTAAAATTTCTGTACTGGAGAATAAAATATAGATTCTATGTTAAGTGTATATAACATGTCTGAACCCAATGGCTTAAGGACTGGAGTTTTCAAAATTATGTGTAAAGCACATGATGAATAATTTGAGGATGCATCTGTGACCAAATAAATTTTTTCAACTCTTGGTAGTATTCTGATGTGAGCCTAATTTGTGCTGCTAAAATCTACCATTGAAATCCATCTTTCAAGCTGTGCTGCTTGATTAGGTGTGGTCAGAATAAATAATACTGAAGGTCTTCTGTTATAAGAATTTGTACATTTTTCCAGTTAAGTCCAAATTATGATGGATTTATCTAGTTAAATGTAAACATATAAGGTCGGCTCAGTTTCTGATTGCACACATTGATGAAATCATCTGAACACAGTCTATGGAAGCTGTGGCATCATCACACAACATAAAAAGAGTAGTACTATACTGAATATACCTCAAAACACATGCATAGCTGCACTTTAAACTCATAAAATTAGGCAGACATAAAATCTTTCCATGATTCTCAGGCAGATCCAAGAAAACAGGTATAGAATTTTCTTCCATTTTTATGAACTGTCTACTAATTGAAAGCTTAGAGAATTTTCTAGAAGTTAAGCAATAAAAAAGATTTGAACAAAATTAGATACATATTTACCAAAATACACAGCAATAATCATTGAGTCTAAAAGTAAACTGAATGCTGCATACTAATGTCATTCAAGAGAGTGATAACCTGGAGAAAATAAATTTTCTGCAATTCAAGATCCATATTCAGAGGTTTTTTGAGGCTACATTTCAGAGATTTAGAACACAAACACCCCAAGCTATGGTACTCAACATCTCTTCTGCTAAGTTTGAGAGGCATTTAGACACTGCGCTTAACAGCAGTGAATTTAAACTTTTGGTCAACCCCAAACTGATCAGCAGTTTTACTACATGACTGTTACACATCACTTCCAACTGCAACTATTCTATTCCAATATATTCTAATCTATGTTACTCTAATTTAGTTTATGGGGCAAAACAACATCGGTTTTAGCAGCTTTGAGGAGATCTATATATTATTCCTTGATCTGGACCTAACAAAGGAGAGGGCATTGTTCTGGGGAAAAATCGTGATGGGCAGTATTTGGATTCCTTCTCTGTTTCTTTTCCTTTCATCTGGAAGAATTTTAGCCTTTAGATTTTTGACATCATGTCAGCAACTTTTTGCTTGCTCATTCTCTCAAACATAGCCACAAGGCATATTGAGAATCAAAATTGCTTCAGTACTTGACAGTACAGGTTTTTTAAATCCTTTCTTATCCTTGAATTGTAGAAAGAAAGTCAGGATTTGCAAGTGAAATTGTTTGAGTTTTTCATTCGGGATTCATTGACTTAATTGGTGAAACTGTTTTGAGATTTGTAAGCATATAGTGGGACTCAGGAATACTTTGTCAGATTTGCAAAATGCAGAGACCTTCCAATGTCAATAACATACTCCTCAAAGCAGCTGAATATCAAACTAGTAGTTTATAACAAATTTGGTTAGTTTTTAACAATGCCTGTTCAGCTTTTCAGAGATCACAGACTCTGAGACGTCTCAGTTGCTGAGATTTAGGGATTTGTAAGACAGGTGCTGCTGTGAGTTGTTATTTTTCTCCTGACAAGGTGCCTGATGGCAAAGAAACAAACAGGCAGATATCAGGTATTGGACAGCTGGAGAACAGGTAGGAAGAGGGCTCCTTGTTGGGAGATGTAGGGCCAGACTCTGTGCAAAGACCCCTACTACACTTTGTTCTCAAGTCACACCATGGAGAGATTAAAAGTGGAAATGGTGTTTCTGTCACATCTGCAAAAAAATCTGAAAAGGTCTCTGATGGCTGTTAGGTGCTTTCCTTACTTTGGCCCTTCTAATGGAAAAAAACCTCACATTAAACAAGTGCCTGGAGGAAAAGGACCTGCATCCAAATCTTGCTGGAATCAGTAGTAGATTTAGGATTCACTATTTTAAGAAAACAGAAAGTAATCATTGAATGGATTTCAAAATATAGATTATGGTATATATTGAATTGAATTGAATTGAATAGAATAGAACAGAACAGAAGAGATTGCATATTTCAGTAGGAGTGGATCTAAAAAAATCATCTAATCTGACTGCCTGACTAATTCAGTGCTGACCAAATTAAAGTATGTCACTAAGGCCATTGTCCAAGTGCCTCTCTAGGAAGTCTGTTCCAGTGTATTTCCACCTCCTCAGTAAAGAAATTCTTCTTGTCCAATCCAAACTTCCCCAGGGGCAGATTTGAACCATTCCCATGCATCCTTTAACTGGATAACAAGGAAAAGAAATCAACACCTCCCTCTCCACTTCCTTCCTCATGAAGGTGCCGAAAATAATGATGTTGCCCCTCAGCCTCCTTTTGAAGGCCTTCAGCAATATCTATGATCCCAACAGCAAGGCATCCTGCTGTTATTTATGCAGCATGTCAGGACCATGGTCCTTGTCACTGCAGGTGCTTTACAAAGACACAGGAAGATAAACCCCCTACTCTATCAAGCTAATAAGATAGTAGCTGACCATAAATAACAATAGCAGGAATGTAAGAAAGAAGGATGACAACAGCAAGTATAGGAAGATTACACTGGTAGCTACTGAGCAAGCTGATGCCCTGCTGAAGGCAATGACGTTTCTATTTACAAGCAAAAAAAATGAAATCAATGGTGCATGGCTGATTGACAGCCAAACCATCATAGGCTGGTCAATTCCTCATAGACTTCACAGCACACACACCTCATCTAAAGCTTACAAGGAGTAGGTAAGTGGGTAATGCACTGTTTCCATGCTCAGTGCAAGACAAATCCTTTGTTGAAAATAAATGTGGTAAGTCACAGAAAGCCAGAAGTAAAGCATATATATGATTTGAATTCATAATAGATTTTTTTAACAGTAAAAAAAATGTTAAACCCATGCTCAAATGTTTCAGGGGTAAGAAATTTTGAACTCTTTCTATGGAAAATAAAGGATTTAATCAGAGTACTGAAAGTTGTTGGTTGCCTTATGAAATAAGACTATACATTCTGTGAACTGGTGTAAACAAGCAAAAAAAACACCTTCCAAATTATTTTCTGAATCTAATCTAAGTACAAGATCTTCACAGCCACACCATGTTTCACGACCAGAGCTGTGGGGACCTCAACAGGTAAATTTTAGCTGGAAGGGGGAGGATCTGCCCAGAATTTTAGTCTCTTGTCTCAAACCACACCATTTACACTGTAGATCCATTTACACTTTTTTCCACTGAGTGGTGCGAGCACGCCAGCACTGAGACCTGAAATGAAGGTCAGTGTACACACCAGACAAGGAAGACACAGGCCAATGTCACCTCTTCACCATCCTTGCATATTTCATCAGTCAAAACAAATATATACACCTGATTTCCCTGATAAGAGAAAAAAAAAGTATAAAGACAGGAAATATTAAAAAGTGTTAGGAAAAAACCCAGATAAAACTTGGGAGCTCTTTATAAATAACTGAAGTACCTAAAATCTCATAAATGCACATTGAAAAGAGAGGACAACATTAGTTATAACCCTTCCAGGCTCAACAAAAGACCGGAGGACTTAGAAATTAAAAGGCAATATTTAGCAAACAGAAAAGGGAAGCAACAGCTATCAACCAGGAGGGGAAGTTATGGGGTGTAGAAAATTAAGGCAGTAAAAGAGCAAAATCTGACTAGCTGGAAGAAGGTAGGTTCTGAATAATAGCTATAATAAAATTCTGGTGCTCAGGGGGGTGGCAGAACTTTTAATGAGATATATGTTTATTCAATATTTCTGTTTTGTATCTCGAAAGAAGCAGGAGGATGTATTTGAATCATATGAATATGATAAAGTATTTTCCAGTCCATTAGTAGCTGTGGAGGGTGTTAAACATCTCTCAGAGATAAATAATTTTAAATCAGCAGGCCAGGATACTTGCTTGGATGGATCCTGTGTGAGTTGATGGAGGACATTTCTAGTTCATGCTCTGAATATTGAATAGACAGGATGAATAGACAGGGATAGAGGCAAAACAGCAGCAGGCTGGAAAAATCCTAGCACTGTATTATGATTCAGAGAAGGCAAGAGTGTTCAGGATACTATGGACACTATTAGCCTACCTGTCACAGATGAAATCCAAGGAAAACCTGATTCTGATATAAATTCATAAATTATCAGGCTGGGAAGGTGTTTAATGTCACTCAACACTACTTTTTCACAGGAAAATCAATGCAATCAAACCAAAAATCCCCATATTTTTTGAACTGACAGACTTGATAACTACAAACATTCTAAGACTTCAGAAGAGTGTGGGACTTACTATTGTACTATCTTCTGGTTAAAAGTTGTCAAGAAAGCACATTAGGTGAGTTGAGAACTTGATGACTGTCTATTGTCAGAAAGAGATTCAGTGGAAAATTGTCAGCCTGGGAAGGAAGAATAGGCAAAAAAGATTTACAAGGACCCATCTAATGCCACTCAGTATTTTCAGAAGAAAATCAAAAGAAAAAAAGAGGAGGTGACATCAGGACTGAAAGCCAAGGAAATTGTGGCTTGTGGGCCACAAAAAATTGTGGGAATTGTGAGGAAGTCACAAAGAGTAGTTTGCAAGTAAAATCACATGTCCTTGTGAAAAGTCCTTCTCCAGCCTTCATGTAAGCCCCCTTTGGGTACTGAAAGGGCTGCTGCAAGGTCTCTCTTGAGCCTTCTCTTCTCCAGGCTGAACAGCTGAACTCTGTCATCCTGTCTCCACAGCAGAGCAGCTCCACTGCTGTGATCAGCTCAGTGCTTCTCTGGACTCATTTCTTGTATTGGGTATCCCAGATCTGGATGCAGAATTCTGGTTGGGGTCTCAAAGGAGTAGATCACCGCGGGAGTATCACCTGCCTTGACCTGCTGCTCACATCTCCTTTGATGCATCCAGGATGCAGTGACATATTGAGCTTTTTATCCACGTGCACTCCCAAGTCCTTCACCTCAGGGCTGCTCTCAATCCATTCGCCTGTGGTTGTGCTTGGGGTTGCAGGATGGTGCACTTGGCCTTGTTGAACTTCATGAGGTTCATCAGGCCCCTCTCTCAAGCTTGTCCAGGTCCCTCTGGATGGCATCCCTTCTGTCCAGTGTGTCAGACACATCACACAGCTCAGCACATCACCAGCAAACCTGCTGAGGCTGCCCTCAATCCACTGTCCATGTTGCTGACAAAGATGTTAATGCCAGTGCCACCACTCACCCCTGACGAGCATGTCTTGTCACTGGTGTCCATTTGGACATCAAGGTGTTGATCACAACTCTTTGAGTGCAATCATCAAGCCAACTCCTTATCCACCAAGTGGTCCATCTGTCAAACCCATCTCTCTCCAGTTTAGAGACAAGGGTGCCACGTGGGGCAGTGTCAGATAGGGGACAGCAGATGCTCTTCCCTCATCCACACATAACTGTAACCCCTTCATAGCAGGGCACCAAATTTGCCAGGCACAATTTTACCTTAGTGAAATCCTGTTCGCTGTCACCAATCACCTCCTCCTGTTCCATGTGCCTTAGAACAGTTTCCAGGATGATCCGCTCCATGATCTTGTTAGATCCTGAGATAAGACTGAGCAGTCTGTAGGTCCCCAGATTTTCCCTTTTATTCCTTTTTAAAATTGTGCTTCCCCATTTCCAGTCAGTGGGATCTTCACAGTACTGCCACAACCTTCCAACAGGATGGACTGTGGTTTAACCCCATTATCCACTGGTTCCCTCAGGACCTGCAGTTGCATTTCATCAGGTTCCAGGGACTTGTGCACCTTCTGGTTCCTTAGATTTTCTCAAATCTTATCTTCTACAAGGGACAGCTCTTCCTTCTCCCAGTCCCTGCCTTTGCCTTTTGTGATGTGGGCAGTGTCACTGGGGCACTTTGGTCAGTAAAGACTGACACAAAAGCTTTTTGAGTGCCTCAGCCTTCGCCGTATCCCAGGTGAAGTTCAACCCGTCCCACTTGGCCAGGGGACTGTCCCTCCCTCAGGGAGGTGCCTTCCTAAGGGCCCTCCCATGCAAATACTAAAACCCCCAAGTTCAAAGATTCAACAGATCAAAGTGAATGAGAATTAGACACTTTTTTTTTTCCCAAGAGTGAGGATATTTAATTACTGGAAAATAGTGACAAGAGAAATACTCTGTCTCCTGACCAAGATATCTTGTTGGAAGGTAGACTCTAAACAACAACATAAGAGTCAAGTTGTAAGGCATACTGTTAAGGTAACAAGGACATAAAATAAAAGACACTATTTGTTTTAAATTTTAAACCATAATATATTGTATAGTTGTGAATCTTTCAGAAAAGGTTTATAATCTAGAGAGCACTAAAACAATTCGTAGGCTAGTCTTGATCTTGGTGGCCACAAAGACAGAAGTCCTATTGATTTTAATGGAATAAGAATTGGCCAGGTCTTGTAAAATTTCAGGCTAGATGCTGATCTGTGAGATGCTGAAGTGATTTCTTCATATTTTCATTCCAGTCAATAATTTTTGGCTCCTTTGAAGTCCAACTCAGCTGTTTCCAGTCATCACCAGAGCTACCATTATCTCACAGACCTGCCAAGCCCCCAACACACCTAATAAATCTGCTTAGTTTTGCAAGACAAAAGATTTTGCAGCAAAGACAGAGACATTAATTAATAGCGCATAAACAGCATAGTTTATTTTTTTGCATATCTCATTTCTGAAATCTCCTTTTTATGTATTTTCAGACAGTCACTATTATACCACAGCACAGATTTTTGTGTCAGACCCAGGAAGAGATTTTTAATCTGTGAGGAAGCAAATCAAGCAGGCAACCATGAACTGATAATGACTGAAAGAGAGAATACAAATTCAGACTGTAAGCAGTTAGTACAATAATTAGTCAGGCAATTTATTCAGCGTAGGGGTAGCATTTGCACAAGCTACTTAGCATACGGTGATAGCAAGTTCAAATGTGGTTGTCTGAGAGAACTTCCACTGTGCTATCTCCAGTGATCAACCCCATGCAAAAGACAGTCAGCAAGGAATATCTGCAGAACAGATCTTTCTGTACTTGCAAGTTTGTATTCTCTTTCCAATTAGCCACAGGCTAGTATATTGACACAAATTTTTAATATCTGTATCAAAGTTCAGGCATCATCTAGTGTAGCTCAAAAATGGGTGGCCAATTTGATGTGCACAAAGATCTTGCCACTCTGTAAGATTATCCACCAAGATCATGTTGACAGGATATGTTTGAAAAGTTAAAAATCTCATTAGCAAAAGTGTTCTAATGCATGAGGCTGCAACTGGTGGATTAAAAATATAATTAAATATATCTTCAAAAACACAGCACTGTCAGTAATCAGCAGGAGTAGAGCCAAAAAGTGTAGAATCTTAGAACAACTTGGTATTATTGTCTTTGTGTGTCCTTTTTTTTTTTTTTTTAAGGCATACCTGGCAGCTGAATATTTTTACTCTGTCTGCAATAACCAGTCAAGCAGCTCTGAAAATGCAATGACAACTTGATAAGAAAAATGATATGTTCAGAGATATAAATAGTTCAAGCACACACTGCTATTTCCATAGATTCAGAGAGGCTGGGAATACATCCTACATAACAGGAAAAAAATGGTTGAAAATCATTGAGCATTCTACAATATACATCTTAACCACAGTTTTTTAAAATGAGGAAAAAGAAAAGAAAGGGTTTTTTGTGGGTTGTTTTTTTCTATAGGATGCATACTCAGAAGCTCTGCAAATTGTCATCCCTGAGAGCGTGAATCAGAAGCACAAATAAAAGCTTAAGACTTGAGAGATGCAAAAGTGCTATAAATTGCTGTTAACATCGAATTTCATTGTGGCTTTGTCCCAGCCTCAAACAAGGACCAAATGCATCAAAATCACAGAAAGATTTCCCCTGGCTCACTGTTCATTGTGTTTTAAATGCAATCTCCAGGCCAGGCTTGGGGCAGGACTTGCTGTCTATCTGGATCCTTGTTTCACACATCCTTGCTGGGATTTGGTCTTGTCTTGAACCTACCAGGATGCTGAGAGTGCTGCACAAAGGAGAAGGGAGGCCTCCAAGGACAAGATTGTATTCATGAGATGTCTTGCTGATATCATGCAATGGCTGAAATGGTGAAGTCACTTTTAGATGATAAACAGAGCAAGAGAAAGGGAGAATGGGATAGTGAAAACTCTCCCCAGTGGCCAGCCAGGGAGAAAAACAATCTTCCAGTTGATAGTTTCTGCCTGTGATCCTACTAACACTTCCTTGAACAAGTTTTGATTACATGTTGTGCACCGATTAACTACTGAAATTTTTGCATATATCCATATTATTGGATAATAATTATGGACTATTGAAATGGCTTTCATGTATTGAAGTCATTCATTAAGTCTTCCTCTCTTCTTCTATATAGTTATATAGTCAAAAATAAAGGCAGGAAAAGGGGGAGAGAGTTATTCCCAAATCTGTGACAATTTCTTACAGGAAAAATTGTACTAAATCAATATATCTCAGGATTTGCAAGCATGAGGTTATGAGAAGAACATGTGACAACAGCATACAAGAAAAACAGCGTGAGATATGCAGGTGTGAAATTGCCACAGCAACCCCTGGGTGCTCAGAGGAAGGTGGTAGTGTGGGAGAGTGGAGTGCCAAGTGAAATGGAAATTCCTCAGCATAAGAAAGGCTAAGGCACTCTGCAAGGTGAAGGAATCTCCATTAAAAATTAAAAATGTAATGTCTGTCTTTATTGGTACATCAGACTTCATGATAAATAATAAACTCTAAGAGTATGTTCTTGATGTCACCCAGCATCTGGAGGTTTGTGGTAACAACTTTGGGCTATAGGAGACTGTGCTTCAACAGAGCTCCTAAAAGGATGAAGGGAAGATTAGATGGAAACAACAGAGAAGTGTTCAGTTCTTGTCTCTTCGAAAGTAATCTTTGTCAATAAACAATAAAATCTAACAAGTTTGCATTATATGGTATTAGCAGGCTCCTAAGAGACATCATAATTTTGGAATTCCATTTTTAGAAAGGTTGAAGAAATATATATCTTTGTTATTTGATATCTGAAGAAGGAAGCTTTGGTTTCTTTTTATGAATCCCAACAAACATGAAGCTGCAAATTGTGTTTTTCACTTGTCCAATCATGGACAGTCATGCCATTGCTCAACCTACTTTAAAACTTGACCCTGATGAGGCAATGAAAACCAGTGTGGTAAAAATACAGTTCCAAACTGAGATTGACCTACTTCTTTTAGCCACAGACATGAGGACAGAAAACTTTAAAGATCTCAGTTCATGTGTCAAATATTGTCTTTATTTTTACATCTGGTACAAAGAATATCTGAGGATAAAACAAAAACCTGTCAAGGGGAAACAAACGTGCTACCAAAACAAAGAAAAACTTTCCCAAAAATATGAAAAGTCCACCGGATAAAAATCAATGTGTGAAATATATCTTATGAAAACATCCATGTCTTTAGCACATTGACTATTATATATTACTAAAAATAAAGACTTATAAGAGAGCAACTTAATAGTAGTACTAATGGGAAAATGATTTGCAGGATTCTGTACAAATACTGAAAAATCAATATTTTCCCATGGTCTTACTGCGGGAAAATAGTGGCCTTTTGTCACATGGCCAATGGCATGTTGAAAGGTCAAGGGCACAGGGATATATCCCATTTACCAAAAATGAACCATGTGTTACTGTTTAGAAAATTCATGGCTCTGGCCTAAACTCCTTCCCATGGATGTAATTAGCAACAGGGTCAGACTACTGAATGTACTTGGAAAATCTACCTATAAATGTAACTATAACACTGCAAAAGGTATTCCTGAAGTACAGAGAATGAGAAATTTTTGGCTTCCAGCTGAAGGTTGCATTTTGTTGTTGGGAGTGGAAGTGCACATCTCACTGTGTGTCTAATCCCTGCTGAGGCTTTCTCTGAATGACCTACAGAGCACATTGGCAAAAATAGCAATGCAGATTCAGCAACCAAAAGCACCATTTTGCCTTCTCCATGCAGTTAATTGTTTGCACCTATCTTTTATGGAAAAAATACCACATCCCAGTTTTCAGGTGAGCACTGCAGATTATCCACAGCGCCCAACAGAAGCTGAAAAAACTCTTTGTTGTGTAGAACCCAAAAGAGGTTTGAATTTCTGTAACAATGCCATAGCCTTGGATTTCAGATGTGTTTCTTTACAGATTCTGAAAAGGTTCAGTCTAGAACAGTCCACTGTCATTGTTAATTTCTCAGGTTATGGAAACAAAGCTGCAATGGTGATTGTTCTGAAGAAACAGAGACAACTTGGGAGGCAGAATATAAATCAAGGTGCTCATGTGTGAAGATGAGACAAAAACTATGGGTTATAGTTCACAACTTAATTTTATGGATGCTTGTGCACAAGCTGATTGTAATTGTGAAAATGTGAAAAAGGAAATAATAATAATAGTAATAATAATAATTCTAGCTTGAAAGGGAAGAAGGAAAATTGGGAAGAAATATTTTATTGTTAATAATCATTGCAGAGAAAACTCAGCTGAAACAAAGGAAAAAATCTAATTTGACTTCCTTGGAGTCAGGATGTCACCTAAGGAGCCAGGACCAGAGTAAACAAATTAATTTGTGCTGCTTTCCTCCAGAAGCTGAATAGACTGCAAACTCCACTGCCATGATCTGCAGGCACCACAGAATGAAATACAGCAACATTTTCATGAAGGACAGACACAACAGAAAAACATCTCCAAATATAAACTGGAATTAATGGTATTCAGAGCACAATTTAACAACGTGGCAGGAACATCATGGGAAAAAATGTGAATATTAAAAGAGGAACTTTAAACACACAGCCCACTCATGCACTGAAAGGGCCTGGAGTGACTGTTGAAAGATTTCTAAAAATGGGTGAGAGAGGGCACATGAATGTATTTGAACAGGAAAAATAAGTTCTAAAAAGGAAATTATTCTTGTGACCAAGAAGATGACAGGAAGAAGCATTTCCATTTTTATGAGTGGAAATCAGAGAACTTCCATCAACTCCATGGAAATTACTCCCATACAAGTTGAAACTCTGCATGTGCACTGTCAAACTGTATGTGGGCCTGAGAATGTGCTTTTCTCCAAGACAATTTAAGATGTAGCATTTTTCATTGCAGCTATGTGAGTGCTTAATCATATTAAATTGTACTTTTTTTTTTTCTTTTCTCCACACTTTTGTAAAAATAAAGCAAATAATTCCAAAGGAGAAATAGATACATCAGATCTTTCCTACATAGGTCATTGAGACAGAACCCTTTGAGTGAATAAAGCAAAAATTGAATAAAATTGAGAGAAAAAAAATCTTTATCAAAACCTAATCAGAAATTTTTTTCATGGCTATTTCTTGTTCATTTTTAGGATACTCAAATCTCTAGGAAAATGCTACATCTTGACTTAAAACCACAAAATACTTTTCCAGCTATTTGTTAGAGAAAACCTGTAAAAGATACAAGCAAACCATCATTCGGCAGAGTGTTTGGCTGTGGGGATCATTATTGTGCTAGCAAGTGGTTAAACATGTCAAAATCTAATCCACCCCCCTGCCTGATTTTGTGATTTCCTAAGGGTGGAAGACAATTCTTGCTCTTCTTCACAGTGACACGATGATGGCTCCAGGCACATGCAGTTTGGCTGCCTGAGCTCATCGCATAAATCCATTTTAAACTGGTTCATGGAGGATCCACATCAGCCCATCAGTGTTGCAAGATCAAGACCCTTCTATTCTTATACTCATCCATGCTCCTATTTATTTTTAAGAATGAGGGCTTCTTTTGAAAACAGAAGAGACACAATCTGTATTTTTAAGTCTTGTTAGCTTTCAAAGCCAGATAAGCCCCTTCCTGTCTTTGTGGTCCATAATGAAAGTTTCTAGCCATCCCTGCCTCCTTCTAGTTGGGTTGGTAGGACACAGAATCTCACTAGAAAGTTTTCCTGATGAATAGAAAACTCCAATACTGCTTAAAAGTAAGAAAGTTTTGAGAGTGTTTTCTGTCCAGTGGCTTTATTCCGGAGGTACTTATTTATATTCTTTAAATCCAGGATTTCACAGCAGAAAACCTTCTCCTTTCATAGTCTTCAGTCCTGTTTTTTTTAAAGAGGCTACATGTGAGGTTTGTTTTTCCATGAAAAAAATAAAATAGCATATGTAAAACAACAGAGGATACATTTTTATTGGTTTTCTGATTGGAGTTGTGCATTCTGTGAAGCAAAGAGATAGTATGTGGATTGATATTTTTAGCCCATAGAATTATCTCTCTTTCTGCAATATATTAAGTCTGAAGTATCTTATCCCCCATCCCATTCCTATTTCTTTTTCTTCCCACTGTTTCAATTCATCTGCTATTTCAAAAGCACTCCCTGTTGTATTTGTTACGTTAAATATCTGCAAGAAGCTCTTACAGAAAATAATTTTCTACTATTAGAAGGAGAAAAAAACGTACTCCATGCCATTTCTATTAGGAGGTTTAAAACAACCTATTTAACTTTTCTGTCTTCAGGTTTGGTTTTTTTTGTCCATATTCAGTTTGCCTGACATAACCTTTTCATTAGTGTATTAGCTACAGCAGCTCAGCCAGGAGCGGCACAGGAGATTCACGTACACCAAGTGTCTGAGGGCTTTTATACCCTCCAGGATGGAAATTCACTGTGGTAATTTCAGCCTAATCAATTGGAATACAAGATTGAAGCTACTACTAATTGACTGAACAAAATTGAAATTTGGCAAATGTCATAATGTCAGTTTAGTCATTCAAAAGTTTCTCGGTGACTGAGGAGGGAGGTTGTTGGAGGAGGGAGCAACCAGAATGAGAGGTTGCTCAGGAGTGGGCAATCAGGGGATAAAAGCTTGGGTCAAGCTGGCTCATACCCTCATGCAATGTATGTTGGTTATTCAGTTCTCAGAAAAAAACCCCACATTTGTGGTTGAAAGAATTTCCTGGAAACATAAAGAAAGTCAGTGACAGTTGGGAGAACAGAACATAAATTTACTACTACACATTCCTTTCCTGTTCTATTTGTATCTTTCATAGGAAATTGAAAAGTTTTGTCCTGTGGTAGGAAAGTAGTGACTATTCTCTTCAAAGAAAAGGGCTGAGGATCAGAACATAACTTCTTGAAAAGGTTTTACAACTTCTTGCTTTTGCTAATGACTACTTCAGCATCTACTAAATCTACCTTCATCATCAATCATCATCAAAGAACCCTAGATTTCTCAGATTCTGATGTTCTTGATCAATCAAAATTCTACTGAAAGTCCTCAGGTTTGTTTATGGGTGAGAATTAACTAACAAACAGATATTTAACACCAGCTAAATCCCAGCAAAGAATTCAGAGTGTGTTAGGTGGGATATTAACTCTTGCAGTGGCTTTTTAGTGTAGTCAGATGAAACTTTAACCTAAACTTTGCTGTTTGAGACCAATTTATGTAGTGAATATTTATGTAATGAAAAGACATTTATCTAATGAAATACACTGAAATTACCTGGAATCATACCACTCTAGCACCCAAGTTTTTATATCTCTGGATTAAATTCACAGTTAGTCTTGTTGCAGAAACTTTATGGTGCAAATCTTATAGGGAGAAGCTTTTAATCCAAAGGGATATAGGTCATAAACTTTTCTTATATTTTATCCAGCTGAAATGCTGATAGAAGACAGAATAAGTTCTGAACACATGTTATTCTTCAGCTCTTTTACGTTCAAAAACTGCCTGCTTTCCCCAAATATATCAATGGATGTGATAAGAGTGAATGCTTCTTCCTACCAACTTGTTTTTTAAATATCCTTAGACAACATTGGATAATTCTACAACTATAATAAATATGGTATTTTAAGTTATTTGATAGTTTTATATTTACCCAGGAAGATTTTCCCTGTCTGCAATTTTACCCTGACCACTAATGATCTACAGTCTTGTAGATATTACCCTCCCTCTGATGCAGGATCAGTGAAGCCTAATTTGGGCATATAAATATAATAGAGGTACACTACAATTAATAAACTTAGAAAAAGCCATTGGGAAACCATTTTTCTTGAAAGTTTGTTTTCTAATCTCCCTATGATACAAGCTTGCTTTTAATCTATACCTACAGAGAAAGATGCGAAATTCTCTTTTTCTTCAATTAAGCCTCATAAATTCACCCCCCTGTCAATTAGTTCCCATGAAATGAGCAGTGTTGCAGGCATGGCACGCACAGCCTCTAAACACCTGCAGTACTCATTCTCTGGAATGAGCAATTAACAGGCTCAAATACCTCTGCTAACATTTCTGAAAATATTCCTGGTTAAGGTTGTTATTAGAATAATAGAATCACAGAATTGTTTAGGTGCGAAGAGACCTCTAAATTCATCAAGTCCAACGTTAACCCAACACTGCCAAGCCTACCACTAAACTGTGTCCCCAAGTGCCACATCTGCATGTCTTTTCAATCCCTCCAGGGATGGTGACTCCACCACTGCCCTGGGCAGCCTGTGCCAGGGCTTGACAATGCCCGCAGTGAAGAGATTTTTCCAAACATCCAATCTAAATCTCCCCTGGTGCAACCTGAGGCTGTTTCCTCTTGCCCTGTCACTCATTTGGGAAAAGAGATCAATTCCCTCTGGCTGCATCCTCCTCTCAGGGGCTTGTAAAGAGCCATAAATTCCTCCCTGAGCCTCCTTTTGTCCAGGCTGAGCCCCCCCAGCTCCCTCAGCTGCTCCTCATCAGGCCTGTGTTCCAGACTGTTCACCAGCTTTGCTGGCAATTAATATTGCTGAAGATAAGAATTCTGGATCCATAATAGTTCCACTAAGCACACTTTACTTAAACAAAGTTTTCTTAACGAGGACTGAATTTTAAATGGAATGAGAGAAGTTTATGGGGCATAAACAGCCTTTTGGATTTTCTTAGCTCAGACTTCACCCTATGTATTTCAGCCTGTTAATGAGGAATGTATATATAATGGGACTGATACTAGACCTACTGCATATTCAGACCCAAATATAGAACCTCACATAACTGTAGACTTTTCATGCAGTTAAAGATGTGATGGCCAAACTTTCCTTGGCAGTCAGTGAAACACAAGCAAGATATTTATTTGAATCATGGACCTGAGGTTAACCAAAAAAATCACTTTTTTTAAAACAATTTCATACTCTTTTTTATTTTAAACTCAAAGAGGAAGTTTCTTTTAACTTGCATAATTCTTGTCAACTCTGTCTAGAACATACACAAAAATAAAGGTCTGCAGTAGGGGCAATGCAGCAGCTGATTGAAATGGGGTTGGCAATGCAGCTTCCAGGCAGGAAACTGTGTGATGAATTTAATTTTAAGTATAAATACAATTTCCACCATGATAGAACTCTGATTTGCATGGAAAGGAAAGTGGGGGATTCAATTTGTTTATAAAAAAATTTAATTACTTTGTAAGAAAGAAAACAGCCACAAAAATTGAAAGAGTTGAGCTATCCAGTAGGGTCTTGGTGCTGTAAAGATATTGAGTTGAAACATCTCTGATCCACGTCCTACACAGGAAAGAAAGGTGTGATAGGAGGCTGCAGCAGGGTGGAGGGAACAGGAGCAGAACCAAACAATGGAATCTGAACCTTCACATTTTGTGGGAGTGGATGTGAGTAGAGAATAATGCTTTAGTGAGAGACTTGTCCTGATGGGATCAGTGTAAGATCTGCAGGTAGAACTTGCTGACCTGCAATGCAGAGGAAGAGAGGATGATCTGAAGGTTTGTTCTCCTAAAACCAGTGAATCAACCCATAAATTTTAGAGGAGTAGAACACATTCTTGTACCAGGCCATCCTCACGTACATGATGGGATAGGAACCAGATCTGTGATTTTTTGATCACTTAGAACAGAGACAGAAAATTGAACAAAGTTTTGGTGTTTTGTTTTTGGTTTTTATTTTGTTTTGTTTTGGTGTTTTTATTTTTTTGGTTTGGGGTTGGTTTGTTTTTGGTTTTTTTTTTTCTTTTTGTTTTGTTTTGTTTTTGTTTTTGCTTTTGTTTTTGGGGTTTTTTTGGGGGGTTTTTGGGTTTTTTGCTAGATTCTAATGTAAAACAAAGGAATGCATTTCATGGCAGATGGAGAGGAGCATCACACTCTGGATGCCAGTGTGTGGACATCCCTGTGAACCACACATTAACAGTAGGCTCTACTTTGTAGTTCATTGATGAAAATCCCTTTCTGAGCACTTGCTATGATAATTCATGTGACAGGATGAGTCTTTTTCCATCACTCACCTCAGTGTATAAAATCATGGTATGGTAAAGACAGACATTAATCTCCAGGCAAAACAACACCTAGACTGCAGATAAACACCTTTTATTGGTTTAAAAGTAGATTTACTGACCTATATTTGTCCAGACTACATTTCCTCTGCTAAAATACGTTCTGTTTGTTCCCTGGTAATGTGTCCTCACAGCAGCCTTTTGATGATTCTTGTACTGCTGCTTAGTCATATTAGTATTTAATTCTGATCCCTGGCTCTGATAGCAGATGAAGAGAAATACACAGGCTGAACACATTTGTTTAGCAATGACTTGAAAAGGGTTTTATGAGCTGGAATTTTGAAAGTATCCCTTTTGTACAGTATTTTGGGTGTTAACTAGCAACTCTGGGACTGAGAACAGCTGTTGGCTGATTAGCTGCTCTGAATCAATCACACCTTAGTTGGTGCTTTTTTCTTATGAACTGCCTAATAGTCCTATAGATAGGTGTGTATGTAATTGCTATAATTAATATGAGATAACTAATTTGCAGTGCTGTAGGAAGTACACAATCAAATTAATGTTCCTATGGTAATTTGGAAGAGAATGAAGATGTTTAGAGTAGGAAGATCATCATATTTTTCACTCCCAGTAGTGTTCTCCAATCACATGGGCAGTTCACAAGATGCTTTTCTCTGGGCAGACTTGGAATTTGGGCTGGGTTTTTTTCAGAAAAAAATATGAAGTTACTAATTCGGGATGGAAATCTGCTCAGGTGTGTAAAACAGTTTTTTTTTTTGTTTTTGTTTTTTTTTGTTTTTTGTTTTTTGTTTTTTTTTGAGTCATGGCAGGTGTATTTTCTCACATGAATACAATCCCTGATTTAGAACCTTGTGTCCAAACTACAGGATGTAAAAAGTTATATATATATATACATATACATATATATATATATATATATATATATATATATACCAGGAGAATGGGTGGTTAATATTTTCCCATTAAACATCTTTTTTCTTCCATCATGCTCTGCTGTTGTTCTCAGAGACAGGAGTAAAGCACCAACTAGGAGATATAATTTTGTAAGTCTACCCAATAATACAGAAGTGAAGGCCAGGGCAATGAAAAATAGTTCCCATAATCCTAAAAGGTTAGCTCAGGCAGAGTGAGATTAGTGTTAGATTGACCTTAAGTAAAACATTTCTGCCTGGCTGGTAAACTAAGACAGTTTATTTTGATCTTATTTTGATCTTATCGTTGTTTTGAAGCATTCCCATAATCTTTTCCAAATCACAGTGAATTGGGGTAAGATTACTGAAGTTCCTTCAGGGGAAGTAAAACAATCTAGGTTGCCAAGGAAAATCTTCATGGACATGAAATAGCTTTCACTTGGGGTTTTTTCTTTTTGTGGTTTGTTGGGGTTTTTTTCTTCAGAAAGGCAAGATAAAAACACATCACATTCCTCACTTCATTCCATTACAGTGAACAACAATAATTTACATCCTTCTTTCACAGCAGTGGTTTTATACAAGTTTAAGGATAGACTTTTGAAAGTTTATGAGAATCTTATATCTTCCCATTTGTTCAATAACAAACAGGAGAAAGACATAATCATTTCCATGTAGAACAACACCAGATACAACATTGATGGTTTGGTATCAATTATTGGTACAACATTGATGGTTTGGTGTTAATTATTGGTACAACATTGATGGTTTGGCATCCATGCCCCCTCAGTGCAGTCAGCTCTGTCTTGCTCTGGTTTGGCTTTAAAACATGAGTGACACCAAATTTTTCATGTTCGGTCTCCATCCTGTTTTCCACCATCCTCTTCAATGCTGTATACCTCAGAGAATGCCACTGGGACCTGAATGTCACCTACCACCACATCACATCTGGCAGTGTCCAAGATATACAGACAAGAATCTAAGAGATGATCTTGGATGCATTTATCAAAATATAAAGAAAATTTGAATAGTTCCTTTGAAGCTTATACAATTATCTTGATTTTTTTTCCCCTGTAAATCTGAAGGACATGAATGAAATATCAAAACATAGTTCCATTGTATGTGTAAATACAGTTTAATAATTGACATTTTCTCCCTATAAATTGTTACTGGTTTATTTGACCATGGAATTTTGCATAACAAAATCTATTTCCCTCATTCTCATATATTTGAGACTTCCAAACGTTTATTTCTCTTGATAAAATATGCTACATGGAGACTGGGATTAAGAGCAAAAAATACCATTGCTGTAACACACTATTCAAACTGAAATGAGATGGAGAAATTGCTAGACTTTAACATCCAGCCAGGTCAGAGGGAAAATAGGAGAGGAGGGTGAAATGTTCCCAAAAACCAAAGTTGAGGTTGTAGGACAGAAATTGTTCAACCTAATAATAATTACATCTTCATATTTCCTTCCAGATCATGTAGAAAAAAAAAACGTATTTCAAGAGAACAAAACCAGAAAAGAGAAAAGATGGAAACAGAGAAAAGATAAAATAGTTCAGTAATGGTAAACTGTCCCATCGTGAGACCATGAAAAAAAATGTTCTGTTTATTTCAGTGCTGATTTGGGGTCAGATTCCATAAAAACAAGGGAAGGGAAGCCCACAGCTCTCAAGTGCCTATTTTTTTTTAAAGGAAGTTCTCTATCACCATCTACTGGAAGGAAAGTCTCATTGCCCTGGAAAAATGTGAGCAAAATAAATATATTGGCTATTTTGAAGACATAGTGAGTTTCTAAACACTCTGAACAGACATAGATCTTCTCATCATGAATTTTCTTTAAAATAGTGCTACTATTCTGTTACCACCAGAAATTTTTTAATAATTCAAAAATTTTCATTCTTATTGAAAATTTATTATTATAAATAATATTGTATACACAGTATGTGAAAAATAATAAAACATTTATTCTAGTTTTAATATCAAACTATAAAATAATAATCATTAAATTATTAATACCACTTCTATTAATGCAACCAAAATTAATTCTATACTCCAGTATACTGAACTTTATTTAATTATCAGAGAAAAAAATTTGTCTGCTCTCATTCACACTTGGTTAATTATTCGTCTTCCTGAACAGATGATGTTCCCAGAGTTGATGAGTATTTTGGAAAACCCAAGCAAAGAGAAATTCTAAAAATTTTGCCCTAACTGTTGAGAAAGGCAAGATAACATTATTTTTCTGAAATAATTGTTGCTTCAAAATATGACTCAGAATGTTTCAAAGGCATAAAAAGTAATTTGTGCTCTGTGACCCCAAGGAATGGGAGAAGAAACAAGGAAGGCCTAACTGACATAGCAGGAAAAAGTTTCTGGTGAGAAGTTAACCACAATAGGCTGTTGACAACTGCTTTGAGATCTCCCTCACAGGGGGCTTTTAGATCATGTCAAACAATTCTCTGTAAAGAACTAGAGCACTGCTGTGCATACTGGCAATATCTCAGATTATTTCCAGTCCTCCTGGGATATTACCCATATTGAAATCTGTCATGTCTAAAGGAACTGGTTGTATCAAATTCTCAAGGCACCACTCATCTCATAAACTGACTTCCCAAATTAAAATACAACCATTAAATTCAATATTTCTGTCTGCCAAAGTCAGCATTATTGTGGGGATACTGCAACCACCTGCACCCCAGGAATAGATGGAAATCATAGGTGTTATTTAGAGACAGGAAGATTGCTTTGCGTGTAAGAGATGGAAACTAAAGTTCAAGTTACTCCAGCTCTAGATGACACAAAGGCAACTACTGGATCTATCCTGAGAGAAGAAGAGCTTCCACCTCCCTAATTCAAGAGAAAAATCTAGAATCCTGTGTTTCTTAATTCCAGAATACCATAAACTGTTGAATAGGGTATATAAGGGGGTAGGATATTTGCAACTGCAGGATGGCAGTAGAAAGGACTTGTTATTTTTTTCTAGAAAAAGAAGTTAAATCTGTACATTAAAAGTTGTCTCAGCACCAAAACAGATCTTTGCTGCATAGTAAACCATTTTTGTAGCTGAAGTTATGTGAAAGATCTGATACAAAGTGATAGAGTTTCAAATGTCTCAAAACTTATTTTTCAATAATAAACAACAATAGTAAAATCAAAAAACAAACCCCCCCAAAACCCAAACCACACACAGAGACACAACTCCTCCTGCATTTAGGGACTCTTCTATGTTTACAAGTTTATTTTTAATTCATTGCCTAAAAAGCACTTCAGTATTTTTGTTATTGACTGAAGTTTATTGCTCTAAAAACATTCAGCTATGCCAAAAGCATTGCTGGAGGACTTTGAAACTATGCATAATCGACTGGCAGAGAAAAGGTCAAGTAAAGAGTAAATAACAGTAGTACATCAACATCTTGTATTCAACATCAAAACAAACTGCTGTCTTCTTTATATGGAATACATTTCTTTTAGAGATGAGGTGACCAATACATTTAAGAAAGAGTTGTTTGAAAAAAAAAATTCTACTTAAAATTTTTAGAAGCAGAGATGCTAACTGCTGTGTGACTTCTTCAAAGTCTTCTCCCTCGAGGTAACATAAAAATCCCTACAGATGATAACAAAAAAACTCTGTTCCTCACAGAAATTGTTATTGTGTCTTTTAGGAACATTATCACTGTCTAAATTTAAGCACCTACTTGAAATGCTACTCTGATTTTTGTTGGGATAGAGTTAATTTTGTTCCTACTAGCTGTTTTTGGATTCAGTATGGGAATAATGTTGGTAACAGACTGATGTTTCTGTTGTTGCTAAGTAGTGCTTACCCTGATTCAGGGATTTTGCCTGAATGCAGCTGCTCAGTAGCTCATGTGGAGGGTGTCTGAGAGTGCTGCCTCCAGCTCCTGTTCCAGGAGGGTTCCTGAATGCAAAGAGCCTCTGGCATCTGCCAAGTTGCAGTTCTGAATTCCATAAGTTGTCTGATATATTTACATTTCAACAGCTCTTGGTCTCTACACACAGGAGTTTCCACGGAGTACCCACAGTGGGGTAAACTGAGTCATTCCTCCTCTGATGGTATTGGTCAAATCTCCATCATCTATAATGGACACTGGACCCCCAGTAAACACCCCCACACAGACTCCAAAAGCAGCTGTCTAAAGAACTTGATCCAGTTGCCTTCACAACGGCTAGGGGAAATATTCTGGGGTGTTTTGCCTGGTCTGGTGAACTGGTGAGCACTGATGTCTCAAAGGTCAGCTATCACTTTGGTCACATTTCTGTGGATGCTTTCTCTGACTGTGGCTACTCCGGTGGCACTTGGGCACAAGTCTGTAATTTTGACTCAAATTCCACTGTAGGCAACTCCAAAGTTAATTCACATTTGTCAACAGCCTATATTCCTGTTGGGTTTGACTCTAAAGGTCAAATCTGAGCAATTCCAACGGACAATACCTCCCAAAAATCCTGAACACCTTAAATAATCTCCTAAAAGTGATTATACTCTTGAGATATTTATTTCCCTCCTTGGAGCAGAGTGGAAGGGATCCCAGGAACATATTCCTTTACTGGCTCAGAAAATACGTATTTCTGCAATGTCTCATGTGCTACCCTGAATTCTACAGAAAACCTCAATTTGCCTCCTGTGAAGGATGGATTTAACTTTTTCCTGGTAAATTAATGGGAATTAAACCCTCTCCAACCCTCTCCTTATTTTCTTCCACATGCATACAAGCATTTGTTGGGATCCCACTCCAAAAATGTGATATTTATCACATACTTGGGTGTCCTGGGATTTCCTAGTGAGCATCTGCATGAAAACTGATATCTCACAGGTTTGTGTCCTGCATCGAAACCCATGCTGGCACCCCTAGATTATTTCAAATGGTGGTAGAACTTGTGCTCAGGCAACTGGGTCAAACTCACACCTTTATTTTGTGGTTGTAACTACCAACACCTTTAAGAGTCAGTATTTATATGCTGCAGAACCTTTCTGAATTCCTTCTGTGCAGAGAGAAAGATGAAAACAAGGTAAAGATCCTGGACACAAAATGTGCACTGTGATTATGAGAAGAGGTGAGATGAAGAAAAAATTACAATTTGATTTTTTTTCCAAAATTTCGTCCACAAAGGCATATAGATCCCATGTGGAAAAAAACATGTGGGTTTAACCAGTTACAAAAGGGAATGATAACAGCACCTTTCTTTACCTGTAAATTTGTTCACAAGTGGAAAAACTAAATAATGTGTGGTTAGATTAAAGAAGACAAAAAGTTGAGCACTTGATAATATGTCCTTCTTGAGTTTCCTAAATAAGCAGTGAAGATTGTGTATTTTATGCAAGGCATTGTTTCTGATGACTGCTGCATATTATCATATTAAAAATTTCTGTTTGATTTATTGTTCTAAATGACCCATACTCTTTCCTCTGTGGAAGGTGCTGATATATAAGAATAGGAAACACCTTGGTGAATAACAGAGATTTATACAGCTACGTTTTGGGCATCTAATATATATAACCACACAGAGGATCATTGTGTTGTCTGTACAGGAAAGCAGCAGGGGATTTTCTGAGTTCAGGGGATTTCTGCTTTATGATGTCACTTTTCCCATTTTCTTTAAATTAGCAGAGGCCATATAACACTTTGGTTGACTCACAAGTTCTTCCCTGTAAAGGATCACTATCTGTTTCTCATCTGTCTTCTGATTTTCCTTGGCTGGCCCAAGAAGGTGAGTGGAATTGTTGAAGAATATTTCTGGTACAAAGTCTTGCTTTAAAACAGAAATGCTCTCTTTGATGTGAACTAAAGCATGCAGAAATGCTTTGGTGTGTTGGGGAGATGGATGATAGGTACCTGGGTTCATCAGCAAATGCCCTTGTTAGCATGTGAATGCAGCTGTTTCCCATAATATTCTCCAATTATTTCTTTGCATGAGCAACAGTGCACAGAGGAATGAAAACCACAGAGCACCTGTGTGAAATCTGAATGCAAGTTCGCCAGAAATATTTTTTAGTATTTACCCAGTTCTGCCCTGAATGAACAAACACCAATCAAATCAAGTTGAGGGGTTGTTGGTTGAGCGGGTTTTATTTTTTCCATGAGTTTAAATATCAATTTTAAGGAAGAAGGAATTACATCTTTTAGATTTTTTTTTTTGTGTGTGTTGCTTTTGGTTTTGATTTGTTTGTTTATATTCATGCCATGAAATCATGCCCTATGCCTCAGAGTACTGAAGCCTGGGAGAATTTTCTGGGAAAATATCACTTTATGATCCACCATCCTGGCCACACTCATGACACAAGGTGTGGTACTGCGTGGGTGTTATAAACAACCCAGTCAGCCCCTGTGTAAGGAGTGGCTGCTCTCTACCTTTGGCCACTGCTGGAGACAGGATGGTTGGCTGGCAGGATCTCTGCTCTGACATATTCTTATTCTGTCATTATGCTCAGGAATTTATTTATCTTCAACATTTAGCAAACAGAAAAATAAAAATCTGCCTTGCATCCAAACTCTTTTGTTATTACTTCATTTTGAAGTGTCTCTCTATTAAACACCAGGATACATTCTCAAAATTTCACACTTTCTTACCTAACATTGGGAAATCAAATTTTTATTAATTCCAGGTTGTGTGACAAGAGTTTGAAGAATAGGAGACCCATAGAAAACCTTCCCAGGCTGCTGGTTTAAATATCTCTTGCTTTCCCAAAAATTGCAAAATACTCTGAGGACTTGGTTCTTTGCATTTCTGTTGGGTTTTGCTGGCAAGTTGAGGAGCCCTCAAGAAAATAAAAATTGCCCTAATAGGAGTTTACTTCTTAGGAATTATCTGAAATTCACTGGGTTATGGACAACTGTCCTTATCTGGAGAGCAGCTACTTGGTGGACTTGGTGAATCCAAAAATTAAGTTTATTTTGCCACTATTTTTGTATCCTTTGGTGAAACCCTACCTGGAATTTGCAAAAAAAATTAAGTTTTGAGCATCAGCCACAGAGCAAAGGAAAAAGGAATAAATCTCAGGCCTATAGCTTCAAAAAAATTGTATTTTTGCCCCTACATTTGACAGCATGTGGTTAGCTCAGATGGACTTATCCCCTGCATCACCAGAACATGCCTTACAAAGGCTTCTCCAGGCACCATGGTTTTTTCATTATTGTGCATTTACATGGAGGTAGTGATGCCTTGTGAAGGCTGCCCTAGAACAGAGGTCAGTTAAACAACAGAGGAGTTAAAGAACAAAGTAGGAATTTAATAAAAGCCCTCAGTGGAAAAAACCTTGGGCAGCACAAGAGCCCAGCCAGGGATGCACCCAAGATGAACCAAAATGATCCCAAAATGCACGAGCGCTCACGGGGTCCCTCGCTTTAATAAGTTCTGCTCCTTTTGCTTGTTGGAATTAATTGTCCAGTTATACATTTAGGTTATGAAGTCCCATCCTTCTTATGAAGTCCCATCCTTCTTGTTTTTCTCTCTTCAGCCCACTCTGTTTGTGCTCTTGGGCTGAGATTTGGATCATTTGTCCTTGGTGCCCAGCAGGAGAAGGAATTGTTTTGTCTCCCTGCTCTGTGCAGAGAGCTCACCATCCCATAATATGAAGCTCATAACTGCACAGTAAAGCAGCACAAAATCTGAAAAATATAAAAGCTAAAACCTGAGGCATCAGTAAGAGGTATTAAATCTGGAGGAAATTTAACAATTGAGAAATTTTAGCAGACAGGGGATGATTATGGCCAGCAGGTGCCACTGCTGCTCCACAACACCAGTGAATTGCTGCATGTACTAGGCTGCATAATTTATGACTGAAATACAAGGTGCAGAGATAAGTATTGAATAGGTTGAGAACTACATTTTTAGTGATGCTTTTTAATAACTAAATTTTGTAGCCTATATATTCAGTACAGTGGCTCCTTCAGTTGCCTAGCTCTGCTTTTTTTGCTTAATGATGTGCTTTTTTTACATACTTTCAGGGGGGAAAGTGTAAGTTAGATCTTCTTGTTAGGCAGAAAAATAAATAAAATAGAATAAAAAAGCAGAAGTTTTAGAATCAGTCTTGTTGAGAATCACAGAGACTGACTATATGCTGTGTTTCATAAAGTTAACAGAAATGTAGCCAGAAGTTGTAATAAAAGCTGTTGAAAGCAGCTACAGAGAAAGAAATATTAGAAGCACTGGATTTCTGCTGTGGGTTCATATATATGTGTATACATGTCTATGTGTGCAGTTTTGTAGATATATTTTTATTTGAATATTCACACTCCACCTTTAGCCTGTGGTGATCCTGGCAAGGGGCTAGAACAGGATGATGTTTAAGGTTGCTTCCAACCCAAAACATTCTGTGATTCTATGATTGATTCTATGATTCTCTGATTCTATGAGATGAGGTACTTATTGGTAATTCAATATACATACGGAATGATCTGCTTTTTAAATTCTGTGGATCTGAATTCCTCACTAAAGCAGTCTGTTTCTTTTCCCACAAGATGTCAGTGTTTCCTACCATTTGTGACATGGTGGGTTTGCTGGCAATGATTATCCGCGGTATCTTAAGAGGAATTCAGTTAATTAAAAATGAGACCTTGTAGAACATGCGACTCAAAGCATTCCATAATGAAAGAGTTTGCTTTAATTGGGGGAAATGGAGCCATTGACTTGGGTTTTATAGAGAAAACTTGAAAGATTAACACACTAAACCCCAAATTTTATCCTCTTACTTTCTCTGATTGGACAAAAGCTGCAAGAGAAAAAAGACACTACAAATGGTGAATAATGAGAGTGCTGCATGGAAAGTTTCTGAGATTCCTACACAAGAGCAAACATTAAGACAAGTAATATTTCAAAATAGTATGTGCATACGTATATTTGTTTGTTTAAACACTGCTAACTATGACAGCAAGCACTTTAAATGCAGTAGATAAATAACAGTAATTTTCCTTATGCCCACAGGATGTCAGAGTGCACTTTAGAATACAGTTGTGCAAAATTTAGAATGACAAATTCAGTCTTTGTCATCAGGTTTGAAATATTTATAAATGCATGCTTTGACCAAAACCAGTGAAAACAAGCAGAGTGTCTGGTGCTCAAAGTAATAAACACATCAGCATCCAGATTTGCAATCCAAGCAGGCATATTGACTTCATTTTTCTACATGGAAGAACCAATTTTTCCTTCAATCAGTTCCTTATCCCTGCAGTGAGTTTTCGCCCCTGGAAACACCAAATTCAGTAGAGTTCATGTCTCTCTGTCAGGTGTCCAAGGAACAGCACTATGTTACTTTCATTATCTGAATAGTTGCAGTGAAATTTTTAACACCAAAATATTGCAGATCAAACAATACTGCAACAATCTACCTTTTAAGCTGAAGTGACTGCACAATCAATATTCCTGCCTTTCTGTGTCTAATCACAGCCATTCTTTTGTAATGATAAAATCGAAAATGCAATTTTCAAAGACAAAGCTTCATTGATTTCTTATTGGATCTCATTATTTAATATCATATCTGGATATGTCAGACTGAGAAGCACATTGTACATCCACCACCCAGCCAACTTTAAGAGGGATCTGTGATCAATCACATGTGTGCAAGCCAATATCTCTTGGAATAATCCTTCCCTCCTTACACCAGCAGACACGACCTCAGACATTGCTGCAGGCAGTGAAATCTTTGTTTTCCTTAAGGCTCCAGAATCCAAATTGTGATGAGAACATGGCAGGTACTTGTAGCAATTAATCCACTGGAGGACACGAGCTCTGTTTTGTTTGCAAGTTATCTGTGCTCAAGGCTTGTTTGGAGGGTCTGTTTGTTCTTTCAGATGGTTTGAACCTTTCATTTCAATACAGGGATTATTTGGCAGCCTTTGACTATCATTGAACAGCTGGCAATTGGTAACTTGCTGTGCAGGTAGCAGGTTCACCAATTTGAGATTTTATCATTTATTTGATGATTTTTAGTGCATTTCTTCAAGCCTCTGCTTCTGATGAGGGTCCCATACTCAGGTGAAAACTCTGAATATCAGCTGAAAAATAAAAAAAAAAACACTCTTCTTTTGTTTGGAGGAAATACAGGGCTTTACCAATCTTTTTTCTGAAACTAACTCCTCCAAAAGTCAAAAGGGATGGTACCTCAGGGAGGTAACTCAGGCCATTCTACTTACATATCTAGAGTGCTGTTTATTAGTGCAATCATTTTCCCTGGTAAATCTAAAGGAATTTCTATTTACCTTATTTCCTAATGCTAACTCCAGGTGAAATAACTCCCAAAATAAATACAAATGTGGATTTTCTAGTTATTTTATTTTTAAAAAAATGAGAGAAGGCATGGCATGTTGTGCTGAAGGACCAAGGCTGGGTATTAAGCACCTCTTTTTTCGTTATTTTTTCCCTTTATTCTGTGAGCCAAGAGTCCTAACTTTCCTCTAAGCAATCCCATGGAATGAATAACAGCCTGGAGAAGCACCTAGATAAACACTGATGAGCTACATATAAACATGGGACTCTGTCTCTCCTTTAAAATGCCTTTCAATGCCTTGTTTACCAGTGTGCTTATAGTCCACACCACCCTCTGATTTACAGTCTGCAGTGTTTGCTTCCTTACAGCAGCTTCTCTGGAAGGTTCATCAAAGCTGAGAGATTAAGAAAAGAGTTTTGAAATCTGGTTGTAAATACAAGAGACCCAATATCTGTAAGTGCAGAGCAAAATTTCACTATCCACGACAGACATAGTTTGCAATCAGACATCCTAGCACTCTACAGCAGAGATTGCAGATGACTTTGATTTAAATGACTGCTGTCAAATTCAATAACCTTTTCTTGAACAAAACCACAGCTGATTTTAACTGTGCTACACTTGAAAAAAAATCAGAATATGGTTCATAATTCTCCACCTTACATTTCTCATTCACCTGTTAGCTCCTTTTAGGAATCTATTTTATTTCTGACTCATAGGGGACCTGACAAATGAATGATATCTGCTGTCTCAAAAGTCCTAATCTCAGTGGAACTATAGCTGTTTTCTCTACCTGGATGTGTTCCATAAAGTACTTAAGGAAAGAAAAATGATGATCCAGCCATTCATTAATGGCAGTTACAGAAGCTGTAACTTCTGTCCCTGTTTCCATTGTGACCCTTTGGTACTCAGCTCTCTGTAAGTAAAATGCAATTTTGAGAAGAAAAAAAAGTAGGAATAAACACCCCAAAATTTCTGAAAAGAACAGATGCAATGATAATTTATGTAATTTCTCCCTCCCTTACCAATGGCAGCAAAGCCCAGAGCTGTGATCTTCTATTTCTTATCTGGCACATCTCTCATCCTTCTGTTTTATAATTTTTAATTCAAAACAGACCTTTATGTTTACAATTACTTAAGCTGGGCATGGGGCAAGGCATCATTAAATTCAAGGAATAGAATCTGCAAACTTAAGCAGTTGAGCCTATTCTTGTTGAGGCCAGTGACTTTTTGTTATTAATGAAACAGAGGACCAGCATCAAGTCCCCCCCTCCACCCCTTCCATTTTGCCCCTTCAAAGCTGAAGATAAAATGGAACTAAATTCCCTTCACACTCTCTTTTCTCTTTGCTCACCTCCCAGTGATATCGAACATTCCCTAAAGAATGAGTAAACAACTAATTTGGGTTGAGTAAAGCAGGAGCATTAGAGGTGATCAAAGTCACAGTTTGGGTTTTTTAATTCACCATTTCTTTGTGACAACACATTATGTCAGCCCTGCTAGCTCATTTGTCTGCTGCAGTTCTACTTTATCAGCCTGGAGTAAAAAGAATTGATAAGTCTGGTTAGATAAAGTAAATGGAAACTCAGGACTCATTCCAATTTGCCGTACTTCGATATATTTCACAAACCTGAGAGTGCTGTGTGCAACACTAGCTGGTATTTGTATATAAATATTGCACATTAGAAGATCTCTTAAAATAATATTTATGTTTGTTTCTCCCCTTCCTGCCTCCCCTGGTCGTGTGCTTATTGGGATTCTGATTGGAAGACAAATGTCAGGCTTTCTCACTACATTCTTTTTCAGTCCAGGCTGCTGCTCCCAACAAGAATCCATCTTCATTGGGAGCTTGCTAGGCTGATAAAGCAGAAGGAGATATTTTTCCAGGAGCACTGGATACTAATGCAGCTGAAGCTTATAACTGCAATAAGTTATTCTATGCTGTTCAAGATGAGTTCCTAAAGATATTTGATCATTGCCACCAGCCAAATCTGTCTTTGTTGTAATTTTGTTGGCTAGAAATGCATTGTGGATGCCTTCTAAATCAGGTCTTATTTATTAAAGTGTCTGCAGGATGTTCTAGTGTGAGGCTCCAGAATCAACAACAAAGTTAATTAAGCCTACTTTGCTTCTAGGTGATTTAAATCCATATTTTCCCACTTCCTGTATATCCCAATTTTTACACAAAAAAGTGCTTTGAAATGAAATGTTAGAAAATTTAGTTTTTAGTATTGATGTTAGAGAAGTTAGATTTTTTAAAAGAAATAATTAATTTAGAAAATATGACAGAGGGGATTTTTTTGTTTGTTTGGTTGGCTTTTTTTTTTTTTTTTTTTTTTCAGCTGATTTGGGTTTACAAATAGTTTCTTGTAGTCCATGCAGAAAGCTTGATCTCTCACCAGTTTACTGAATTCAGAAACTCTTATCCACTAGGCAAGTTAAAGATCCTTTGGCAAGAAAGAAACCCTCATTTTAACGCCTAACAATGCATCAGCTGCTCTTTCTTCAATTGATATTTTGCCATATAAGAGCATTTACTGAAAAGTCTGAAAGTGTAATTATGTATTTGACTGTGTTGAAGGCAGAGTGCAGGAACATGAATCCAAAATATTGGCCATTAATATGAAGTAGTTCAGATATCAGGAAAAAGTGTGAGGGTGTTGAGGCACTGGAATATGTTGCCCAGGGAAGTTGTGGATGCCCCATCCCTGGAAATGTTTGAGATCAGGCTGGATTGGAGGAACCTGGGATAGTGGAAGGTATCCCTGTCCATGGCAGGGAGTTGGAAAGGGGTGATCTTCAAGGTCCCTTCCAACCCAAACCATTCTGTGACTCTGCTACAACACACAAAGATGCCCCAAGTCAAACTGGAAGAATTGTGTTTGCAGTATATCCACTTTGAGACAAATTACACTTCCCAATTACACCTGAGGAACCTTTTTGCACTCACTGGAACTGTAAACACAGAGCCAAGGAGATGCCTGGAAAAAAGAATAATTTCAAACACAAACTGCCAAGTTGTTGTTTTATACCAGTCTTGAGTGAAAACAAGAACGGTGGCTGCCTTGCTCTCTGAGGAGCCTGACCTGATTCAGGATCTAAGAATGCAACCTGGGATGTGCTCTGAAAGGCAGAGAGGTAGAGACCATGTCTGTGATTCCTCCATAAGTATGGGGGTTGGAGTTTCAGGTGAAGTCTCAGAAGTTTAGCAAAAATACCATAACCATCAGACAAACAGGGACACGTCCCCTGTTGACATTTTTTAACCCTTTGGATCTCTAAGAAGCTTTTTTAAAATCTCTTTTTGAAGTCATACGAATGACTAATATCTTTTCAAAAAGCTAAACAATAAAAAAAAATTAAATCATTATGTTAGGTGAAATTCTAGTAAATTTCAGAACAAGGCCATTGCACGTTCTGAGATCTGCTTTTTGGTGCTTTTAGGGGTAGTTCTGGTGGTGGGAGTTTGGACAAAACAAATCAATACAGATTTTAAAAAGAATTAATATAAAAGTTTCAGTGGTGTGAAATAAATTTTGTTATTTAGAAAAAAAAATTAAAATTAGCCAGTCCTGCTTAACAGACAGGAAAATGGAAGTATATAAGTTGCCCAAGGTACCGTATTAGAGTGATTTTTCAACGCCACTAGAGAGCCCAAATAACAGGATTGAGATATCAACCCTCCTATAAAGTCTAAATTGTCTACCAAGAAGGCATCAGGTTTCTCCAGTTTGTATAATATTGACTGTTTGATTTTACAGAGCCAAAAGAAATGCTACTTGCAAGACTTTTATATACTTTTCAATTTTATTTCCTTTCATTGAAAAATATATACATTTATTTCAATTTCTTGGGAACACACACCAAAAAAATCCTGTCTTCTAAAGAGAGACAAAGGGAAAAGAAAACTTTAAAACAGATTACACACTTCTGAGTTAATGGGAGTGGGGTCAGTGTGCAACTGGGCATGGAGGCTTCCACAGGAATCAGTTTAACACCTTGCTGTAATATTTTCATCTCTTTCTCACTGTCCTGGTTTTATCCTAGGCCATGTTTCCCTTACATTTGTACAAAGAGAACACAGAACAGAAGATAGTCCAGCCCTCTGCATACTAGTTTCACAACAGGAGAATCTTCAAACTTATTCAGCCACTCCACTAATTACCTGAGTTGATCATCTGCTCAATCTGATTCAGTCTCCACAGCAGTGAGTGATGAAAACACAATAAAAGCTTGCTAATAATTATGCTTTTCTTTTTGTCATGGTCAGTATGAACTAACCTAAGCACAGCCTTGGAAAATACAGATCAACATTTCTCTATGTAATACTCAAGAAAATTTCACCAGCAAACTCTTTTTACTTGAGAGTATCCATGGGGAAATTAAAACATTTCAGGAGTACTTCCAGTATTGATGCAGGGACTTGTGCCAAATTATTGAATACCCATTGGAATTCTTATTGGAATTTTCCAACCAGTGAAATTCTGCAAGGATTTTAGAGCTTCCTCATATTTTGCTAAGAGTCTTTAAGGACACTCCTGATTTTTTTTTTTAAGGCTGTTAAACAAGAAAAGAATGAGCAATCTGATAGATACTTCATTTATCCAGCCATTTATCCCCAACTGAACAAATCACTGGCACACCTTCTCAAGGTGAGACCAGCTGTGCTGTGAGCACAGGCTCATGAGGGTCTGGTGGCATGTCAAAAGAAGTTGACAGGTACTGCAAAATCAAGGGTTTTCATCTCTGTCTGAGATTTAATATAACAATAATGGTTGATAGAAGAGAGATGAAAATATATCTTACCTCAGCTTTTATTTTATATAAAGAGAACCACGCTTAGAAAATGAAGTAGAAAACTCACTCAGATGAGGCAGATTATTGCTCTGTTTTTAAGGGGTTTTGTCCTTTTTTTAGGTGGTTGGAATGGATGAAGTGGTTAATGGAAGTTACCTGCAACTTTCCCGGTTTCAGCAATCAGTCTCTCTAAGAGATAAATGGTTTGAGGAACAGTATGGATTTCAATAGATTTGTAGACTGCAGCTGTTGAATTTGCCATCTATTTTTTTCTCTAATTAAGTCTCCTTATGTAAAACCTCATATGGAGTCTCTCTTACACTTTGCCAGCTTCCATAAAACCTTGAGCCTCTCAACACACTTGAAATTTTTACCTATTGAATTTGGCTGACTTTTAAGGCTAGAGGTTTTCGGAAGAAAAAGGTGGGGATGAATGGAAAGAGCAACAGGTGTTTGATCAAATATCTCACTTCTTTAGGAGCACAAGAAAAATAAACAGGGATTTAATTTTTTTTTTTATCTGCATGTCTCTACACAAAGGTTATTCCTTCAGCGTGAAGAAGACTTTGCTACATGAGAAGATCCTCATGCCAGCGAGGCTGGTACTGCTCCATTTCACTGGCAGATGGGAGAGCAATTCTGCACGTCCTTGCAGATGTCTCCCCGCTCATTTCTGCAAGGGAAGAGAACTTCCTCTCTCTCACTGATGAGCTGAAGGAGCTGTGCTTCTCTGTGGTCACTCTATCATGGAGCCAAGCCTTCCTGTCCCTGATCCAGCATGTTCTGTGCATTTTCCTTCACTGCTTTTTGCCAGTGCATTACCTTAGCAATAGGTTAATCACAGAATGAACTAGGCTGGAAAAGACCTTTGAGATCATCAAGTCCAACCTATGACCTAACAGCACCTCAATCAACTAAACCGTGGCACTGAGTGCCATGTCCAGTCTTTTATTTAAACATGTCCAGGGACATGTTTAAAAAGGTGGTGACTCCACCGCCTCCCTGGGCAGGAGATTCCTGTGCCCACTCCCTCTTTCAGTGAAGAATTCTGTTGCTGTTTAAGGAAAACATAAACTTTCCCACTGCCTAGGAAGCACTTAGTGCGAAATTCAGTCAGGGATACTAAAATATTTTGAGGCATATATGCTATCAGACCTGAATATTGTCCTTAACGTTTTGTTTTGTATGGTCCCTGCAAATCTCCCTGACAAAACTGAGTGTTCTAGCTCCTGACAGATGACCAGCAATTTTGGGGCCACCCAGACTGATTCTTGTCTAGCCCTTTGATGAATTTTCCCGAAAACCACCACACTCTGTGGATGTGTAATCCTTGGTGTTCCAGGAGCAGCTTAAGGTTTGTTGAAAGGTCATATGTTGGAAAATTGCCCTCTCCACTCAGTACTTCGAAAAACGAAATCAGATGAGAAGATCTAACAGAATCAGATCATACCAAATTAAACTGGCACAATCTGTTAATCTTCCTTTGGGTTCTTCCAGCCTCCTGGTAAACAATAGCCAACACTACCCTTCTAGGCAAATAAGGTACCTTTATTAAGTCAGGAATGCATGAGAACATAAAATTGGCATTTTGGCAATTTGTTATCATCTTGGGAAACAGGAGGGAGAATCTTCAGCCTCAAAACTATTCACCAGGTTCAGTTAACAGGAAAAAAAAAACCAAGAACCCAACCCCCTGTGTTTGAACACAAATCTTTTTGAGATGCCTGTTAGATATGAGATGGGGCTCAGCCAGAAAGGGCTGTGTAGGTCTGATCCAGAGCAATAGAGAGGCAGTGGAAAATGCATCAGGCAGAGCATCCAGGCAAGCACACTGTTCCCATCCCTTTCAGCCCTTGGTGTTACAACTTCCATTCTGCACCACAAGCTCATTACCACCAGTGAGATTGGAACCAGTTCCACAGGTCTGTGCGCCCTCTCTCCCACATGTGCAAGAGGGAGTTCAATGCCACGATCACAGTGGTCAGTTGTGCTGGATTTGTTGTTTTCCTGAAAAAGAAGGAAGAAAAGCAGATAAAGTTTGGTCTGAAAATCTAAAATTTTGTTCTTGAACTGACACTTGGTACTCAGTAAATATCTAGTTTATTTAACAAAAATATGTAATTAATTTGATACCTGAGCTAAAATAAAGAAAACCTGTCATATTTTAGCCTAAGAATAACATATACATAAATATTATAAATTATATATGTTATGTATTATTTATATAATGTGTGTATTATATACATATTTAATTTATTATGTTTAGGTTGATGATAATATTAAATGCAAATGAAAAAAATCTCTTTTCAGCTCTGTTCTTTAAAATATCACAAATTGAGTTTAATTTCCAAAAGCAAGTGTTTCTTTGATTTGCTTGAATGTTAAAAAGTTGCATTTTGAAAAAAAAAAATTATAAATTTCTTTCACACATGTCTTAGTTTTGGAGAATGACAGTGACTGATTACATTCTGCACTTAAATGATGCAATTCAAATCCAAATTATAATTCTCATATTTTCATGAAAACTAGTTACTAAGTTTTACTATTTCATAACATTTGTCTCTTGCAGTTTTTGTATTTTTATACATATATATGTTCTGTAAGCAGGAAATGCTTTACTGACTTAAGACTAATGATCTAAATTCATTATCTTTCCTTATATTTGCAGCATCTGAATTTTGGCCTTAATCTGAAATCCCCTCAGCTATCTCAGTAATGATCCTGCAATGGCAAAGCTATATTTTTAGTGATCCATATTTTTTTGGATTTGTTTTTCTTTTAACTCTCAATCTTTTACTTCTCTGAACAATTTCCTGGATTTCCCAGGAACTGGGAGGTGCTCCAGAGAAACAGAATAATCTTGCCAGTATAGATCCAGCTATAAAGGTATACATTATTTCTTAGCTCAATAAACTGTGAGTAGGCTGGTTTTTTTCCAAGCTCATATGTACCTATTTCTATGCTTTACTGCTCTGGTGGCAAATTTTAATTTATTTTTATTTCCAATGTTTTATTATGTTTGCACTCAACTGAGGTAGAGACCAGAATGGGTGACTGTTATACAGTAGTTTACTTTTAAAAGAAATAGAGCTTCTCAAGCAGCTAATACAGGAAGATGTATCACCAGCTTGAATAATTGTGACAACCATAGACGGTATCAGTGCCTGTTTGTTTGCACAATACCCTACTGCATTAAGAAAGCCATCCCAGCTGTCTTGGGCTCTGGAGTCACCCATTTCATCACTTGACACTGCAGCAGATGTTATGGATTGATAACAGACTTCACTTCATTCACTCCACATCTAAGATTACCTCTAGAAAAAAAAAAAAAAAAATCAAATACATTATAACACTCCCAGCCATTTGTAAGGAAAAAAAAAAAGAAAAAGAAAAAAGAATAATCTCAGCAATTTGTTCTTTCCTACAGCAATAAATGGCTCCTTTTGGGCTTTGAAAATATATTTAACTTTTAATTTTGTGGTTTTTTTCATTGCTTAGCACATTCACAGTGTGGGTATGTATCTTACTACCTGCTGAAAGAGAGAAAGATGGAGATAGATTTAATGATTTAAATAATTTAAGACTCTGACAGGTTTTAGGATTATGAGTTCTATTCCCATTATATGAGATACCTTATATTCTTAGTGATAGTATGTTAATGCAGCTCATTTATTGTGTTGGTAGCAGAAGTACCAGATAAATCAAGTACTGCAGTTTTGGGTCTAGTAGATGAATAATGATATTTGTATATTTGGTTGGGGTTTTTGGGTTTTTTATTGTTTGTTTGTTTTAGGTTGGTTTTTTGTGGGTTTTTTGTTTTTTTGTTTTTTTTTTTTTTTTTTTTTTTTTTTGTTTTTTGTTTGTTTGTTTGTTTGTTTATTTGTTTTGGTTGGTTGGTTGGTTTTTGGGTTTTGTTTTTTGTTTTTTGAGATGCAGTAGGTGAATGCGTAATTAAATACTATAATGTCCCAAAGATAAATGACCAGAAAATGTGTATTTTTGACAGGTCAGCATGTTCCCACTCACCTTTTTAAAGCACAGCTAATGGAATAACTGAATAAAATACACTGGTGGTATGAATGGTGGTCCTGTCATAATCTGCAAGACGAATTATTAAAGATGCCAACAGCCATGAGGCTCCCTCTGCCTTCAGAGGGGCTGGGGCAGTGAGTGTGTTTTGTGGGACTGAGGTGAGCACCAAACTCTGCATCCTGTGAAAGTCCAAGGGGTGCCAATGAAAGCACCAAGGCTCATTTTCATCTCACTGCCTGGGCAATTCCATGAATCAGCTGGAATGGGAGCAGGGCCATCCTGTGCTTCTCGTGCCCAGCAGGCTGGATCCCACCTGCAGAAGATCCCCTCTGTCTCTCAGTGATGTGGGTGGAGATCTATGGGACAGAGGAAAGGTTGAGGAGGAGATTTCATTGAATTCTAAGGAAATTTGGTGAGTTTTACCTTGGCTGACAATCAGGTGGTCACCAAGCTGCCCTATCACTGCCCCTTCTCAATAGGACAGGGTGAGATAAAACAATGAAAAGCTTATGGTTCGAGGTCAGGAGAGTGAGATCTCTCAAAAATTACTGGCACAGACAAAACAGATTTGACTTGGGGACGTTCATATAGTTTATTGCCAATGAAACAGTAGGTTAATGTGGAAGGAGCTAACAGTGGGCCTGTTAGGTGAAGGAGCAAGAAGCAAAGAAGTAGCTGATAAGGAGCTGTCTTCAAGGCTGTAACCAAGGAGACCAAGAGAAGTGAGGAACAGAAGAAAGACGAGAACTACACAGCTGGATGGAGTATTTTTAGAAAGTTAGTTAAGTCACTGTAACTTTTCACCAATGGTGTTATGTTGATTTATTGTGACCAACAGTTAAAGTAGAAGAAGTATAAACTATCACAAAGTGTATAAAAAGTCAGACATATTTTGTATTAAAGACTTACCAAATAAGACTGCTTCTAGTCTCTTCGTTGTGTCGTGACCACCCCGACAACGACAGGTTAATGAGAAATGAGAACAAAACTAAAAATACCTTTCCCTCAACCCTCTGTTCTCCCCAGCCTCAGCTTCACTCCCAACTCTTCTACCTCTGAGCAACACAGGGGAGTGGGAAAGGGGGTTGTGTTCAGCTCATGATGCTTCTCCTGTGCTGCACAGGACTCCTCACACTCTTCACCTGCTCCAGAGTGGGTTCCTTCCCATGAAACAGTCCCTCATGAACTTCTCAAGTGTGGGTCCTCCTCATGGGCTGCACTTCTTCAACAAAAACCCTGCCAGAAAACCTGCTCCTGTGTGGGTTCCTCTCCACAGGTTGCAGTTCCTGCTGGGAATCCACTAAAGTTTGATCTACAGCTTCCTTCAGGGCACATCCACCAGCTCTGGTGTGGGCTCCACCATGGGCTGCAGGTGGATCTCTGCTCCCCCGTGGACCCCCGTGTGCTGCAGGGCACAGCTGCCCCACCAGGGGCTGCAGGAGAATTCTGCTCGGAGCCCTGGAGCAGCTCCTACCCCTCTTTCCTCACTGACATGGGTGACTCACATTTTGTCATCCTTTTCTCCCCCTTAAATATGTTACCACAGAGGTGTTACCATGGCTGTGAAAGGCTCAGCTTTGGACAGCTCTGGCTTTGTCCTGGAGATGAATGGAACTGACTTTGTCCAACGTTCAGGCAGCTTCTGGTGTCATCTCACAGGTGCCACTCCTGGAGCCTCCTCTGGTACAAAAACCTTGCCACATAAACACCAAGCAGAGAAACATTTTCAGAGTTTGCACTGATATTTGGTGCTTTTTGAATGCTGAATTTTCCTGGATGCTTTGAAAGTCCTGATTAGAAAAACCTGTATTAAAATTGTTTTGAAATGCCCAGCTTTTGGGTGTACAAAGGATATTGGCTTACCTAGGTGAGGTGATAAAAGTTACTGATTTCAAGGTGTCCAGCACTTCTGTGGAGGCTGACCCTGTTGTGAAGCAGTTTCTGACTCCTCATCATTTACAGATTAGCAAGCCAAATCAGATGTTTTGAAGACAGCAAGGAATCCTAAACAGAGTGTCTGCTTGTTCGAAAACAAAAAACATATGTCTTACATAACAACAATTTTTATGACAATCTTCAAATCACACTACAAAAATTAACACCTTGACAAACTGCGTGTGGGAATGACTTTAGCATGAACAACTTCTTCTATCCCATTATTACTTATTTATTAAAAAATGCCCTACCAACTATTACTCCTGAACTATCGGTAATAAATACAAGCTGTACAGATGCAACTAATTGTTTATACTTGAGAGAATTTTACTATAAAGCCTCCAATTTGCAGAGTTTAAAGATATTTAGATATTTTTTCTGAGAAGAAAATGGTACATTGCTCAATACGAGTAGCCAGTAATATTTCTTAATATGAATAAAACCATGCAGAATTTGCCAAGTATAAATGAGGTTTAATTTACCGTATTTTTATTCAACACTTGGTTCTTATTCTCTTCAAAATCCTCAGAGCATGACTCTGCAGTGATGGAAATTTAAGCAGAATCTTTTTTTGTTTGGTTTGGTTTTATTGTTTTTTTTTTTCGCACACATTTACACAACTGCCAGGGCTGACGCAACACATTATCACCCTGACATGTCCTAATGTGTCCCTGCTAGCACTAAAATAGCTGCTGATAGATATGATAGAAATCTGTGCTGGGTCTTCAAGAAAAGGATGACTTCTGGATACAGGCTCTGAACATCTGCAATTCTGTTTCACACGACTGCAGAAATACATGTTCTCGTCTGATAAAAGACTTGGCAGTGAAAAGCAGGTAGATTTCTCTCCCATCTCACATATAATGAAACACTAATATAAAGTCTCAATGAAGCTTCTCAACTGAGGAAAATACAGAAAATTTTCATTATATTAAGTCAAAGCCTCCCATTCATTTTGCCTGCAGTAAAACGACACGCAACAGTAACTTATTGTAGGCAACATTTCATAAGTTAATATCTAGATCATTATTCTTGTGTATGTTTCCTGGAAAGAATGTTAGATGTGGGGGGTTTTTCTATGAAATACATATTCAATTAGCTTATGAACTTTCCATTGTTGTCACTTGTATTCTTCCTATTGGACTATTCTGACACAGAAGTCAAACTCCCAAAGCTCACTAGAATTATTCTCACTGAGTCCAATACTGTGGAAATTGGGGTTAGTCTCTCTCTTAGGCTACCTCTCTGCTGTATTTTAAGGATAGGATCAGCCAAAGATGTGCCCATTTATAACAAACCCTTATAACAAACCCTCATTTTGCTGCCCAAAGCTGTCCATGCTGCTGTTGGTACCCTGAGCATCACAAACCCTTCACCTGCCAGGCTGTTCCTCTGCAGGGTTAACAGTGTTTGCGGGTAAATCAGCCACAACGACCCTGCATGAGCGAATATAGCAGCATCAGCAGCGCCCTACTCAAATGTTCTGCTTTCTGGCCACTTCTGTGCCAATCCTATTTCATATCTATACTTAAGGGAAGTTGGAAGTGAGCAGGCAAGGTGTCCTCAAATGGTTATTGAAATGAAGGCTCTTCACTTTTGTGACAGAAAATCCTAAAATTTGTGTCCAAGCATTTCTGGAGCCTGTAATAAAATTTGCAATAAAAACAAATTAATTATTCTTTGAAGAAGTTAGAAGGGCATCAAAAGGTATTTCCTGCTGAAAACAAAAATATTTATGCCCCTACTTGGAAAGCCATTTTAAGATTTTTAGAAGACGATGAATGTATTTTTCTAAATTTTCAATATTTTTCTTGGAAAGAAAGTTCAGTTATATATTAGACCATGTAAGATGGAAAATAACCCACCTGTTATTAATTAGTTACAACTATTAATTAATTAACAGTTACATGTATTTATCCAAGCATACTGAATATGTGAATCCTGTTTTGCTTCTTATGACTGTAATACATATTATTGGCATTATCTCAGTGAAAAATATTTTGCAAGAAAAAATATTTTCCTTATTATGTCTTTACATTCTACTGTTTCTGGGGTTTTTTTGTGCCAAGATACTCTCTGTACCTTCCACACTTGCCATGTGTAAGTTCCCAGTGATGATAAAAACAGTGTTTTTGCTGTTTCATAGACGTGTATATTTTGCAATGGGAAGGTCTTTGAGAAACTCTTTCTCAGGCTATACAAGAAATCTGTGGAAAGACCAGAAGATGAAGAAAGACTATTCTAATGGTCATGTTAGCATTTAGATATGAAAGTCTTTAACACCTTGATGCCATCTTTCTAATCTTTCTTTTGGTTTTGTTTTTGTTGTTTTTTTTTTTTTTTTTTTTTTTTTTTAATCCTATCAGGACCTTGGTAATAAACATGCAATATCTGTATTGTATTTTGGTGTTCTTCCATGTAGATGATAGATTCTAAGTAAGTCATGATTTATGATTGCCATCCATTCTTTTATCTCTCTTAAATTAACTATTTCCAGCAAATTTATAGATTTTTTCCTTCTGTCTTTTTTCTCTTGACTTCCACAGAACAGCTGATGCAGCCCAGAATGTGAGAAACATAGCTGAAGATAGAAAGTGTCAGATGAATTTAAACCTCATTAAAATATGTGAAGCTTTCAAAGCATGACAAAAACCCTGTGTAAATCTCTAATTATATAGTTCTGCTACATTGTTAGGCAGCTGAGAAGACCCTGGTTTCTCTGCACAAAGTTTTGGGGTTTTTAGCAGCAGAACGTGATATTCTCATCTCAGAAGATTCAGAAATACTGATCCAGTGCTACAATGTAATAGAAACTTCAACACTAGCATGTGGTGTGAGGTTACACAGAAGAAGGAGATCACATCACACATGTTTACAATCTCTCTGGTACAAATTTAATGAAAATTAGATGATTTAGCACCAGTGGTGGGGTGCACAGTTTGTTGGTATTTTTTAGCTAAATAATCAGAAATTAATGAAGACACTGAAAATGATGCTGGGCAGCACCAGCCATCAGGACACTGCAGGCATGGCAAGACTAGGATTCAGCTCCTTTCTTCTCAGCTTTGTTACTTTCCTGTCCTTCCAGTACGAGCAGTTCACTTTGACCCTTTTTTAACCTGAATACTAAAAAAGTGTTATTTGAAAAACTGTAAGCTGTTCCATGAACTGTGAATAATTTGACCACTTTCTTAGGTGTTTTCACTCACTTTTGCATGATTAAAACCAGGAGAGAGCAGAGATCATGCACTGACTGGGTGATCTTTATCTCCTTTGAGGCAACATGACTTCTGCTGGGTGATCAGGGCTTTCTGGGGAAATTATCTCAAGCCCACATATAAACAATGTACTGGGAGCTTCAGAAACAAGTTAAAGGAGAAACTGAAAATAAGTTCTCTTCAATATTGAGAATCTGAAGAGTAAAGAATGATTCTGAGGCTGATATACTGGAAGCACTCCCCACTGTACAGACACTGTGCAGGACAGTCACATTACTTTCTGTTCTCAAGGAATTTTCCATTCGTCTTGCATGGAAATTGGAAGGTCTGTAGAACTGGGAAATTCATTCTTATTTGAATTTTCATAATCCCTCGTGTATCACAACTTCATATACTACTACTCAATCATAACTGAAATGATACATGCAAAACAAATGTGAGACTTTCCTCGCTTATGTAAAATAAAATTGCTGTAATTATACTTAACCCTGAGAGCTCTTGAGAAGCTCAGATAATTGCTGCGATGGAAACTCCTTTGGAAATCTTTTGGGGAAAAGTTGGGGAAAAGGAGACATGGGAAATACCTTCAGAAAACCCTTCTCTCCAAGCATTTGGGTTCACAGTAACAGCAGAATGTACTATAAAGAGGAGTTCAAGTCAGCACTTATGACAATTTGCACTTCAGAAAGGAAGGCAGTGCAGAACTTTAGAAAACTAAATGGATTTAAACAAATTTTGATTTTTTTCCAGGAATAGCACTTTGATAGAAGTGAAGATAAAATATATTCTTTTCATAAAAATAAATCAAAATAAAGAGGTTTATCCAAAGACTAGCTTAGTCCCCTTGTTTATATATAATCTAATGATTTTTATAAGGTAGAAGGATATTCATATTTAGCTGAGTGATATCACTATTAGGATTCACTTCAAAGAATTAGCTGATTTTGTTTCTCCTCAGTTTATTACTCCCCAGAGAGAGAATTTTTTTCTGCATGCTACTCTATCAAGTAATGGCCATGCGCAGTAGAGTCCCCCTCCTTCAGAAACTGCTTTCATACAGTGACAAATCCCAGAGCATAAAAAAATAAATTAAAAAAAAAATCACTTAGCTTGGGCCAACATCTCTAAAAAACAGAGATAATCACAGCTACTGCTGATCACATCAGTAAATTCCTTGGCTCTGTGGGCCGAAGTTCTAATGAGAAGTGATTGCTCCCATATAATTTGCTCTGCAGCCTGCAGCACTGAAATCCCAAAGAGTAAATAAGGGCAGCACTCAAAGAGCACTGTAGGTGTGAGAAGGACAGTGGCTATCTGATAGTCAGGACTGGGATCCTGGATCATGGGAAAATGTAGGTAGGCTGTGTGAGATAAATGGACAAGAAAAACAGAAGGGTTGGACTAAGGAATATGATTCTTTCTGTCCATGCACTTAAACTCTTGAGTTATTATGAGAAAGAAAAATCTCTGACCACAGAGAAGTTTGCTTTAACTATTCCAATGCAAATAACACTTCTGATATTTATCAGATGCTGAATTGTTTTTCATTATTATCACTGCTACTGAGTGAAGAATTCCTCCTCTAACATGTGGCAGAAAAAGCATTCAGGGAGATGGAAATAAAGGCAAATATAAAAATAAAAACAGGCACAAATTTAAAATATTTAAAATTATTTTCTATAATATTCTCTTAAATTCTCTAAAAAACATCTAGTGCCTGATATTTCATAAGCCTCCAGGTGCACGAGTGCATAAATTTTAATGTTGTAACAGTGTACTACTTATCTAGTTACATGGCTAATTCCACATGTACTGCAATGAAAAGTCTGTTTTCTCTGGTACCAGTGTCCCAAGGGGAAATCCAATTGCAAATGTAACTGTGTTCCTCAGTATCCTCACCAGAAACCAGAATTACTTTGGAATCTCTTCTCTTGCATGCACCTTTGTGCATCAGGCTCTGCACATGTAGAAACAGCCTTCTTATCACATATCAAACATATCAAAGCATTTCTAGGATTTAGGATCTCCTGAAAAAGGGACTTTTTGCCACATTGTTTTGAAATGCTTTTGGATAAGCTGCTGCTTGAAAAGATCAGAAACAAACCAATGAATTCTTCTCATTTGCCATGTGATTCAACTAAGATGTGCAAAGTGACAAAAATAATTAAATTAAACCTTTTTTTATAAAAAACCCTTCCTTTTTTAGAAGACAAGTGGTTAAAGAGAACACTTTTAGTAAGACAGCTCATTTCAATTAGATTGAAAAGCTTTTGAAAATACTTTTTACAGAATCCACTTATGTGTACACATGTTCTTATTTATTTAATCATTCTAAAATTGCACCAGATTTTTTTCCTCAAGGGTGAACATGCAGCATCTTTAACAAATAATGCTCATTTTATTCTATGATTCTATCCAAAAATACACAGCAACTGACAGGGTTCTAATGACTTTGTACATTTCTTTAACCTCTCTTGGGGTTGAGAAAAGATGAATATTATTGACACGGACTTCTGTTTGAAACCAATAGAGTGCATCTGGATTGGCAAAAGCTAAATAATCAGTCTCAAGAATCTGACATACTGAAAAGTCTGGTCAGACTGCTCAGTTAATGGATAAAGGTATCATATGTGCCCTCTATCTGAGGCATTTACACATGACACAAGATCCCCTAACATGAAACAAAATCCCTGACCCTCATTTCTGACAGTAGCAGTAGCTGCAAGTACTTTATATGTTGTGGAGCTGTAGTTGGGAAATCTCTCTTTCCTTATAAATATTCAGAGAGTTCTGTAAAGAGTTTAACTTCATGTCCCTCAAGTCTCAAGTCGCAGTTTGAGATGTGCTCTCAAAATTTCAGGAAGTCTTCACATTATGGAGCATTTCAAAAACTTCTCAGGATCTTGAATATTAAACTTGGAAAAGGTTCTTTGAGAAAATCCTGCCACAGATTAAACCAGAGATCCCATCCTCCATTGATATAGATCAGATTAGTTGATTTTCCCCACTTGAGGATTTGACCAAGGAACTGTATATTATTTGCATTTGATTTGTCAGAACGCATTGAAGTTCATATATTTTGGATGATTAAAGTTCCATATTAATTCTGCAAGCATATCCAATAATCTTTGCTGCCTTTAATTTTCTGAGCTGAACTGAAATATCCCCATCCATGTAGTTAGTCAGATGAAGAAAGATTGTGTTACCTGGGTTTGGAAAATTGTAGGACACCAGTGGGCCTGTTCTCCCCAATCTTTCTGCACAGTTTTCAAAGCAATAAATAGGACCCTGAAAAAAAAATGGAATGATGTTAGAATAATTAGGACTGCTCAAATTATGTATATTGTTTCATATCTGCATGGGTACATGCAGAAATCTGTGATTCTCTTATATTAATCTTTTACTAGATTGTCTTGTGTTTTTAATGCTCAAATCAATATACATTAATAGGGTTTTACCAAGTTCAGAGAATGGTTTGGATTGGAAGGGACCTTAAATATCATCTAAATCCAACACCCTTGCCATGAGCAGAGTGTAAGTTACCCACACATATGTATATATTTATATATTTATATACATATCTATATATATGATTCTTTCATAAATTTTCTAGATTGGGCTGACACCCACTAAAACATTATATAGTACCCAAACCAGTGTTGTGGCATAAATCTTGGAATATAGAATACATTTCAGAACTCTACAGATAGAACATTTACTGCAAAAGTGTTTTACTTGGCAAGAAAGTAGCACGTATGCATATTTCTTATGCCACTGGCAACCACAAATTAAAGAGCTAATTTTTTTTTTAAATATTCATTTCAGCTTGATGCAAATGAACTTCAGTGGGGACTCAGAAGGGACATGAGCATCAACTGCATTGGGAATGCTCTTCAAACATGGCTTGCTTACCAAAGCTGGATGCAGCTTAATATGCATCTGCATAGGTATCCTCCTGTTTGAAAATATATGCATTTACATGGGGATTTCGACTTTTCTTCAGATCCCTTTTCAAACAACCAATATGAAAGAAAAAGGACTTGAAAAAGCTGGCTTTTCAAGTAGAATAAACCTTGGCTTGTCATGCTGCTTCTAATATGTTTTTCCTCCGTCTGACCTTTGCTCTGAATTTCTACGATGGAAGTTTTAGGGTTGTAGGACCAGGAGGTAAATGTTTGTCAGCTTCATAAGCTTTTTTGGAGAGTACCCAGCTTCAGATCTAGCTTTATAAAGGGAAAAAAAAAAAAAAAAAGAAAAAGAAAAAGTAAAGAAGTAAAGAAAGAAATATTTTTCATGCCGCTTCAATTAGGCCCCCGGGTGAAGATCATACAGCTTTGAAACTGTTCCGTTTTGACAAAGTTCCAAAGTGCTATGCACATTAGGGAAAACTAGAGTTTGCTGTAATGTAAACTGTTTAACATGCCCACAGAGGTGAAATCTAAATTTTCCCAAGCGTTTGGGTTTGTTTAAACATTAGAACATGGTTTGGTGTCAGTGAATAGGAAAACTTTAATGTTGTGGGTGGGAATCTACCCATCTTTCTTTGTTTAAGTTCCAAAGGCTACTGCAATAAAAATATTCATTTACCAAGGGGCTATTGTGATAAGCATCCAAAGACATTATGCATTGGTGTGAAAGAAGCTAGCAGGAATAGACATCAGCATTGTGAGTGAAAAGAAACAAGTCTTCCCTTCTATTTTTCTTTTTATTTTTTTGCTTTGTAGGAGTTCCAAAGTCCAGTTTTAAATGTGTTTTTTTCAGGGTGGTCTGGTTATCTGTACGCCCATATTTTTCTGTGTGAATATGAGAGAGCTTGAATAGTTGTGAGAGTTGCTAAGTTAAATAATAACTGTATATTTTGTTTCTGTTTCCCAACCTTAAAATGGCCTTAAAATCAATGCAGGCTGTATTTACCTGTAGTGCCTGAATCATACACAGAAGAATTCCTGATGTAAATCAATGCAGTATTTTTTAGGGCAGCATCACAAAAGATGTAAATCAGAAGTTGTACTGAAGTATTTTTTGTCAATTCATACAGAACCTCAGACCTTTATCACTAACATAATATTGTTAATTAATCATTTTTTTTTGCAGTGCCAAAGAGTAGAGAAGCATCATCAACAACACACTCCACTGATTTGGTTGTAAGGTCTGAGCCAGTGTATTACATATTTAATAGTTTTAGCAGATACTTTGTGCTTATTCATTTTTACTCTTTTCTGTTTGGTTGGGGGTTTTTTGGGTGTTTTTTTTTTTTTTGTTGTTTGTTTGGGTTTTTTTGTTTTTGTTTTTTGGGGTTTTTTTGTGTTTTTTTTGTGGTTTTTTTTGTTACTAGGACTTAAAATTAGTTGGGTTTTTTTAGTTTATTGTACCAAAACTAAATTAAATCTTTTTTTTCCCCATAAACTGATCAAAATTCAGATGTCTACTACTTACTGATTTTCATGGGAAAATGAAAAATTCTCCACATTGTATGGAATGCCAATCTGTGTGTTGAAACACGTACAAAAGAAAGCTCTGTTAACCAAAGGGGCACATTCACAACATCTCAGCTTGAAGCACCAAATCACAGAATCACAGAATAGTTGGGGTTGGAAGGGATCTGTGAAGATCATCCAGCCCAAATCCCCCAGCCAAAGCTGGGGGCGGGTGACACAGGAATGCGTCCAGGGGGGTTTGGAATGTTTCCAGAGAGGGACACTCCAAGGTAAAGCAGTCTACAGGAGGTACACAAACTCATCTGGCCAGATATACCTGTCTTTCTTTCCTCATGGCTCTCCATATAGAGGGTGTAAAAAAATTGAGATTCTTCAGAGACACCTCAGAGCATTTAGGAAAACTCCTTAGAAAAATGGTGTTTCCTACCAGTGTGAGAATAGCCTAAATCTAAAAGTGCAAGGGATTGTTACAGTTTTATAAGTATTATGATTCCTCACCCAGTGCCCATTCCATGCAAATGGGGACCTCACTAGCTCCATGTTTTCAAGTAATCACCACTGCTGTTAAAATAAAACAAAACAAAAACACCAACAAAAACAAACAAAACAAAATAAAACAAAAAAACCCAACCAACGAAAAAAAAAAAATAAAAATCAAAACCCACAAAAGCAGTCTAAACCTACCTGAAATTCCCTCAAAAGCCACCTCAGCAGTTGCAGGAAATCCCAATCCAAGCTTGTTTTTGGTGTCTGCAGAGGCATTCTGGGATGGTACTCAGAAAGGCAGAGAAGGTTTCATGTGCATCCATAAATCTGTACATAAATTATGGCTCATTGCTGACAGGTTTGGGAAATGTAACCAGTTAGATTGTCAAAAATATGTAAAAAATCAGTGGGGTTTTTTTTGTTACATTATATTACCCAGTTGTCAGATTGCTGGCACAAGTGTAGTGAACTTTGTTGTCTTTTCCCCACAAAGTTCTGGCATTCCTGTACTCAGACCAATTCACCTGCCTGCACTCTCCCTATAACCAGGGCTGTGAGATCCCAGTTCAGCAGATGACAGGGAATTCCTAACCTAAATGAAATGTGATACAGAAAAACTTGTAATATCCTTTACCTTATTGCATTTCTTTGTGAAAGAACAGGGCCACATACAGAACTAATTTCCATGACTAGTTTGGAAAGGAGCAGTATGTTTCCTACAATGGTCTGCATTCTTTCCAAGTTATTAGCACCTGAAATTCACCACTATCCAAAAAGCAGCACAGAGGTCTTCAGGAGAAAAGCTTCTTTTTTCTTGTGTCTTTTAAATATGGTTTCTACATTGAACATTGAATGGTTTTCCTCCCAGGTAAATACTGGCTTTCCAAATTTGTACGTATAAATGGAGTCTTGTCTCCAAAACATCTTTTATAATACTGTCCTGAAATTTTCATGACATGCAATATGAGCGATAAAAAATCCCTATAAAACATGATAGCTGCTCATATGAATACAGGCTTTTAATTGATGGAGAGAGAGCATAAATACTCTGATTACAACTGCAGAATCAGGAAAAGGAAAACAGCTGGGGCAAGTTTTGGTTCATGTAAACACAGCTCAGATGCACCTTGTGTAGCTTTAATTATAAAACGTTTTTTTCCCAGAAATGTAATGCTTACATTTAGATGTGTGGGCCCTTCCAGTAGTAATGTATTGGTGCTCTTTTGGTCTCCTCCTCCAGATAAGAAATGGGGCATCTGTTTCTTCAATGCGAAAGGAAATAATTTAAGCCTTTATTAGGAAATAGAAATATAAAGATGATCATCTCTGGAGAGCTCCATGGACATTCTTTGTTCTGCATCCATGTATCTGCCCTGTGATTCATAGATAGCATAGATTCAGATCTTGGTCCCCATGGAAAAAGAGAGCTCTTAGATACTATCCCCCGACACTATCAAAATGCAAAAGCCAGCTGATGATGGGAATGGTATCCAGATTGGAATTCTGAGACTTAGCCCTGAATAAAAAGCATAGCTTTGACCAAGTTCCAAAATGTTTTCTGTTGCTCTGCTCACTTGCACATAAAATAGGTATAACATAACACTGTCTTACATAAGTGACAAGTGGCATGCATTTGCTAATTGACTTTTAGCAGGAGAAGACACAAAAGGATACTTTGGCATTTTTACACATATAAAAGACAGATCATCATCAGACAAATGCAAGCCCTGACTGCCCTGGGCTTTGAGACCTGTAGATGCAAGAGGTAAAAATTAAATTCCAATGACAATCTCTTCAGAAATGTATATTTGAGAGGTGGGGGAGACAGCATGTGTTCAAAATTAAGAACTCCTGTAGACAGAGGTTTGTTATCAATAGGATGATGTAATGAATTAATGAGATGCAGACACACACAAATTTGTTTTCCTGTGTAAAGTTCAGCTTTCAAAACCTGGGATTTAAGATGCTGTGTCTCAGTTCTGAAATAATGGTTTCATTTCTCTGTGGGGTAAATACCAGGCAGCCAACTTGTCACAATGCACTTATTGCAGAAAAGGGAATATTGCAGTTTTCTCCCCCTCCAGTCTGCCATCCATTTTGCTCAGACAAGCAATTGCCTCTTACCCAGAAAGTGGGAATACACTGCAGTGACTCACACAAGAACTGGAGGCTGACTCAAGAACACTTTGTAGAGCCCTTTTCAAGGCTGACTTACTGCTTACCTTCAGGCACATGTCCCTGAGTCCCAAACTCATGTGGGATTGTGTAAACATATCAACTTTTGTTCATGAAATAAATATATATATTGCTTGTTCTGCTGGTTGGGAAAATACAGAAAGCTTTACCACATGAGTTATATAGAACCAGTGCATGGAAACTACCTGGATTTACAGGGAGGTCAGAGGCCTGGAGAAGAAAGAGCTGCCTCAGGCATGATGAGTACAGTGTAGTTTGTTTGAGGTAGGTGGATTAGAACCTGCAGTACCATGGAGTTCCAGAGGACATGGTACTTCTGTTCTTAAAGATCCTAATTTTTTACAGGATGTAAATGTTTGCGTGTAAAAAACATGAGTTTGGAGAATCAGAAAACGTGGAATGAAGAAAAATTTGGCATCCTAATGGGTTAAAAAGGATGATGTCTTTTAAGAAAGAAACATCAACCCCTCACTTATTTCACATGAAAGGGAGTTCTTTTCCATTAAATTCACGAGAACTATACAGAGTTTTGTAAGTATATTTTCACTAAAATTATAGTTAATAAGCCAAATTTATTTAGAATCTGAATTCTTTAGCATATTATACCTTGACCAGGACCCAGCTCCATGGCAGCTGTTGAAGCTCCCCCATGTGATGCTGCAACACTGAGTTAAACAGAAATTTGTAAATCTGCACAGTCTATGGGATTTTCCATGTCTTAGAAGAATGTTAATCAATGTCATAACTCTACCAGGAAGAAATACTAGAAAGTTTGCATGATGAAAAGTATTTCTTATCTGGGAAGTTCCAATTGATTTCAGGAACACCTAGAAAGATTAAATCTTGCTCTCCCTAAGTCAGATGGTGAAATGCTGATCTTGACAACTGAGAAAAGACCAGCATCTACTATTGAGTCACTTCACACTTTAAAATATTACCTTCATATTTTAAGATCTCTGGTCTATTCTCATTCTACCCCATGTACTGAAACAGTGGTGAAGAGCATTTTTTTCCCATGTTCTCTGTTTAAGCTCACACATAATCACATATGCTCCAGGATATGACTGACCCAACTGAGACTTAGCTCCATCAACTCTATGTGAGGCTCCATTTTACAGCAGCTTCATTCAGCTGGATGGGCTGAATTAGTCAATGAACAAGTTTAATCCTGTTTAACAGAGGTCACTACGTTGTGAGCTCTCCTTGCTGTTTTAATTTTTATCATCTGCAAAAAACTCTTAATTAAGGCATAGGTTTTCCTTTTCAGCCTCCAGATGTGACACAAACAGAAGTTGTAATGACACTCCTCATTTTCTGCTGTTGATGTTGCAAAGCAGATGTTTTTCTCTTGGTCAGATTAACACAACTTACATATAAATAAGGAACTGAAGAAGAATGTTATGACTAAAAGTGAACCCTGCTCTTCTTATCACCCTCATCTTCCTCCCAGCTACCCTCTTGTGATACCATGGCCTCCTACATTGATGAATACTGTAGGAGCAGAAAGGTGGGTATTAAGGGTGTATGCTTAGCTTTTCTGAGGTCAAGGGCTGTTTTCACAACAACTTCAGTAGATCCAGAGTCATTTTGTGGAAAAATTTGGCATCAGTCCTGCATATGGTTACAAACTAATATATCATGCCTCCCACTCAAATCCAATTAAGGTTGGTTCTCTATGACACAAACCCTTCTTCCAAACATCATCAAGGCGCTTTAAGCATAGATGTTACTCTGGATGGCAAGGACACGGGGAGGACTCTGCAGAGATCAAAGGGGAAATGAAGCAAATCCTCCAAGAAATTCATAGCTTTGTTTGAATCACTGGATAGAATTATTGAACTATTATCTTATATGTTATCCATCGTAACATGAATGAAGCCAATAAAAATTATTATTATCATCATCACCATCATTATCATTACCATTATATGTACAAAGTAGTAACTCCAATAAAAAATGTTGAGAGGAGAATTGGAGCTGCTTTCTTTTGCATTTTTTGACCCAACAGTCAAAGACCTCCAGATTTCATCTTGCTTCCATCATTAAAAATGAAGGAACATCTTTGGGGTTTTGTTTGTTTGTTTTTTTATTTAGTTTTCATTTCAATCAAAGCTCTGCTAAATTAAGAGCCATAGACTTTAGCCCACCACTTATAATGTGCAAAGCCAACACATGTTTACTGCATGATGTTGGTAATATTCATTAGAGAACAAAGGACTCTCATTCTGTAGAGATATGGTGATATTGCCATGAGTAAAACCCTGTATGGAAATTACCAAATTTGGATATTAACAAAATAAGAGCTCTCAAAAGAAGGGAAATTAATTTCTATTTTTCACAAGGTGAAGAAAAATCATCCTAAAATGTGAGCAAAGCTGATCTCACAGGGCATGTTTTCCTCTCTCTCCTCTGTAGTGTTTATTACTTCTGATATATTTTCTACCAGATTCAATGGACAGCAGATGCCACCCAGCCAACAGCAACTCTGAGAACAAAAATGTACATCAGTAAAACTACACACAGCAAAGGACAAAGCCATGCATACAATCATTCCCCAATAAACATAAGGAAGGCAGAATTTTAAAATTCCAATTCAACATGCCGTGAAAAATATAAAGCAATTGGGTTTTTTTTCCTTTCCAGTGCAGTTTTCTGATTGAGAAGGAACAATGTGTAGTGTTTCCTACAGAAGTAGTATCACAGGTAATGTCTCCATGAAAAAAGGAAGCACAGGCAAATAATTAGTTTCAAATACACAAATCTTCACCTCTAAATTTCAAAATTATTCTCTGTGTTAATTTTCAAAAACATGCCCAATTATTTTATATAGCTATCAGATTTTTATATTCTTAATAAACACTCACAAACCATGGCTATGCATTATCATGGAGACACTGGAGAGAGATAAACCGAGATTGGTCTAGGAATCATACTTGAACTAACAGAACCCCTTTATCTGGAATCTTTATCCTGACTTTTTTCCCCCTCCAGCTGAGGCTACAGGATTATCATAATTTCTGCTAACAAAATAAATAAATAAATAAATAAATTCTTGTTTATGCTGTTGTCTGCTGGTTTTACCTAGGAGAACTTGGGAGTGCTGGAAACTGCTTCAGGAAACTCATGCCATCTGACCTTATTCCATGTGTTCCCCCATGTGAGCTGGAACAAAGGAATGGGCTGGGTGGAATTAAAGAGGGGAGTGTGTGTGTGCATGTGTGTGGTGCATGTGTGCCTGTGTGCCTGTGTGTATAAAGAAGTGGTGATCAGACGTTACTGATAAGAGAAGCCAGTGGTGCTTCTGGGTGATGTGTGTATTCAACTCCAGGCTGACTCCTCTTATGCTAATACAGCCAATTTCCTCTTTTATTTCATTTCTGGAGCCTGAATCTGTGATCTCTGATAAGGTTCCCAAGGATACCGCCTTCACTCACAAATGGGCAGGCAAAGAGGGGGGCAGGTGACGGAGACGTGTAACTCACAGAGAGCACCAGTGGATGAATAATTTAAAACTCCGCCCGGAGATTTGAGGCAAAACTGAGAGATAAGAGACACCACAGGGTCTTCTCTGTTTATTCAGAGCTTCATCTTCCAATGACAGGTGACCTCCGGGGTCAAGGGCATTATGGGAAATGGAGCCAAGAGTGGGAAAAGGTACCACATCCCACAAGGAAGTCATGATTTACTTGGTGTCAAATGAAAAATTGATCCTTTTCCCTGCTCTTTGCTATTTTTCTCTCTCCTGGTTTTCACAGGGAAACTTTGGGCCCAGGGCTGACACAAGAGTAGCAAGAGTAAATCCAGAGCAAAATGGCTGGTAGTGATGGGATTGCACCAGTGTGAAACTGGTGCAAGATAAGGATCAGAACCTTTGTCTGAGCAGCCTGCTGTCTGTGTCTGTACACAGGGAGTCTGCTTTGCTAGCAGTTCTATCAAATCAGATATGTATAAAGGCAATACCTCAGAAACATCACAGGCCATGTAAATTGTTGTTTTTCACTGGAGCGACCTGAGTCCGCATCCACTCAGAAGCTTCCTTCATGTTTTTAAACAAAACACTCCCTCCCAACAGTTTTAAACCTTAATTTCATTTATTTTGTGTTGGCCTGACAATATTTACTGACATGGTTTTACCTGGTGTTTGGTAAAGATGCTGAAACTGCTGAAAAATTTTCAAGAAACACCTGGTCTTTCCTAGGCATCATGCAAAAGGCAAGGCACATTCACAAACTCTGGTTCTTTTTTTAGCCTCTTCCATATGAGAAATCCCAAACTCAATGCCTCCTTTACAATTAGAAAAATCTGAAACTGTTCACTCTGGTCATATTTATATTGTTAGCTTTAGGTTCTTATAAATTCTGACAGTAAGAAGTATCCCTAGAAGAGCTCTGCTCTATATTATCTAAATCTTCTGCTTGGTCATTCCTATTTGCTTCAATGCAATGCAGCCATGACCTCTACAGTGAAAAAAAAGAGGCAAAGTCAAACGTTTCTCAGCGCTGGTTTACATTTCCCTGCCTCTTAAACTGCTGTTTCTGCTTTCCTCTGTTTGAATGTTACCCATGTTTTCATTCCTGAGCAAGCACATACCTTTTATCTTTTTAGATAAACATGAAAACATACTAAGGTCACTGCCTGGTGAGGAGTTAAGGTTTTGCGTGACTGCCACCCGTGTGTACCATGTACACGCTTCCCTTCCAACTCCCCCACTCCCACTGCGAGCCAGTCCCACCTCAGAAATGTTTCTTGCAGGCTTTGGAACTGTTTGGACAAGTCCTGGGGCTGACTCACATCACACCTCTCTCCCAAGTTAAGCCAAGCCAAGCACAGCAATGTGTTGGGCGGCACAACCTGCCTGGACTCCCGGGGTGGCTCATACCCAGCCATCTTGCCCACTCCTTTTCATGTCCTTGTTTTCAGACTCATACCCTGATGAAACAAGTGTGCTCATGAGCCCAAAGCTGAACATCTCACCCACAAAACCCACACCACTGGGAGGGCTTGAAAGAGTTGGATGAGCCATACGAGTCTGCTGCTATTTATGTTCGCAGCAGATGTTTGTCACGGGGGTCCTCTGGGGTTCCTCCAGCTCAGCCACAGACAGATTTTGCCTCCCATGTACCAGTTTGACTGGGTGCAGTCCTCCCAGTCTGAAATGGTGCTGAACTGGGGCAACTGAGATGGGAATCAGCCCTCCTGGTCTCACAAGGGTGTTTCTCCCTAGTAATGGTGGTGGGTAAACAAAATATTCTCCTTCATGTTGCAAGTGGGAATAGAGAGGTGAGAGATGCAGACACTGACTTCATCTTAAATCATTGCACCCATTCAGGAACTGGGTTTTGCTCTGGATAGCACCTCCAAGACTAAATAGTCAAATATTATATTGGTCATCCAAGTGTACAATTTCATGTCTCAAAACCATAGCATGTGTTTGTACATGTGCGTGCTTATATATTGTCAAAGTTCAGAGTATTCCAAGATATTACAGCTAATTAAGGTAAAAATGTGTACATATCCACATCATGTCTAAAGCAAATGTGTCCTACTTCCAGGTGGGAGTCATAGCCATAAAACCTGTTAAACTGTTACTCTCAAATACAAAGTTGGGATTGGTCATTTTTTTGAGATGCAATTATAGATTATGCTCAAAAATTCACTCATCTTTCCATAGTAGAGAGCAATTAAAGAAAATGCACATACAAAATATGGGAGGTTCTGGTCCAGTTTCTTCTCCTGTGTCAAAGGGTTCAAACACACACATGTAGACCATTTTGCCTTGGCTAAATATTTGGGGAAAAGTTAAATATGTCCTTCAAAGAGAAGAGGAAATGTATTTTCACCCCGTTACGTAGTTACCAAAAAAATAAAGGATCTCTAGGTGCTGAAGCAAGACTCAGAATTTTATCCACCTCCTCAAAAAAGTGTCCTGGTGACTCTGAAACTCCTCAACTATTTTTTATGTGGTTAAACCACTTCAAAAGAAGCCTGAACCTGTCATCTGGAAGTTAAATAATTTTTGAGAGAGGGATTATATAAACAATCTGTTATACAAAGTCAAACATTTCTTGAAATGAGCATAATTCCTAAGGGGCTTTTTGAAAGAAAAAGAATGATGCCACCATATTTTTTAAGCAATGTCTTGGTCAGTGCCACGTTTTGCAGATTTGTTCTAAAGATGGTAAAAGAACATTTAAAATGCTGCATTCCTCAGAGAAGAGACAGGGTTTTGATAACAAATCCTAGCAGGACCAAGGCATGAAATAAAGAGGAGCTTAGCAGTGATATGAACAAAAAATTTTCTTTGGAGGACAGAAAACACGATTCTGTGTTTGATGAAACGAAAGTTAGGCTTGATACATCATAGTATGAACATTTTTTCAGCTTCTTTATTTTTTTCCGGTTCTGATGATAAAATGCTTTCTTAGTAAGGGTGCTTCAGTTTTGAAGCTGTGATTTGCTAGATATTAAGTAGCAACAGCTCTTCAAAATGAAAGATTGTCTCTATCCATTTTGGGCAGAGAAACACAGTGATGTTACAGAATCTTGAATCAAATCTGAAATGATGCATTCAGAGTAGCATTCTTTGTAATGTGGGGGAAAGAAAGAAGCGTTTATGACAATGCTCTTTCTTAGTTGTTCACCAACCAGAAAGAAAAAGAAAAACGTTAAGTAGAAAACTAGCAGTTTTCACATTAATACAAGAGTTTTTTCCAATGAACTGACTTCTACCTCCCTTTACTGCACTCCAAACTGATACTGATTGAATCACCTTATTAAAATTTAGAAAAGGAAAAAATATCATCATGCTGTTTAGAATCTGTCATTTACAATTTCCTCGCTATCCACGCACTCTAAACTTCAGAAAAATGTATTCTGATTCTGTTCTGAGCAACAGCCAATGGGGAAAAAAATGTTCCAGATGTTATTCAGTCCTGTTTGTTTTACCACACTGCAGTGCAGATTGATGTGGGACTTCCATTGCTGAATGAAAGGATGGATCAACCTGATAACAGGAAAAATGGAACCGAAGGAAATACAGAGAGTCTGGGTAATTTTTTTTTTTTTTTTAACTCTGCCTTTCTTTTAAATACCACCAAATATCCCCTCTTCCAGATTATGGGCAGTACAGGAAATTAAAGTGTGAAGAGACTGGATACAAGACTGGACCTGGTTCAATGAAGTGATTCGTAGCTCTGTAATGAGTGTTGATGGCTAAATCTTGGACCCATTAAAATCAATGTCAGGCTCGGTGATGTACTCAATTGCTAGAGTTTTCTGTCTCTAGCAATCATATTCTGCACTTTTTTTAAATGTAAAGAGGAAGGACTGTAGACATTAAATAATAGAAAGATGACTGTGCATCAACTTCACTATGCAGCAGGTAGGAGTAAGGCTCCTGAAACCCACAGGCATGCTCCAGTCAGAAGACAGACTCAGCTTTCACTGCTGAACAGATCTTTCAGTCATAGAAAATTGGCTCACTGAGGGGAAGAGACAATTTATGAAATGAAGGGCCCCAAAAGGAGCGTAAAAATGAAATTAAAGGTTATACCACATAATAGTGGTTCCTTTTGTGTACCTCTCCCACAGAAGAACAGTAGCAGGAAATAATGTTAAATTCTTTTCTTTCTTTTACATCAGTTTTACACTGACCTAATACCATTCAGTTTGGTACAGCAACTCCTGATTTATGACGAGGTAAATGAAAGCAGAGGCAGACCCCAAAGGAACCTAATATAGACCACCTGTTTTGAGAGAACAACTGGGTTAAGAAGTGACTTATAGACTGTACATATAAGAAGCATGTGAAAAGGGCATGGTGGGAGTAACAAAAGCCTACAATTATCCAGGCCTAGGCTGGATTACATTAAGTGGAGGAAATAAGGTTGGCAGTATGTTTGTGGATCTGGGACAGGAACGCTTCCTAATTCAATATGAGCCACGACCAACCAGGAAGGAAACCATATTAAAGTTGTGATTAAGCACTGAAGGGGCATGATTGAATACCTTCCCTCCCCTTCAGAGGTAGGGGACACTCAGAGATCATAAGCTTGAAAGCTCAAGAACAAACTAAACTGAGAAGCTGGAGGTAGGAAAAACGACCCAGTTGCTGAATTTGGGAAGATTAATATAGGAAATATTTGCTGCATAGCGGTTTGTTAAACATGTGTGTTTGGCTTCTGTTGTCAAGGTGATTACACGCCTTGATACCACTAAAAACCACCCAATGCAAACTCATAGACTGTAGCAACATCTCCAGTTTGTTTATAATAACAGTAAAATCTATAAAGGCTGAAAAGAAAAATAAAACAAATAAAATCTAATCTACACTCAACAGCTTTATAGGGAGACTTGTACTAACAACACTTTCTTTATGAGGACACTGCTTATACTGGCAAAATTGACTTTCTGCTGGAATGGCTTACACTAACTCAGCAAATGCAAGGAGTTAGGAAAGAAAAACCAGTGTTTTGCTGCTTTAATATCCACCCTGGAAGAGAGACTCGCCTCCCTTAACTTTGTCTAACTATTGTTTGGTCTCAGGTAGTTATCTTGCACACCCTATAGTCAACAGAAAGAGATAGGTATTTCCAGAATAGGATAACTCCCACTTCTGTTTAATACCAACTTCATGATGCATTCAATCTCCTCTGGGATTTCTGGTTTTCTTCACTGACCTGAGGAATACTGGTGGCCAGCACTAAGTATGCTGTCTCCTGCCATCAGGCTTTTCAGGTGACCAAGAAGGGCTTTTAAAGGTACCCAAATTACTTGTGAAGGAGCAGGTGTGACAACACAGATTGGGTCCTACAAGTAGTAGGATTAGATGGTTGTGGCTAGTTCCTGGGCTAGTTAACCTGTTCCTCTGGTGATATTTCATAGCAATGTGGTTCCACTCCTTTGGGGTCCTGAGTTGATCCCAATGTTAGGAAACCTCTGCATGGTGCTGTTTAACATAGTTAGATCCTTCCAGCAGATAAACACCTGAACAGCAATGGAAAACATCTCTGTGGACAAGATGTGAGGTTTTTTTTGAGGACCTGGCTTAAGCTGCTGATGGTGTCCTCGTATGAATTCAGCTGCCCAGAGGTTCAGAAATCAGGTCTCCATTCAGGAGGTGGGGATCAACCTTATGGATGCTAAAGATCAGCTAGAAACCCTCAACTCACCCCCTCCCTTCTTACAGACAGCTACTGCTTGGATTGGTGAAAAAGTAAATGTTCTGACTTGAAAGAACTGGACTGTGGACATCAGATTGTGGTTTCAAGAGGACTGTACTGTTTGGATAAATAAACAAGGAATATAGCTTTTTTCAGTGGTTGTGTTTTATGAGTAATTGTATCCTAGCCAAAATTTAATTTGAAAAGCTGCCTAATTTCCTTTCAAACTAGAATTTCAATAGGATAAGGTGACAAAGTTTCCAAGGGCTCTTAGAGGATTAAAAGGCACAGTTTCTTTTAAACTCAAGTCCAGGAGCAGGGTACACCTCAGTTTCTAATATGTTTTTAAACTCTTCTCCCAGCATCCTTCCTTTCCTGTGTTATGTTATCCATGGTTTTGCACCACTGTTTTTCATACCACAGTGGCTCCATTAATGAAGTTTTTTTCTAATCTTCCAAATTCTCTGAGAACTGCTGTTCATTCTTATAGCCACAACAAGCTTTTAGATTTGGACTACAGACTCAAAAATGAGCAAGTATTGAGATGGTTAAGCTTCCCCCAAGGCAAGACAGCATCATTACAATAACTTTGCTTTCAAAGTAAGATAAGGATTTCTGTCCTATCTGCAGCCCACGCATTAGTGCTGATTTCCTTCTTTTCCTTTCATTCCCAGATTTCACAAGGAAAATAAAGTGGCAGATTGGGACTATGAAAGATAGATGGGGGTGAACTGGAGGCAGTGAAGGGAGGAAGGATTAGTAAAATGTCAGTACATAGAAGTAGAGAGTCAAGTAACTTCCCAAAAAAGGCCAGAAGTAGTAGAGGGAATTGAAAAAATAAATAAAGAAAAACAATACATAAAAGAGGCAGATAATTTGAAAATGATTCAGCAAGACTGCTAATGGACAAGTGTGGGAGAATCTGTGACAAATGAGATTGACTTTTGGCAGGAGTTTCAATTAATTCTACACAACATAAGAAGATGTTAAAAATCAGATATCTGAGAATATCACATGACTCTTTAAAGGATAGTAGTAGTCATTTGTCCCCTACTAAGTACTTGTTAACTGAACATTTGGATTTGTTACGCAAGCAACTAGATGAAATATGATAGTTTGTGTTTTAAAGGAAATTAAATTGCATCATCTTATGGTCCTTTCTGCTCTAAAATCTTTGTTTCTATCAACCTGAGGTTTTCAGTGACAGATACACTCATTAAGCATCAATTCATTACCTTTTTTAACATGTCTCTGTCTTCAGCCTGGAAAACTGCATTGGTAACAACACCTTTAAGTAAGTTCTTGACCACCTTTCTGAATTAGGTTGTGGACAGTATGCTTTAAAACTAAGGTGAGATCAAAGACTTCAAAAGAAATATTGCAGAGGCAGAAATTGCTGCATGTGCTCAGACTTGGTGGCGTTTTAAGTAGCCTCTCATGTCAGGAAAAGCTTTAGCCACAGTGTACATTATGTGCAACACAAAATATCAATTACTGGAAGCTCTATGTTCCCTTCCCAGTGGGGAACCCAAGAGGAAAGAAATAATAAAAAATAGATTTTTCATTCCTTTGTTTCCTTGTACCTAAAGAAACAAATATTCTTTTCATGTTTTAGAAAACTGTCACTGTGGTTCCATAAGGGAACCACAGTGACAGCTTTTTTTTTTTTTTTTTTGACACCAACAAAAAGATTCCTCTGTAAAGGTTTGTGATAAAGCCAGAAGGGTGGATAGAATCATGGAATCATAGAATCATTAAAGCTTTAAAATACCTCTTAGGTTGTCAAGTCCAAACATTAGCACAACACTGCCAGGTCCACCACTGAGCAATGCCCTGAAGCACCAGATCCACAAGGGTTTTGAGCACTTCCAGGGGTGGTGATTCTACCCCTTCCCTTGTAACACCATGCGAGCACAGAGGAGTTGCATTGCTTCTGCAGGAATGTCATTATCTGTGGCCTATCCAAAGTAGAAAGTGAAGCCTCTGATGCTTGGTCTAGTACCATAAAATCCACACAACCCTTCCCATCCAACATGTATATTTATACGTAGCTACATATGTATAAATACTTCAGGTCAAACAACCTTGAAATTATACAAGAACATTTATGTGGGCCATTTCATACATCCCACCAATATTTCCAAATAGAAACATAGCCAGGCCAAAAATATGCATGTTCATTCCCATGTCTATTCAATTTCTATTGTCCTCGGCCACATTTTATAATGAGAATGTCAGGCATTGCAGAAAGCAATGTATAAATATGTATAAACATAAATCCTAAAACCTCTCAGATGGGCTGATGAATCAGGAGGTGGGCATATGCTTCTGTGTTCAATTTTGTTTCATTTTACATGCCTTTTTTCTTCTCTACAGCTATATTTTCAACTGATTCAAATGTAGCTCACAATGAACTGACATTTTTTTTGCAAACTTCACCGTATCTGAACTCATCATGAAGGATTATATTATCTGTGACATATTTTTAAACTTGTAACAAAACCACAAGGATGGGAGACTTGTGGATTTTTAAAATTTATTTTAATGGAAATTGAAATTTCCACTTCCTTGTGTACTTCTGAAAATCAAGAGACACAAAAGTTAAAAATCTGATAAGGTTAGCAAGACTGGAACAGAATTACGCTGAGGTCTCCTGCTTTGTTTTCTTGTGTGTTCATTTCCATTGCAATTATGGTGCGTGGAGTTTTAAGCCTCAATTTTCCTTTGAAAAGCAAAAAGGGATTATTTCAAAATTTAAACCCAAATGTAATCTATGCATGAAAGTCCATGGATATTCAAAGTGAAAATTGCTAAATTCCTCTATCCTCAGTATTTACTGTTGTGAATTACAGGAAACTAATCATATGTGTCAGACAGGCTGGGCCCAAGTGACTCAAATGAAGATGTCCTAAACCTGCCTTTAACACAAAGCTCTTTGATGATGCATTTTAAGATCTGGGAACAAACCAAGACCTCATGATCTTCTCTCAGGAAAAAAAAAAAGGAGGCAAAACCCAAGTCTGGGTGCTGCACCAATGCAGGATGTGCATAGCATACTAAAATATTTTAAAATATCTTGTAAAATGGCATTTTTGTTCCTCCCACCCATGAAACAAATTTGATATTGATTTCATTACATCAACCCAATTTAAAATTGATTGTCTAGTTGAACTATGGCAGTGTTAGCACATGTGACAAAATATAGATCATATTTATATCTTCCTAATTGCACAGAGTCCTGTCAAAATTCCTCTAGGAATTTTTGGTAATGGTATTAGTCATGAACAGAAACTATCCCAGAAGTTATTCAAAATACTTGGTTCACCATGTTGCAGCTAGTATTGACCTGGTATTTTTAAAGTCTGTATTTTATCAGCCCAATCTCCCTTTCTATCAGTTGATCTGTAGAACACATTTAGGCTATTTCTCACATTCAGTGTAGCTTCTTAAATTTCTTTCACTTCCAATTGTGCAATGTATGTGTAATTAATGTGCTGCCTGCAATTCATCCTCAATCTCACCCTTTGCCTACAGGGAGGCAAATAATTGTCATAGAACATTCTGTTTTCATAGAGACAGATGGTCATATGCAACTTTTTATTACAGAAATCAAGTTGAGATGCACCTGGTCTGAACAGAAAAAGGAGAAATATTTGGGATAGTCTGTTGAACACCCCAGAGTATCTAATTTTTTTTCGAAATGAGCTCTGTGTGCTGTACAAACAAGCTTCTCTCATGGTTTCTGCAAAATGTTGCCAGAGGACAAACCCTACTGATCATAGCAAACAGGGGTGAGGTAGTATTGAACTCACAGGTTCTCAGTTTTTCTCCTATTCATCAGAAAAATTTTCCCAGTTTCTTCAGAGGGTTTAATATATTTTTTGGACATTAAATGCCTAATTTTTTTAAAATTTTTTTTTCCCTCAAGAGCAAACCATAGCAAACCTACCTGGCTTTCATTGCTGCAGAGGGTGGATGGAATGTGTATCAAAACCAAGACTCTCAAAACAGGAATAGCTGAGAAATAAAATGTTTTCTAAATATTTAAACTACCACCATTTCTCACACAGAAGTGTTTATAAAATCATCATAAAAGCCTTGAAATATTTCTGCAACAACACGCTCATCCTGATTATTTTATTCATAATATAGAGTGTTTGTCTGGCAAGCATGGGGTGTATTATCAAGCTGGAGGTGCTCTCACTCCTCAGAGTTGATGAAAAGCTGAAATGTCTCATATCACCAGAAGCTCAGACCCAGAAACACACCTAATTTAAGGCATTAAGTACCTGAATTAGCAGGTGTCACATCAGATTCCCTAATAGTCTCCGGGGAAAATGGACAAACCTTAAGAAGATTGTTCAGATTTCTGTGAGATTCAGCTTTCTTCTGCAGGTGTTTATGGTTGTTAATTTGCTTTTTCTCGGGCAACTGCAAAGCTAGGTAGCTCTACCAGAAATGGAACCCAAACCCTGTATATAGTTTGTATTTATGATCACTTTCCCTGTTATAAAGACATCAACCATTCAAAACACATGATTAGGAGGTAAATGTAACTCCTAAACATCTGAAGCTGCATAGTTTGGAAAGACATTATGACAGCAGAGCTGCTAAAATCAAATGATCTTCCCAGTCCATATGGCACCCAGGGTCAAATTCATGAGCAAAACAATTCCATCTTAACCAGTCTGGATGTTTCACAGCTGCTCTGCCTCCTTGTCACAAAGTAAGTAGAGTGCACCAGCGAATCTGATGCCGACTGTAAATCCTATAAATATGACATAGCCCAGAGGGTCAAATTCATCCCTGATTGAGACACATTAACCTTTTTCATTGCTTGTGTCACTTGTTTTATAACTTTGCAGTGGTGTCAGCTTTGTTTAGGAGGTGTAATGGTAGGAAAATGGTATGAAATTTGCTGATGTATCAGATTTACAGGGGGTTTATGCTCACACAACTAGTAAGCAACAGGGAAATTAAACTGGTAATGACTAAATGTTTTCTCTAGGAAACAGCTTCCGGTTCACAATTTGATCATTTACAGTATGCAAAACACACCACAGCCAGCTACTTTATCCAGCATCCTCCTGATTTAGTCATAACTTTTAATTGTCACATTGTAGGCTACTCCCCCTTATTTCATATTCAGCTTTTTCTGTTCCTACAATGGGAAATAATTTTTTTCTCTGTGTCTATTTGTGTTCCTTTCCTTAAGTGGAGATTTGTTTAATAATAGGCAAGGACTTGGATTCTTCATAAAAGCACTAAAATATATTAATCACTTCACTTTTGTGTATGGAAGGAGAGGCAGGAAAGGGAAAAAGCTTTGTATGAAAATGATTAAATTGGGATTGTTTGAACTCATTATTGGAATTATTGAGCTTTCTGTTAACTTGAAAGAAAAGTTCAGATCAATTATATGCACTCACTACATGTTCTTATTTTTCTAATAGCCTTAAGATAGAAGTGGGATTTCTTGCATTCAATTGCAGTCGAGGCATAAAAGGCACATTTCTTTCTACAGCAGAAGACAGCAGAAGGAACAAGTCTGATTGCCATATCTTAGTTTTTCCATAGACGAGAAAAAAGCCAAAATCTTCAACCCAGCCCTATGTAGATGCCCTATTCAAGTTCTGAGCAATATTTCAGCTCTCTTAGACCCTTGAGGTGAAGCTGTAGAAGTCTGGTTCCAGGGTGAGATGTGTTTTATGTGATAAAGGAAGGTTTTCCCATCCATATGCAGTAGCCCATGGTACCACTGGATGGCAATGGTTACATTTGTCACTGGCACTTTTAACTCAACTCCAGTCACTGTGATTTTCTGTACAAAAAAATTGCAGTGTTGAGGACCTGGTTTTCTTCCAGCAAAGCTATTGAGAACTTTTCCATTGCTGTCTGCCAGAGCAAGATTAGACTTCATATCTTTTAAAGAATAGATAAGTACTGCCCTGGTTTCTCGCATGTTCTTACTCTTTGCAGTACATGCAGAGACCCTCACAAAATGGATTTTAGGTTTCTGAGCCTTGGCAACTTATGTCCTGTATGTGAGGTGGAACACATCTTTGGGCTGCTTTTACATTGTGAGAGGGCAGGAGAGGAGAGCTTGCATGTCACTGTCACCTCCTGAGGTGTCTCACCAGCCACACGTGTGGTTTCTGTATCAGAGAATCAGAGAATCATGGAATGGTTTGGGTTGGAAAGGACCTTAGAGATCATTCCAACATCCACTGCCATGGGGAGGGACACCTTCCACTAGACCAGACCTCTGAAGGATCTGCCTGTGCTGGTCTATGTCAGCAGCAGCAGCCTTCCATCCCCACAACAGGAATTTGCCAGTGTCTACTGCACATCCCACGTGATGAGCAGAAGAGGAGGGAAGAGCTGTGTTCAACAGCTTGGTCTATAGCCTATGCAGAAAAGAGCTATCAACATCTTCTTTTTCCTTCATCTTTTCTTGCTGTTCAAATGAGTGGACTCACCAATTAAATATCAGTTCTGCAGAAGGATTTTCCATGGCTTGTTCATTTTTCTTCTGAACTGTGCAGCGATACAGCCAATATGTCTGCAAACCTATATGTGCTCAGTTTGGCACCAAGAGGGCACACAGTGCAACTGCTGTGATGTACCTGAAATTTATTGAGGTTTTAGCTTCATGCAGCTGGCAAGCAGCAATCTGCCAACAGCAGGGCAGAGGCAGAGATGTAACAGTGGTGGGAGCTCAACCAACAGCTACTCTTACAAACCTCAGCATACCATGTTTATGGCTGGGTTTTCTGTTGTTTGCTACTGATGTCTTACTTGAGTCTACCTACAAAGAGATATTTGTATTTCTAATCAGGGAAGATCAGTGTTATCACTTCAAAATTCAAACAAAATTGATCATATATGAACATTATACATCTTATTTTGCTGTGATGGGGTTTTTACTCTTCTGTTGTTAATTAGGGAGAATATCAGCTGTGAAGTTCAAAAAATCTGTTGAGAAATTTTTCAAATCTAAAAGTGTAATACCCACCTCCCACAATGTGTCCTCACAGGGCAAGAGCACCAACTCTCAATCATCCTGAAGGCCTTCTAACAAATTACTCCAATCTATCGATTTATTTTAAAACTGAACATTGGAAATATTTTTCATGATGGAAACATGTTTCAGTTTTGATCTACATACCACTGTAAATAACTGAGATCCTTCCTTGAATCCTTCATGTTTGGGGTTGAGTCTAAATCTGGGCTGAAGGCACAGACACGGCGTTGTTAATTTTTTGCATCCTGCATGGAAATGCAAAACACTCAGAGCTGAGGAAGTGGAGCTATGAGGTAGTCTTATACATGAGAGTGGGATGGAGGCTAAAGAAAGACGGTGCAATTCACCATCTTCTTAAATCAGCAGGTATCACCTTCCTGTACTGCTCAAATTGATGCCTCAGTGAAAATTCTGGGATACCATTCTGGAAACTGCAGATCAAACACTTCATTACTGTGGAAATGAGTTCATCTCAGAAGAGGAAATGGTCAAACTGCTCACTGCTTTCACCTCTCAGACAGAAAGTATGCACAATTTGTAACTGGGGAAAATGCTAGACCTTCCATAGCTCACTGGGGAGGTCATGTCATCTAAATTTAGGAGAATACTTAATGAACTCCTGCATGTGAATGACTTATCTGAAACCCCCTGACTATTAATGGAGAGATAAAGACCTTTAGGGTTGCACTTCATTGTAAAGTGGGTATTCAAGCATCATGCTGTTAAGCCCACTCTGTAAAATCTTGCACTTTAATTGTAGGGAGAGCAGGTGAGTACCTTTAGCATCTTAGAGGTTTTCAGGAGTTTCAACGGATATACAATATAGTGTTAATTCATCTGCTCCATAAAATCAGAATCTTCATGTACAGAAAAATAGAAGAGTGTAGGAACTAACTGCCTGAATATCAGAAGTCAAGAGGAACAGAAAAGAGATGTGAAGAGACAGGAGGAAGAACCTGATGTTGGGAAGAATGAATGGAAAAGATGTATGAGAAATAGACAAGAGCAGTACTTGACTATATCAGTGTCCTCCATTATTTCTTAACTTTGAAAAGTTTTATTGGTTTGGCATGTTTTTTTTTGTTTTTTTTTTTTTTTTTTTTTTTTTTTTTTTTTTTTAATATGTTTCCTCTTAATCTAGAATTTGAAATGTTTTCCTTAAGTTGCATCAGCAGCTGAATGCAACCTTCTGGTTGCAAACTCCTCCACATACTCACTTTTCCCTCCTTTCCCTCCTCCCACACCCAGGATGCTTGACCTTTCACTGATATCAACCATAAATTAGCTGACCCAGGGCACAACTTAATCACGAGAACAGGCTCTAAGGAAATGCATTGCTGGGCAGAATTGTGCAAGTTTAAATGTACCTTTTTTTTTTTTTTTTAGTTCACCCAAAAAGATGAAAATGCAGCTTTATTTGAGGAAAAAGGTTGTTTACAACAATATGAAAGAGTGATTGAATTCTTTCCAGTTGGAGGAAGGACCATGCCATGGGCTCATAGACTTTGTAGGCTGATTTTCTCAGCCTGCAGCATCAGAGGAAAATACAGTTGTTATAAATAATTTAACTCCAGAAGATTAGCCATGTAGATGACCTCTTTCAGGATTAGTTATTGAAGGTTTGAAGTACAGGGGTGAACAAAATAATGTAGGTGCTCATCTATGATAATTTTGGATACTACCCTTTCAGTGCTGTCCTCACAAGCTCCATCAGCACTCACGTGACTCTGCCATCATCTCTAGCAGATTTTGTTCTGTTTAGGTGAACTCTGGGCCTTCCCCGTTGTGATCCTAACATAAAAGATTAAAAGATGGGGAAATACTTTCTTTAATTTGTAAGAAAACTCGATTACAATGACTTCCCTAAGGTGATTTAGGAGGAAGATTTTAGCAAATGGTTCCTCAAGATTTAGCAAATGTCCTCAAGACAGCCCAGTCTATTCCAGTGGGACTCCCATGACAGAGCATACCATGTACACTTGGATAACAGCATCTGCCTAATTAACCTGCAAGGTTCTGGTGACAAACTGCAGTATGTTGTTCCAGGTTTTTTTTTTTTTTGCTAGAGAAGGGAGCCCCATCCCTGGCAGTGTCCAAGGCCAGGTTGGATGGAGTCCTCAGCAACCTGGTCTAGTGAATGTTGTCCCTGTTCATGGCAGGGGTGTTAGGATGGCCTGGAAAGTCACTTCCAAGCCAAACCATTCTGTAATTTCATGATACAGAGTCTGGAATATCATGTAATTAACATGAAACTCAGGCTGGGTTCGTTGTCTCCTCATTATTCCTTTTCCCAGCTCCAGCTGTCCACATTCCTTCTCCTGGGAGCTGGGTTGTGCATGCTGGAGATCTACCAGTGAGGACACTAAACAAAGGAGGCTTGCTCTGGAAATGAGGGCAGGCTCCTTTCCCAGAGTACTGACTATCTGTTATGAAATCCTCCAGAGATTAGTCAGATCTTCTCGGTGCAGGAAATAGTGTCATCTTGGGCATCCCTTAAAGGGAAGATGATCACTTATCTATTAAGGTATCTCTGCTCATTGTAAAGTAATCTGACAAGGGCTGGGATTCATGATTAGAGACAAGGAGTGGGTGAGGGATGAAAAGTAGGTTGCTTTGTTTTAAAAAAAAATCAATCAAAACAAAACAAACAAAAAAAACCCCAAAAAAACAACAAAAAAAACCCCAGTGAATAAAAAAAACCATAAACACTTGAGCTAGAGAAAGCTGAGTAAATATATTATCTCTGCTCCCATGGAGATCATGTGTGGGATAGAAGAAGTAGAGATTTCATTAGAGTTGGTGTGCAGATCCAGTGATCTAATATAGGAGAGCTGGGTTAAACACTGTTTATGGAATAACATTTGAAGTGGAAAAAAGCAAATACATTTTACAAATCATTCCTTCTGCTTGACACATCCATGATGATAAAAGATAATAGTAAACAGAAGATACTAGAAAGCAAAGGCTAATAGGGATTTTTTAACCCTGATTTTTCAAAGAAGCCTCTTCACAGTCAAGTGTAGTGAGAATTTCAATGTCCAAAAGTGAATATATCTCTTATTTCTACTTATGATTATACCAGTGTAAGTGTGCAAAGACTTTAGACAAGTTTCTGTGCACACACATGGCACATACATTTAATATGGAATAAAAAACCCTGGTGGGCTACCAGAGTTAGCCAAAATTGAACATGCAGCCTTTTGCATCAGGTTAAAAACCTATTACCACCTAAAGCAAAGGGAAAGAGATCATAATTGAGCCTTGTGTTCCAGCTACATGTGTTCTGTTGCTTAGACACAGCAAATGCTGTATAATAGGGAATAGAAAAAGATATTTAAGTCATCAAAGCAGCTCTTAGGCCCTGTCCAGCAGACCTGATGTCAGAGGGCTTGTTGAATCTCCCCCTGATGGCATTTGTAGTGGTTGTATTTAATGCTTGCACTTCTCAGAGAAAGAAAAAAAAAAATAGGATGCAGACTAAAATCTCTCACATGCCTTCAATTACATCAGCATTTACTACAGAAGAGCTTCTTATTCTCCATGCTTCTGAGTGATTGTTTGAATTCAGTCGGTGGAGTCTGGCCTTAACTTTGATGTTTCAAAAGCTTGCGGAGAAACTATGCAATCAGAAAAAATAATCTAATTAAAAGGAAAAAATGATGAGATCTGAAAAATTGCACGAGTCAGAAGAGAGGGGGAGGGAGGTGCATTTAAGGAGCTTGCTTTTAACTTCAGGAGAAGTTGCCCTTTAATGTAAAAATAAATAAAAGAAAAGACTTTGTTTTTAAATTCATTTTTTAAACGATAGTGAAGCAAAATTTGTGCAACTACATAGAAAAATAGAAAAATTCCAATTTAGAATTCCATCATGAAACGACACCATTCTAATTTCTCCAGGCCACGGTTTGTTAATATTCCACAAAGTCCCAGGATGCAACTATAAGACAGCATTCAAATCTATGAACATGAGGCAATCATGCTCAGCAGAGTATAACAATAATTATAATAGAGATTAAATAAAAATAATTAGAAAAAGTTCATCTAGTTTTGATGTATTAATTATTCTGACCCTGTTCTATTCAGAGTCTAATTATCTGGTTCAGTGAAAATGCCAAGATTTCTACGACTCATAAAAATTACATTCCAGTAATTATGTCAGCAAACTAAACAGTATTCATTTACCATGCCTTTTTATGCACACATTTGAATATGCTTTTTTAACTGTTTTTGCTCTTTGTTCCTATTCATGGGAAATAATACCTGTAGAGAAATTTGAAAGTCAGTAGCACTCTAAACGTAATGTGCAATTCTTGCTGATATTTTTCCTTTGTGAGGCTTCTGTAAGTCTCACATAACCTTTGTTTAAAAAACATGAATTAAAGTTCACTCTTCAGTTGTTTCAAAGAAGCATTTTGAAGTCTGTGCTCTTAAAAAAAAAAAAAAAAAGAAAAAAAAAGAAAGAAAAACAGAAGTTTAAAGTGGCAGCACAAAGCAAAATTTCCTTTCAAATATGTTGGCCACAATAAAGATTACAAACCAGCCCACCTTCATGATGGCCACAGTTCGTGATTTTAGAGGGACAGATTCTCACCCTTGTATGGCCTCTTTTTCTGCTTTATGGGACTGCAAATAAAATGTGTATCACCAACTACACTACATAAAATGATATAAATCGCTGAACCTCAAGAGGATGTGAAAAATTTGCAGTAGGGTGAGGATGTGGCCCTGATTTTCATAAAACTGAAGATGAGGCCACCTTTTCACACAGAAAAGAACTTTATCTCACCAGAGGGCTGTTGAGATCTAGTTGGAGTTATTTAATTTTCAGCTATCTAATGTTACTTCAAGCTTCAGCCTTGTCCCAGTGCTTATTAAACAGTTGACCTCTATGCAGAAGAAATGGTCAAGTAAATCAGTGTCACCCACCCAAGAGGCCAGTAAAATCACCCCTAAGTCAAGAAAAGGATGCAAATGGGTCAGAGTAATTTACTATAGATAGTAGTATGGTTACTGTGTGGGGGGAAATAAAACAGGAACTAAAGCTTTCAGCAATAAGGAAAAACCTTCATTATGTGAAATTTATTTGTACCCGAGGGAACAGTCTAATGATCAACAGACCTGACTGAATGCTACACAAGGAAAACTGTCCCAAACCAAAATGTTGTAAACACTCCATTCATTTCAAAAAAGGAAAGGTAATTCAGGTCATTTTCTGTGATCAAAATGCTTCTGCTTCCAATTGATATTGTTTCACCTGAACAGAGCAGGGTTACAAATCTATATATATCAGCTTTGATTTTGTTGGGATTTGGGCTTTTTGGATTTTTTTTTGTCAGGAGAAAAGATAACAACAAACTTATATCCCTAAAATAATCTTTTATATTGTTTAAAAATGGAAATTCATGTCTGATTCTTCTTTGTTTATTGTGTTGACAAAATTTAAAGTATATTTAAACTATAAAAATGTATTACAGTTTTAACAGACTGCTGATGTTTTGCTTTAAGAAAGGTAAAAGCATAAAATAGTCTAAAATTTCCCACTCTACTTTACCTGCTGCTCCCTAAACTCTTGTGCCTTAGGAAATTTCAGCCTTTAGGACTTTTTAAAGGTTTTTTTCATTGTATAAATCCCATTTGACGTTTTCTGATTCACAATATAAAAATTTCCAGCTGGCACAATTCAGTCCAAAATCTGCTCTGTAAAATAACTACTTAGATATTTTCTGTTCAGTAACCAAAAAAATAACCAAAACCAAATAACTGCTTTTAGGGTTTGGGGTTTTTTTTCTCTTAGCTTTCTGCTTTGTTGTAGGTTGAAAGACCTTGTAACATTGGCCAAACCAAAGGAACCATGAAAGAGCATTAAATATTGCAAGGAAAATGTCCTAAATACACAGCTTCTATTTAATTTCTGCCACTTGCCTAATATGTTGGGTTATTTTTGAAATGTCACAACATGAAGCTTGATCATAATCATAAGCTGTGTATTGCATTGACAGAACTACCTGGACAGTCCCTTCCACTGCTCGGGGGGGGGGGAAATCTCCATTGCATTGTTTAATTTAATAAATAATTAAATTCCTAAAATTTTGAGTCTTGTTCTGGTTATGTGGGCTTTCAAATAGGAAAGAATTCCTTCAAATTAGTATTTTGGGGATAGTTAACACAAAAGATTGTGTCCTGGGAGACTAACATGGTGCTGTTGTCATGTCATGTAGATGATGGGGTCCCATATGGAATGACTTTCTGCCTTAATCAGCAAGATAAATCCTGAATAATACCATGGAATCAGAATAAAAACATGTCACTTTATGCCACAGTCAACTTCTAAATTAAATTATAACAACAGATTTTGTAAATAAAGATATCAAATGATTTAACAGATGAAATAACTTTCTATCAGAACAGATGGATTGACATTCAGCTTCTATCTCCAGCATTACCAGCACCATTTCCTGCATGTTTCTTGCTGCTCCTATGTATTACACAAAGGTTGTGCTACTATTGTGCATAGAAAATGTGAGAATACTAAGAAAGTGCTGGTTATTTGATGTTCTTTGATATTTTTCATACAGTTTTTGGACAAAGAAGGGAAATAAAACCAGACCTGTTAGAATGTCTCTTGCAAAAGGCAAAAGGCAAGAAAAGAGAAGAAGAAATAATGTGAATATCAAATGTTCATATCAATGTTATCTCCTCTACAGGCAAATTTTGCTTACATTAAGGTACTAAAAATCAATTAAGAGTTCCCTACACTTCAGCAGAATAGGTATTTTTTTCAAAAAGAAAAAAAAAGCAAACATCAAAACTACCCAAAACTGCCACAAAAAGACTCATTTTGTTGTAAAAATATATCTATTTTGAAAGGCATAAAAAGCAAATCCTTATTATTCCAAAGGAAATTTGATTTATTTGCCAGCAAAATGGAAACTTTCCCTCCAAAAAATGACCAAAATAACAAGCCAAGGTTTTTTTTTCTCTCTCTCCATCCTGCCTTCCCCTGTGTCCTTTAGCTGGAAAGACTCAGATCATCTAGCAGTACCTATGTCAGACCACGGCATTTTGATTTAGTGTTGAGACGTCAACTTAAATTATCTCTATGGATCGTTCCCTTATGAGAGGAAAATTATCTCCACCAAAAAAATGTATCAGATGGGTGGGCTGCAGCTATCAATTACCCTCTGAGTACAAGCTTTGGCTGAATCTTGTTTGCTGCTTATTCCCTCGTGGGCCAGAGGTTAACCTGTTAAGTTGAGAACTGATCCCAAAGTAGACATTAATGTCTTAATGCATTTAGTGGCTGTGGATCTTTTTGGCGGCGGGCCCCTGGGATTGCATTGTTTCTCATACTTGACTAGGTCACCAATTGCAGAGGGCACCTGGAATGCTTGGAAAAATATGGCTCGGTTTACGCTCTTCCCCCAGTTATTATTTCAAAGCTGGACGTCTCTCTACTGTTCAAGAGGTTCATGTGTCATGAAATATTTTCCAAGGAACCAATAAGAATAATAAAGCCAGGCTTTGAAGTGACGTGTCCCGCCTTTCTTCTTGTTGTTTCAGGCACATTATTGTAGTTTTGCAGGACTGTAATTTTTACAAAAGGAAATTATTTGGGTTTCACCTTTTTCTACACCACACCTCAGTATTGGAAATGAGCAAAAATTCTAAGACTGTTCACCATCTGAGGTCTGGCTCTTGTTTTACCAGCCAAGACTTAGCTCTTTTGCTTTTTGTTTGGTTTTGTTTTGTTTTTCTTTTTTCCACTAATATTTACGTTTAGGTATTCGTGGCAAAATTTAAGGATGGAATGATAACATACAAGAATTAAAAACACAAACGTGCTTAGCCTGATTTAAAGAACATGTAGGATTTCTTCAGCCACCGGTATAAATCTCATGAGTTCTCAGAGCTCATAAAATATTTTCACTGTAAAATACTCTGTATAGAGGCTTGGGAAATATTGTTGTGTAGTGTCAGACCTTTATCCCTTCCCAATTACAACCTTGAATAGAAGGACCCACAAGATGTTTTGTGAGTGTTGTGGCTTGTACCTGCTACAAGGTTTTGCTCTTGGAATGACAAAATTATAAAATAACCTGAGTAGAAAGGGACCCACAAGTACTTTTAGTCCAGCTCTTTGGGATGCTGTGTGAAGAATGAAGTGGCCTGGCTATCCCAATCAGTGACTCTTCTGCATACTTGATTTCATTGTTTCCAGCTGAAATTGAGCATTTACTGGGCTTATTATGACAAAGACAGAGAGAGTTTTTCAAACCTTGTGCCAGATTTTCTAGGCCCACTGGATGTATAAAATTAAGAAGGAAAAACTCACACAATGATTTAACCACAAATTTCACAACTAGAACTACATATATAGGTATTTTATATCAATTACAGTGGCTGCTGATGAAAGAAAATTACAGTTAAAAAAAAATCAAACATGAAGGAAAACAGCAGTTGTAGGAAATAAATAACTGAGAGACAGTGTTTGCAAAAGCCCTGTAATGAGGGGCTTCTCTTCTAAAGAACCATGTTATCTACCTGCAAAGTCCCAAGTTTCTGAGTCCTTTAAAGGACTCAGCTGCTCATGGGTGATATCAACTTTTAGCTGGATGAGCCCCAAAATGAGCCACCCAAGGATTAGACCACACTGTTTGCAGCCAGGACTGTGCATGCATAGGCAATTACTCCAGGAGAAAGTGATGAGAGAAAATGTAATGTAAACTCTGCACTCAGCCAATAAATCTTACAGTAGCCTAATTTTTCTAGGACTGATGCCTCGAGCAATACCTGTGTGGGCCGGAAAGGAAGGAGAAAAAAAAAAAAAAGTCTTGAAGTTTCTAAAATTCCCTTATCCTGTTTATCAGAATACTGTTGCTTCTCTTAAATTGTGACCTTTCCCTTGGGGATTTTGCTTTCCAGATGAGACTTCAAAGCTTTTGGGTTACTGCAGGAGACGTCCTTGACCACGAGTAGACCAGAAACACGTATTATGACCAACTGCAACTAATTTCATGCTGTCAGAGTGGAGTGTAACCTTTGAGTCAGCAGTCACTGCCTGTTTTCAAGTGACTTTTGTAGCTTTAACCAATGTCAGCTGGCTGAGGATGAGAAATAAAATCTTTATTTGGTCATATTCTGGTCAAGTATTGCATATTCAAGATTTCAAACAAGTAGTCAGCTCAGCTGCAATCTGCTTATGAATATTAGGCACTCAGTAAAGAAAGTTAGTTGCAGTCTTTAACCTTATATTCCTCTTTTCTGCATCAGGGAGGAACATATGTCATGGTTTCACCTACCTCAGTCAATGAGGAACCATTGATTTTCAATAGTTACATCAGAGGGAGTAAAAAATGGCAAGGCAAAGAAATAATAGCAATTCTTAAGGGTTGAGTTTGTTTGTGTTTTGTGGAGGAGAAATTGAACTGTGATTTGCTTTGTCCAAATTCCCCCACAGACTTTTTTCCCCTCACACCTGCTTTCTCCATTTTTTTCTTTAAAAAAAACATGAGGTCTTCAGTTATTGACTTAGCAGGCATCTGGATCTAGTCAGCAAAAGAAAAAATTGCCATTTTAAGAAACTTTGCAGAAAGTTTTTGCTAAGTGAATTTTAAAATATCATTTTGTTTTTGCTAAGGTTTTTTTTTTTTCCAGTTTCCTACAGGGGCTTTTTCCATTTTAAATAAAGTTTTAATGGGGGGAAAAATATCAAACAGGAAACAAGTGTCCCTGACTTATGCTTGGCTGTAATTTCCACTAAAAAGACAACAAATGTCTTACACCTCCTGTTAGAACATAAGGGATATTCTTCAAAAAAAATAGACAATGCAGTCATTTCACATATGCATCTGATTTATTCTTAATGAAATATAAAGTTGAATGAGCAGAATTCTCTTCCCTGCATTAAGCCAAATTTTGCTTTTTTGTTGCAATTTTCACCTATTACTGCTGAAAATCACATTCAGGGACAGTTAAATCATAGGTCTGGTAACTTATTATGCAATAATAACCACTTGTGAGTATGAGCACAAACTTGCATAAATTAGCTACATTAAGTTCATATGCTTAATTAATGGAACTGTGCCTACATGGGTAGTTATTGTGGTTTTAAAAAAACTATCCTGAGAATACTTAACCCTGTTTTGCTATTAGTTAAAGTCAGAAAAGGGATGATTTTGACTAAGTCCTGTATATTGAGTAGGAAATGAAAAAATCAAAAGCTTTGATTAGCTGTAATTTTCATCCAGGAAGGTGAAAATTGTTTTCAGCCTTTTTTGAGGTTGTGACTTTATTGTAAAGCACTCAACTTTTCCTCAACTATCATAAAATACCCAGCTGTTTAGTGATTGTGGTATGTTTATTTACCCCTTTTTTTCATATATTGAGTGTAAGGTTAATTAATTGTCAGACCATAAATATACATTCTTGGAACACAGAAGATTTGAAGTGCATTTTCAATCACAATGTTAGCAGCACAAAAATTAATTTGTAAAAATTAAAGTAAAACTATCTATTTCCATTAGTGAAAGAGATGATCTTACCTTTCATGTTCATTTTTATTTCTTGTCCCTACCCAGCCTCTTTCTTTTCTATCACACAATTGTGGTGTTACATGGTGAAAAATCATATTTTATCGATTTTTGACATATTTTCATTGCTTGGGGTGACATTTTGACTGCTTATTTTCCAGCAGAATTGGTTGCTTGATCCAGTTTTACCCAGGGTCCCACATCAGTGCAAATTACAGGAAGAAAAGGAAAAGCAACGAGTAGGGAGGTGGCAGGGGAAGCTCCTCTCAAGCCTCACAGCCTCCAGCAGGAAGGTGGGTTTAACCATCCCCAGGAGTTTTATGCACCAGCAGGAAGGGGAAAGACAAGGCAGTGCCTGAGCTCCAACTTTGAAAATGTCATGGTGGATTTAGGTACGTAAATCCCTTTAATAGCCCATCCCTAAGTGATTTGACTGAGGTCATAGTGACATTTTACCACACATCAGGGAATGAAGCCCAGATGTGTTAAGGCCCAAACAGCCATCCTAACTCCTGTTCTAGGTTTCCTTTTCCCCTTTTCTCACTGTAACATTTCCCTAATACCTTTAAGATGGTCAAAACTTGCAGCTTCCATCTTTGGTGGTTTAAAGTATCAAGGACCATCATAAAATTACCATGGGGGACAGGATTTGAAACAACAACAATAACAACAGTGAGCATGCAGAGATTTTTCTCTATTTCACTCCCAAGGCGAGGAATTTTTACAATACCCTCTGGAGTTCCCCTGGCCTCAGCATCAAACATAGAGCGAAGCAGCCAAGAACAGGCCCACACCCTGCACAACTTGCCAGCAGTAATTAATTAACTAAGGAGCAAACAGCAGCAAATATTCCCTGCATAGGATCACACGGTTTCTTCTGGTTACATTCCAATGATTGGAGTGTCACTCCATCTCTTTGTTTTGCCTTTATTCTCCTCAGTGTGTGGGTGTTTTTTTTTTTTTTTTTTTTTTTTTTTTGTGTTGTTGTTGTCCATGTTGTTGTTTTCCCTTAAATGAAAACTCAGAATCTGATTTAATAACCTAAATCTCAGCAATGAGCCCCAGGAATAAAAATAGAAATTCAGAAGCTTAATCTCTCTTATACCTTGCTAAACTTGAAACCTCAGTGTCTCATCAACAGCCTTTCAAACTGATTATTGCTGCTGCATGGACAGGGCAGATACTTCTTGACAGCAAGAATCTGTTCCTGCCACAAACACTGCTGGAACATCTCTGTCAAGTGATTCAAAAAGGACTCCAGCAGACTGTTGTCAGCTTGTCTGGTGCTGCTGCTCCCCAGTAATAATGTTCTCCTGGAGCCACAGGTGCTCAGAAATGCCTCTTTCAGAAGCACCACCTCACCAAGACTTTGGAGTTTGGCTTGTCTGCCTGTCCTAGACCAGGAAGATAAAATATAAATTATATGTTTTCCTACCTGCTCACAGGAGTCCATCTGGGATGCTGTTTCAGAGCACAAAGCAAAAATGCCAAATTAGGGGTAGGTACTGCAGTTCCCTCTTGTATAAGGACTCCCCAGCTAGGCTGTGCACCACTGTAAAGGACTTACATTCATTTCTGTCCCACATTAGGGACTTTTGGAACCACAGAGTCATTGAAGGGTTTGGGTTGGAAGGGACTGTTAAAGGTGATCTGGACAATTAGCAGAGACATCTTCAATTAGATCAGGCAGCTTAGAGCTCCATCCAACCTAACCCTTAAAGTTTCCAGGGATGAGGCCCCTGCACCACCTCTCTGGGCAACCTGTGTCATTTACCACCATGTAAAAAGCTTCTTCCTTGTAGCTAATCTAAATGGATCCCATTTCTTACAAACCATTCTCCTTTGTACTATCAGGATAGATCCTGTTAAAAAGGATCCTGTTAAATAAGGACTTTGTCCTTGTTTTCTCATAGGCCACCCAGTCTCTCATTTAACAGGTGAGACACTTTAACCAGGAGGTCTCAGGAGCTCCTCCTTTCAGAGGGTTCACATCTCTTGCAGGACTCAGAGGATGACACTCTGCAGCTCACATCACTGTCCTGGGAGTGTGGTGTGATTAATCAATTATTATTGATTTCAAGCTAATGGCAGGATAAGTTTCTCAAGGATTTCTAGGGGCATGGAAGACCTCAAATCTCTTTGCTGAAGCCATTACAGTTTGCAGGGAATAATTCAGTATTTCTTAAGCCCAAAATAAAGGTGCATCAAAGTGCAGTAGGGAAGCTGCAGTTGCTGTGCACATATGAGCTAGGCCTGGAGTTCCCTTTTTCTTATCTCTCCAAGGTGGACATTGTGTGTGGATCTTGGCTATGAAGAGATCTTGATATGTCACTGAGCTGCTTCATAACCTATTTAAGGCATTCACCTGGCTTGTGGGGAGGGGGAGTTTGGATTCTAGCCTGGAGGCCACTAAATATTTCAATACCTGCTATTAAGTATTCAGTGCAGTGGGAACTCAAGTCTCTTCAGTCATTAAACTATAGATCTGTATTAAAATGTGCTTTTCCTTCAACTGAACTGGTGGACTGAAATAGACTTGACCAGAAAGGTTACAGCAATTTCCCCCTGCCCTTCACAACCCAAGGACATATATCAACAGGGTGTTGAATATAGGTTAAAGCAGTTCCAAAGAGTTAGGAGATTCAGCTAAAATTTCTACTTTTTCAATTAAAAAAACTCTATTTTGAAGTTTTTGGAAAGATTGATGCATTTGTTTAACCTACCTTTGGAAAGAAAAGATCTGAGTGTCTAATTTAGAAATGTTCTGGGATATATAACTTCAGAGCTGGAAAGCTTGAAACCCTCAGGAATGCGTAGGAAATAAACAAACTTTCATCTCAGCCATTTCTTTCTGGCAGAATTAGGCAAGTTTTTGCTGAATGTGATGGTTTCTGTTGCCTCTACTGACAGGCAATTAGAACTCCAGCTTGCAGGTAGCTGCATGAAAATTGGCCGCCACACTGCTTGACACCATGACACCCAATTTCCCTTAATGGATTGTCCTTCATTAATTAAGAGGAACATAATGAAGGAAAGACTCATGTGCTTTGCATTTGTGCTCTGGATGTAGCTATCATGAAGGCAAGAATAAAACCCTGTGATCACTTCCTAGTCAATCCACACCAGGTGTGTTGGGCAGGTGGGAACCTGGGGCTGGAGCATTGGGATCTTCTCAGGTCTTATTTTTCTGTGGGTCCTGCACAGAATCCAGCCCAAGTATTTACATAGCAGCCTCTGTAGTCATGTTTCTAAAATTGCACCTTTTTTTTCAGCAGTCCTTTTACATGTCTAAGGCTTTCAGAGATCATTTTATTCCTTCAGGGAGGCTACAGACTCATTGGCATGGTCCCCATTGCCCGGACCTGCCCTTTGCATAATTGCTCCCATCTAGGCAAAGCAGTTGTAAAACCATCAACAGCTCTAGAAAGCCCAAGTTTGCTACATAATTCAGCTCCCAAATTTTCCCTTTCTTTTATTGGATATCTCTATCTGTTAATGAACACAAACCAGATATCCACTCCTCTTAAAACACTCATTGGGCCAACTCATATTTAAATGTGTGTTATAATATATAGCTTGTTCAATTTTGACCAGATTTTTTAAACACAGGAGAACTAAGAAAATGAACGTGATTTTTGTTATGTGCTGATAGGCTGAAGAAAGCCTCAGTCACATAATGAAAGTGGCCAGAATTTACCCAATGAGATGTTCTTGGGAAGCATTCAACAGATGCAAGTGTAGCATTTGAAAGCCCAACTCTTGTGTTTGCACTCTAATAAACTATTTCCTATCTGTGCAGCATGATTGTTAGTTATGGAGAAGAGGGTGAAACAGTCTTTCATTCTCAGTAAAACTTAGTCAGGAGAGCTCCTACTCTGTTTTCATCCCAGCTCCTTCTCTGTGTTCACAATTATTCTCCTCCATTGTTCTTGAGCTTCATTTCAAATGATTCATTTCATTTCAAAAATAGGCAAGATTTGCCAGACCTGACTTATCAGGGATTGCGTGAGTAAGGAATTTCAGAGCAACCCAAGGACTGATCATCCCAGTACAGGAAACAAAGAAAATAAATAAAAACATTGCGATCTGTTTTCAGTGCCATTTGTTGCTTATGGGGGAAGGTTTGGCAGCCAAATGGCAAACTTGTTTCCATTGCAAATGGCAAATCAAAAGGTGAATGATAAAGGGGGTGAAAAAGAAAAAAAGAAAAAGAAAAAGAAAAAGAAAAAGGAAAAACAAACTAGGGAGGATAGAGTTTTCTGGAAAGGAAGCAGCAGGCTATAGTCTTTCCTTTTGTTTTTACTGGGCTCTTTATTTACTTATTTATCATCAATTAATTAGCAGCACTGCAGAAACACTAGTTCCCAAGCAGCTTGCCTCTTGTGCTCAGAGTAAATACCCAGTACACACAACATAATTAAAAATGTAAATAATACTATCGTCGAATGCTAGCTTACGTGTCAGCAGAAAGGACACTGCAGGACTCGGGAGAAGGAGTAACACCAATGATCTGAGGGCTACAGATCTGCTCTTTGTGTCTGTTGACCATGGGGTAGCACATGGGTCTAATCTATTTACTCATCGTGGTGGCACCTCATTGTTGATCACCATCAATATGCACACTGAGCACCAGCCAAAAAGAGAGCAGCAACTGTTGTCATGGTGATGTTGTGAAAAGAAGAAGCAAAAAAAGCTCATCCAGTTACAGGAGGGATGGCTGGGGGTTTGGGAAATGGGGGTTGGGGTCCCTCCCTTGTCACAGGGCTTTGAATAGGATGCTGGCAGCACAGTCAATGTCTTGAGAGCCATTCATTTCATTGGAACAGGTGTTTAAATCCTTCTGAGAGTCCTGCCTCAGTTCCCCATCTTTACTACTCCACTGCTCAGTGGCATTTTTGCTACTTTGATGTCTAAGGGCACTTATATTTTCCTGGGGTACACTTATATGTAACAACTCATCCCCTTGTAAATAAATTTCTAACTAACAAGATCTTTCCTTTGAATGGCAGGACTTATATCCGCGATCTTCTCTTTATGATGTTGGATAATTTATCTGGAAGTGAGTATTCTTGCAACATCTAAGCCATTATTGTAAAAATATTTTGAGGGAAGTACTCTGAAAGATACATATAAACATTACAGAGGTTTCCTATTACTGCTCAAAAAACCAACCAAACCAGAGCAAAACAAACAAAAAATAAAAAAAAACCCCAAACACAAGAAAAACCCCCAAACCAACAGATCGATAAAGGGAGGAAATGGGTCTCTCAAATTACAGCCACTATGAGTGAGAATTGCTGAAATCTCATTACAATTAAGAAAAGCTAATCATAGACTCATATGATCATAGAAACATAAAATAGTTAGAGTTGGAAGGGACCTGAAAGATCTAATTCCACCCCCCTGCCATGAGCATAGGTTCTTTTCACTCATTTAGGTTGCCTAAAAACACCCCATCCAATCTGGCCTTGAACACTTCTCATGCTGTTGAAGCTTTGATTTTCAGAAGAGGTGAGATCAACATGAAGGCTGAAAGTATAAGTACAATGTGAGCCCTTGCTAATTGTAGAATAAAAAATATGTTGTGATTCCAGCATCACCACTCATCATTTGTCAAAGAATGAGAGTACCATGAGGTTTTTGACTTCTGTCTTGCACTAGCCCTGCTGTAGAGGTGGATTCTACCCACTGCTTCTCCTCAATTTCTTGGAAAAGGAACTATCATTTCTTTCTCATTCGCTCCAGAACTCAGGCCTTAAAGAGAAGCAATTGCCATTTCTGTGAACTCACTGCCTCAGGAAAAATATCTTTAAGCTTTTATGTATGTGGATATACATGCATGCATGTGTGGTAATATATGTGTATATATAATATTTAATCCAGTGCATACAGACTCTGATTGGGGCTACTCATTGGAAATATTGTTTTTAATAAGAATAGTATTAATAATAATAGTGGTATTGATATTGATGATTATGATGATGATTATAATAATAACAACAACAATAGTTAATCTAGGCTATAGAGAAGAAATAGAAAAAGAGCTTTGAAGTGAAGTCTGCAAGATTAACAAAACCACTATTTTTCATTCCTTAATGCAATCTTAGTTTAATATTCTGATCAGGAATGAAGAATGAGTTGTGCAAAAAGCTTTGCTTGGTTTATGCAGGGGCTTTGCATCGTTAACATTATTCCTCCATAGTAATGTTTCCTAAACTGAGGGCACTGGATTTGTGTTCTTTTAACACAGCACACTGAAGGGTTTCTACTGCTTTAACAGGTTTGTGGTAGCTGCCTTAACAAATGAAAGGTATCTTTAAAAATCTCAGATATTTTTAATATCTATATATCATTGTATTGATCAAAAAAATGTTGCTTGTGATTAAGTCCACATACTGGCCAAATTAAAAAACATATATTATTATTATCTTGGCTTATTCTACACATCAATAGGAAAAATCAAATTATGGTCACTGCTCAGGGCCTTCCCATGATTTCTTAAAATTTTAATAATTAAATAATGAAAGCTTGAGATGACTTTGAGGTGTAGCTTTTTGTAGACTGCTTCCTGAGATATGTTATTTGAATACTGATTTCTTATTTTCTTTTTAAGGAAGCAGCAGAAAGATTTCTTATATTGCTTGTTGAAAAATAAAATGGTATGTTCAGTCACTTATATGCATGTAAAGCCTTTCTTCTTCCCCTTTGACACTAGTATTCTTACTTTTCCCTTTATTTTTTTTTTCTCCTAGTGCTGTTTATATGCCATATTACACTCTCTAATTTCCTTTTATCTTTTCTTTATTTTGCAATGTCTCAGTACATGTCTCTTTAAGACAAGTTAATTTAGTCAATTACTCCAGTTTGGTTTCAGATAAAATCTTTAATTTATCCAGGCCCCTCTTTATTCTTTCTAAGATCCTCTTTCCATTAATTTCATGAAACATTCTAATTCTCCATTTTAGGAAAAAGCTATTTTCACTCACTTGCACAGAATTCCTCAGTCTTTTTCCTCTATTGCATGTTTTACTTCAACAGTACTATGTGGGGATTGGTGATGTTCTTACCTACTAGGGAAGCTTTCCTTTCCTGCTCTGCCTGGAAAACTGACACAGGTCCATGTGCCTTCTCCTGCATCTCTGCACAAGATAGAAAACGATGCATTCCCAAAAGGATGAGGAATTTTTCCTGCTCAATCACAGGACAGCACCAATGCCGCAGTCGCCGAGGCCATGCCGTGTCTTGCAAAAGGGTTGTCAAGCCTTGGAGCGGGCTGCCCAGGGAAGTGGTAGAGTCAGCATGCCTGGAAATGTTCAAAAAACGTGGGGATGTGGCACCTGATGACATGGTTTAGTGGTGGGCATGGTGGTGGTGCTGGGTTGACAGCTGGACTTGGTCCAACCTTACCGACATTGTGATTCCACATTCTGGACCCCTGGGGTGTGGGTGTGGGGGATTTTTATTTGGGATTGGCTGGAACACCAGTGGGACAATGCTGGGGCTGCTTGTAGGTCAGCAGGTAGAGGCAGGTGTGCCGTGCAGTCATGCTGGAGTTTCCCTCACTGGTACTGGAATTTCCCTCCATAGAGTTGGAAATGGAGACTGCAACTCTCTTAAAGCCTCTCCCTCTCCTCTCACCTCCGATTTTGTTTTCCATGAGTGTTTCACATCCTGGCAGCTCCCCAGGATTGTTTTGCCTCCTCCAGCAAGTAGGTCTCATTTTCCTCATTTAAGAAATGGGAAAGATAAATCCACTGCAAAACAGCTTGACCACCAATAGCCCCAGAGGGCACAAAGCAATGAGAAAGCAGAGATTGGTCACTACTGTAAATAATTACATTGCTTCAGAAACAGCTTTCCTTGCTTAGTAATTTTCTAGTTCATCTGCACTCCTTGCTTCACTTAACTGGTCTTAGAGACAGGGCTTGGATGTGTCAATAATCAGTCCCCTTGTACTATCCCACTATAAAAATACTGCAGTGTGCTACTGAATTTGGGCAGAAGAAGAGTGCTTCCTGCTTTTCCATGCAGAGGCACAGACAACAGGATCAGGAAACTGAGTTTGCTGAAACTCTACCAAAAAAAAAAAAAAAAAAAAAAAAAAAAAAAAAAAAAAAAAAAGGAAATAGACTGAAAAACAAAAGGAACATGGGGTTTATATGGCGTGTCAAGATTTTTGGGTGGCTTGTTAAACTGACCACAAATCTTATCCTGAATACAAGAAGATGGAAGTAGCTCAGTGGCCAGAGTGTTCACAACTTGGGAGACATGGAGGACTTTTATTGTTAGCAAAAGTTCCTAGAAATGGGGATTAAAAATATATCCTTTAAATAAGTTAATACCAAAAATATAGCATTCAGCAAAATGGACATGTTTTATTAAGAATAAGTTTGCTCATTTGCTCATTTGAAACATGTTTTTAAAAAAACAAACTATTTCACCAGGAAAAAAACCAAGAAAAAACAAAAACAAAAAAAACCAACTAAACAAAACCAAACTCAAAAAAGAGCTGGGTACATTTTGAAATGTCAGTATGTTAGCCCATAGGAGATGTATTTTGGTCATCTTCTGCTCCTTGTCTTTATGAATGAGCCTGATCAGCCAAAGTAGATAAAATATTTCCCTTCTTTGTACTGGAGTATATTAGAACCCCAAAATATATTACAAAAGATTATGCAACTCTAACTCTGCAAAGTATTGGAAAATGTGATCCACACCCTCAGCTGCAGGGTAGCAGGGTATTTTAGAATAAATGCATTTGGTTCAGTTGAGCAGTGTTTACATACACAAATCTCTATATTTCTGTGCAGCATATTGACCTGAACTCCCCTAAAATAAACCCATTTTTGCAAAGGCACTTCAAAAAGCAACCTCTTTATAGAATGCCACCAATGTGAACTACATTTGCAGAGATAACCCCATCACAGTGGACTCACATTTGAAATAATATTTACATATTCAATTTTTTCTATCCTGAAATGCTCTATCAACTGTTACATTCCAATAACCATGAACGTAAATGAGTGCAGACTTCAAATGGACAACCATTAACCTATGCTGTAATGATTATACAACATCCTTCAAATACTGAATGTTTTGAATGTGATCAAGTGATTCTTTCTTGTTATTTTGACTTTCATACTAATTATTAAACTTTAATTACCCATTATGGGTAATTATTAATATTTATTGTACATTATTGTCATTGTTCATGGGCTTTTATAAAGAGAACTATACTTGATATAGAGAAAAACATCATTAAATTAAATATTAATTTACATGGTTTTGCAGCAACCTATTTTTAAAACAAATGAGTATGAGCCTGTTTTTCTATTAGCTGTTATGTTTATAAATATTGATTTACTGCCCATTATTCTTCTTGACTACATTTCTGTGACTTTCTATACCTTTATGTTTTCTCTATAAGCATTTTCTCCCTTGTTAAGATTACAAATGTGAACAGAATAAAAAAGAAAGTTGTTAGAAAAACAAGCAAATAAAAAGTTTCTACCAGTTACATTAGCAGTATAAATTATTGCCAGTGTTGGTACCTGGGGTAAGACAGAAGTAAGAAATGCAATCACAGTGTGCTTAAATTAAAATTAGGTAAAAAAATAATATTTTATGTATTAATTTCTCTAGAAATTGAGATGGACTAAAGCCAACTGACTTTTTGAGCAGCACACAGAGCTTAACTCATTTTAAATATCTCTAAACATAGTAAGGGGCCTAGTAGGATTTTCAAAAGTTCCTATGTCTGGACCAAAAATACAAATGATACTATAGTCCAGAGTTGGTTTTAAATTTAAATGGGCAAAGTGTGTCTTCACAGATGTCCCAGGCCACAAAGTAAGGTAGCACATAGGGTCTAGAATAAATTTGTTCATCAGTTTCCTTGAAAAATATACAAATTTGAGCTGAATTCTTTGAGGCCTTTTATTCAAAACCATTCCTTAAAATATAACTGCTGGCTGCTTTTGGCCTTCAGCAGTTTACTGAGGCAGTCTCCACCTGAAGGTTGACACAGTTCAGTGCCACCAATATGGTGTCATGGAATTACAGGAAGGTTTGGGTTGGGAGGGACCTTAAAGGTCACTCAGTTCCACACCCTGCCATGAGCAGGGACATCTTCTACTAGACCAGGCTGCTCCATGGCCCACCCAACCTGGCCCTGAACATTTCTAGGTATGGGGCATTCACACCTTCTCTGGGCAACTTCTGCCAATGTCTTACCTATCACAGTACAACAACACTGCCACTATCTGCCAACATCTGCCACTATCACAGTAAACAATTTCTTCCTGATATCCAGTCTAAAGCCACTCTTTTTCAGTTACCAGTGTTTAACTGGTGTGTGTCGTTCCTAGCAGGACTGAGCGCGGGACACATTCACCCAAGACATTCATTCACTCAGTGCAAACAAATTCATTCCCTCAGTACAAATTCAAAGCTCAGCCACACCCACAGACATGGCCACCATGCACTTGCTGAAAACATTCCCAGCAAGAATAGTCAAATCTGAATATTTATAAAAGGTGAGCACAAAATGTGTGTGTGTGTGTGTGTGTGTGTGTGTGTGTATGCGATCCATTTAAATGAGTTTTACAGATGATCTGGACTAATAACATTAAAAATAAATTTTTGCAACATCTCCCCTTATACATGCTATTTTTTTTAGGCATTTATCATATATTCATTTCTGTGAGTCTCACATGAGTTTATACCCAATTAAAACAAGACATACATATGTAAAATCTCCACCACCTTAAAGAATTTGACCCATATTGGGAACAATATATGATACAGGGCTGTATCATCTGTGGTTTTATTTAAACCTCACATAATCAGATGCCATATTTAGGTTTGAAAAGCCTTGGTTTTCTGTGCATATCTGGGTTGTTCCTGCTCCCCCAGAAGCCCATAAGAACATTGATTTGAAGCAAAGCCCACTCAGCATGCAAGGAGGCAGGAGCAGCAGCTGGTTTATGCACACTTACATGCATACCAATATCATTCTTACAGGTTCATGTAAAAATAATCTCAGGATTTACTTCCAAATAGTCCAAATCCCTCTTTCCCTTTATGATAGGCTCCACTGTGCCTGTTCGGATTTCCAGGTGTCATTTAAGAATGTGAAGTGCTCATGAAACAGGAGGCAGAACAGCTAAACCTGCTTCTGAAACAAATGACCCCATCTCCTCTGCACATCAGAGCTGCCCAGTGGATTGACCTGGATGTGTATTCACCTGTTTTCTGAGGGCAGAGGGACCATTCTTTTATTGGGATTTGTTGTTTTCTTTGAATATAATTCTGATTGAAATCTGAGCAAAATGCATTAAAAATAATGAATGCGTGTTGCCAAAAATATTCTGCAGAGGTGCAATCTTTGACCTGGTTTCCCTGAAAATGTGTGAGAGAAATTTAGACATTTCCATGAGCACAGCAGGATTTTTACAGCTCACATTTCTGCTCTGTGGTGCTCTCAGAGGGGCAAACTGCATAGAAAAACATTAGATGCTTGATTAGATAATAGCATTAGCATTTAAGATAAACTTTCCTTTCTTCACAAAGATAAACTCTCATTATTTAAAACGTGTTTCATCCTCTGGTTCCTCCATAGGAGATACTCATGCAAGCTACCTGCCAATAGCAATTAAAGCTTAGTTTGCAAGGAAAGTGGGTTTAATTGCCAAAGCACTATTTATAGGAAGGCCCCCATGAGGATTACTGAGCTGCAAGAATGCAGATTAAGCAGAATGAGGGCAGCAGGGAGTGTGATGCACTTTGGCTAAACAGCTCTGTCAAGCTCAATAGGTGTGGGAGCCGCAGGAGCGCCGGTGACAGCCAGACACCGCTTCCCCCACGCAGAGCTGGGTGCTGCAGACACTCTGCAGTGTGACAGCACGTCCTCAGACATTTCATAGCAAAACATCCTCTCTCTCCAGGTATTTATCCCCTCCCCTCAACACCCAATAGCCGTCACAGCTGGCAAAATCAACCTTGGGGGGTTGCTGGCTTTGTGAGTTGGGGGATTATGGTTGTGCCTGTTCCCGAAGGATGTACAGGGGAGCCACAATTCTGCCCCTAATGGGGCTGGAGTACATCAGGAAAGGGAATTAGTCCTGCATTTCACCCCATGCCTTGCAGCAGCAAATGAGTTTATCTCCTCCAGAAAACAAAGAATAGTAGGGGGCAGGTAATGAGAGACAGCCACAGTGAACCCAGGGTAACAGGGCTACCATAATTGTAGTTGGGACAGGTGATTTCCCATCACTTCCTGCCTTCCTCATGATCTGCCTTAGTGAAGGGTCAAAACTGGCCTGTGTAAAAGGGGAATCATTGAACTATTTTGGTTTGAAAGAACTTTTAAAGGTCATGTAGTGCATCCCCCTGCAATGAGCTGGGACACCTTCAACCAGATCAGGTTGGTCAGAGCCCTGTCCAACCTGACTTTGCATGTTTCCAGGGATAGGGCATTCACCAGCTCTCTGTGCAACTTATGCCAGTGTTCCACCACCATCAAAATTAAATTTTCTTCCTTATGTGTAGTCTAAATCTGTCCTCTTTTAGTTAAAAACCATTACCTCTTTTCTTATTGCAAGGAACATGATAAATGCCCTCTCTGCCTTTGTTTCTGAGCCCCTGCATTTGCCCCTTGGTAGGTGCACAGTTCACCTGGACCATTTGCCTTCTCAAACCACATCTTCCCCTCGGGCAAGAGACAAACTGCTGTAAAAATGGGAAATTTTATGCTTTCCTGTTAATTCTTCATAATCTTTTTATCATCATCATCAAGCTCAGCAAGAACATAAATGTTGAGATATTTGGGCAAAGGAGTGACTGAAAATGAATATATCACAGCCTAACATTGATTAAGATCAAATGCTTCACTAAGCTTTAATATGATTTCTAATTGCTTAAGTACATTTTTAAACAATCTTTCCTAAAATTCACGACAGTTAATCATAAAATGGTAAAATATTTTATTTTTCCAAGATATTTTCAGCTATGGTTAATGAATAAATTAGCTCATCTGACAGAAATTCACAGGCAAAATAGATGTTGTCAAATCTACAGTTTCACCGAAGGGGTTCCAGCTGAAAAATTACATCCTTCTCTGATTAAATCCCTCATTAAGATTCAGGCCTGTTCTGTCAGTAAATCAGTAATCTGGTAAAAAAGGTTAATATCATCATATTCCTTATTGACTTGTCCATGTCCATCTTATCCCACCTTCTTTATACTCTAAACTCCTTGCAACAGGGATTGTGTTCAACACACAATCCACAACTTGCCAAGATCCTAGAATTCTGTCATTGCCTATTAACTCCTGCACTCCCTGAGCTGCCATTATTTCTACCCTGATGATAACACAGGAAAAACATGAGATTTAATCTCTTTGCAGGCTTCAGCACTGTTTAAGCATATGCACAGATGTAGGAAAATTTTCAAGATTTCTCTCTGACTGCGAAATTTTGACACCTCTGTTTGCATTCATTTTTACGGAAAATTTAATTCTCTCTTGTAACACCTTGATTGTTGGAGTCAGAGCTTTAGGAAAAGGAAAACACATCGAGAAGGAATTTGAATGAAGCACAGGTGGTCTGCAGTAGGACTAGCTTTTGTTACAGTCCATGGAAATTATGGTGTCTTGAAAGTAGCAAGACCAGCAGCAGAACCTTGTAAGCCATACTACTTAAGGATTAGTTCCATAATTTCCACGCTGCCTTTTCTTACTTGCTCAGATAGAACACCTTATGAGGTTGCCTGGCATCACGTGATTAATTTGTCAGTATCCACAAGAAACACCTCCTCTTGCAAAACAGACCCTTACATGTCATGTGGAGCGGGGCAATAAACACCCTGCATTTACCTCAACCTGAAGCCACCCATTTAAAAGCTGTGACAATTGGGATTGTTCAGTCTGGAGAACAAAAGTCTTCGGGGGAGCCTAATTTTGGCCTTCTGTTTCATGAAGGGAGCTCACAAGAGAGACGGAAAAAAGAGACTTTCTGCAAGTGTGTGCAGTGATAGGAAATTAGCGAATGGTTTTAAAGTGAAAGAAGGCAGGTTTGAATTAGATATTAGGAAAAAAATCTTGACTGTGAGGGTGGTGAGGCCCTGTCACAGGTTGCCCAGAAAAGCTGTGGCTGCCCCCTTCCTGGAAGCGTCCAAGGCCAGGATGGACAGGGCTTGGAGCAGCCTGGTCAATTGGAAGGTGTCCCTGCCCATGGCAGGGCATGGAAAGAGATGGTTTTTAAGGTGCTTTCCAACCCAAACCATTCTGGTATTCTACGATTCAATGATCTCTCCTAATAGGGCAGGAGCAAAACCCTAAAGAGTGCAAGTTACTGGAAAATTCCAGTGCTAAGTCTGGACAGATAATTAATGACCTAGATTCTGAGGAACAAAACAATGGTTCTCAGAAGCCAAAATCTAAGAGCCAACTACTCTTCTGTTTTTTCTCTGGGGCAATATGGGGAATGAAGTATGTATATGCTCATGAAGTGAAGCAAGGATTGGGTGTCTGTTAGTGAGAGAAGAATATTGGGTCTTGCGTCACTCAGCATTTCAAAAGCCAAAAGTATGACACTTACTGTTTTTCACAAACATTCATTTTATTTTTTTTTCTATATTTCTTCCCTCTTTTCAGACCTACACTTTCACAGGCATCAATGATCCCAGTGACTTCCTCACTTTAATTCTGGGTTCAGAAACAGATGAGACCACACTGAATCCAGGAGTCTCCTAACTTTGAAGCTTGAAGATATCCAGATCTGATCAAGGCTTGGCTCCTCCTCATGCAGAACAGTAAGGCATTTTCCCATCCTTTTGACTGGATCTTTGTTCTTAGCTGGCAGAGGGACAACGCAATGATGCGCAGCTGAACCACATTCCCCAAACAGAAGGCCAACAAAAAAAACAGGGTCTGCCCCTACAGCTGACTCACAAACACCAGGCACAAACAGTAACGTGAAGGTTTCAAGGAGGATCAGCCTGCTTAGAACCCTGTGAACTGTGCTCTCTGTTAGGTATGTTCCTGCAAAGATTGTCACTTCTAATTAGTCTTAGGCAGAAGGAAAACTATCTTTTAAATGAACCTCAGAAATTATTATTTTTAAGGATGGCAAATCTATGCTAACCGTTATTGGTGTTACATTCAGAAGCTCAGACAGAGTTAAATTATGCTTCAGATTAATGTATTGAGCAGTTCAGGGGTTAGACAAACAGCTGTTTCTGAAGCAGGCACACTACAAAGCTTAACTGTTCACTGGAAGGGCAGATACAGTCCAGCTGAAGTCCCAGTGGGCCAACTTTTATTTGTTTCTGATCGGGAGATATCCAAAGCTGACTCCACGCTACTGATGACCTCCCTTAGCAGGGGCAGAAAGTTGAACCTCTGGAGCCAGTGTGATTTTACCAGTCTCTGGGAAAAAAATCCACAACAAATCTTCAGCAACTCTGAGATAATCTGCAAAATGTTGCACTTTCACTAATGAACTTTAAAAATTCTGGGGGAAAAAATTATATATGCAAATAGACAGAGAATATGGGGTAAAACCAAATAAAATCCCTGAAACAAACATTACTTGTGACGTTTTGAAAAAGTGTTAGTTAACCAAGCATGTTAGATAATGAAGTATATTCTAAACACCAAATTACTCAATGGGAAAAGGCCAACACACATTGTTTAGTCACCTGATATCACTTTAACAAGCAAAGAACTGATTTCTTTATTCAGAGCAGCAGCTTCCTAGTTTGGGACAATGATTAAATGTTTACTCTGTGTAAAAGACCTGGCTGTAACGAAAAAAAAAAAAAATCCCAACCTAGAATGGAACATCCTTAAAAAAAACCCAAAAAACCAAGAAAACAAAATTAAAAATGAATGGATTCAATGTCAAAAGTCCTATTAGAATCAGTGGCAGAAGTCCTGTTAGTTTCAATAAGTGATTTGGTCCCATCGTGACACAGATCTTGCCAAACCTCAAGACACGTAGATGTGGCATGTGGGAACATGGTTTAGTGTTGCACCTGGCAGTGCTGGGTTAATGGTTGGACCTGACAATCTTAGAGGTCTTTTCCAGCATAAATTATTCCATCGTTCTAAGTGTGGTCATTCATTGTTTTGTCAAGGAAAAAAAGTGGGCTAAACTGGGTAGACCAAACAATCTCAATAATAACTATGGAGTTTTCTGGATCATGGGTGCACATGCAGAAGAGTTCAGGGGTGTGATTTCTGTGACCTGTAGTGGCTTTTCTAACAGTTCCAAACTCCCTGTGGACCCCCAGTGTCTGCCTTTCAGATCCTGCTCCAGTGGGTAGAGCACTTGCAAGTCTCACTGGTGACCACAGACAGGACCAGACGGAACGGCCTGAAGTTGTGTCAGGGAGATTTAGGCTGGACATCAGGAAAAGATTCACAACCTGAGGGTGATTAGGCATTAGGCATTAGGAACAGGGAAATGGTCTCAGCACTGGCCCTGACAGAGCTCAAGAAGCATTTGGAAAGTTCTTTCAGGTAGGACTCTTCGAGCTGTCCTGTTCAGGGCCAGGAGATGGATTTCAATGTTCCTTGTCTCTTCCAACTGAATATATTGCATGATTTTATGATCAATTATAGTCAAATTACTTGTGCAAGCTCAAACCCACCAAAACTGACAAATATTAAAGAATCCAACATGTTTTATGGACATGAGGAGTGTACAAGTTCTGAATGCAGACTATCTTTTGTCAGAGTAACGGACCATCAAGGAGCACCGTGGTGACATTAGATGTGTGCAGCCTACTTTCCATCAGGAGGTCACCAAGAGGTCTAATGGGGGTTTGATATTGCCATATGACTCTGCTGAGGTGACTTGGAAATCTGTCTTGTAGATTAAAAGCAACTAACACAGAGACAATTCATACTGAGAAATCCAGGGGGAATAACTGGTTATTAGTTCACTTCTTGTGGGCAGTATGGAAGAAGTGAGTCATTACAAAGGATAAACTCAAATTGCAACCGGCTTTACTTTTATATTGATAACATCTATTGCTAAATTATAACAATAACAGTGACGTTATCTTGAGAAAAAGGGCTTCAAAGCACCACTTCCCATCTTATTTGTGCTCTCTACCTAGAGGAACACTAGTTGCTTAGTTAAAGAATGGAAGAGTGGGTTTGATTCCTGGTCATGCTAAAGGTTTCCTGCCTTGCCTTGGGCAAGTCCCTAAATCTGCCTGAGTCTCATTTCCACCTCTGTGAAATGGGGATCATAGAACACTGTGCCTTTCATCCACCTGATTTAGAAGGTAGGACCTTTGTGCCACAGAGTGCTTTAACACATGAACTTTGGCATGTGTACATGCACAGAAAGAGAGGAGAGGGCTTAAAACAAGACTTACATTTTTGAGGTGCCCCATGAGTACCGAGAACACTAATAAATTGAGAGTTTTATTTAGAATGTACAATACAAGAAGAGTGGGATTCTTCTAAACAAATATTAATGTTCCCACCTGAGCTTCTAGTCCAGAATCACGGTCAACAGGGAGGATGAGACCTTTCTTCCCCAAAAGTGTCCTGGACTGCATCACAAGAAGCTTGGCCAGCAGGTCAAGGAAGGGGATTCTGCTTCCATCCTCTGCCCTTGTGAGAGCCCTCCTGAAGTTCTGTGTGCAAATATGGGGTCCTCAGGAAAAGAAAGATTAGGATTTGTTGGAGCAAGTCCAAATGAGGGCCACAGAAATGGTCAGAGGGCTGAAACACCTATTCTATAAAGACAGGCTGAGAGAGTGGAGTTGTTCAGCCTGGAGAAGCAAAGGCTCTGGGGAGACCATGCTGTGTCCTTTCAATGCTTAAAAAGGTTTATAAAAAGACAGAGAGAGACTTTTTACTAACACAGAACAAGGGCCAGCAGTTTTAAAGTGCAAAAGAGTAGGTTTAGATTATACATTAAGAAGAAATTCTTTCCTGGAACAGTGGTGAGACCCTGGCACAGGTTACCCAGAGTAGCTGTGACTGTCCCATCCCTGGAAGCTTTCAAGGATAAGTTGGATGGGGCTTGGAGTATCCTGGTTTGGTGAAAGATGTCCCTGCCCATGGGAGGGGAGTGGATTAGATTATATTTAAATGTTCTTTCAAGCCCAAAACATTCTGTGATTCTGATTCTGTGGATCTAAAAGCAGATATTGAGAACCATTCAATATAAAGTCCTTAATTTCTTTTCAGTACTACAAAGGAATATTTTCCATCACAAGTTAGGTGAAACATCCCCCCTTTCAGCAGTGTTTTTTTTCATATGGCAACATCACTGGGGAGCATTACAGAGCACGTTCCAGGCCCAGGGGGTAATGGTTGTTTGGTGTAAGTCAGCAAAGAGAATTGTGACACAAAAAGGTTGAAAGCTCTGGCTAAAAACAATATTTTCATTTGGCAAAGCTTTGTTTCCACTAGTAACATGAAATGGGCAGGGAGAGCCCCTCACCTCCAGCACTGTGCCTCTGACAAAGTCAGTACTGCCATGCTGCTCAGAAGAGAGTGGGAAAACCTGGAGGCAGGTAGATTCCTGCAACTTACACACTGCCACATCCCAAAAGCTGGAGAGGAGCCTAAATCCTGAAATTCACAGTTTTTAAGCCTTTATTATGATGACACATTGTTAGTTTTACTGTAAACCAAGAAATTTCCTTGAACACTTGATTCCAATTTCTTGCAAAGATCTTGGCCCAGTGTTACTTAAAAGCCAAGGACCCTGTTGGAGTTGACTCTATCTACTTATCAACATCAGTTATCAGTTCTCCAGGTGGGTTTTAAAGCTGCTCTGAACAAATTTCACTACTGCCACTGATGGCAGCTGTTCCAGTGACTATTTCCTTTAACTTGTATCCTAAGAAGGAGTAAAAAAGGAGCAATTTTGTGATTTTTCTCACATGTCATTGCATCTGTTTTTTCAAATTTAGATTTTTGCAGTCTCCAGGTTCCTGGCATTCACCACAGTGAAACAAAAATAGAAAATAATAGGAAAAAGCATGGAGTCTTGGCTCATCACCTGGCTAATATAATGCTGCTGTATTGTTTTTCACTAAAATTAGATGAAATCCTTTCACAGTAGGAAAAATATTCTCTTGCTCATTCTTGAGTATCCAATAAAACTACAAACAACATACACCTGAAATAACAAGAATCAGAACCCTCATATTCACTCTGAGTTATAAAATATTATTGTAATTAACAGTCAGCAGGCTGATTATGAACAGAAGTGTCCTTTCAGAGCAAACCAGTGGACATCTAGCTGAAGAACCCCTTCCCAATGATGTCAAGTCAAGATACATTTTAGGATGAGCACAAGATCCCAGCCACTTTGTGCAGTCCGTTATTCCAAATCGCATCTTTCAAAGTGCTTGAAGAGTGAATATCCCTGAGACCAGGCATTAAATGATTTGGTCAAGATCAAGCAGAGGCTCCCAAGAACATTTTTAAAGGTTAGATGCAAGTTCTGTACCAGGCAAGTGCATTTTTTTTTTTTTTGACGTTTTCCTTCAAGCTAATATTTCACCCAAGAAAAGGGATAATTTAATTGTGTTATTGGAATTTAATCATGTTATGACCTCCAGTGTTACCCATTCATGTACTTTGCTTTCAGTTGCAGTCTCATGGATTGGCCTGATGCTTTCCCTAGAAAGAGAAAACAGGGCCTATAATAATGGCACAGTGTGAAATTGTCTTCCCTAGGCCTCGTTTCTTTAGATTGGCCTCTGCAATCACAACAAACACCCAGCCCTGATGATTGTGGGCTGCAGAACCCTGCAGGTCTTAGCAAGAGTCTGACTTGCCCTTTCTTGCTCTGTGACCATGAGTTCCCTCCTGGATTAGAGAGGGGTGAATGGGCACGGAATTTAGCACACTTTTCCTCACTCAGAAATTATGCAATGGGTGATGAAGCAATGTCTGACCCATTAAGGTGGCACAAATTATTTTCCCATGAGATCAAATGGAGGGCCAGGAAAGGAATTTTATAAAAAGGATCAGTAAAATGTATTGTATTTTTATGGATGAAGCTTAAGTTGTATCAGATTCCCTTCCCTTCCCTTCCCTTCCCTTCCCTTCCCTTCCCTTCCCTTCCCTTCCCTTCCCCTTTTTTCTTTTTCTTCTCCTTTTTTCTTTTTCTTTTTCTTTTTCTTTTTCTTTTTCTTTTTCTTATCTTTCTTTTTCTTTTTCTTTTTCTCTTTATTTTTCTTTTCAATGTGGAAGACTCATTTGTGGTTGCAACCTGTCCAGTGTTTTTTGTTTTCTGGTTTTTATTTTTTTTTCTTAATTGAAAAAACCCATTTCATAACCAATACACGGCTAGTAAAAAAAAAATCCTGTTTCTGCAGGTTCATGGAAAACAAGGAATCATTCATCCCCAACTCAATGACTTTGAAGCAAATAAACAAGCAAATAAAATTAATGCATTTCTGGTTTGTTGTTTGGGGGGAAAAGTTCATTACTGCAATCACAATGAGGGGGAAAACACAACTTGATTATGAAAATAATGAATTCAAGCCTGGGGCGAATGCATGACAATTCTTAATTTACCTGAGAAAGAGAAATGGATCTGAGAGATATTGCAACCAAGGAAAATCCCAGTTCCTATGTATTTCCATAACTTCTTTGCCATAAAGAAAATATATTTTAATTAAAATATGGGACTGAACTTGACTGTTTTTATAGGCAGCCTCCTGTCATTGATCAAAACCACTTCTCTTCTTTGAATGTTTTATCTTATAAAAAATTAACCAGTGCAGGATTTTCCCCTCTGCCTCGCCTGAAGCAAAACTGAAAGTTTACCAGCCAAAGGCAAGCGTTTTTGAATTTGCTTTCTTATGAAAAGGAGGCACCAGTGTTCAAAGCAATCAACACAAACTCTTTTCCCTTGAAATGTTTTTCTAAGCAGCACAAACCCACTTGACATCTGGAAAACTCCACCTGTTCAGTTCACTAGCTCTTCACCGTGAGACATATTGAAAGTAAATAGGTAGGTTGAACACATCTTTACAGATGCGAATGTGCATGAAGTTGTATGTGTGAGCAAAAGAGAATTGAGAGAAAACACTGTAAAGAACAAGGGCCAAAATTTTATCAACTCATTAGAATATTTTTTTAAAATATCATTTGTCAGCAAAACAAACAGTTGAGAATGAGGATGCCAAAAGTCTTCCAATCCATTTATTTGTTGATGAAGTTAAAGGGATGCCTTACTAATTCATTAAGCCTGTGACGAGTTTGGCATTTTCAGATCCAGGTATTGCATGTTTTCCATTTCTTATGTCTTAATATCATACTGAAGAACTTATGATGTGCTGAATAGTCAAATATACTGCAGTGCTAACACTGAACCCAGGGACCTGATTTTTTCCCCTGAATTTTAGTCAAAGGCATAGTAGATCAGTTCTGAACAGTGAAATGGACTTTAATGAAATAATCTGGTTTTGGTTTGGTTTTTTTTTTCCTGCTAAAGGCTAGGTTCTATGCAATGAGAACTAGTAACTCACCTAATGCCTTTGGGGAGAATAAAAGATCTGACGAAATGCTCAAAATTAAAAGTAGCACAGTAATTTATCTAATCAACAGGTATAGCTGCAGCAAAATACCTTTTTAGGATTGACAGCATACCAGGATCAGAGCAAATGTAGGAAATAAATACCATAAGAAATCTGGGAAGCAAACAGTCGGCATAGACTGTCTGATTAACTCACAACACAGCGGTGATTTGAGCTGACAAAATGTTATTGGAGGGATCACTCACTTCAACACTGTTTGCTTTGGGAAGTCAGGGAGAGATTTATTATGGCTGAAAGCCTTTACAGCTGTCAGATATAAGTGCTAGTTAAAAGAAGAGTATATAGAGGCTTGAATTAACAGTGGGAGCTTAGGTCTGAATACACGTGAGAGCATAAGGTTTAATCTGAGTGAGGATATCATCAAAATCTTGCTTGGAAATGCATTACTTTTAGATCATCTTACATACTGGCAAGGTGTGTTTATTTTTTATGTATTGTGCCTTTATTGGAATATATATCAGTGATAAAAAAGTAATGTTGCCATCAGACTAAAAGCTCCTAATGAGATCCCCAATCTCTGTCTTTTATACCATAGCTTCTTCATCATTGACTTTAAAAAGACAAAAGGACATGGATAAACACACACCACTAAAACACTGTTCCTGAATGTTACCTGAAGGATCATTAAAATGTAGATACTTCTACTTTATGCTGATGAATTTTTTGGACCAAGCCAGATGAGTAAATATTTTTGGGTAAATGCATAATATTTAAAATCATATTGTCTTTATATAAATTCAGCTGCAAAATGTATAGCTTTGTATTTGCTTTGCAAAAAGCATAAGTCCACATATAAGCAAACACTGAAACTTGAAGCTGTATTTTAAGGGGAAGTGGATGAAGGAAAGGGCTGAGTCTCAGCTAATATTTTAATGGTCCTTAGACTCTAAATATATCTAAAGACCTGGTCATCAACCCTTCTGAGAATATATTCAAGTTTCTCAAGAATTTGATCTCTTTCCTTAGTCATTCTCCCTTACTCAGGTGAGTTAATCCAGACTACACAAATGTAATGACCAGATCTCACTTCAGATGAAAATGTTTCACAAGGATGAATACAGAAGGAGTCCAGAAAATGACCCAGAGTTTGTAAAGTTGTACTTTTAGTATGATACAATTATTCAGGTTGAAAAGAGCTGCTGGAGATTTGAACTGATCCCCTTATCAAAGAAGGGCCAAAGCAGATGGCATTAATTGCCCAAATAAACTCAATTTCTTAACAACTTAAATGTATGAATGTGTGGCCATTGGCTTGACTTGTTTTAGCTGCTGTGTGTGCTGCAGAACCAAGGGAGAACTGTTCCACTCTCACAGAAATACAGTTTGGCTAAGGTTGGCATGGGCCTCTTGTCTAACACCCCTGCTGAAGGAGGGCTGCCCAGAACAAGCTGTCCAGAACCACATCCAAAAGGCCTTCAAATAAATCAGTCAAAAAGCAGGAGAGAGGAAGAGCAAAAACGTGATGAGCCCCATAGTCACCGTGTCACATCATAGTCATATGATTAGAAAGAAGTCCAAAGTCTATGAAAAAATCCAGGTATTTGTAAGCAAACTGCATTAGAATCCTCTTTTTTAAAAAAACAACATTCATCACGCCAGATTATCCAGCATTAGAAGTTCCCTTTTATAAAGCCTATTTCTCTTCCATCATACTTATTAACACTTCCAAGAAATAAGAGGGCCCTGAAGTCTGCAGCAAAGCGATGCTTTAGAGCTCATGAAACGTCTGCACGTTCTTTATTATTAGAAGTGACACCATTGTGCCATCCAAATGGAGGACTGCCAGAACATGCTGCCAGTCACATTCAGAGCAGCATTGAAAACTCTAACAAAATGCTCTCCTCTCGCAAGTGCTCTCCCAGTTCAGCTCACAAAAATAATTTAGCGAGAACAAGGGTTGTCTGAATTATTAGTGAGCTGTTGAGCAGAAAAAGATAGCTTATATTTGCAGCTGGCATCGCAAGCTTTTGAGGTCATGCAGCACGTTGCTCTCCTCATACAAGCTTGCTTAATGTGCTGGGTTTGTTTTATGGCAAAAGACCATTTTTAATAATATAGACATTATTACAGATTTTATATGAGAGAAGGTGTGTGGTCTAACAAGTTGAAAGCTTTGGCACAGATTTCTTGTGTGACCAGGCAATGTGTCTATGCCCAGAGATTGCCAGCTTTTGGGCATGGAGGGAATAGCTTCTCATTTTGCATTTATGTAGTGCCTATCACAATGGGAGCTCTATCCCCTGACAGCTAGTAATAAAGAACCCAGTCTGCTTTTTACTCTGGGAGTATGATAAAAAGAGGTGCCAGCCACTCATATATTTGTTTTCTGTTAACATGTGATAGATATGATTTCATGTTCGCTTGCACAATGCCTGTTTATGTTTCCCTAGATTTCTCCCTAAAAAACCAATACTGTGGCCATTATTTAAAGTGTTGCTCACTACCAGTCAAAAGGTGAGGTTATACAGCAAGACCATTGCAGGTGTGAGGCTGTGTTATTTTAACTTGCAGCTTGGCTCAAAACACATTGGCTAAAATTAATTGGGGTTGTGGTAGATGGCAGTAGATTCAGTCTAGTTGGTGGCCTGTAGTTGCAAAAGTGCTAGAAACAATAAAGAAGCTGGGCTGTGAAGGGCTGGGTGCTTCTCCCGCCTACTGAGGACTGGGAGGTTAATAGTGTAAAATCTTGATCTACTTTCTTATTTCTCATTTTAATAGAGAGGATGCTGGGAAATCCAGTGGAGAATCAGAACCCTGCTAGACAGGGGATGCCATAAACAAGCCAGAGAAGACAGTCCCCGAGTTGGCAGCTTTACCATCTCCATGCCAGACAGGATGCAACAGTGGATATTAAATGGACAAGTGGGGGCTGGCCTGGGAGTGTGGGGAATGAGGCAACAATAAACCCAAGTTAATTTAGTGGGATAGAAGAGGTCTGGACTTGTTGCTTGTCTCACCTGAGAACTCCTATGTGCTGGGAACAGCTCGTGAGCTCTGTCATACAGAAAGGATTTGCAGGGTCAGGGTGGGTAGAGCTGCAGGTTCCCCAGTCCAGTGCACAGAGACAGGCAGAGATTTTCCATGTGTGCTCAAGATTCACAGGGCACCAAACAAGGCGTTTTGCTGAAGTATCTCATGTCCAAAGGTGTCTAGCAACCCTCAAATAATCCTAATGCATGACTAGTTTAAAGCTGGGCATGACCCAATTTACATTATTTTAGCCCTAGATTTAAGCAAAGAGAGAGGCTAATTCTCTTATCCCGTGAAATGGATATTTATGTTGTTCAGTACTTAAGACTTTGTAGCAGTGGTGAAAATTTTGGACACTCTGGAGGCAGGTAGCTGCATTTGCATGGTAAATTTGTTCCACTTTATTGCATATGTAAATATTTGTTATTTGTGTCCAGTGCGCACTCATAAAATCCTTTGAAAAATATTTATTTAAACTGAGGAAAGCAAATAGCTCCTTTGTATTGATAAGATGCTTGGCAGGGCAAGGACTAAGACAATTTTGGCCTTATACGTGAGTAAAGTTGGGAAATAGCAGAAGGAAGACTTTCAGAGCAGTGTACCCAGGGCACCAATTGGCACCAATATTCATTTTACTGTAGTGACAAGAGCTGCTGGTTTCCATTTCTACCAAAACTCAGGGCAAAGGTTTGGGTGCTGTGGTAGAAGCCAGTCACAAGCATTTCCTAGATTTCATTCCAAATTACCTCAGAGGGGAGTTTTCTCCATTTATCTCCCTGTCTACCATAGATTGGTAGACACTGGTGATTTTTTAATTTAATATGCCCCTAAAAAGAGAGGGGACTGAGTCCAAATGTATTCCAAAGAGAAGTGGTTTTGAGAAACATTCCAGTTCAAGCAGCAATCCTGGTCTTGCACAATCCTCCTTCAATTTGTTATTAATTCAGTTAATTTTCATTCAGTTCTTTCTGCAATTTCTGATAAGATGGCAAAATAACTATTTTGTTTAATGAAAATAATCACATACATGCCCACACACACACACGTACAATCAATCACATTTTAAGTATATTAAATAGTGGTGCCGTAAATACTGTGGGAAGTAAGTGGGTTTAGAAAGCATGACCTTAGAACAACTGTGAAACAATTTGCTGCTGACAACATTTCTTTAAAAGGAACAAGCCTGGATTTATTGTAGTTAAATGATCCATTGGGAAACATTCACTATTTTCAATGTCACATACAGGAAACCCACCACGTATCTTATTAAGACAAAATGTGTCCTTTCAGATTGTAGATTTTGAGTGAAACATTGCTTATGTGTCTTGTGAAAATAACTTTTTATTTATAGCAACGCAGATTTATTTTAACATTTATATATTAATAGATATTTGTGATTGAGGACCAAAATTTCTAAAACTGTGTTTTCTACCATAACTCCAAAGTAAGGAAAAACAGAAAGCTGAGCTGTGCTAGAAAGAGACCTCAAATCATAGCAGTGTCTCTAAAGATGAAAATGGACAGATGGGATCTTTTCTCCTCCTGCTGAGAGCTCACCATGTGGACACCAGCTGTGGCCTGGAAAACTGTACAGCTGTGTGAGTGGAGAACCTGCACAGCTGCACGAGCCCACACCACTTCTGAACTGAAGTGGGCTCACCTGAAGCCAGGTGGGGCTTTGTTTTTACAAACACTTGGCACAGGACTGGAGCAGCTCTCCAAAAGTTGGTTCCTGTTTTCATGAAGATTAGAGTTATTGAATCACAGAGGTTGGAAGAGTCTTCCAAGATCATCAAGTCCAGCCTTTGACTGAACACCACCATATCAACTAAACCATACACCAAGTGCCATGTCCAGTCACTTCCTGAGCACTTCCAGAAATGGTGACTCTACCACTTCCCTTGTCAGCTTCTTCCAATGCTTGACCACCCTTTTAAGTGAAGAAAGGGTGACAATATTTTTCAAAATATCAAACCTGAACATCCCCAGCACGGCTTCAAGCTATTTCCCCTTGTCCTGTTGCTAGCTGTCTGTGGGAAGAGACCAAGCCTTACCTGGCTAAACCTCCCTTTAGGTAGTTGAAGAGAGCAATGAGATCTCCTAGAGCCTCCTTTTCTCCAGGCTAAACAAATATGTAGGAAAAAGGTCTCGATGGTTTATTCAGAGTTTGGAATAACAGTTTTAGGTGTTAAACCACCAAATTCTGCTCTCTCTGGGAGTCCTTGGTGTTGTGCCCATGCCACGAAACCACGGGTCCCAGGATGGGGTGAAGGGCTGTGGTCTGGTCCATCCCTCCATCACCATGCTCCATGGCACAGATCTGGGCTGGGACAGCTAAAACTCTCCCAGGGAATGTTCAGACCTAAATTGGATGATAGCACAAGACAAGCATTGTTCTCAACAGGCTATTTGGATGTAGCCACCCTGTTGGGGTTTTTTGGGAGGGAGAGCTAGGCATGTGGACATGAGTCAGGCTGCACCACTCAGCCTCAGGGCCAAGGCACAAGGCTCACCTGTGTGGTTCTGCACTAGTGAGGTGCTGCAGGAAACTTCCACCTCTCAGGCGTCCAGATTTGAAACGGGGAATCACAGTTTCTTGCTAAGAATGAGAGCTCTGGAAATGAGTGTGTTAAAAAATAAAGTACACAGGTTTGTGGGAAAAGTGTATTTTACTTGTGATTTAAAAGCATCAGATACTGCACTTTCCAAAAGCAGATAAACAATTTTATTCTATTTATCTTAGACTGTTTTGCAAAAATACTTATCTGAAACCAAAATGTAAAACCAATACAATTACCATATTTGGGAGTTTAGTTTATTTTCATTCCTTAATTATACTCTTAAAACAGGAAGCTCATGAAATTAATGTTAAAATTGCAATCTTTCTAATCCTTTGGTATACATGAGAAACCTATTCTCTTGCAAATATTCTGAATTCAATGGAATTGGTCTTTTTCAAATTAAAAATTATTTCACAGTCAATTTTGCAGCCAAAGATTTTGCATATTTTCAAGTCGAAAACACATTGGTAATAAACACATGAGAATTGAGAATTTATTTTTCCATTCTTATTTTCAAAGTTCACACCAAAAAAGTGAGCAAGAAAGAAAGAAAGAAAACACAAAGAAGGAAGAGAAAAAGAAAAAGAGAGAAATATTAAGAAAAAGAAGTATCTATCACACAAATAGGGAGAGAAAATACATGTTTAATGAGATGTTTTTAGAGTATGCTATGCTGAGGTTTCAAATGCTGGAGGACACTATGTCTCCCTCCTTCAAGTAGGATAGTTGGGTGTTTGATTGTATGTGAAAATTGGGGGAAATTAGTAACTTTGTTTATGTGTATTTGCTCCGTGTTACAAAACAAATGTCTTTATTGGGTATAAAATGTGGAAAAGCGGAGAAGGAGAACAGAAAGCCAAATCTGCATGGTAATGAGCAGTGGAACTGGCAGGAGCAATTACTTTACATTCTCCTTGCCTGAAATTATCTATTTCCATTCTATAGCATCTTTGTTTGTCACTCCCCTGCCTATGTGATTGTACATAGACTTCCTTTGTATTTGAATCCAAAACCATTATCATGTTACCTTTAAAGTTTGGCATCCAGCAGCACAGGGGTCACCAGTGCCACTTTGTGCAGGGCTTGTATGACTTCATTAGCTAAATAGAACTGTGGGAAAAGATTCTGAATGACCACCAAGCCACGGAGAGCTTTTTTTTTTTTTTCCTAATGTTCCAAAGACACCCAAAATGCTCTTTCAGTGGAGTTTTCAGTGGCAGTCTTATAGAGACCCAGATCTGATGGGAATATAGGATATATCTGCTGTATAGACAAGGCCAAATTCTGCCCCACTGTGGGTATCTCTGAGGATGTTGTAAAGAGTGACAAGTTCCCTGTAATGCACAAATTTCATTTTGTCTTGATCACTGTCACCAGAAATGTTGATTTTTATTTAGAGTGTTTACCTAAGAAACTAAACCACTTTTCCTCAACCGTCTTATAATCAGATTTTGTACCTGGTACCTCCTTCCCATAGAGCTCTGCATGAGTCTCACACATAGTCACATGTTTTTGAAATCAAATCTCCTTTAATGAAGGGAGGTTTGGAAGCAGGAGGAAAAGATGGGAGGACCTGATATTTTTTCTAACCATGGGAACTCATGGAATTTTTTCTGAGATAGAGGCCAGGCTACACTGGGACCTTGGCACTTTCACATGGTTTTTTGGATACTTGGTGGTTTTTTTTGTGCCAAATTATTGGTCTCATTACAGTCCAGCTTCTATTACACAGAAAATGGTGCACAGAATAGAAAGAATTGCAATTTGTTAATTACTGAAATACTGAACTGTCCACATTCATTTCATGGATGCCTTTACTTGGGAAATATCACAGACTCGCAGGATGGTTTGGGATGGAAGGGACCTTACAGAGATCCAAGTTCCAAGTCGCCTGCCACAGGCAGAGACCCCTTCCACTAGAACAGAATATACTGGAATTTTGCCAGAAACTTCAATGTGGTCAGGATTCAACATGTTGGACTCATCACAAGGAAAAGGAAAAACTTTGAACTTTATTTCATATAATTTCTCTACACCTGTTCACAAAATGCTTTACAGTAGCCACTTCCTTCAATGAGTGAACCTATCCACCATATTAGGAACAGCCATCTGGGTCCTGATGTGTTTTCTGCTCTGTAGTTTTCATCCCAAGCCTTTGGCATGTGCTGGAAGTGACTCTATCCAAACAAGACCCTTGCCACATGGACAGGCAGTAATGACACATTGCTGTACCTGAAGCTATTATCCAACATATTTCAGCTGCTGGGCAAAATTCTTATTCTCCCACATGTTTCTCCAACTTTATTTTATTTTAATACATTAAAGCCCATCCTTACTGACATCATTAATGGCCTACATAAAATCAAATGTGTAGGAGATCAAGTGGAGAAATCAGTGTTTATATTTGGATGTTATTGTTTAAACCAAAGCCAAATCATTACATCAGTAAACAGTGCTTTAGCTAGAAACTTGGTCAGATGATAAGCACATAGTTAATTATTAGATAGTACTTTATTATACTTTCAAAGGCAGACTGGGTTAATAGGGTGAAATAATCATTTTCCATTAATAATTAAAGTGATGCAATATCTTTGGAGTTAACCATGATGAATTTTTGAAGGGAACTGCCTTAGAATTTCAACATAGGGTTGGATCCAGACTTTTATGGGAAGGGTCATTTTTGCATTGTTCACATGGAGCTTCACAGACTACTTCAAAAGTCTTCTAATCCCAAACCAATGTCTGCTTAAAGGATCTTTACTTGAAAACAATATTTGGCTTGGGTTAAATAAAAGTCTGTCTCTTTTAACCGAGCACAAGTCATGATGGATCCACTCAAGTCAATAGTCAGATTACAGTGTTGAGGTCCAGGTCTTTCAGAGGGCTAAAAAGGGCAGAAATAAGAAAGGAAAGTAAACAAGATTTCCAAAGATTCTTGATTAGATGTTCAGTGGCTTCATATCTCTCCCTAATGCCTACACATGAATAAGGGCCCAGAGGAGGATCTCAGCCTCCCACTCTGACTTTTGATGCAAGTAGATACTGACATGAATGTTTGGGGCTGAGCCAACCTATGAGGTCTGGATTTTGGTAGAGATCCAAAACTGATAGAATTTTCTCTTCTGGGTTTATGTTATACAGTTTTCCCTCAGTAAAACAAATGAAGAGATTTCTAGGTTGTCTCTGGGACGAACTTAAACCCAAAACAAAAGCTGTATTTTGTCTCCATGCATTTCTGTTTGTTACCTGCTGGCCTATCTCTGTTCAGTAGGAAAACCCAAAGTATCAGAGGATTTGAGATATTCTGTCACTGCAAACACATCTACTGCATCACTTGGGCTATTCACTGACTCCAATTGCCTTTGAAGCATTTGTTGAAAAAAAAAAAGAAATCTCTACCTTGGTCTCTTGTATGCGGTATGTCAAGCTATGAATTAAAGTCCCAAAGTTATGCATAAGTCACTGATGTGTTAATTTGGTTAAAGCTAGAGGTGAGCAGCTCATCTTTGTGACTGACAGATACAGCATTAGCACCTGTGTCTGCCTTGCTTGGCTTCTCCCTCTTTCCATTGTAATTGCATCTAAAATCCATACATGGAAAGACTCAGAGTTACTCGTCAGAGTTCGTCTCTCCTGGAGAAATGGCAGCAACAGCTTTTGCTTTCAATTATTACTCAAAAAAAAAAAAAAAAAAAAAGGTGGGGTGGATTTTCATTCTTATGCTGATCTGTTGCTGGTGGCAGACAGCAACTGTGTTTAGCAATATTTACTATTTTTAAGGTGTCAGCTATTTCTTATTTAGTTTGATATGTTGAGGTTCACTATTGCAGGAGTTGGGACAATTTCCCACTCTCTGTTTGCTGATCTTTCAAAGGATTCCATTCAGAGCCCAGATTTTGAAGCCATGCCCTCTCAACTGACTGTCAGTTCAATACACAGTCCTGGAAAGTTCATCCATCCTTTATCCATGCATGCAGGCATCTCTTCCAGTGCAAGTCAACTCCTCAGTCTCACATCTTCTCCATCAAATTCTCTGTAGAAGATGGGCTGCTTCCAGCAGGACTGAGGGCCCACCATGTAATTAATGCTGTTTTTTTTTGCCATTTGTGAGAATTTATCTATCTTCTGCTCCTGAAATAATTCTGAATGCATTTCAGATTACTTCATAGTGTTTATCTTCACATAATGCTCATTGAAGGAACACTGGAGGTACAGAAAGGTGTACATGATGGAGCATAAGAGCTTTGAATTGTAGGATGAAAAGAGGAAAATAATTTTATGATGTTGTTTTATTGGTTTTCTCTTCTGAATCAAAAGAGTTGTACATGCACATTTTACTTAATATAATTTTTAGTTATGTCTGTACAGCAAATCAGATTGATCTGTGTATAACTAAGGAGACCATTCATATATATATATATATATATATATATATATGCATTTATTTGTCTGAATTTTACTACTCTAAATAAAAAAAAATACAACTTTTTCTCATTTCCTCTTAAAAGTACTCATGGAAACATTAGATAGCTATCAGGAGCTTCCTTAAGCGCAGAAATGTCATCCTCATCCATTTGACCTGCTAAGAAATTAATCTCACATCATTGTAAGTTTGAGAGAGTTTTTAAGAAGGTAAATGCTTTTTTTTTTTTTTTTTTTTTTTTCCCCCTTTTAAAACAAAAATTCATTAAAAATTTTTTAAAAGACCTGCTAAGAAATTTATCTCACATCATTGTAAGTTTGAGAGAGTTTTTAAGAAGGTAAATGCTTTTTTTTTTTTTTTTTTCATTTTCCCCCTTTTAATAGCAAATACTATCAAGAATGTTTGAAAACTTTTAGAATTCCCATCCAAGTTAATCCTTTTAAACCTAGCTATGCTTATTAGCTTTCTTTGAACAGATAAGGCTTAAACAGATGTGTCATTTGAAGAACTGAAGTCAATTTAATAGCAAAGAAGGATACAAAATAGTGGCTACAGAAGGTGAAATGTGGCATTTGATGAAATAGTGGTGATACATTTTTAAATCTCTTCTAAAACTATATTGTTGAAATGACAGAAATTACTAGTGAGCTGTTATGGTTTTAGGAATTATAGGCATCAACCTATTTAGTGGTGCTAAGAAGCAGCTTGAATCCCTGGCTGTCTCTCTCAAGTCATTTCTGATGGCATGGCAGCTTCTGCAGTTCTCTCTATCTGCCAACAAGAAGTGCCTTGAATTTATCAGCCAGTGGGTTGAAATGTAAAGATAGGAAACCTCTTTATCCATCTGTAGGAGTAGAAGGAAATTCTTAAGTCATCTGAATTAAAATGGCAATTTTAATTGAGTTCTTGCCTGTATCTCATTGTGCATCCCCCCCGAAAGGTGGCAGCTGAGACACACCACATCACCTCATTTGGATTGTCCTATTGTGCCAGTGGATGTGTCTGCAGGGGCTGGGCAGGGTGGTTTAGCAGGGATGTGTATAGCAAGTGTCTGCAGGGTTGAAAGACATTTCATTAGACATATCTGCAGCATACACAGACGGGAGAACTTTACAGTAGGGGCATGTGGTGCTGCACCGTCAAGGAAGAGTCAAAGGAAATTTTTCCACTTTGCCATACAAAGCTTATCTTGGAAGGTTATTTACAGTTAATATTCCAAACAGGAGCTTCTGAGTCTCAGAGCCATCTCTGAAAGCATGCTCTGGGAATTTAAAGCAGAGGCAGTTTTGTAAACAGGAGGTGCAGAAAGCTCTGCAAGGGGGAGCTACTGGCTGAACAGCTTTTATTTTCCACCTCCATTTTAGCAGATATTTGGGGCCTGACTCCTTAAGACAGCAGCCCACTCACCCTAGGAGAAATCTCAGTGGGTGCAAGAATGTGTCTTGATTTTGGGGTCCCTCAGGAGCACTCCAGTAGGATACAGAAGCCTTACTCTAAACATTAATTAAGTTCCTTGGTAGCAATCCCTGCAATTATAAACCATCACAAATTGCCTTAACATCTCTTTCCCTTCTGCAATTGCTGCAATCAAAAAAAACAAGTTCTGTGTGTATTTTTTCCAGTATTGCCGTCTCTGAGGAAAATTAATCCAAACCTAAACTTCAAGGAGACCCTCTTTGCAAATCATCCCAGAGGTGACCAGGGGGTTGGGGAAGGGTTAACACCTGTGTCCAAGCTGGACACTGTCCTGAGAGGATCAGTCCAACAGATGAAGTAATAGGGTTTTGCTGAGGCAGAGGAAAGGGATGGCTTAATGAGAGATGAACCAGAGCTGGAGCCAAATTTAAATTAATTAACTTCAGCTAGACTGAAATTCTATTGTGAAAAGTCAATGACTGGGGCTAGTGAGCAAACTTGGAAACACCAGGCTGGGAAGAGAGTAAAATAATGAGTGTGGATCTCACAGAGACACTGATAACAAAGCCTTCAATGGTTTGCAGCTGCTGGTGCACTGTGACTTGCCAGAGCTGTCTCTGGGCCCATCTCTGCATGACCAGTGTTGCTAAGTCCTGAGTGATAACTACACACTTCCCTTTGCAAATTCAGCCTCAGAACTGGACAGATCAGAAGACTTAGATCCTTGTTTTATAGAAATTCCCACCTTCTGGAATAAATTTATTATAAGGCCACTGCAGCTGCTTTACAGCATTTCTATTTTGTCTTTTTTCTGTATTTCAGGGAAGAGGGGGCAGGGAGTAAAACCTAAATATATACAAAATGCTTCAGATATAAGCACAACCCTGCCATTCATTTACTTTGCAATTTATTTTTTTAAGCCAACCCCCGATTTGGAGTGTATGAAATTCACAATACTGTCGTGTGACAAAAGCTAACTTGAATCAGCAAGCTCTCCACGATGGAATCTTTTAATATTAATGCTTTTGCTTATATTCAGTAAAGAAAATCCTGGGCCAGATCCTCAGCTGGATCCTCCACCAATGTGGGAGGCACCACCAAAAAGAATCTTCATAGCAGTCAGTCATCCTATTCCATAGCCTGGCTCTGTAACACAGATTTTTTTATTAAAAAAATTTAAAAAAATAAAAAAAATTTAAAAAAACCCCAAACAAACAACAACAAAAAAAGTGCAGGCAACATTCATTTCTCTAATTAAATTTATCTAATTTTAATTAATCTAAAAGTCACATCGGATTGCATGTTTTGGGTCCCATGGGTAACTAATGGAGAGATCACTATCCCTTCAAAGACCTCAGTGGTCTTTGGAGATGGCACCTTCTCAAGAAATTTTGCAGAGGCAGCCTGAAGAATGGACTTGAATGATTTGGGCTGAATGGAAAAAGTGGAAAAATTCCTAAGAGACGTGTAGAAAGAAAACTAAAAATTTTGGGTTGGTCTCTTTTCTTTGATTCTGGTTCAACAAAGTAATCTAAATTTGGTACACGAGATAAAGTGTTGAGTTTGTGTGTTTGTGCTTTGGTGATCAGTACTGAGACAAAGGTGTGGATGCTAATGGTTTAGCTGAGCCAGGCTTTATAATTTTTGTTGCTATTTTAACATTAGCCTCAATTTTGAGGTCTGTTAATCTTAAAAGCAGAAGGGGTCAATTGGGCAGCAAGGGCTGACAGCAGCAGCTCAAAGCTGCTGTGACACAGACCCACTGATGTAGAATAGAACCCTCCCATTGTGCTCCTGCTCTCTCTTTTAACAGACTAAACACACCACACATATGTCCCTTTAGCCACTTAGAAAGAGATGTTATGAAATAGCTATAGTCACAAATGGAGTTTTAAATGGTTTTAACATAATGTGGCAATCTGTTTACAAATCCTGATGTGTTTACAAAACATATCCTTGCTGCCTAATACGTTTATTTTAACACTTTATTTAGGCTTAAACGCCATTTTCACATGCTGGGTTTGTTTGGATTTTGCATAAGGTTGTACCACTTATTCAGGAATGTTGGACAATAATGCAGCATTGGGAAAGAGTTCAACTTTTGTTTGGGTTGAATCACATTCAAGTTCTGTTATTCACCATTTAGGGCCTGAGTCATCCAATAACAGTTAGAACTGTTTAGTTTCTGTTCTCAGACAGAACAGGTGACCTTCTCATTGGCATGACCACAGGCAACAGAAGTTAATCTCACCTGGACAGAGCAGGACAGAGGTCAAGTGATTTCCAACATAATCAAGTATTTTTCCATAGTGGAGTTTCACTCAGTTAGGAGCAATTATACACAGCATTCCAGATCAACATGCAGGTGTGAAACATACTTGGATTCCTCCAAGTTCTGTAGCTCTTGTTGGTAGGTACACAGTTCACCTTTTATCCCTGCTTTCAGTAGGTGAGGGGATTCTGCTTTTCTAGGTGAACAATTACATGGCATTGGTTGTGTTCGTCCTTTCCCAGGATGTTTTCAGCACATCTCGTACCTGTGCTTCACACTGTGCACCTTGCAAATGCTCCTGAATGCCCAGTTCTGCGCCCCTCACTTCCAGACAGACATTGAGGTGCTGGAGCATGTCCAGAGAAGGGCAGAGAAGCTGGGGAAGAGTCTGGAGAGAAAATCTTCTGAGGAGAGGCTGAGGGAGCTGGGGGTGGTTAACCTGGAGGAAAGGAGGCTCAAGGAAGACCTTATTGCTTTCTACAGCTCCCTGAAAGGAGACTGCAGCAGGGTGGGGGTCAGCCACTTCTTCCAAGTTACAAGTTATAGGATGAGAAGAAATATACTGAAGATGCACCAGGACAGGTTCAGGTTGGACATCAGGAAGAATTTCTTCACTGAAAGGGTGGTGAAACGTTGGAGCAGGGTGCCCAGGGACATGGGGGAGTCACTGTCTCTGGAAGTGTTATAGAAACAGCTGGACACAGCACCTAGTGCTGTGGTTTATCTGACAAGGTGGAGTTCAGCCAAAGACTGGGCTTGACAGCCTTGGTGGTCTTTTCCATCCTCCTTTATTCTATACCATAAGGTACCAGATGACATCTCTTCAGCCACAAACATGATCATTCTTCCATGATGTACAAGACACAGTAACAAATCAGAATTTCTTCCTCCTCAAGGTATGCAAGAGCCAGCATATCAAAAAGATAACAAAACTGTGGAATGAAGATCATGTGAACATTTTGCTTCTTTGAGATAATGAACTTCTAGAGAAAGGTTACCAGCTACCTTGTGCTGGACAATGACCGCCAATGACATGTCTGGCCCTCACAGACTTTTTTGGAAGATATTATTATCCTTTCTTCATGTAATTAATTTCTTGTCTGTCCACTCTACTAAGCAGAATGGCTTATATATTTAATTATTTATTTATTTACTTTCACAAGAAAGTCTGCCAATATAGATCAACTTTTTGAAGGAGAAATTGTAAGTGGCATTAGTTAGAAGAAAGGACTTTCCAGTACATACCACTTTCTAGGCCATAGGCAATTTGTATTGTAGTTCATATGATCTATATATCAAATAAAAAGATTATATATCCATTGTTGTGGATCATTTAAATAATGTATTTTCACTGCTGGGGAGGATTTTATCTTTGATGCTGTTCACTGGTGGGGATTTAGCCTTCCTTTTGTCATGTTTTCCTACCAGCTGTTATCTAAACTCCAAACTCACAGTCTATATAAAGAACTCAATAATAATAGGACATGACTTTTGGGGGTTTGGTTTTGGGGGATTTTTGGCATTTAAGCTGAGGGAGTTTCAAAGGAATTTCGTTGTAGTTTTAGTTTTCTCTAAATTTCACCTAACCCAAGTCAGCCTGCCCATCAGTGATGTCAACATGGATTCAGTCAAACAAGGCAGCAGCAGAGCACACCACATATGCCACAGTATATTATTCTTTCTAATCAAAAGGTTTGCTTTGGTTTTCAAAGTGTGGGAAACCTGACACAAGATGCCTGTCGCAGATAGGGAAGGATCCTCTGCTCTTCAGCTCAGGGTAATAATAACAACAACAATAACTTTGATTTTATTTCAAGACTTCTCACTTGGGATCCTGCAGAGGTTCTAATATCCCGCCATGCCAGCATATTATTTTTGGATTGAATGACTGGATGAGCTTGATTTACATCTTATCTCGCTCCATAGCCCATAATGTGTTTTTAAATCATGTCTAAACAATTTACCACAAAAGCAAAATTGGAGGCAGGCAGTGGGAAGCATCTTGGATAAGTCAAGCATCAAAGAGAGAAGCCTCAGAGGACGAAGAGGGGTTTATTTGCAGCTGGCTGAGTCATGTTTCATGTGGGGTATGGTCCCTTGCTAATAATAAGCAAACTGCTAAAATACTATTCCACACTTTATTAACTTGCTTGGTGAGTTAGGATGTCCTGTGCAGACATGTTCTCTGGTAACTTCTTTTCTCTAAGAACTTTTCCCCTGATAGCCTTTCAGATAACATTAGAAAATAGCTTTTTTTCCTATGTTTTCCCTGTCTTATGTCACACTGCCAAGCCTCTGAAGAGGCGTCTGTCATGCTGTGATGCAGCCTGCAAGGCCTGTACACTCTGATTCTACAGCAGTCTTCAAAGGAAAGTGACAGTCACAGCAAGTGAATGGCTGCATTTAAAAAATAGTATTAATGGGGTTTTTTAATATTGTCAGTTACTACTGTTTCTGTATCAAAAGTGGGCATTTGTGGGGGAAAACCAGTTTTTCAGCAAAGATTTTCTTTTCTTTGGAAAGCTTAGCTTTTCTTTGTTTTTCTTACAGGATGATTTTATGATAAGGATATTATTATTATCATTATTATTTAAATTTTAATATATTATTTTCCCTCTTTTTTTTTTTTTTTTTTTTTTTTTCCAAGTCAAACAGGACAGAAAAGGAGAGCAATGTTAGAGAATACTGGTATATGCTAAATTAGATTGAAACTTAGCTTTCAGGAGAAAATTCAATTTTTGAGATAGCTCTCACTAAATTCTGAAATATGTGGGTACATGGAATTATTAGTTACATTAGGGAAAAACTGATCAATTCTTTAACTAGTCAGACAAACACCAGGATGAGGGACATGGGTGCCCAGAGTTGTATGTGTCATCTCTTGCCACAGCTGAGTCCCACAACAGGTTTTGTGTAGCACTCTAGAAACAATTCTCTTTGTTATGTACTGCTTGTGTTGAACAGTGGCAGATTTAAGACAATAACATTATGAATCTTCAGAGATCACAATTAGTGCTTTAAACATGCTGACTCTGAGACTGCTTTATCTTAATATAGGTCATGGTTGTCCTGAATACAATTTAAAATTGCAGGGTATAAAAAATGCAAGACCTGGTGAAGGACAGAAGAAAAACAGAATGAAAAAGAAAATAAAAATTCAATTTGTGTTAAAATTTAGAGATACCTCTGATGCTGTCAGCTTTACTCTTAACATAACCAGTAGTTCTGTATTTTGAGCAGTGTGGTTGGGATGGAGGAGACGAAAGCTCCTGTACTTAATCAGGCAGAAAAATTATTTGTCCCTTGGTCTTCCCTGTCAAATGCAGTTTTCTTATCCTGTGGACCCTTGTGCATGATCCTGGAAGGATGATCCCCACTTTGGTAAACAATCCCATCCTTGCTAAGAAAACATTTCCTCTATTGTCCACCTTTGCAGGATGTGGTGTTTTCATATACCAAATACAAAATATTTTCTGTTTAAAACCCCCCACAAACAAACAAACAAACAAACAAACACAACAAAACAAACAAGAAACATCTGAAAAGCCTTTATCTATCTTATTTAAGCCCAGAAGAGAAAACAAAAACAAAAACAAAACCAAAACCAAAACAAAAACAACAAAAAAAGTTTCAGCACCTACCAACCAAAACAACCTCCCCCCTTGAGCAATGAGACAGTTGAGTTCTTTTACACAAATCTCAGGTGTTTCTTCACTGGTTTATGGGGTTTCTCTCACAAGAGCTTCTCACCCCCAGAACATATGGGCTCTCCTGAGCCAAAGTCATGCTGCCTCTCAGGAGGGGACCTGAGGACCCTTATCTGCAGTCCTCAGTTGTAGAAATGTTGTCCCTTCTCCTCAGAGGATCAGCACTAGAGGGCAATACAGCGACACAGACACACACCAGTGATTTTTAGTGGACAGTGTTTGCTTCACTGACATGAAAAAAAGGGAGGGTGGGGATGAGTTGTCAAAACCATGAGTCAGAGAGTAAATTGGTCCCACCTTAACCACAGTCCTCTGCCATGCAGCAATTCCCCTTATCAGATTGCTATCAGAAATTAACATTGGGCGAATCTGCAAGATAAATATCATTAGTTCCATTATTAGAGATAGATGATATAATGCAGAGAAGTTTCACAAGGTAGAAATTAATAACATGAATTTCATGTATGCTATAAGGTACCAGCAAATACAGATTTATTCTGATTAATTTAAAGAAATGTTTTCAAGACTGGCTAAAAGCATTAAAGTCCAGCTGGATTAACAGCAGAAAAAAAAATGTCCTCAGACAAATAAGTAAAACTGATAATATTAATTCCAATCTCTTCTCAGGGTGCCATTATGAACTTGGCCTTGCCCTCTGCTTTACTGAAACTCTATATGAAATGAAGAGATGGCTGATACAGGACAGGCTAAAAAGTTCAATCTGTTGGGACCAGGATTCATTTCAACCCATCAGTGTTCATTATTCCACTAAGTGGTGACATAATTACAGAGCTGGGCTCCCCAGGGACTCTCTTGGAGCTGGCTCCAATTTGCAGGCCACCCTGCAGGAGAATGTCAACCCCACTAACACCAAGTAGGGGGTTGGTAGGGAAATTGGGCAACTCCATGACATGCAGAACATGAATTCCTTCCTGGAAATCTGTCACTGTCTCCCTGATAAGACTGATTTTGAAACTCAGAGAAGACTGAACAGAGTTGAAGTAAATGCTACCCAGCCTGTGTTAATGCACAGCCCTGCATTTCCCCCTCTCCACCCCAGTCATGCTTATTTCATCTTTTATTATCACCTACTTTTCATGGAAAATAAACCCACCACCTCGAAGGCTGATGAATACCCTTATCTACATATATTTTGGCATTGCAATCTTCTTGGTTTAGCAGGCACAAATCTTGTATTTATATAGACACTGAGAATGGAAATTTTACACCATGGTGAGATATACCTGAGTATTTTATATATGTTCATACTCATAAGCTCGTTATGGCCCAAGATTTTATAAATATTTGCTAGCAAAACAACTGGGATTAGGGACCTACAGAAATGTAGATTTTTGACATCTTTTCCATATTTACACAGTGGAACAGGTCAAGGTTTGATGCATCTTTACAACAAGGCTGGGATTGGTATCTAAATGTTTTTAGGTCCATCAGCGTATCCTACATAAAGAGGAAAAATATAAAATAACCATTCCCTTTGATTTTAGCCTCTCCAGCCATTCTATTGGATGATACAATTCTTCTCCAGCTCCCTGCTGGCTTTAAGTTGCTTGCAGCTTGACTTCAGCACAAATCTATGTAATGATTTCCAGTTAACAGAAACTCATCAAGGCCTAAAAGCTCATGGAAAGCAAGATGCAGTTCAAGAATGCACATCCTGAAACCCTACAGTTTAAAGGACTCCATATAACTGAAGGAAAAAAGAGAATATATTAAGTCAATATAAAAGAAACTTAGAGAGATGTGTCAGAATGTGTTTGGTTGGATATTAGGAAAGGTTCTTCACTCAGAGGTTGGTTGGGCACTGGAAAAGTCTCCCCAGAGAAGTGGTTGCAGCACCAAGCCTGGCAGAGTTCAAGAAGTATTTGGAGAACACTCATGGACACTCAGTGTGACTCTTGGGGTGTCCTGTCCAGGGCCTCAATGATCCTCATGGCTTCCTTCCATCTCAGCACATTCTGTGGTTCTATAACCTGTCAAGGCAAACCATTGCCTAGGGTGAAATGTAGTGACAATTCTCTAGAACATCCCCAGATAAGTCCAGAACTTTTGGAGCAACACACTGGCAATAGGCAATTTCACATTACCAATTACAGTTACTTTTAGGCAAGGCTGGCTGAGCACTGACATATGCTGTCAAAGAAAGTGGAGCATGTTTTGTGAATGCACATTCTGAGAGATCTGCTTTATAAGGAGGAAGTCCTGATTTAGTCAAACAAGCTGCAACACTTTCTGCAGAGGTAGCTGAATGACATGTAAGGGCTTGCTTTGTATGGAAGGTCAGACTGGCTGATCCAATAGTCCATTCAGAGCTTAAAGTCTCTGGGAGCCTATAGTCTGAGCTATACACTTAAGCCTCTTACTGGGAGTTGAAACAGTTTTTGTATTGTCCCTTGATCATGTATTGAGGAGAAAGCAGACCAGACAGTGAGCAGTGGGCTGCATGCGCCAGGGAAGATGTAATTTGAAAAGGAATCCATCTTTATATTGAGTCATAACAGAAGTTGTTTTATTACCTCGCCATGTGTGTGGGTATAACACTTTAAAGTTGGAAACACAAACTGACTCTGAAGTAAGGATTACAAAGAGAAAGGCTTCAGAGTGGTTAACGAGGTCTCACACCAAACATCGCCCTTATGCCAGAAGATGAAAGGAGAAAATCAACAGAAATATAAACACTTATAAGTCCTTATTGTTGTTTTTAAATTTGCCCATCCTCAATGAATATTTAAGGCCAGGGTGGTTATGCTGCCTTGTGTTTGCTCATCACTAGTCTTTCTCAGCTCACCTATTGCTTAGGTGTATTAGAAGCAAATAGCACCTTTAAAAAAAAAGTCACCTCTGATTTGCATCAAATCAAAGGAGTTTGTAGCTATCTGAAGTTTTACAAGTGGGGACTTCACTTTAGTGATGAAGTTTCAATGGGTTTATTTCCTGGTACTTAGAGGAGATTTGTGCTACACCAGAAGCTTGTTAAGCTGTTACCCTGTTTTGTAGGTACTAATTTCTTTTAATGTGAGTTTACTTTGTCTTGCTTTGTTTGCTGTTATTTCTTGAGTGGGTTTGGTTATCTCCTCCTTAAAAGAAGATTTCAGACTGATAGTATTTACCTAAGAGAGCCATGGAGATTATCTTAACCATTAATGCATCTGTCACTATTTGGGAGGACTTACTTTCTACTGAATCTAATCTAATCTAAGTAGATGTTTCTGAGTTGATCTGTGAATGTGAGCAACTTCTTAAAAAAGACATGTAACCATAAATGTCAATACCATCATGCTAAATATTTTCTAATTAAAATATAAAAAATTGTTATGAAAAGAGTAATGTTAAAACAGTAGGTAGAGAGATTTGCGTGGTATGTGGGGTTTTTTCTCCCTAATGTTTGCTCCAAAGGTCAATAAAGCCAAGGAAAGATCCTCTTTCATGCTGTTAATTGGGTCCCATAAAAACCAAAATGGTTGTGTATTTACTATTGTATTTATAAATCAGATAAAACAAGTAATATGTCTCTAAAATCATAAGGTTCCAGATGCCTTTGAAAGCCCAAGAGTTGCACATAAGCCACAAAATATTTATTTGAATGCCCAGCTTGATGATCAGCTCAGTAAAAAAACCAAAAAAAAACCCCAAAAAAACCAAAAAAACAAAAACAAAGCAGCAAAAAATTCACAAATTCACTCACAATGAAAATTTACAGCATATTCTCAGCAGATCACTCTTTGGCTGGTCCCAGTTTCCACAGAGAAAAAGAGGTAAGATTTGGGGAAAGTTGAAAGGAACCTTGTAAGGATTTATTGAAACTTTTCAATGTCAGATTTTGGTGTGAGAGTTTGGAGGGAGCTGCTGGCCAAAGGGGTACTTTAATAAATGCATCCCTCATCAACTCAATTTATACAGTCATTCTGGCAAAGGTCATAAACTTTTTAAAGTAAAATGTAAAAATATGGGAGCAGAAATCAAAACATAAAACTCCCTTCTACCAGTTAAATATCACCTCAGACCTCATCTATGTACTAGCATCTCTTGGAGGTTTGACACAGCATGATTTATCAACAGAAGTGGAAATTACAGGAGCCAGCCAATTCAGGCCAAATAGGAAACACCAGCCAACTTTCATCTGATATCTGAATTTCCATAAAGAGTTGAAAAACCACTCTCTTTTCTTTCTTTTTTTTGATTTATTTTTCTTGGCTTAGTGCTCACGCATTTCCCCGCTTCCTCCCCAGTTCCTCATTATCCCTTTTTTCATCACTTTCAGTGGTTTTCACACCTGAAGTGTGAAAGAACCCAAAACCAGTTCAATTAGTAAATTTTTGTACAACTTTTGACTGGGCAGAGCATCCAAGGTCCTAAAATTAGATCACACCATGTTTCAATTTCAAAGTATTTGTAATTACTACAAAAATTCCCTTACTGAAGAAGATTTGGAAATTCTGTTTTTTTCATTATTATTTAAATCTTGGGTGCATAAAACAAGTGTTGAACAATCCCAGCCAAAATCATGAGCATCTTCCAGCCTTTCTCAACATTTTACTGCCTCTGCTAATCACTGTTGTAGACTCAAGAGTCAGTCTTCCTTCTTTCCCTTGGAGAATTTAGGATCAAAAAAAGCAAAAATGTTAACAAGCAGAACATTTAATAGAAGAAAACAGCAGAGACTCAGCAGTTTTCTTGAAGTCACACTTGAAGTCCTCTAGCAAAGCAAAGACTCAAGCCTGGACCTCACATGCCAGTGTACAAGTCAAATAATTAGGCTGAATTTTATCCACATATTTTAAATGCAACAGCAATAGTTTAAAGTGCAAAACCATTCCAGACAGGTTGTTCCTGTCTCTGATGTAACTTTTTTCATATTGGAAGCTCAAGATTTTAATGAACTTGTGATTATTATTATTTATTACTGTAAACTGGATTATGTGACACTGCCTGAGATTGCCTTATCATAATGAACCTGACTACAGCACCCACAACCCCTCCTACGCCAGGGAACGAAAAATTTCTAAGAATCAGATTTCTAAGTATGATCTTTGGCGAATACCAAAGAAATATGAATCACTTGTCATGAGTCACATGAAAATGTTACAAGGCATAAAACAAGAGCTGTTCACGTGAAACATTTTGCATGAGAAAAGGTGGCCAGCTGACTAGGTCAGCAAAGTGTCTGCAGGACCTGAGAGTTTCCAACGAGATATTTTTATTTTTACATGTGTGAAAGAAAAATAAAAATCTCCTTTCTTCAGATACCCATACAGTGGGAAATGAGAATTACAAATAGCTGCACTTAAACCCAAGCCCAGCAAAAAAAGGCCACTCTTGTCAAGACCAATTTACCACGCCACAAGTTTCTAAGGGATGTGCGAAGCACGTTGATCTGAAAACAAAACTATTTAAAAACAGGTTTTCTATTGCTCGTACCACATTAATGGCATAGATCTGGTGCCTGAAAGACAAGCAGTGTACCTGTCTTTAACCCTCTCCTTATTACATGATTCACTGTGGTGTCTGCTCTGTATTTTGGCTGTAGCTGGGCTCATTTTGCAGCAGGTCCCGGTGCGGTCTGAGCTGTGTGAGAGTCTGCTCCTGGTACCTACGTGAGGCACTACAGAGACAGCCCGGGAATCTCCACTGAAGCCACAGATCCGTTGGTGCAGACGTGCACAGAACATTTCTTTGTGAATTTATTCAGACCATCTGCCTGTAAGAAAGAGAATTGATATCTTCTGTCAACCCTGTTTTGGAGATGATAAACAGCTGCCTGGTGAAGTGGTGGGGCTTGCCCACACTCAAACAGAGAGTCTGAGGAGCAAGGAGCTGCCCCCAAATTATCTCGATCTTGCTCAAAAAACGTGCTTTGCTGCCATAGCATCCTTGTCCCTGGATGAACAACAATTCCACATAACTCTGGAAATATTTGAGTTCTTTATTTTTGTATCAGGACTCTGTAAAAGGCCAAATTTGAAATGAAAGATACTAATCTATGTGGGTGAATGTTTGGGTCACCAAGGGCAGAGTCTGATTTCACTGTTTGACAGGTGACACAAACATTAGATAAAGGCAACAGACGTAGTTTTGGTTGTCTTGGAAGTTGGGAAAACATAGCAGTGTTTTTAGTGCACTGCATAAATGGTACCTGACCTGGTGGTTTCCTGGCAAATGAAACAGGAGAAAGAACAGGGAGGACAAGACAAATACAACCAGGTGCCCTCAGAACTACCATGAAAAGAAAGGGATTTGTCCCCAGAAAACTTTTAGGATAGCTGATGCTGCTCCAATTAAGTTGACAGAAGTGTAAGAAAATTACAAAAATGTAAAATAACTTTTCAAAGCATCAATTTTTATCCCCACTACAATGTTTTCTTCTCCTTTAACATACTGAAAAGAAAAGGTTTCCATCCCAGAGGAGCATTCTGGACATGCTGTATTATACAGTAACATTACGCTCTAACGTTTCAGTCATCTAAATATTGTTTTTGGGATTACTCCTGGAAATTTCACAGTGGAAGAGGAAAGGAGAGGGGAAGTTGCATGGAGAAGGAAGGGGGGAAACATCCCCTATTAAAGCTCCATTAGCTCCAGAAAGGAACTCTGTGAAGTGCATGAAAAATATTGTGGATTATTCAAAGACATCTATAATTTGAGTGTCTGTTTTCAATGTCAAGTTTCCTCCTAACCTCTACCACTTTTTTTCATCTTTTTAATTTTTTTTATTTATTTTATTTCTGCAGAGGAGGATAATGATTATTACAGAAGTAAGTGGGAAAAAGATGGATTGTCTTTCTATGAAGTGTAAGTGTTGGGTAAGGCAATTAAGCGGAACAGAAAATAACTAGGATTAAAAGCCTTTTTTAGATCCTGCCAGGGCTGAAGTCGTTGTCACAGGCAAGATGTGTTTAAGCTCCAGCAAAGTTGTGAAGATGATGGTCTAATGACTGCAAAACCTTCAAAATGGCAAACAGAGGAGCAGGCTTCCCACAAAGGAAGGACACCTTCTCTTCCCCTCCTTCTCCCCGGGGGCTTTTTAATGTCAGATGTAAGCTGCACACCTGTGACAAATATAACCCCACAGCTGTCACTCGGGGCTGGGAGCGTGGGCAGGAGTGGGCTGGGGGACAGCATCTCCCCTGGTCCCCACACGGCCTCCTTTCAGCCGGGGTTTCAGCTGGCAGTTCCAGAGAAAGCAGGTGGTGGAGCCGCAGTGAATCACTGAGCTGGCAACTTTTGAGTCAGGGCTGAGGAAAGGGTTATTACACAACTTTCACCTTCGAGGTGGAGAGGGCTGAGTGCTCAGGAAAGAGCAAACCCACACGAATTCATCGGCAGCTGGGGAAAGCAGGAGACTCGATGCTTTGCTCTCCCCCTTTGCCCTCCCAAAGCTCGCAGGGAAGCAATTCGCAGGAGAGGCTGCAGGTAGAACAACAGTGAAATTACAGTGGTTAGCGTAGTGCTGATCATCCCTCAGCATCGCACCAGACTTTGCTTTGGACAGCCAGTTTTAGCAGGCTTCAAGCCACATGGAGTGAGAAAAATCAGAAAAAAAAACAACCCCGGGTACCCGAGCAGAGAGAGAGGAAGCAGATGTGTGCACCCCTCCCATCTGAAGCTGCTGCCAGAGTGGTTTCCCCTCCAGCAGCCCCAAAACAGCTCCATTTTGCAACCTCAGGCACCAGATCCCTGGATCCTGCCTTCCCTCCTCTCCCTCATGCCTGCACCAGGCACCAGCTCACCCCCAGCCCTCCCTGCTGGGTCAGGATGACAGATCCAAATAACAGGAGTAATGACAGCTGATGGTATAATTAGAGCAGTGAATTAAGTGTGGGAGTCCTGCAATTTGAGAGGTAGCTTGTGACCTCTGGGCTGTATCCATCGCTGATGTGTGCCCTGGGACACCCCTCTGCAATCAGTGGGATGGCACAGGCAGCAAGTTGAGAGCACATTTCATCCCATTTTTTGGCCAAAAACCTGCTATGTAAGAAAAAGCAACATCAGACTCAACCTGCTCCACAGTTTGGACAAGACAGTGAATTTGGTGGTGTGCTGAGAAATTCTTGCTCTACTCACAAATAATCTGCTTTAGTATTTATGTTTGATAGTAGCAGCGTGTAATATTTCTAAATTGCTTGTTCTCCAAGTTGTGTGATCATGCACTAATGGACCTCACTGCAACCTTGTTCTCCCCAAGCAACAGCCTGAACTCACAGACTGGCTTCTGGTTCTTAAGCTCATCACTGCTGTACACATCACCTCTGCAGCTGGAGGGATCAAAAAGCTGTTTTTCCCTTGTGTTACACAGTGAAATTTCAGACCCAGGACTTTCTGGCATTTGCTTCTGAGGAGAAAGTGGGGAAATTAATCTGTTCTGTTTGTTCTGGCTTAAATATGGAAACTTCTGTTAAACTGTCTACTATTGCCTCCTGACTGCATTAAAGTGATGACAAATTTTGCCACTGATTACTGAGTATATTTCACTAGGTTTTTTTACATGCAACTTCTGTGCAATGCTCAGGAATGCTGTACCTGGTGTTTTGGCTGCCTGCAAAATGATAGGGACTGGATCTGCATATCAGCCTCATGTGCTGTATTGATGAGCTGCACCAGTGCAGAATCTGATGCAGAATCTGTCAGTTTTCCAGAAGGTTCCTAATATCCATATATTTCTACTGTATTAAATATATGTATGATACCTACACACAGTCCATATATATATATATATATATATAAATATATATAATCTATGTTAACATATATTTTATATATATTCATGCATATCTATGCTTGTACCTTGCCTCTGGGTTGGCTTTCTGACCAGAAATTGATTTGAGAAATGAAAAAGGATTTGAGCAGAAATCCTATTGCTGAACACAACACATCAGTGCTAAGCAAGGAGTTCAAAGTGAGGATGTTCTTAATAAGTTCTCAACCAGGGAACCCTGGCAGGGATTGCTCTGTGCTTTGCTGGGGAGATGGGCCAAGTTCAAGCAATGGTCGCCTCTCTCCCAGGAATCAGAAGATAAACCATGGGCCAAACATATCCTACAAGGCCAGAAAGAATCAAAGGAGGAGGAACACTCTAAGGGATCAAAAAAAAAAAATTCTTTCAGATGTTTCTAGTTTAAGGAAAAAAGCTCCTGAGTATCCGAGCGGAGAAGAGAAAAAAGCATCTTGAAAAGATGAAAATAAAAAGCTGGGAGGTTTGAGTCCTACTCAGAAGTTTGGTTCAATACCCAGTGCCCTCAGGAAAGGGCACTGATGAGCTTTTCGGGATGCCTGTAATCCTTCTTCAGCTGCTGAGGCAACCCCAGACTGCAGAGAGCACTTAAGTGGGTTGAGTGTAATTACCTGATTGGCATTTCGGAACAGTGTAATTAGCACTTTTTGGCACATCTTCCTTTGAACATATGGTGTTCAATGCTTCTGTAAATAAGATATTTATATGACACTCCCAGCAATACAGTTAATGATGACTTTAAAGGTTATTTTCCAGAAGTAACATTTAAAGTAGGTGTGCTGGACACTGGGGATTTCTGGTGAACTGAGAGATGGAGTTAATGGGCTAAATTCTTATGACTGGTGTAAATTTTGGCAAGCATCAGGAACTTTAGGGAGAAAACTTTTGAGGCTGTAGTGGTAGAAGATAATGCATTCTCATCAAGAAAACTCCTTTTCACATATGGAACCTGGGGAATTCCTTACTGCACAACAAAACTAAAGCAAGACACAAGAGAATGGCTCAGGATTTTTGGGAGAAATTATTTTAACATAAACTGTTGGACATTTAAAATTAATCAGCAAAGGAAGTGAATTCTGTAGCTCTGCTTGGATCTAAGAACCTAACCCAAAGTTTCATGAAGTGAACACTACAGATAAACAGCTTCAGTGCATTTGCTGCAATTATTCTTTTGTAAAATTGCATCCCAAATTATAATCAAATGTTCCCATCTGCTGACAAGAGGAAAAGAGCAAAAATCTCATCATATTATGATTAATAATATTGTACAAACCCCTATTTTTAACTGAGATTCTTTGCATAGATACACATTACTATCTCTGCTTATAACTGACAGAGGGTGAGAGGAAAATTTCTCTTGGGTTGCTTAATCCCACGTTTTCTGCAGGGTTTCTTGTACATCCTTTAGTAATGGTGATTCAGATCTTGTGTTAAATCAAGCTTCCTTACTGGAGGATTAGGAAATGTGATGGTTTGTTCCAAGAGAAATGAATGTTTTAGACATTTGGCAGAACCCTGTGGCTGACCATGAATCACAACTTTTGGTCCATCACCGCTCAATACCTGTCTACAAAATGCTGGGGGAGGAGGGGGTCAGAAATGTAATAACTCCATGCTTTCTCCACAAAATTAAATTATTGCAGTGAGCTTTGGATGACGTTATTAAAGTGACACTGTGAGAAATACAACTTTTTTTCCCTTTATTGCCTTAAGTCAGTTGATAATTCACAGCAGTGAACAAAAGAAAGCCAGTGGATAACATATGTTAGCAAGGTCTCTGCAAAATTACCTTCTGCATTAGACTTTTTCTTTATCACTGAGATCCACTGCCAGTTCACATTAAAATTCAGAGTGCTGAAAATGCATTTCTCCTAACAAGATCTCCATTATATTTTTTTCTTTTTGCTAGGCAGGAGCAGGGCAGAGACTGGTAAGCAGAGCCCCTGACACCCCTGAAGGTTGTTTGTTGAGTGGGTAGGGTTTTATCATTTCAGGACAGCTACATCCAGCTCGTGGGGTCTGAAAGTCATGTAACCATCAATGGGAAGAATTTACTTGTGGCCCCTTGTACCACTGAGGAAGTGGAGGCAGCATCTCCTACACTGAAACAGCATCTCAGTGCAGCAATTTCCTCATCTTCCTCCCTCTCCTCCTTCCCATTCATGTGCTGCCCACCACATGAGCACTTGGAAGGGAATTATTGTCATGGCTTTGCACCTGGAAGTTCAAAGAGGTCAGGCCCCCACAGCAATGCAGATTGTCTCATGGATTGTCACAGGGAGTTTGTGCTTTAGCTGAACTCCAGCTCCCAAGCATTGCCTGATCGTCACCAAAATGGTCTAAGAAAGATTTTTCTATTATTACTATTACCACTACTATTGCTATTATTATTATTGTTATTAATTATTTATTACTATTATAGCTGAAAAGTTTTCATGACCCAATGTGAAGCTGAAATTGCCACTCATTGTGGCTGGTTTCTTTGTGTGAAAGTTTTAACATTTTCTTGTTCCTCTGTACTGACCCTCAGCTGTCACTCTGTCCCCACGCAATGAACTCAGGTACCAAGCTGCACATGTCTGGCTTTTACACCAAAATGTTTTGCTGTACTAGACTCAAAGTACATTAAAAAAAAATAAATAAAAAAAGTAAAGAAATCTTTGTCAGGGACACACATGGGGAATCAGCACAGATTATCAGTTTTGTAAGATGGTCAGACTGAGTCTCACCTTCTGATCAAAGCTATCACCTCTTGTTTTGATAATAAAACCTGCACAGAAGCAACTTTTCCCTGATTTGGGGCGAGAAATCTCCTACCTGTTTGTAAGCACTGGAACTGTCAAATCTGACAACACAAGTGTTCCTGCTGTAAAATCTCTGCCCATAATCAGTGTCTTGATCTCCAAAGATCTGGATGCTTTCAGCAGATCATCTGAGCTCTCCAATAAAAATATCCAAGCTCATATCATCTGATCAAATCCCTTCAAACCTTGCTAGCCATTTAGGAATCACACACATCCTACCAGAGTGCTGATGCTGATAAAAATTTAACCCAGAGATCATTGGTAAGACAAGCATCTGGGTGGATGCTGAGGCCCAAAGTCTCCTCTTAGCGTGGCCATCATGAGTTTCTTACAATGGAGAACAATCCAGAGCTGATGTGACATTCAGATTTTTTTCCCAGGCTCACAAACTTAGTTTTCATTTTTCATTGACAAAATATAAATGATGAATAATCAAAACCAAAAAACCATCCAAATAATCTTAACCAAACCTCCCACCATGAAATCTCAAAACAGAAGAAAATTATTAAATATTAGATTGGATGTCCCCCAACATGTCAGGGTTATTGGAATTAGAAGACCTTTTATGTCCCTTCCAACACAAAACCTTCTATGATTCTATGATTTTTTTTTTTTTTTTATTTTTGCCAGCTGTTCTGTTCACCAGCAGCTTTTAGTATTTTTACTTTTTTTCCCCCCCCCACTTGAAATCTGGAGAATTAATGTTATGGGAAAAGGAAAAACCCAGGTTCTGCACACACCATGTTTTGTGTATTCCCCAACTAAGTTTCAGACTCATGATATTTAGCTGAAAGCTTGAATTCTTCTGAGACACTTATAATTTTCCAGAGGAAAAGAGATTAAATCTGAACTACTGAGTCTTTTTCAGTTTCAGTGATGGTTGATGAGAGAAGACCTGAAACTCTTGCTCTACACTCACTATTGACTGTACATAGCCAGGCTCCAAATAGGTAATTAAGAGTCATTTTGCTGTTTACTTAATATGATAGCCATGGCTCTAATCTCAAGTTTTAAAGTGTTTATTGCAAGGCAAGAGCATAAACATTGAGGGAAGTTTCTTTTGTGATTTCTTGGTGCACTAGATGGCACTAAAGCATGGCTTTTATATACATGGGGAAAAATCCCAACAAAAATTGATATGTAGGTTCAGTAAACCTGGACTATTTTGGTCAGGTATATTTTATTAAAGTTCTTTGATATATTATTTGTAATTTTTCATTTTAATTTTCAGATCATCAGAAACAGAATTAATTACACCCACTTTGATATTAAAAGAATTTCAAATTGAAAATAAATAATGTTGGGAAGTTGAAAAAAAAACCCTGAAGAAACTAATTTACCCCAGGCTAGATGCAAAATTATTCTAATGTTCAAAGATTAGGGGGCTTGATGCAAGTGAAAAAAAAAGTTCTGTACCAATTACATGGCTTTTTCATGAACTTTAGATATCAAAAACATTAAAGTCACAAAAAAATGTAAAACACCTTCAGGTTTCCTATATAGAAAAAAACATTCTTAATATATAAGCAAATAGATAGTTCCACACTGTCTCCCAGGCATACCATGTTCAAAACATCAGGTAGAGCCATTCTGTAAGAACAGGGCACTTTTTCTCCCACATAGGTGTCAAGAAAACAAAATTAAATTTTAATTTTTCTTTACTTCTTCCCCTCCCTTCAAATGAGGAGCTACGGCTCAGCTTATTCGAAGTTTCTCTTAAAACATTCTTATGTGTTGTATACAGCACTCTTTGCTCTCTTATATGATCATAATAAACAACAACAAAGGAACTATGAAGGGTGGATCCCTTGTAAAACTCACCCTTCTAGACAAAACCAAAAAGAAATATGTCTTAGTTCATCTTGGGTATTTTTGACTCGTAATGCTGAGGGTGCTTAGAGAGACACTTCAAGTCTTTATGATGTTTTGATGATTCCAGGGTTATTCACGGAGTGTTTCGGTAAGAAAGGAAGCAGGAAGAAAAGAACAAGGAGTTAAAAGAAGAAGAACGAAAGAGCAGTGAGGTGTGGACTGAATGTGAGCTCGCTCCTGCACCAGCAGTGATCCTGCAGCCCCGCATTTCCAGCAGCTCGGCAGCAAAAAGTGGCTCCATTTAATCCTTCAGTCACGAAAGTTAGATGTGAAGCCCAGGGTGTAAATATGTGTAAATACAGGCAGTGTATGGCCTGGGCCTGGGCTATAAACCAAACAGGCTGCAGAGGTTGTGGTTTCAGGCTCAGGTTTCAGAAGCAGCCGTTTACCTGCAGCTCTCCCACTAAGACATGCAGCTTCATTTAAGCTTCAGTCAAGGGGCTGATCCATCAAGCACTTGCTCTGCCGTGAGCAGAGCTGCTTTATTTTGGGTGGAGAGACCTGAGAATTTGCCCTGATGTTTATAACAAAGCCCATATATATGTACTATTAGATTTATGCTTCTTTCTGTCAACTGAGTCAAAACCTGCATCTCAGGAAGTATTTTGTACAAAAAACCTAAAATGCCCACATGAAACTATTAAATATGACCCAAGAGCACAGAAGTCCTTAAATTACAGAGTTTGCAGCAGTCAGCTCATGCTGTTCTGAGGGCAATATTTTTATCAACTCTACAGAAAATATCTTCCCATAGAATCAGAACTGAAACAGTTTCAGCGATATTTGCTCTTAGCCTTTTTCACACTGCAAATGCACAACCAAGGGGAAGGAGGAGAAATGCACAATATTTTAAATATTTTTTTAAGTATATATTTGTCTGACGACTTCACCAAAAAAAAAGAAGAGTAAGAGTTGCATCCTTACTAATGTCCATTGGTATGATTTCACCACAGAGCTTGAATTTTACTGTTTTAAATATGATACATGACCTTGCCCGTTTAAGGAGGATACTATTGATCTAAAATGAACATCTTAAAAAAATTAATTACTGACATTATCGATAACGCTTCAGGTTATTAAAAATGGAAGAATGCTAAACTTCTAATTTACTTTTCACTGTGCTGCACGCGCTTCATTCAGTCTAGACAATTTCACCTTCTTTCTCATTTGGTTTCAGCTGTTGATCCTGCTGTGATAAGGTTGCAGTCACTAAAGGGGACTTTTCAAAAAAATAAAGTTTCTTAATAAGAAGAAGAAAAAAAATTAAAAGCAACCTGCTCGTCCTGGTTGTCTTCCCCCTTGTTTTTATGACATGTTTGGTTCCCACACAAGGGGATTTACAGCAGGTAATTCTTTTACACTCACAACCCTCCAAGTGCTTGGCCTCCGAGTCACCCCTGTCACTGCTCTGGCTGAAAGGTTGGGTAGTGCAGGTCCTCTGCCAAACTCAGAAGTTTAGGTCTTCATTCCACCTGCTATTGTGGAGTGATCTCCTGGTTCCAATCCCTGCCATGGGCAGGAGCACCTTCCACCCAACCTACTTGCCCAAAGCCCAGTCCAACCTGGCCTTGAACACTTCCAGGGATAGAAGTTGTTTTTTTTTTTAGGAGCAACAGTCAAACTAAGTCCACCTAATTTCCACATCTCCTGCACACTGGTGACACCTCTTTTTCTCCTGCAGGCTCCCAGGGCTATCTGTGAGCTCCCTAACCAGAAGAGAATCACCCCCAAAATTGGTCCTGGCCCCTGGGTGTGGAATATCAAATGTAAGAGCATTGCAGAACTATCTCCTTGAAGCTGAGCCACAGGAGCTGTTTTTATCAGAAGGACACTTGGGTTGCTGATGGGATGAAATATTTCTGATGTTGTTCTATATTTCTATATTGACTTGGGAGCAAGACTTGAAAGTCACTTAGGCAACTAACTTAAATCCCACACAGACTCTGGCCATGGAGCTGCAGAGCCTTTGGACTAGTCCCCAGTTCAGCAAGCAATTAAGGACATTATGTGCATTATTATTTAAACACACAGTGTTGACTAGAGACTGTCTGACACATTGCTGTAGCATTTGTATAACTTCAGGCATTTACTTGGTAGGTTACTTTAGTGTCTCAGAACAAAATGTATATATTTTCCCATAAAAATACTATCAGTTTTTTTTTTTTTTAAAAAAACCAACTAAATTGTTTTTTTGTAATGATTCCTCCCAATTTGTATCTATTAAGATTTTTTCTTATTTTTCTTCCTCCAGTTTCCCTTCTTTCTTCTTTTTCAACAAATAAGAAAACAAAGGAAGGAAAAGTAGAATAGGACATCTGATCTAAAGTATTAGCAAAAATATTTCAGAGCTTGGATTAATGCTTTATTTTTCCCCCCTAGGTAATTCACACACAAATAAATTATTTTATTTAAACAGTTATATGCTCACACAGCTGACTGCTGAGGTCTTAAATAATTGCTAAATACAGGTTTAATTTTTCAGTGTAGAAAAAAGGTAAAACAGCATCGCTGTGAAGGTGCCTGCATATTTTAAAACAAACTTCAGTTTTCTTTATGATTTAGGTGGATGTTCAAAATGTACATGCAGATCAGACCAAGGAATAGAGACATCTTTTCTTTTTACTTCCATTTTAAGCTGAAGAAATTAGAGTGGTATAAAAAACTAATGAACACCTTCAGACAACTAAGTTCACTGGAGTCCCATCACATTAATGCCATATTCTGATTTTTTTTTTTCCTCAAGTCATATTTTTACTATTGCTTTCACTACCTAGTGGGGAATGTTATTAAAAGAGGAAACACTTCTAGACATCTAATGCTGATCCAACCTAACTCTTCAAAGGGAGGGAAGCAAATGAATAAAATTTAGAGAAAAATCAATGCAGCATAAGAGGCTGTTTTATTTAAATATTTTCATCATGCTCCATCCACAGCTGACAGGATGCAGTGTAAGAATTACTGCATGCTGTTCTGAGTTTCGTGTTTGCAGAAGATTTGGTTGTATCACAACCATCACCTGTGACCTTAGAGCCCATGAATCAGTGAGAGGAAAAATGGTGAGCTCCAGGGAAAGAACTGGGCAGCCTGCAAACATCAGGGTAAGGGGATTCTGCTATGTAGGAGATTTTTATAGACATTCTTCAATGGGTACGTGTGGGTCTGTACGTGTCAGAGTATATCTATAAAATAAAAGTTCGTTACAATAGATGCTCTTATCTGACCTACTTAAAATTGTACATGAAAGCACAGTTAATTTCATCTCCTATCTGTCAGATTGATACAAATCTCCTGTTCAGTATTAATTATTGTATGCATGAATATTCTTCATTTTGGGGGGAGACCTGATGATTAAAGCTACTGCCGACAGAAATCCTGAGCTCATTAAAATTCCCACCCCCACTCTCACTGAAAGTGCATGCAACTTTTGAGTCAGGATTCATCCCCGTTCTGGCTGTCATGCAGTCTTTTGCACCTTTGGTTAAGGGGTGTAAAATGCTGCCTCTGTGAACAATTCAGGCTTTTAAACTCAGTTTATATTCATTGCACAGTGAAGCAAGTTAGAGAAAAGTAGTCTTGATTTTTATCTGAGCCTCACCTAAACACTCATTTTTCTTTGGTTTCTGCTTTTAAACCCTCCAAAGTAGCTAAGCCCCAATAATTTAGGAGATTATACAGGCTGTTAATGATTTTTGTTAATTTTTGTTCTCTTTTAATAAAATAATATGTCCCTGTTCATAATTATGTCAAAGAAATCAGGAATTCAAAGCTGAGGTTAATCAGCCATAGTAGTGTTTGACAAACAAATCCAGAACAAAAATTGCTGTACATCTGGGTCTCTGTTTATGGCTTTAAACTTCATGGACTGGGGCTTCCTTCTGCCTGGAAGTGTCTCCTGATGCTCTCCCAAGCTGATGCTTCCAAATGTCAGTAGGAGTCTCACAGACTTCTGTCACTTCTGAAAAAGATCTGCCCTTCATGAGATCTAGGATCTGAACCAGATAAACAGTTAACACTGTCCAATTAGGTTGTCTGGGGAAAGGAGTAAAAAATTTTGTTTTAATGGTCAGATTTTAGTTATTTGCCTTGCATGTGTTACTTTCACAGGGACAAATGCATTTTGATGAAGAACAAGCCCAACAGAATATAGAGAAGGCTGCAGGAAAAGAGAATACAGTTCACTCAGAAATGCTGAGAGATTAATAAGCTGTTTTCATTAGAAACTTTAAATTAGCATCATAAAAAATCCCTAATCAGACACCATCACCCCCCAACCTAAGAAAGACATGTCTCAGGATAGTCAATCAACTCATAATTACATGATCAGCCAAGGTGCCTGAAAATCAGGTTAAGCTCCCTGCTCTGTGGGAGCTGACAACAGAACTGTTCTGTCGTGTTAAGTGAGTCCTGCAGTTACTGGACAGCTCTGGCTATGAGAAATATACTGAAAACAGCATTATTAGCAAAGATTTTTTTTTAAAAATTATTGTTAGAGTTTGATTGATTTCCTTAAACATGCTGCCCATAGAAATGGTGGGATTACTGTCCCTGCAAATGTTCAAAAACTGTGTAAATGTGGGACCTGGGGACATGATTCAGTGGTGGCCCTGGCAGTGCTGGGTTAATGGTTGGACTTGATCTTAAAGGTCTTTTCCAACGTTGATGATTCTATGATTTTATAAGGATGAATTCATCACAAGCAGAAGAGATCCACAAACAGCACTGAGCAGAAATCTGCATCTGCAACGTTTCTCTATGGTACACTTAGGACTAAAGCAAAAATAATAATTAAAAGAGTGATGAAGAATACATTAGCCTGTTGTGCTAACAATAAGAAAATGTGCACTTGACTCTTAGGTTCTAGGTACCTTTGAGTGGCTTCCTTATTCTCACAGCCAGGTGCCTTTGAGAAATATTTGGTAAATAGTCTCTTGTGCTGTAATCAACAACCCTCATGCCACCATTTCCAGTGGGAAAAGTACCTTTGCAGTGGCCAGCTCATGATGTTTAGTTTTAAAAGTACTTGGTCAGCACAAAGCATCTTTACTGAACCAGGCATGTCTGTCAGGGTCAGATTTGAAGGTGAGATTTTGAAGGAAAAAAAAAACAGAACAGCAGATGAAGGACAACATAAACTGGTTTAATCTAGATCTTCACTCTCTAATCTCACAAACATCTATGGTTTTCCTTAACTCTACATGAACCTATGCACAGTGTGTTTAGCTGCATACTGCACTGTTTCTTTCAAAGTCCTTTAGCTTGGGAGGAAAAAAAGAAAGAAAAAAAATGCCTCTCATTTTAGAGTCGTTCTACAGACCATTTATTCTTCAGAAATAATTGTGGTCAGACATTTAGCTGAGAATGCTGGTATTTGTCCTAATGTTCTGTAAATGTTTATACCAAACTTAAATGAATGTAAATACCCCATCTCTGAGCTCTGTGGTAAATCATTTGTTCTGCACAGGGAGCGTTTGGCAGGGAAGTTATGCTACAACCCATTCCTACTGAAATAGTTGACACCAATGGCAACTTGCCATCTAATCCCTGAGCTCAAATGTAAATACTTTGCTCCACAAGCAAAGCTGGAAAAAAAAAAAAAACAAAAACCAAACCCCAAAAACAAGCCAAATTTTGGTCAGTTTTGTGCCAGACCCTGCACCAACCCTCTTCCTGACACATCTTATTTGTCTCCGCATGCTGCTGAGCTCTGCAACCTGACGTGTTAGAAGTCAAGTCTGTGCTCTTGTGCATCTCCCTCCATCTCAGAGCTCTGGTATTTGCTTGTTTCCCCATATTTTAGCTCATGATTCAAAGGGATAAAGGGATGAGTAGACAGCAAAAGTTTCAGTTGGCTCTGGGTGAAACCTCGAGCATTTGTTTTCACTTCAGGGAAAACTCCCATTGATTTCAAAGGGAAGCAGGACTGCAGGCATGCACTTCCCTTCTGAAAATCAGAACTCCCAGATGCAAATTGAAGGCTCGCAATAGACAGGTATCAGTTCCGCTAATTAAGTCTCATTTATCTTAACCATTTCACTGCTTTATCAGATAGCGCGGTGATAAGACACTATAAAAATATATGACAGACAGTCAAGGTCTAGACTTCTCTAATGTGTCAATTTTTTATATTATGATCTTCCTTTGTATATGCAGATGAACTGCTCTTTTATTAACTTCCCTTTGTAAGCATTTCACATGCCAAAAAATCAGATAGGGCTTTGAAAAAAAAAAAAAAAAAAAACGCTTTCCAAAGTGATGAGAATGAATTAGCCCGTAATTGGACTGATTGGTAAAAGTTCAGTACAATGCAATAAAAGTGCACCATTATCAGGATTTAAACTTGCTATAGGGAATTTTTATTGCTGCTCATTTAAAAAAATATCATCTTTGGCTGTGCTCAGCAGGGACTTACCACTGTTGAAGCAAGTGAAGAAATCTGTAGGGGGGAAAGGGCCTCTCGTATAAATATAAGTAGAGCAAACATTTAGTTGTTAATGTGAATTACTGGAATTACACTGATTTTCATGGGCTGTCATCTGTGGTTGTGGAGAGAAATAAAATCATAGGATTGTTAGGGTTGGAAAAGACCTCCAAGATCATCAAGTCCAACCTTTGAGTGAATACCACCATGTCAATTGCATGTGCTAAAGAAGAGTGGCCATCTCTCCTCATAGGATGTCTCTGTTACAAACCTCAGCAGCAGACCAAAGAACCTCAGCATGTTTCCTCAGTTAAAACAGCAGAGGAGTAATACACAAAACTTCCACTCAATACAGCAAAGATCACAGGATTTAATGCCTAGAAACAGAAGCTGGGCATCAGCCTGGCAAGAAATCCACCAGAGATTTTCATGCTGGAAGCAGATCAATAAAAATTGTGTTGAAATCTTTAACTAAAAGCAGGGAAACTCCCCCCATTGTTTTGTCTCATTCAAACAAGGCCAGAGAAAGTGTAGGACTTCTGCTTTGCAGGTGATCAGATGCCCTTGGTTTATTTCACAATCCTCTGATTTAAAAAATTCTGCATATTTCCCAATGGGGAGGGATCTTATGATCACAGCTCCTGAAAAACTATTTCCTTCATAAACTTGTCTCATTTCTTTTGGGGGCCTCCACAATATCTTGTGATCTTGATGGATGCCAAGAACCCTCCAGGATTTCATAATTAATTTTTTAAATTTTGCCATTTTTCAATACCCTAATTCCCTCTCAGACCCTTGGGGAAAGAGATACTCAGTGTGCCTTGAAGGTTATCTCATTGGGAATATTTCAGAAGAGGGAAAAAGTAAATTAAAAGTGCACATAGCAAACATATTAACTCATTCTTATTAATGCCAACAGAGCCTCAGTTAGCCCATATCTGTGTCACTAAGAAGAGTGATGGAAAGATTATTGGATTTGTTGATTTTACACGTCTTTTCCAACCTTAATTATTCTATAAGAGGCAATATTTGGAGTGAACAAGTAGAACATAAGGGAGCTACCCAAGATGAAAATTAACATCTTGATCTTGATCTAGAAACTTCTGGTTCTCATGGAAAAGTCTACTCACAAGTTAAACAAAAGCAAAAAATGTGGTCCTAAGCAAAAAAACCCAAACAATCCGAGGGCTGATCATAAAATGCTTAGTAAGGATGGAAATACACAGAATAACCATAAATTTAAAGGTCCCTTTTGATGATCAGTAACTCCTACAAGCATCCGAATGGTGATGAAACTACCGAGCTGTGTGATCCCGCTATCAGAACCGCATCTCTTGTTCAAGGAAAATTGCCACAGCTTCTCTGTGTCTCTCAGGCTGCTGAGTCTGACCTTTGTGGGGCTAAAAGAGGCAAAAAAAAAAAGAGAATTGCAAGGCTTTCAAATATTTTTGCAGTGCAAAAGTATCGCTGTCTTACACAAACCTTTTTATTTTTTCCATTCAAGTCCAGATTTCTCCATTCACACCGGGGTATCGCTCAAACAGACAGCACAAATAGACCTTCAGGGCTGATATTGTAACTTTTGCTTTTCTACAAAATGGGGAGATTTAAAAAAAAATAATAAATTGCTGCAAAGAAGTTGTTTGCTGTTAAATTTTAGGAATGTTTAGCCTTCTCACAGACAGACTTCATCCTGAGCCTTGGTACTGCTGTGTAGGAGAGGGAATAACAGGGAGAAGTTACACAATCTTTTGCAAGATTAGCTTGTTGGAAAGGACAGGTTGAAATTTCTGATCTGAGCTTTAAAAGAAAAAAATAAAGGTACTTACTTATAAAATCTAAAGGGATTTACTTGTTCATAATCTGTTCTGTAATGTTCTAATTCACCAATTGAGATTTCATGGAATCTTAGGATGGTTTGGGTTAGAAGGGGCTGTAAAAATCATTTCACTGGTGAGTGAACTAAGATGTATCATAACTATCATTAACATTGGTTAAAAAAATCCATTTTCTAATAACAATCAGTGACCACAGCACAGAATTTCCTTTTGAGATTTGGAATACCTGGCATACTTCATAAGTTTGCACTTGCTGAAGTCATACAGACCCATAAAAATTTAATTCTTTATGACAGCAAGGCTTTAGACTTTAGAACTGTAAAGAGAGATTTTTATTGCAAAATCTCAAACACAGGAAAAAAAAGAAAATGCTTAAATACAGGAAAGTACCCTAAATTTCCTGTCTTTTCTACTATTAATTCTCTTGATTGTGTGGCTCACCTACCAACTTAAGAATGAGGTGACTTATGAATATTGAAAGAGTGAATAATTAAAATTTCAACAGCAAAGAAAGACCCTCTTAGATCTTGATGAACTAAGTCATGCTTTTTAACTGTGCTTTGTAGAGTATTTTTATTAAAATTATGATGATTTATGATTAATTGACCCGTACCAGAAAAAATGTAATTAAAAAAATAAGAATTTTGCACACTTTTTCTTCCTCTTCTTATTTCTTGACATTTATGTCTTTAACTGGAAAGCTATTTTTTTTCTTTGTCCGACAATCTCCAACTTATATTGGAAACATATTTGAATAGCCTATGCCTGTTTCTTTGAGATTGCATTAGGCTATTGATGACAGTTAAACCAGAATGCATTTTTAAACGGAAATTCAGAGCGTGTCAGAACAGAAACTGAAGTCTCTTAGGTGTTTGAATAGATTATCAAGATGATATTTTATCAGCATTAGGGATATTATAAATGTATTTTTATTGAAGGAAAATAGATTCTAAGGCATTTACCACAAAAGATACATTATATTGATTTCTACCAATCCCTCAGAAATTCCATTCAGTAATATTTTTCGTTCTGTGGTTCTAAAACAATGTAAGTTGTTAGGAGATAAGGCTGCTGCAGTTTTAATTGCCCTTTCTAAAAGGGAAATTAGTCTGCACAGACCTCTACCTGGTCGTTTGTTTTCTGAATGCTTTCAGAGCAGAAGCCTGTACTGAAATATTAACACATGCTGGAATTTTGTTATCTTCATCTTATTAGAGAACAGCTGGGCAGATGTGGTAGAGACATCCCTTTCTCTCTACCTTATTCTCATGCAGATTAAATTATATACCTATTTTTTTTTCCCTATACACACAAAATCAAAGAACAGAGCTACTGCAAGACATTTGGGATAATTTTAGTTTATTTTTCTCTCCACCTTGTTCTTCCTTTGCCAATAGTTACTCTCCCAGAAACCAAACCTTGTGATTTGGTTTGAAGTCACTGGGACTTCAGCAGTTGAACACTCGTGACATTTGGGAGTCAGAATCCACTGGATGCATTTCCACCACTGTTAAACACAGATCCTCATTTTCTTTCTGCTCCTGGTGGCCTCAGTATCCAAATTTGGCTCTTGGCTTCTCTTTGGTTATGAATCTAATCCTGTGCAGGATTAAACACAACTGCAGTTCCAGGGATAGCAAGTGAAACATTGTGAAGGACAAACTGGTCTGGATTTGTTTTGTTTTGCCCTATGCATTCCTCCAGTAATGTTCCAGGGAAGTTTCTACCCTCACACACTCAGTATATTAGCACTGGTCAGCTAGAGAAGACAGATTTTCATGTTCTGCTCAGAAAGAATGCATTGATGGACTTCAGCATAGCCCTTGACTTATTTCAGAAACTTGAAAAATAAACCAGCAACAGGAGGAAAAAAAAAAAAAAAGCCCAATAATTGTATTTTATGACTACAAGGTGCCTCTTGGGAACCAAATCTTTACAGATAAGAGCATGGCATGGCACTGTGCTGCAGGGGCCATGTGGTGAGCTCCAAGCTCTGTCAAACCAGATATTTTACTCAGGGTTGATTTGTTTCTGAATTTTTTTTGTAACCTGTCCTTGCTATTATCTTGTCCTGGAAGGGGAAGGAAGGAGCTATGGGGTTGGAGAAAGGGTGAACCTGGATAAGCCCAAGACAGCCAGGTCCATAGCAGGTGATGACCACAATCAATTTGCCATGAGCAGCAAATCTGTTTTAAGGCTCCTAAAAGAAAGAATTGCATCATCCCTTCCCTGGGAGGACAGCAGAGTTACTCAGAACAACCCTGGCATTGCTCAGCCAGAGATCAAGGGGTGTGAAGGGAAGAGCCCTCACAAATACTGAGTTTACAAATAACAGTAAATTACTGATTCTGATACTTGCTCTGATACAAGCTCAGAGAATATTGGGGTTTTTTGCCTGCAGTCCTGTTTCTTCCCTTGGAAGTCCCTCACTGGCCAATGTATACTCTCTGGATGATGGCATCCTCTTGAGTCAGATGTTCTTAATCCATCCTGTAATATCCTGCATCTTCCCAAAGTCCCTAACTTTAAATAAGTGCTTTATTTTAGACTGTATGGGCAAACTGTGCCCAGTTTCCCTAAGTTATGAAGAAGAAAATTGCTGTCAAAGGGAAAGGGTTTGTATTTTTAAAGAAAAATTAATTTAATAAAAGCATTTTAAGGAACTTCAGAAAATTATTTCTGTTTTGCAGCAGAGTAATCAGAAATCTTAAAATACTTGAATAATCCAGGCTCAGTAGCAGTGCTAGATAGGAAGGGAACATAAATTTGCTCAAGTGAGCCTGCTGTCTCTCACTGTCACGCCACTCTCACCAGTAAAGCTATCACAGAACCACTCTTCCTTCCTCTCTCAGGCTTTGCATGAAATGACAAATGGCAAAATATCTTCTTGCTATAGACATCAGTGAAATTAATCTAAATGTCTTTGTGGGTGGACCATTTAGCTTGGTTTCTTTGGGTCTTGACACCATATTCACACATAAAAACATCCTAGGCCTTGGAGGGACCAGTTGAAAAGGAATTTCCCAAATGTGCTTTTTAACAGAAAATTGGATGAGTAGGACCCAACCTTTCCATCTCCTTTCATTGGTTTTTTGTCTACTGCATCTGCATGTAAAGCTATTTTATGAGCTGAAAGGAATGCAGCAAAGATCATAGTCAGGAGCTAATCTCCACATTTAAAAAATATTGGTCAAGTAAACTTGGTTACGTGAATGAGGATCTCTGACCTGAATTTTGGCAGGGAATCCTGCCCCTCACTTCTCCCTGGTGGAAGCACCAGCACCATGCTGCCCTGCATGGGATGCACCACGGTCTGGGAGAGTACCTACAAATCTCCTGGAGTGACTAGGCAGAACTGAAGCTCCCAAGGCTGGAAAACAGGCAAACACAGGACAAAAGACTATCCTGTGTCTTGGTGAACTTACAACTGAAGGAGTTGGCAAGGTCTCCTTGCAAGGAATGGGCAAAGCAATTTATTACAAATATTCTGTCCCTATGTGACAAATCTCCCACAGCTTCAGGAGTGGTAACATTTGTGTACTCCCTGAAATCCTCACAAGATGGGCTTGGGGCATTGTCCTCATGCCTCAGCTTCCTTTTCCCTCTGCCAGAATAAAAATGCTGACCTCACTTTGCAGCTACCAACGCAACATTTACAACCATCAATGTAGTTTTGTTTTAAAAAGAAACAGTATATGAAATTTTATGAACATGAAGACTTGTTGAAGGATGCAGTTAGCTGGTGCAGCTGCAGTGCATCCACTGGAACATCCCAGCCTACACCAGGCTGCTGAACATTGCCCTGGTTATACAGAAGGATTAAGGATTTGACCCCTGGGCTACTGTGGGGCAACTACAGAGTGTTCCCTTGTGGCAGATGTTGCAGTGTTTTCTGGTTCTTCTTTCCCTCCTGCTATGAACACTGTGAAGAGATAAAGAGCAAAGGAAACAGAGATGAGCTGATGGGCTTCCTCCTTCTATGCAACAAACCAAGGTTCATTTTTCAAGAGGAACTGCTGCAGATTTCATGAGATACATAAAGATTTAAGCCCCAGCAATCACCATTGCCAAACTAGCCTGCTAAATGGGATAAAATGTCTTCCCCATGCTCACTGAGTGGGAAATCTGTTGATCAGAGGCATTTTCACCATCAAAAAGCATTTTTACATGCTGCCTCTAGGATGACCTTTTATAAATCCCACCAAATCCCAGCTGGCTTCCCACCATGTTGCTAATAGTTTGATCTGTGACCTGCTAATGAGGTACATATTGTTTCACCTCCAGTAAAGGTATTAGGATGTCTACTCAGTTCTGCAGCACCCCGGAGATTATAGTTGCTTGAGCCAGGAAGAAAAGGAATTTCCAGGGCATAAGTCATCATTTGCAGTTATTAACAAAGGGAATTATTATGTTGCTCTGTTTCAAACAGCAGCGTGCACAATGCCTAGAGCATGCCAGAGTGCAGCTCCCTACCACATAATGTCCTAATGAATCACCACGGGCTTGAGGAGCTGTAGAACCTCAACATTCAATCTCCCCTTTCTCCCCCCACACACCAAATTGACAAATAAGGACATAATGGCTTTGCACTTTTATCAGGTAAAAGTGATCTCAGGAAGATGAGTACATTGAAACCGCATCGAGAAGAATGTGGGGTGGGGGGGAAATCCACTTTTGGGAAGAAAAAAAAAAAAAAAAGAGAGAGAGAAAAAGTCTTGGTGTAGCAAAACAGCTTTAATGCAAAGTTAAGTGTTAACCCTTATCCCCATGGGCATGGGGGGGCTGTGTCTGTGCCCACACAGTCAATGGGATCTTTAACCATGACTTCAGGGCTTGCACAGTCAAGTCCTACTGTAAAAAGAACCTTGCTTTCCAGAGTTGGGAAGATGAGGCTGACTAAAGGCTATTGAATCCTGCCTGTCCACGCTTGCCCCCTCTGTAATTTATTGTAATTGAAGGCCAAAGGCTCTCTTCTCTAAAACAAGCAGTTAAGAAATAATTACTGGACCAGGGTTCTGTGAGTTTTAATTAAGCAAAGTTTAGAGTACATAAGGAGTTCTCCAGGTGGCAGGAGAGACAAATTATTATTTATTTACTTTTGCTCATTTTATTTGAATTTTCAGGCTTAAAGGCTAAAAGAACTATGTTTTGTTCTGATTTTGCTTTCAGTAAAGGTGCTATAAATTTTCTTATTTATTCCATATGGAAGCAGACTCAATTAATATTTATTTGTCTGCAGTTAATAGCTCAAATAATCTCTGAAACACCACAGTCCTCTCTGGCTGCGTTTTGGGAGAGGTAGAAAAAAAAATCCCAAACATTATCATTAAGCTCTGTTTGATAACTGAGGAATTGTTAGAATTTTTTCAACACTGTTTTCATTTCAGATTCTCACTAATGCTTTTTTTAGGGAGAAATTTTCCCCTGGGAAAGCCTTCTTTCACCCTCATGAAAGCAAGTTGCTTTATCTTGGAAGAGAGCCAGCCTTTCAATGGACTGAGAAACAAGTTCATCTCCCTCCACAGAGTCCTTCATCCTCTTCCTCCCTCCCTCTCCCTCTCCCAACCCTGTCCTGTGTTAACCAGTGGGGTTGAGACAAGTCTTATACACAACCTTGGCAGATTACAGTATTCCTTCTGCTTCCATTTATTGATCCTTGCAGCTGATAAGTTATAGCAGTATGGACTTTTAGCTTTTCGATTATTGGTTCCTTTTGATAGTCTACCAGGTAGAAGGCTGATGGCATCACAAGCAATGACTTTTAGGACCATTTAGCATCTCAAGAGAAAGAGTTTCTAAGAAAAGAGAGGTGACAGAGGTACCTTCTATTTTTAAAGAAAAACATGGGTCAAATTCTGCTTGCACTGAACTCTGTGGCACAGCTCTCCCGCTTGTGTCAGGAGGAAGCTTAGGCCCAGGGGATGATGAAGCCAGTGATTATACAGCACATTATGCTGAAGAAAAATTAAATCAAATGCAGCTGCTTTTATATAATTCAAAGACAGAACTCAGTGTTTTCTTAAATTCTTTTTGGTTTCTTTCCCCCTCTCCCCTCTCTGCACACTGATTTCTTGCCTACAAAGAAAAGCTTCAAAGAACATAAGCAAATCCAAACCTTTTATTTAAGTTTTGCTTTTTTTACCCCCTTTTTTATTCATTAAAGAAAAGGAAGTTTCTTCTACTTGACTATGCAAAAAATCCTATTTCTTAGCTCCTTTGGTATTGACTTCATGGTGTTAGGGGACTCAAAACTGCTTTAAAGGGAGACAAGCTGTTGTCTCAACCTCAGCTTTAGAAAAGTTCCACCATCCTCTTCAGTCAAGCAAAGACTTCAATGCCTCTTCAGACTTGTTTTCATGCTACAATCGACAAGCTGCTGCTTACTGGAGCCTAACCTATCTAAAAAGGTAGATCAGAAACCCCCAGTGGGTTTGATAAATACTGCATAAACCAAGCTTGAAATTCTCTGGTTTCTACTAGGTGGAAAAAGTAATCAAGTTAAGAAGAACAGGGTTTTTATGTAAACAGACACACTGCAAAGTGCAGAATACTCCATCCCTTCCAAGAGGGAAGTCTTTAGCTGGAAAAATTTGAGTTTTCATTTAGTCATTGACATGATTCTGCAGTTAAGGGCATTTTGTTATTGCTGTTCAGGTGCTGATTCATCAAACTTCTGGAGCCCACATGAAACCTGAGCATGTTTGTGGTTCCACTGAGTTCAGCAGGGGCACAATTACATGAATTAAAGGGAAATATGTGAGTGCCTTTCTGAATCAGGGCCCTATGCCAATGACAAAACTTTCATTAACAAGATCTACCATCCAATAATTTCCACTTGAAGAGAATGTTTGCTTTGCTAAGTAGATTGACGTTTAGTTCTGCATTTGAATATAAGCAGACATCACTATTAGCAGGTCCTTGACAACCAGTGTTTGTGGAAATAACAGTGCTGATATAATCCTGATAAATGTTCAGGTTTGTACACTACTTTACATCCCTCAATTAAAAAAAAAAACAATTGCAACCACATAAGTAATTTCCCCACTGAGCTTCAAGAAGAATGTCTCTGATGTAACCCTACTATTTTTAATTATTTTTGAGAAGTGTTCAATTGCTCTGAGAGGATCTGGGTTTGTGACTAAGTAGATAATTTTACACAAAATGAGATGCAAAATTTAGCCCATGTATTTTGGAGTATACAATTTTTTTCTTTTCAGGGACAAGAGGTGTGATAAAACTGTCAAGGGCAAGAAAAAAAAAAAAGAAAGAATGAGAAACAACTTTTTTAATGAAATTGTTAGGGAAATGGCACGCTATCTGGGTGTATACATTCATTTTGCACATACAATGTTCTTTGTCCTAGAAGAAATGTTCATAAAAACCTCTCAATTCAGTCATTTGACAGATGAGATCTGTTCTTGATGTCAGTCACTGAGTTACATGTCTCTTCTATTTTGCTGCTGTGATTTTTATTCCGTTTATCTTTGTGCCCACACAGTATATCAGTATAAATTTATATGTGTGTTTGCATATTCTGTACATACAGGATATCTTTATTATGCAGATGATAGCAGTGTTAAGCTTGCTGCAGAGGGCATCTCTTTCATATTTCAGAGGAATGCTGGGCAAGGAGATCTATTCTTGGAGCCCACAATATTAGAATAAGAATAAAATCGTTTTCATAGCCATGCAGTGAAGGAAAAAACAGGAAAACTCTGCAAACAATAAACGCAGAGCCCTTTTTTATGACATGCAGAAAAACAAAACCTTGTGTTGAAAATATTTAGAGCAACCCCAGCACTCAGGAATGGAGTTACTGGGGCTGGTTCAACACCATCAGAGAGCAAAGTGGGTGGAGATCATTTCTGTCCTCCATCCTGGCACGGGCTGCTTCTACTCCCACCTCACTAGGTGCAAATGAGCACAAACAGTGCAGTGCAAAACATGCAGCCAAGGTTCTGTGCAAAACACTCTGTGCTTTTTTAATAATTTTTTACTGGTCTTTTTTTTATGCTTTTAAATTGACGTTAATGCTGCCATTATTATCAAATTTAAACTACCACATCCATTTTATGGGCTCAACTTTCTGTTTTCTACTGCACACATAAAAGAAAAGCTTATTAAGCAAGTTCTGTGACCTGTGAAATTACTGAAGTCTCTTTCTGAAGACTTTCAATGTAGGTTTCCCACATGCTGGACATTAACTGTTGTCTTCCGTGACCTCTCTGGCACCAAGTCATACTGAGGCCTTTCTCTAAGTCCAGACTAGTTAGGACTTTCTCATTACTCAGAAAAGTATTTTTAAAGAATTCCTCACAATTCAATATCTTCAGAACTTCAACACTTTTGATGAATTTTATTTAAATCAATCACCAATATTTAAAAACCAAAAAAAACAGAACGTCTGAAGGAGATATGGACAGAAAACAGCCAATCAATTAATCATTGTGATTGCCCCAGAATTTTTTTTTTTTTTGACAAAACCAGATTTTGGGTTTTTTTTCATAAAAACCAAATTATTATTTTTTTTTAATTAATACTGCCGGAAGGGAGGATCCATCTGACTAAGCCTTAGTGCCTGTTTAGGCACCTCTTTGGACACTCACCTGGGGTGGTAGTCTGGATTACATTTAAATGTTGCTTCCAACTCAAAATGCATGCTTTTATGCTCTGGGATGAATGGACATGCAGGGGGAGAATGTGTCCTGAAATATATACCTCAAGAACACACAGCAACATATAGTGCACAACAGATGTACTTATAAGAAACTACTTAGAGATTATGCAATGTCAAATATTTTCTGAGCCCTGGGTCCTGTTTTTACCACAAGGAATGTCTACTTCCACTTGTTGAAGTATAGCTGGTTTTGGATTGGATTCACAAATGTCAGCTGAAAATGCTGCATAAATTCTGCCTTTGATGCTTTGAAACTATGCACAATCCATCCTCAGAAAATCTAAAAATCAAAGAATTGCAAACTGTGGTGCTGAATAGAACAGCCCTTGGTTCAGATTGCACCTTTACATGCAAAAAGGGAGCTGGAAAAACAGCCATCTTTTTGTGGTAATTTTTTTTTCATTAAAAGTAATCTGTGTAATTAATTAACAATGCATTTGTGAATGATTAAGTGCAGAGAAAAGCTGTTGAGAAATGATTTTAAAAGCTGTGCTACTGTAAATCATTGCAGTGTAAGACTTACTTCTCTACACAGATAATATATCCCCAAATGCCTTTGAAATTCTGCAAAAAGTGAGAGGAATAGAAAATGAAGGGTAAGAGATACTGTAAGCAAACTGCTTCTTAACATCTCTATCAAGGCAATACATTTTACCTCAGCATGTTAAAAATGCAAACAGAATCTTTAACTCCAAAGATCAATTGCAAGCACAGAGAAACTCTGGGTTTAGGAAAAGCATTCTGTCTTGTCAAGCTCACCTTATCATCATGGAAGAATAAACAGCGTAATTATTCTCACCTTTTTGTTTGTTTTCTAATTGGATCATTTATTACTTTTGGGAAATTCAAGTCCACATCAGATTTATAGCACGAGGATTCTGAAATATTGCTTTGGTTATAGAAATGTCAAAGCTGGCAGGTAAGCTGTCTTGTTGCCTCAGGAGTCTTTTGCATGAGCAAAAATTATGGAAAAGGCCTTTAGAATTAAATAAGTTCAACAATTTGTTTCTGTGTTATGCATGGTTGAAAACTCTGTTCTTTTACCGATATTTAAAGTCCATTTATCAGCCTATGGTTTATAATGTTGGTGTGCCTGAATCAAACACACAAAGGATAGGATTGTAACTGTTCTGTTTTGCAGAATGTATTCTATTTCTAGGTTGGCTAAAACAGGATTTGGGTGACTCTTAACACAATTCTTCTGGTTAGTTACCAAATATCTACCAATGTGAACCATGACTGATCTTGAAATGGCTTCTCTGCATTCCTTGTAAACGCTGAAGTGCTCAGATTGTTTCTTATTTAGCACTGAATGGAGTTTTTTTTTTTTTTTCTCTGCTGCTCAGCAACACAAGTTTCTGCTGTGTCTTTCACTAAAAAATGTAAAGCAAGGCCTGAAACTCCATCATCTCAACCACGTACCATAGGAAATTTGGTTTAACTATTTACCTTTTAATTTCAGGAAGTTTACTCATGGTTTCATCACATCATTTTGTGAGTAAATCCTAACAGATAGCACACAGTATTTCTTCAGCTATAGAATCAGAAAATCACAGAACCATAAAATGGATTGGGTTAGAAGAGACCTCAGAGCTCCTCTAGTTCAAATCTCCTGCCATGGGCAGGGACATCTTCCACTTTTCCAGTGTGCTCAAACCCCCTCCCAGCCTGGCCATGCAAATCCTGCCAATTAAGAATTTTGTATGTTAAAAGGATTGATTTTCTCTGTTCTGCAAAAAATCTCAGCCAGCAAGAAGCTCAAGGCATTTGATCTAAATCTCACTTGAAGTCACTGGGAAAAAAACCCCCAAAAACGCCAGGTTTGAAATCAGCCACCAGCCTAATGAGCTGCCATGACAAAAAGAAAATTCTGGCCACAAATGGTGACGTTCCTGCAGGCAAGAATCTCCCATCAGCACAAAGTGGTGGTGCATGGAAGTGGCTTTCTGTCTGATAAGCTTTATCTCTGCCACGACAGGAAGGAGCAGTTGAGTTGACTGTGTGTGCACATCAGCACTGTGCTGGTCCCCCTGGGTACCTGTTACAACCAGCAAAGGGCAATGGATGCTTTCAGGACTTGGTTCAGCTAACTTCATTTCGAGGCTACATTTTTTAAAAAACAATATTGGCTAAGCAGTAGGAGAGCTCATTTTTCTTCTTAGTCCACACTGGAAGAATAATTTGGGAGTAGGTATCCATAGATGGCCAGAACACTCAGGCAGTTCACACTCCCACGAGCACTCAAATATTCCCTAATCCAAAGTAGACTTGCATAGCAGGGTCCTGTAAAAATTACATGGAGATAGAGGAGAAAAGAAACCAAAAGAAAGAAGGAGGATTCTCATCCCTTATTAAAAAAAATAATTTGGGGTTTTTGTAAGAGTCATGCTTTAGAACTGGTGATAAATCAGGAAGATTAGAGCTTTATCTTTCTTTATTCAAACATAAATACGCAGTTCCTAAAGACTGTAAAGCTTTATGAGATAACAAGCAAAGGAACCACAACAGAAAGTAACTATTCATGTATATACCTCTCCTTAGAGTCTTTATTAAGATTACATTTTTTAATATGGTGACAGAAAAAGTAATCCAATCCTTACATATAGGATTAATGAATTTTGTAATTTTCTTATTTCTCAAGACAAGACCAAATACTCAAAAGTCATTCAAACTCAGTTTCTATTGAGAAGTGGAAAACATACAAAAATTTCAGTTTCACTGAACTTAAGTAAAAACATTTCGTTTTTCCTACTGACTTATTTCAGAATTTTGTCATTATTCAGCAAAAATGAGCTATTATTCATTATATTTGCTATAAAAATATTTCTGTAGGATAATGTGAAAATATTTCTGAGGCAAAATATCAGTCCAAGGTATAGAAGACCATTTTTCATTAAGAAATTAATTGCTATTAAGCATTAGGAATTGGGATGCTATCAGTGTGTTTCCCTTAAGAAAGCCCCACCTTCAAAAATAGAAAACAAAGTTAAAAAAACCCCTAAACAACTGTAGAAAAAGAAGTCATAGAAAATACGTAAAGAGCTAGAAAACAAATTACAGATTAGCCACAGGGGCTTTTTAAGGAAATTATAACAAAATTTGAGAGTTTGCCACATATTTCCACAGATAGTACAGAAAGCTAAGATGATCAGAGCAATCACAGATAAAAACATGGGATAGCATGGCAAAAGTCAGTAATTTCATGTGCTAAGATAAAATGCTGCAACACTTTCTGTAAGTATGTAAATGATTTTTAAACGAAGCATGACAGCAGAACTCCTCTGCCCCTGAGTATCTGGACAATATTGCAGGAGAGGAACAAATTAATTCTAAAGTCCTGAACCTCTGTTGCTGCAAACACAAAAATATATAACAATAAATGCACAAAAACAAACAGTCTCTTTAAATAACAAGAAGTTTTGTGTGTTTATGTTTTTATTCTTTTATTTTGACAGATCAAGGCCAAAGTTTTTTGTCGTGGTCAGGAATCAGCATGTAGAACATATCCTACTGCTGACGAGATTCATTAGGGTTTTATGTCACATTTAGATCCATGATAAGAAATCCCCCTAAACGTAACAAGAATGAGGATTGATTCTTTGCTTTAGCTTTTATTCAATTACTTGTCTAAATGACAAGCAAGAACCCTGAGCCCAGGTGGGACCTGCTGCAGTTCAGTTATTAAAGCCAAAGATTAGTAGTCATATCACCTTGAGTTTAATCCTCTTTTTTTTTTTTTCAGGTTCACAGTAACCTTAGGCAAAACGGATTCTTTTTCCTTTATTCACCTGCAAAACAACAGGTTGTAATAATTTTGAGCTGCCTCTGGGTTGCTCCCTCATAATTTTTTTTTAAACATAATAAATACATTAAAAATGCTTTCAAATGATAACTACAAAGAACAATAGTACAAAGTAATATCACCATTATTACCTGCAGAGCTTTGTCTAGCAATTGATCGAGCCCTTAATGACAAAGAAAGCTTGTGCAAGGCTGTTACATCAAACGACTTGATGTAAACTAGTGCTGTTCAGTGATATTTGCTCTTGGAAACCAGATTATCCCAAGTGAGGGTGTGACCCAAATCCTTTCCTTCCCAGAAATTTGAGCCTGTGGGGAATCTTTAATATCTTATTGTTTATTTAGGGCAGAGTGTGAAGCAGCTGGGATTACTCCAACACTGCCCAAAGGGTCAGTTCCCTATGAACAGAGAGTTGCACTTTGCCAGGGCACCCCATGGTGTGGATGTGGAATTTTCTAGACAGACACGTTGACCAATTTATGCTCTGAAACGCTAAAATATCTGAGTACAGATTGAAAACAGTGACCAATTTGTGGCCTGTGTCTGGCAGCCACGTTCCCTATGCAAATCAAACCACTCAGAGAGAAAAGGCCCTTCTCGTCCACTTTTTTACAGGAAAGAAAACCCAGCTTTTTACCTACATGGGTCAGAAAAAAATTAAATATTCAAATTTCATAAACGGAAAAAAAAATTGGCACCGGTTTTCACAGAACTTCTTTTAGCCCTTTTCAAAGTCTTCCTTTAAATAGATCATTCTATTCTCTCAACTTTTTCCTGTATAATACATATTTTGTTTGCTATCTTTTTCCACACACATCTTTTGTTCTAAACAGAGAGAAGACATTTATTAAACAAAGCAGACTTGGTGTTAATTCATTTAAGGTCTTCCTCTTTTTCTCATTACAAGCTGAGCTAAGCAAAGTTATTAAATCATTTTCTTAATGTTTTTGAACTTACCTTAATTTTTCTTTTTCCCTCCACTAATGGAAAATGCTGTTACTCATTCTCAGTCCATCTGCCTAATAGAAACTAGCTTCTGACAATTAAAGTGCTAGCATGTAAGTTCTTGAATGACATACCCCTATCTGAAGATTAATTTGTGCAATTCATGACTGATGAGATGCATTATTATCTGCAAACTTATCACCTCTCTTACCCAAGTTCCAGCTCAATCTGATCTTTGTTAAAGCTAAATGAGAACAAATGCAGTTCTTGAGAACAATGGAAAAAGGTGCAAAATGCAGTACATTTTGTTTAAATCATTTTTAGAGACAGTGTCTGTGGGTGTTAGTATAGTTATGAATCATTTTAAACCAAACTTGAAACAAAATAAATAAAAACCCAGAAAAGACACTTGTTCTTAGAGAACAAACAGTCCATCAAAATGTTTCCCATCTTAGCGCCAAAAAGGGCAGAAAAAAGGAGCTTCAAAGGATTTGAAATTTCAAAATTATGTTTAGGGAACATAGAGTCAAGCAAATGCTCACTGACATTTGGAGAGGGGTTGTTTTCATTCTAAAGAAAATTCCTCCATTCACTCAATCTCTTTTGTGAGTAGTCATGAAAGCCTTCCACACCTTATCTTCAAGAGTTTCTTCTAAGAAGACTGAAGATGATGGTTGATTTTTGGGGCTTGTGTGAGTGACTTGCTGGGTTTGGGGTTGCTCCCACAGCACTGGCACCAAGGCTGTTCCAAAGCCATCGTTGTGACACAACGGCAGATTTGAACATATTGAAACAGGGCAATAGAACCAGGGCCACCATCCAGTTCCACTTATCATGATCCATGGTCAATCTTACAGTCCAAGCAACACACACACTATTTACTATTTTTTGCCTCCTGTCCAAGCCTTGTGTTTGGCAGTGGAGGCCTCAGCTTACAACTGGGGAGTGTTGCATGAACATAATCACAGCTGCAAGGTCTGAATTTCAGTTCCATGTCTTAGAATTGTAGAATCATAGAATTGTAGGTTGGAAAATTCCTCTAAGATAGAGTCAAACCATTAGCTTCCCACTTCCAAGTATACCATACTCCTAAGGGCCACATTTATCTGCATTTTTAACACCTTCAGGGGTTGTGACCCCTACAGTTCCCTGGACAGCTGTTCCAATGCTTGACAAAGCTTGTCAGAAAGAAATTCTTCCTAGTATCTAATCTAAACCACCGCCACAAATTGAGGCCATTTCCTCGTTTTCTACCCATCTGCTATGGACCTTGCAGGGTGATTATTTCTCCTCTTTTGGCATCTATTTCCCCCCCCACCCCCTTCACCTGCCTGGTCAATTGAGCTTGCAATCTCTCTGAGCCTCTCTGTTTTTTTAGTGTGAGGTGCTGATTTCTGAAGAGCCTCTCAGTATTATCACAGTGAAAACAAATCACTATGTCCAGGAGACACCAGGGCTTGCAACCTGGTCTCACATGCCCTGCTAAATGCATTCACACCAAATGACATGTCACATTAGATTTGAGCTGCTCTTACTAAGCACTGTAGTAGGATGATACTTGCTTGTCAAAAAACTGTTCTGGTTTTGGATAGAGCAGAACCTTCAGTTTCTGTGGCAGTCTCAGGACATGTGACTTCTATAGTTCTTCAACACAACTGTCCTGGCCACAGAAAATGGCTGGAATGAGTAAAACCTTAAAGTAAACAGCAGAAGGAAACTGAGGACTGCTCAGTGTTGAGGAGATATAGATGGCTTGCTGAAAAAATTAAAACAAAACCCAGGAGCCTTTTACATGGGTTTCAGGGAGCTTTGGAGGAAGACCTCAAACAGCTCTGATACACAGTTCTGGTTTAATTCTTACCTCAATGTGAAGAAATCCTCCGTAACATACAAACAGCACTGCCAAGGGCAACGGTTTGTTTTTAAGATCACAGGGGAGTGAAAGGGCTGGGAGGGGAAGAGAACCTAAAACTTCTCAAAGACTCTTGCAATGACTTTTCCTTCCTGTTCTGTGCATTGATCTCTTTTGCTCAGATTAAAACCTCCAGTGTCTGAAAGACACCCACAACTGACACCTATTCCACTAGACTGAAAGCCATTTAAAAATTATGCTGTACTGTGGGTTTTTTACAGTCACACTGTGATCAGAGTGAAATAGATTTAAGACAAGGTTATTTACATTAAAAGAATTTGATCGCTTGTCTAACAGCAAAACACTGTTATGTCATTAAATGATAAGCACTGTATATGGCACAAGGATATCTGTTCTTTTCATAACACTGAACACATTTCTTATCCTTCTGACATTACAGTAATTTAACTTTGCAAAGTTATATTCAGATGCTGCTAGTTTTAAATGTGCCTGTACATGTTTATACAATTCATATTATGATATCCATTCTCAAAATAACTGTCAAGCCCTCCTGCTTTAAAGAAGACACAGTGTATTGCCCTGAAACACTGAATACTGCAGAACCAGGGCAAGAAGACTGCTAAAGAATGTTAGAACAATGATGTGGATTTTTATTTCCTTGCATGGTACAATCGTCATTTATCAAAATCTCATTTGGCAAATTGCATTTCAAAAGAGATCCTGCAGAGCACAGGACTGAGGCCTTAGCTTGTTTGAGGAAAGGGTTAGTTTGAAGTCTTTTCGTTCTTCTTTTTTTATTTTTAATTTTTTTTTTAAATCATATCTCATGTCTAGGGACATGGGTGGTGTCCCTGGATATCAGAAATACTAACACTGCATTCAGCCCTGGTTCAGCTTGGTTGAGAGGAAGTACAAGGCTGAATCCTAAAAAGCAGCACTCTATTCAGTAACTCTCAGGCTATGATTCAGCTCCTTTGGGTTTCCCAGCCACTGAGTCACCTTGATCAGGATCCTGATTGCTGATGGTTCCCTCTGTAGTCGGTGGAGAAAGAAAAGATCTCATGGAGACTCATGGTGGGAAGCCTGAATCACCCTGGGGGATGACATCAGCCAAATGGAATGACCCATGCCCAAGAGGCTCATTGCTGCAGACCATCCCCTGGACATAAAATTCATAAATTTTCTACTCCTTCCTTTTCTTAATGAGCAAATATGTTTGTTTTGGAAGGGCAAAGCAGAGAAACAGTTGTTGTGTGTAGAGCAAAGACCGGGGAAGTGGAGCAGATGCACTTCAGAGAGCTCTTTCATGGCAGGAAAGGGAAATGGTTTGAAGATCATACAGCAGTACAGTAGGTTTGCTCACCTTTCACTTCAAAGGTTCACTCATCTTCTGTTCCATTTTGGGCAGTGGCATGAGCTTATAGATTATGCTTTTTGCTTGGCCATATTTAAAGTAGCCTTCCCATACCAGACTAGGCTGGCTAACACCAGCCATGGTCTGCAACCCACTTGCTGTAGTACTCTTGGCCAAGTTTTCTTGAGATGGCACAAAGTACAGAAAACTTCTAAATTAGCCTGAGCTGAAGACAAAAATTAAAGTAAGTACACTAATATAAATCCTTTTGTTTTCACAGGAAAATTCTGTGTCAGGAGTGTGTTCTAGGTCATGAAGATTTGAATAGGACCTTCGACTACCACCTCTATTAATTACAGTGACTGAAATATGGGTGTTTGGGGATCCTCAGTTGTGTTCCTCATTGGTGTTCCTCAGGGATTCATCTTGGGCCAGGTGCTGTTTAACACATTTGTTGGCAACAAGGACAGTGAGATTGAGTCCACTTTCAGCAGCTTTGCTGATGACACCAAACTGCATGGTTGACACACTGGAGGGAAGGAATGTCATCCAGAGGGACCTGGACAAGCTTAAGAGGTGGGACCATGCAAAGCTAATGAAGTCCCCAGGTGCTATGTCCACCATCTGGGGTGGGGCAATCCCAAGCTCAAACGCAGGCTGGGCAGAGAATGGATTGAGAGCAGTCCAGAGGAGAAGGCCAGGTGTGTTGAAGAGAAGCTGCCAGGTTTGGGACAGCCACAGGGTTAATGACATTTATGCCAAGACCTCATTTTAAACATTTTTTCATTTTGAAAGGTTCTAAGATACGTATCCATTGCTGATTAGATGATAAATTAAAGAATCTGGTAGATTCTACTTACCCTTGCCAGACACATCAACTTCATTGGCCAATTTAAAGATCCAAGAATTGTCCCAAATAGTCAGGTGGGGGGAAAAAGAAGGACAAATCTGTGTTCATTACATGTGCAGATGCTGATGAATAGAGAAGACTTGGCAAATTCCAGTTGTACATGGTTAACTGAAATCTAGGGTACAATCCAATTTACCATCTTCTTCTTTTTCTGCCTAATGACTGTAATGCATTTGGGTGAAAAAGCTAGATAAACAGATAAAATAGGCCTTTTCCATTTCTCTAAATCCTGTGTTCTTAGAAGTCATGTGCACAGTCACATATCCATGTCATTTCAATGTTAGTTTTCCTGTCAAAATCACTACCTTCATCACTGTTGACCACAAGTGTGCAGTAGTTGCCTTGTGTTAAGTCCTGATAATCTATTGAGCTGCCTTTTCACTTCCAGGGTGTGTCCTCTGTTTGGTAAACAAAGTAACATTAAAATGGTTAAGAGGAAAATATTTTTCAGAGATCTTGATAAGCAGGGGCGTTACACATTGGTTGGAAATGCAGAATCGAGCTGAGCACAAGTCCCCAGCCATGGCTGAAGAGCTCTGGGCTCTGCCAGTGAGCAGTGCCAGGGTATCGGAGTGTGCACAGAAAATTGTCAAAAACATCCTGGGAAATGCAAAAGAAATAGGCTGAATTCTGCCCCATGAACCACCAGGCCAAATTAATCAGAGACTGCTTGACAAGTCATGAAAGACAGATTCTGTGACAAGGAGGGAGGAAAAAAGAGTAATCACAATCTGTCATTGTGCCAAATCAATCAGAATTTGTAGACTGGGTCCTGAAATGCACTTCCTAAAGTAAGTTTAAAAAAAAACTCAAAAAAACTAAACTGGGATAAAACTTTGGACTCTGCCAGTATGATAATTCACTGGTCAATACTGATAAAAATGGGTAAAGCAATCTGAATATATGTTGTGGCATTAAAATAGAGGACTTAAGACTGAAATATGATGCTGTGAAAGTCATAAACATGGACGTGTTTTAAGGTAAACACAAGGGTTTTTTTCATGTTTATCAAACACTAAAATATGCTATAATGAGCTACTGACATCAGACCTACAGCTTCAGGAAGAGGTGGTGATGACAAGAATTTTGATCAGAATACCTGCATCCAGTGCAAAATAGATATATACCTCTCCTGGTTCTGCACAAAAAATCACAGAATGCTGTAGTTTCATACTGACTTGCTAGATAAAAAAAAAAAAAAAAAAAAAAAAAAAAAAAAAAAATTAAAAAACCCTTGGTAATTCTGTTTCCTCTGTTTCCTGAAAAAGTTCAAATATCTATCACTGAGAATATAGAAATCGTAACACTTCAGATTAAGCTTTCAGAATTAACGCTATCTCAAGACTCAATTTCCCTTTTACTACTCATTTTGTCAGTTCATGCAACAAAAAATAATATGAACAGCAGCACCTTTTACAAATTCCTGTCATGCTTCCTATTCAAACTCCTGCCATCTTAAACTATCTCAGACTATGGGAAATATTGAAATGTTTAGGATGCAGTTGTTGTGTTTCTCCTAAATTGGATGCAAGTGCTGAGTTCAGGCATGTATGATTTTAGACGCAGTCATCTGGTTTCCTTTAAACTTGATTTCTTTTGTAGATCTCATTGAGACTTGAGGAAGATTGTTTTTTCAGTGCTTCCAGTCTTTCAGCTGCTTAAATTTGGAAATATATAGATTAAAGTGAGATTAAGTTAATAAAGGAACTACTGGGAAATTGAAATAAAATAAAACAAAACAATTTTTTTATAAAAAAAAAGTAATATAATTTCCTTTGCATATATTTTAATAAAAATGTCTAGGAAATAAACCTATGCTTTTCATATTCCTTCAGCATTTTCCTGCACATTTCACTTGATAATTAGCTTACTACATGAGAAGCAAAGAATGGTCCTCAATTTTAAAACACCTGAGCACATCCTCAACTTTTTGCATAAAATTACAGCCACATGAAGCTTTCAAAACAAATAAGACTGCTCCCTAATATGAATGCACGTAGGCATGTTCACAGGTCTGTGTTTCAAGGTTTGATTGTTAATCATTTTTTATTTGTCCTAATTACATTTTTAATTGAAACATACAAGAAAAAATGTGTTAGGTTCACTCTTGACTAATTTACACTCAATCATTTTAACATGAAAAAAATAATATAAAACCCCAAACATTTACCTTTCAGTTCAATCCAAGCATGGATAGTTCCAGCCCCTCAAATTTATTTTGAGAAAGTTATGAGTGTCTGAGAAGAAAGGGGAGGGAATAGGCTGGAACTGACTTATGAATGCCATATTGTGTAGTTAAATCCTGTTTCCCTCTGTTATTACAGAATGTTTCTCCTTCCCTGCAGATTAACAAATAAAGAAAAATATATACTAGAAAGATTCCAGTCTTTCCAAACTATGTATTATAGACACTGCTTGTGACTGCTTTGATCTTTTCAATTTCAAAATTGTAAGTCTATTAAAGGTTTAGGGTACTAAGAATCAGGAGCTAATCTTACATTAAAGTGATTTGACTCACAATAGTGTGAAATGTTGATACAACCATATGTGCTATTTATTTAGATGCCACAGAAAGGTCTCTTAAATGATTGTCTCACTTTTCAGTAGCTTGAGGGAGCACACCTGAGTCTGGTTCCTTCCTTCTGTAAAGAAGCCACCAGGTTTCAGACCCAAGAAAAACTCAGGAAAAAACTTCATGAGATGTCCACGTCCACCAGTCTCTCTGCAGTTAGCTTGGCCTGTTACAGAAACTCCACAGAAAGAGAGAATAAAACCAGCAAATTGAACCCAAGTGAAGCTAATATACACTGGGAGCTGTCAGTGTTGTGTTCTTGGTAAATGAATCTGGTTTCTGTGTGCACAGAAGGTATCATGTGAATAATAACAGCTTTTCATTGCCCTTTCTGAAGTTCCTTGTAAAGGACAGATCAACTTTTCTATTATCCATAAGATGAAAATATCTCAGTTCATGCGCCTGAAATGTATTAACATGACTGCAGAAATCACATAACTTGATTAATGATAACTTATTTGATGATAAAAAAATCATATAATTTGCTGTGGGAGTCAAAAGCTTTAATGTCAATCATTTATGTTAACTGGAGAGTGGAATAATTTTCTGCTGAGTGTTTTGTTTGGTTTTCACTGATGAATGGTGAACCTAAGTGTTTTATGACTTCTAAGTGCAGGATTTAGGATTTAAACACACAAAGTGTTGAGCAGACTGGTTCTGACCCTAAAGTGGCTTAAACACATATGGAAGTGCTTTGCTGGGTCACTCCCAGATGAGCCAGCACCTTCTAGGAACAAACCTTCAGTGCTAACTGAAGAAGAAGTAAAATTTTTCTCCTTTGCTCTTGCATGCCTCAGGTTCCAACCCCGAGTGCTAACACACAATGTGTTCATTACACCAGCTCCATTTCACTCTCTTTCCTCTAATGAAGTGTGTTTATTGGGGTGATGAAAAGCAAACAAATCTTTCAGACTTCCTAAACTCTACCTTCCCAAGCAACCACAAACATCTGTAGACGTGAAGATGCCACAGCCATCCTAGTGGGAAACTGGGTTTGTCCTCAGCCCAGAGGTAACAGTGCAGAGGTAACAGTAAGAGAAACCCCAGTAACACACCTCTCACTGGGAATTCCCTTCAGCTTGGTTCCCTTGAGCAGCACACAGGAAGGGAGGCTTGAAAAATACCTGAAAATCTCATGGTTAAGTTGTAAATATCTTGCTTTTCTTTATTATATTCTAATGTATATTTTTTTGATAAGCCATTTTCTAATACTTCTTTATTTTAATAGATTATATTAAATACATGGGGTAAACAGGGTCTTTTTGCTTGATTGGTTTGGAGATTTTTTCAGATTTAGAAGTATCAGGTAAGAGTTGGTCTTTAATAAACCTCTTTATGATCACTTGGTATGTGACAAATATTATGACATCATTGAGTCTTGAAGAAACAAGCATTGATCATTATCAATTTTGTGTGATTATAAGACTAACAATCTTTAAGCATGATCTGGGGTCTGAATATCTCTGAAATTCAGTGACAGCAATTTTTTAAGAAGTAACACAATCATTACTACGTAACTCGATAAATACTTTTGTTTTACAGATTTGTGGTTTCTAATCATTTAGGAAAAGCATCTCCTTTGCATTTTTACTGACTAAATAAAAACCTTATTCATTACCTGGCTTCCTTGCTAGTCTTTTAATGTCATAAACAAATAAATAATAATTTAATGTAACTCTGAAGGGCATATGATATGACATGTAAGGAATTGGTTTTCAGCTCTTAAAATTATAATGGCTACAAGTGTTGCTTTGAACCCAAACCTGAAATCCTTAGTCTAAAAAAGTATTCATCATGGAAATGATGTTGTGCTAGAACAACGCATTCCTTTATTTCAAGTCAAGTACAGCATGAATATTCCTGCTGTTCAAATGAAAAATACAAAATTCACTTTGTCAATTTGTATTAATGACTTCCTTCTAAAAATCAGTATCTGAGCATCACATTCAGAGAAAAAAACCTGAAATCACCCAGAGACAGAGATGCATAATATACATTAGTTTCAAATTGGGAACATATACATACAGATTTTTCAAAACAACTGACCTTTTCAGAACTATTTTAAAAAAAAAAAAAAAAAAAAAAACAAAAAAAAAAAAAAAAGATTGTATTTAAATGGTCTGGCGGATTGTTTCTACAAAGAATGTGTGATTCATGCAGAAGGGTCTAAAGGAACTACTTGATAGGAATCAGGAAACAGTAGTAAAGGGATCATTTTATTTTAGGGTTGTTAAGAATCAGAAGAAGTGTTTGTAAGAGTGAAACCTCTTTCCTCCAACTCCTACATCTACAAACTGCAGGTCCTTCCAAGGTCTCAGTGGAACAAAGGCATGGAACTGTATTGCAGTTCTTTCCATGACCTGATATCTTTTTATAGAAAATTATTGGGAAATAAAAGATGGTTCTGAGATATATTTCATTGTTATGAGTTTCTAATCTACAAAATTTTGGAAATATTATTTTTCCACTTTCTGCCTGGCTTTTAAAGCTGGTGATATTTTCATGTCTTTTTTCAACATTCCAAATTTTTTTAAATGAAAATCTTCAGCCAGACCTCTTCAGATACCTTCCTTATTACTAAAAACATGTTTATGCTTAAAGCAAAACAAATTAAAAAGTTGAATTGCAATATAAAATAAGTAAGCAAAGAATTCTAAGCTATAACCTGATTCAAATTTTTTTGAATTTTAAGAAAGGAGGACATGCCAATGTAACAAAACTTTGTGACTTATCTGCTCTTGCACCTGGAGCTTTTGCAGAGGTGAGGAGATTCCCTTCATTAGGTGAATGAATATCCAGTGTTCATCTTTGTCTATTGGATGACTTAGCTAAATTGTAGGTGACTACCAAAATGCAGAATTCACAATATCACGGAATCATGCAACCGTAGAATAATAAAACACCCTGAGTTTGAAGAATTATGCAAAGATCATCAGACTCCAGCTCCTGGCCCTGCACAGGGCTACCTGATCTCCAAGGTCCATTCCAAACCCTTAACATTCTATAATTCTATGCTTACTCCTGAATTCATGCAGTAGAGTACCCTAAGATGAACATATGTTGCACACACACAAGTTAAGGTTCTACTTCAGAACATACTTTTAATAGGAATTTTTGCGGGTACAATACAGATTCAGAACATTCTCTATTTCATCTAGTATGGCTGATGAGTCGTTGAGTTTATCTTTTGGAGAGAAGTATAGCCGGCATTGGAGGTGGGTTGCTGCAGCCAAGCCCGGCCATTGTCTGCACTTCCTTGCAAAAGCATTAATCCTTATGATGCTGCAGGGTCAACCATCACTCCCAATAACCTATATATGACACCAGCAGATGCAGTTCCTCTTCCAAATTTCAGCTCCAGTCCTGACCTACCAATACATTCAAGTATAAAACTTTTTGAAATGACTGCTAGAAACAGCAGGTTATGACCTAAAGATTCCACTTCTAATAAAAATGAAAACACCAACCCAGCAACAGCTGATGTTAACAAATTTCAGATGCCCAGCTTGCAGCTGATTTTTTGTTGGCAGCAGCTTTCTTTATCAAACAACATCAACAGAACTTTTCTCAGAGCCCTGGTGATTTTCACAGCCACATGCCCTTAATTTTACGAATTTTTTTTTTTTTATTATTATTTCCCAAAATTTTAGCTACAGTTAAGATTCATCAAAAATGAGATAAAACTCCAAAGAATCCATTCTAGGTTATATACAAAATTCAGTAATTCCTGAATAATGGAAGTGTCATAAAACTCACAGTAGAGGCTGAAGACTTTGGATGACTGAAAATATCAGGAAATAAACCCATGGTAATAATGTTTTTAAAGTAAAATATTTCTGATAAGATTTAAATCCCAGGCTGAGTTGTTTCTCCTCCTTGGTGAGGTACTGTTGTGTTGCTGCTCTCTCCCTGTAGGCAGAACCCTGTGAGGAGATCCCAGTCTGATCCAATGTGAATCTGCTGCCACATCTCATCTAATGAATTCTCAGATGAAGTTTTCAGCTTCTAAAATTTCAGCTATGAAGTAGAACCAAGAAAGAAAACCCAGCTTTGCTGGGCAACAAACATATAACAAAACAGTTTGAGAACAAACCTCGTCACCTTCTTACAATGTCCTTGCCTGTCAAACCCTTTTCCCCCTGCTACCGAGCTGCAGGCTCTTTATTACACCACATGATAACTTCTGTGTGACCACTGCTGTCCAGGGAAATGATAATAAATGAATAAAATATTTTATTGTATTGTAAATAGTTTTTCATTCCCTGAGAGATGAAACCTTCTGTGCCTGGGTGTACACAGTATAGCCGCAACAGAGTAATGGCTGTGTGACAGAGCTTACATAGGACCTGAAGAACATCTCTCCCCAGACACCAGCACCTTCTCACTGACTTGTAGTGTGAATGGTCTGAGCTCAAATTCTGCTAGAATTCAGATTTTTATCATTGATTTGGGATAAGGATTGGGACTGCAAATTTTCAGAGAGCCTGTGAAAGCAGAGGTGATTTTTATGTGCTCGTAAAAAATGTGCACCATTTTCAATTTCTGAACAACCCCAACCCTCTCAGCCTGTCTTCAAAGGAGAGGTGCTCCAGCCTTGTGATCAACTCAGTGGCTCTCCTCCAGACTTGTGCCAGCAGGTTTCTGGTGTTGGGGGCCCAGAGCTGGACACAGCGCTTCAGACGGGTCTCACAAGAAAGGAATAGAAGGGGGGAACCACCTCCCTTGATTTTCTGCTCATGATTCTTTAGCAACTACCCAATTAGGTTACTCCATTGATTATGGATTGGAGCATGATCAAGCACTAATTCCTTTATGGATTACACTGCAGTGGGGTGTAGAAATAGAATAGTAGTGTGTAGATTGCAGAATACAATGAGAAAATCATAAGAATATAATAAGAAAATAAGTATTTCAGTTAAAAACAGAGTTACTAAATATTTTTCACTTTCCACACAGCCCTAAAGTACACAGCAAACAGAATTCTGCGTTCCCGCTGCTTTGGTGAATGAGGACATTTCTGAAGGTCTGAGTCACTTTCATGCTGTGTAATGACCTCTGGGGGTGGCTCACAGGACACCACTTTGCACTTAATGCCTGGTTCAGATCAGCACTGCTGAACCTGTCCCAGAGGGTTTCAGAATCATTCATGATCCCAAACCTTCAAAGCTGAGCAGTGAATGAAAGCTGAACTCATTGAAGAACACCCTTGAAAGGGAAAGTTTGATGATAATTTAGCATTTTTTGTTTTTCCAAGGAAAGGATAAAGCTTTCTTCTCTCTACCTTGCCTGAAACTAACAGAATACATTTAGTAAAAGAATAAATTAATTCTCTGTGCGTGTTTATGCTATACTGAATTCCCTCTTTTAACATTCTTCTTTTCTCTTGAGTACTGGTTTGCTCTGAAACATGCAGTGTGCTTACCATGTTTTAACATAAATCCTTCTTATTTAAAGAAACTTTTGCCATCTATAACAGATCTTATTAATGACAACATAATCCCAGCTCTGGTAATGAGTCACTTGGGTCACGAGACAGGCAGCTCCAGACTGCACTTCCTCCCAGTTTGAGAAAAATGGTCCAAAATAGATAGGCTGACATGTCTTTGGAAATGCCTGTGCTTGTGTGACAATATTCAAATCTCTTTTCCTTAGTTAAGCCATTTTAACTCTGGAATTATTATGCTGCTTTGCTTCACAAGTCTGTCACTCAGATTGTTCACAAGCTGCTTTGAAGGTGGAAAGTGTTGTTATGACTCAGAACGTGTAATTGTGGTGTCCCTGTAACAACAATGGATACCAGTTTTGGTTGAAGTGCCAAATAGGAAATAAAGACATAAATCAAAGTTTACAATGTGTTTGTTAGGCTGTAAACATCAAGTATCCTCCATCAGATGGATAATATCTTTTTCCTCACCCTTGTGTGAAATTGCAAAGATACATACCTGAAAATGATGTACCATTTTAGCTGTGAACTTGTATGATGTGTTTACAAGAACCATGTTGTATCTGCTTGCAGCTCAAGATTAAAATTGAAACATACTTCTTTATCAAAAAATAAATTTATAATCTTAGACTTAACACTGCAAGACAACAGTTTCCTATTGAGAAGCCAAAGTGTCCACTGAACTCCCCTTTCAATTGTTACAGGCCATTTTTAGCTCAAATTTATACCTATGTCACAGAAATAAAAATTCTTGGAGAAATAGTTGTTTTTCCAGCTGTTGTAATGAAATCAGGTGTTTTAAGGAAAACTGCATCCAGTATTAAAGTACAAGTAATTAATATAGATAATTTTATACAGAATTAGAGGGAAAAATGGACTTTAAATGAGAGAAATAAAGAAATAATAAATATAGAAAGAATTAATAAGGAAGAAAGAAATATAGTGTTATCTCATTTACAAACTGACAAAGGTCACTTTTCAATTGTCTTGTTGTTGAAAGAGAGAGAATAATGGAAAAAAAATGAACCAGAGAAGTCTCAGATCACAGAATCCTAGATTGATAGAATCACAGAATGATCTGGGTTGGAAGAGTCATTAAAGATCATCCAATTCCAGCCCTCCTGCCATCAGCAGTGGCAACCACCACTACCCCAGGTTGCTCCAAGCTGTGTTCAACCTGGCCTTGGACACTTCCAGGGGTAGGACATCCAGAGCTTCATTGGGCAACCTGCTCCTGTTCCTTCCAATTCTCATTGCAAAGGATTTCTTCCCTTTTTCTGATCTAAATCTGCCCTCTTTCAGTTTAAAACCATTGCCCCCTCTCCTGTCACTCAAACCTCTATAAAAGTCTCTTTTCACAATCCCCTTTTGAATATTGAAAGGTTGCAATAAGGTCTCCTCAGAGCCTTCTCTATGCTGAGCAATTGATAACAATCACAACTAACTTTGGTTTTGAACAGAAATAATGAAAACCTGAAGAGCAAAGGAAATTTAATTTAGTGTTTTCGAGTTTCTTCAGCCTTTGGGAAAATTCAAATTTGCCACATACACAGATACCCTCCCTCCTCCTCACTTTTGTTTAAAGGAAGGTTAAGGTAGCAATATTTGCCTTTCTTTATTTCTGTATAATCGATATATAATGTGTATACATAGCAAATTCAGATTATGTGGGAATGAAAATGCATGTTCTTACTAAAGGAGTGAGATGATCAATGGTGTTTGGCATCAACACTTGTAGAGAGGAGTACAGATAGAAAGAAGTGGGCGGCCTTGTGGTAACAGGAGGGGGGAAAATTAAATTCTAAGAAATAAGAAGGGGTGAGTAGCTATATGGAAAAAAGGTTATTTTTAGATTTAAGGAGCGCACCATGTTAATATGAATGTTTAAGCCTTGAGGGTTGCTCTGCTGCAAAAGGTCAAGTTCTCAAATCCCACTTTTCAGACTGACTTCTTATGTACATAAAAGGTAATGATACAAGAAAGACAATATTAATTCAGGTGTAATAATTTAATTTGTTATGTAGGGTTAAATTGAATTTTGTTGTTTTAACTCCATTAATTCTACATTAATGCAAATCATTGCATTAAGGTATGTGGCACATGAGCAACAATCAGGACAAGGAATCTTTTCTTCACCTTCCACTCTTGACAGGTGACTCTAAAATGGATGTTCCATTCCACACCACTGATTTACCCATTTTCAGACTGCACTGTGCCAGCCTTTAAAGGGATGTGGGAACGTGGGGAGAGGGACAAGAAGATAACTCTCAGTAGGCCCCAGTTATAAGCTCTCTCCTCTTTCAGGACAGATGACTGATTTCCTAAAGTACCTCTGAGGCACAGGGAGTTCATTCAGTTTAATCAATGTGCACTACAGTACCACGTGAAGGACAGTCACTACAGCTTATTTACAGCATTTTCATGGGCTACAATGTGACAACTGCTCTGGGCAGAGATAGAATTGTAGAATTATGGAATCATTAAAGTTGAAAAGACCTTCAAGATTATCAGGTCCAATGGTCAACTCCAAGCAGCACCACGAAGTTCACCTCTGAACCTCATCAAGTGCCATAACCACATTTGTTGAACACTTCCAGGGGTGATGACTCTACTACCAGGGCCATAGCCATATTTGTTGAACACTTCCAGGGATGATGACTCTACTACCAGGGCCATAGCCACATTTGTTGAACACTTCCAGAGGTGGAGACTCTACTACCTGGGAAGCACTTTTCAATTTTTTACAACCCTTTCCATGAAGAATTTTTTCCTAATATCCAATCTAAACCTCCTCTGATGCAACTCGAGGCCTTTTACTCTTGTCCTGTCATTTATCACATGGGAGAAGAGCCTGACCTGCACCTCACAACAACCACTTTTCAGGGAGTTGTAGAATATAATAATGTTTCCCCTCAGCCTCCTTTTTTTGCCAGGCTAAATGACTGCAGCTCCCTCAGCTGCTCTTCATAATATACAGGGGAACAAAGGACCCTCAGTGCTGGAAAAAAATTCCAAAAATATCCCTGCAAAGAGATACACTTTGGGCTTATAATCAATCCTGTTTCAGAAATATCCCTGCTGTAAGGACACCTGTAATCATTACCTTTGTCACAAGCAGGTGTTTGTATTGCTCAGAGGGTAACTACAACACTAAGGTGTGCCAGTTGACTATTTTTTGTTTATGCCAAGCTTTCCATATAACACTGCACAGACTGTATGAACCTAATTGCAGTACAACCTAATTAGTGCACTGGCCAGTCAATGAGATGGAGGAACCCAGTGCAGGTCAGTAAAACTCTTTAACTGCAGCTCATGGAGCCGTGGGTGATACCAGTATGAATTAGATGGCAGCACCACTCTCCTTGCACTGAATTCTCACCACCACACTGCAATGTTTCTGTTTCACGTGTGGGGACATATGAACAACTTTTTCCTGTGAAATGGTATTCAGAGAGATGTGGGTGATCAAGCTGACTGAGGAGAGCTGAGCTCTTACATTCTAACTTAGGTCATATTTGGTGTTGAGTTTAAGCGAGAGAGTCACAGAGATATTTAATGTCCCCTGAAAATGCTTAAATTAATCATGTTCATGAGATGCCTATTCCTGACCTTCAGATTGATAGAGAACCCTTACTTACACTAGATGTCAAATGATAATTAAATCTTTCCAAAATAGAATAAAAATAAGCCAATTAAGTGATTTGGATAGCCAAAAAAAAAAAAAAAATAGCAATTAGGAATTTTAAGTTGTCACATCAGAGAAGACCATGCCATTCACAAGCACACCTCAGTCTTTGTCTGGAGTATTATGCACAAGGCTGATTATGCATCTACAAGAAAATTAGTTTTAAATAGAAGAGCAAAGCTGTAAGGGGGCATAAGTCTTGGAATGAGTACAATGGTCTACAAATACGTGTGGGAGGTGAATGCAAAAGAGAGAGAATATAAACCACAAGGTTATCATGAATAAGGATGACATAAAATGTCCATTTGCACATTTAGCCTGGAAATAAGGATATGATCATATGTTTTAGCAAGAGGCTGACCTATATAAAGCAGGATTCACCATCCAATTCCATGTGTCTGTGATACAGCCTGTGCAATCTCCTTAGCTATTCATGTCTCATTATACATGACACATCCTTCTTGATTCACATTAGCCACAGAATGCTGCTTTTTGCTGACTGCATCTTTCCCTTAAAAGACATTAAAAGGGGGTGAGGGGAGTGAGAAGAAAACCCTTAACTGTGAAAGTAGGAAAAGAGAAAAAAGAAGCTTAGTGAAATGTGTGCATGTGTGTACTCATTTGCAGATGTTCTTAAACACAGTTTAAAATGTATAGCCAGAAATGAGAAATGTATTAAGATCTCTGTCTGGAACTAAATTTTTTTTTTTTTCTGTCTCACAGTTCTTAGTGGATTTGAGATTTCTTAGCTTATAAATGATATCAGAAAATTCAGTGAACACTGAGACAAAACCTAGAGTTTGCCATATGGCCTGGTAGTGACCTTGTCCAAGAGCTGTGACCTCAGACATGTGCATAGAAGTAATTTGCCTCTTGGTCAAACACAGAACAGGTAGATGCTGGGCAAGGTCTCAGAAAGGGTTCATTTGTTAAGCTCAATGGCTCCAGCTTGGGACAAGGTATTGAATTTCTAGACCACGAAGGCCGAGCACTTAGTCTTTGACCTAGTGACTAATCCAGTTACTCCTTGGGAGAACATCCCACCCAGAGGCATATCTTGAAAGGCAGAGTCCATGCTAATCAGTGCAACAGCATGACCTACATCCTACCGCAAAAATCCATGTATGTGAAGCATCCCTGTGAGGCCTGGGGCACTCCAGAGGTTAAAATAAGAAACATATTTACTTAATAGTTAGCTAAAGCCTTACCAAAAGCTCTTATAATTATAAAAGCTCCCAACCTCTTTTCCATCCCCCTTTCTTCCTCCTTCCTCTGAAACTACAAAGAGAACACGCACCAAACTGCTGGTTTAGGGCACAGAAAGGCATCCAGTCAGACTTTTTTTGGCTTATGTCATGAGATGCAAAGGTCAGAAAGCATGAGGAAAAATTAACCAAAAGGCCTAGTGAGAAGCCAATCAAATTTCATCAGCAGAGGAGCAGCAGAGCAGAGGCTTTTGCAGATGTGATTAAGGAAAAGCAATGATAACTTTCCAGAGCAGGGTAGGAGTCCAAAGCCTCTTCAGTTCACTCTGGCCAGATGTATGTCTGGGTAAGGAGAGCAAGGGTCAGACAAACAGGTATTGCTTTTAGGCAAATGCCATACAAACTGCTTCTGTATATGGATAGCCCCAGCTCTGTTTTCCCATAGACTGCCTTTGAATTGCAGTATTTTATCAAGAAGAAGACGAGTTTTATCTACTGAACCTACAGAGGAAGCACATGGAGCACCTTTTTCTCTACAGTCATAATGTACTTTAAAAGAAAAATATGTAAAGAAATTAAAAAAAGAAAAAAATTCTTCAAAAGACTAAGTTTTTACTGTTGCCAATTCATAGAAGGTAAGGTGGCAGTAGCAGTTGGAGAAGGTGCATCCTAGGATTTGCTCCAGACACCAGTGTGCTCTTCCCATGCTGTTCCAAATTTCTCCCCCAAAAAATCCAGCATCTGCCCTGAGTGTACTCATGGAGAGATGTTCAAGGGCTCCAGTTGTGTGTGAACTAATATTGGGCTTCCCTGCATCCAAAGTGGAGCTCACTAACTTTATTCTTTTACCTTTCCTGAAAGACAGGAAGGGCAGTGTTGTTGTGATAAAATTGAAGATGTAGAGAAATACACCAAAATTTGTCACCAAAATGTGAAACCAAACCCATTGCCAAGATAGTAGTCTTCCTTATTATTTTCATTGACTTTGTTCCATTATGATGTCAAAATATAACCTAATCCTTAAATACAGAACCCATGTGGCAACAAACTACAGCTGTGCATTTTTTTACATATCCACATATATACATAAATCATACAAATTTATGCAAATATTTACTGCATCAAAGCATGATTTTGATGCCTGCAAGGGAACTGAACTCTGTGTGTCAGCACTTTTTTTTTTGTTTGTTTTCATATACTGGACATTGTTCTTCCTTTGTCCATCTGTGGAAAAGTTAATGGAGCTGATGGTAAGCAAGGAAGAGTTAGAAACATTCATGACACTGACCCTGAGAAATTAGAATCACAAGCAGAGTAAATCAGCATGGGATTAAGACTGGGTAAATGGCAACTCCCTTGAAATCTGGTGTTCATTATCAAGACAATATTTCAAGAAGGGAAGCAATAAGCAGAGGTCCAAAATATCTAATAAAAGAAAGAAGAGAAAAAAAAAAAGAAAAGGAAAACAGGCTTTGGATACTTTCAATGCCTTGTGGAGTAAAGCAGGCAAGAAAACAATAAAAATAAACAAGAAAACATCAGAAGAAACCTAAGCCTTAAATTATTGTTGTCATCCTTGTCTTCAACTGTTTGTGTGCCTCATTTTTTCCCTTATTCATGGAATATCTCATGCCTTTATCATTTTTGTTATAAAACCGTCTTCTCCAGAGGACATGAAAATTATGAACTTTTAAAAAAAATCAAATTGCTAAGGGACTCTGCTGATTTTATCTTACAATTTTAACAAGTATTTTTCTTTTTTTTTTTTTTTCCTTTAAATATCAGAAGACAGTAGATAAGAAGAGAAAAGTCATGGGAAAGAAAGCAAGAGAAATTGTGGATGCCCCATCCCTGGAAGTGTTCAAAGCCAGGTTAGAAGAGTTTTTGAGCAACCTGGTCTAGTGGAAGGTTTCCCTGCCCACAGCAGGGTGTTGGAGCTGGATGGTCTTTAAGATCCCTTCCAACCCAAACTATGATTCCATGAAAACATGAAAGGAGGAGAATTACAGAGAGGCAGATGGACATTGCCTGGCAAAGCCCTCTTGTACTGCAGTAGAAGTGTTTGCATGACAAGCAGATTTTGAAGGGTTTATCTGGACCATGACCTGAAAGTCAGGGTGTATTGAAAACTCCATTGGAATCAGCAGGAAGTTGTCCATTGATTTCAGCTATTGATGAACCCTAAATCCAGCCTGCTTCAAGACATGAATAGAGAGACAAAGGTACCCATAAGTATTTCCAAACTTCAAGTCCATCCTGTAGTTCACACATAGAAACTTTTAGGGTATTTAATCCACGCTGAATCATTTTGCATGCTGTGGAATGAATACTAGCTAAACCTCTCCTCCCTCTTCCTGAGAACAAATATTTTCCTGCAATTCTAGGACATCCTTTGTCATTTGACATTATTTCAGGTGACTTCTGTGCTATTCAATCATGCACGATAACCAGGAAGATAAATGCTTTTGAGGACAGCAAAGAACAGTACAACAGTATTTTAAAGTGTCCTGGGTTTCTCTCTTCTTCTTTCTTGTTTTTCTGGGGGTTTTTTTGGGTTTTTTTTTTTTGGTTTTGTTTGGGTTTTTTCTAATTTTATTTCCCCTCTTTAAAGCTTACTTGACAACTGCATTTATTTAATGTTGCAGTTGCTACAGGTTAACACTACTGTTTTATCAGGGAACATTTATCTTCAGGAAGAAAGTTATCCTAATACAGGACATATCTTATCCAAGGGCAAATAGAAAGGGGAGCATTTCCAGAGGGTAATGTTAATGTTCCTAAAGCTATAAAAATAAATGAAATCTGATTAACACCACTATGAGGAAGTAAGTCATAGCTTGTATATAAAATATAGTTGTCTTGATTGGGAGCATTATTTTTGGCAGTTTAAGCCAGTGCATTAAAAGATGTGATGGCACTAAAAACATGAAAAATATCTTAGTGCTTTGGCATTATAAATAGAGCTTGAAATCTATAAAACTGGAGAGCTTTTAAAGTCAGCTTTTCTCCAGTGAGAAGGAAATAACACACTGCACATCTTTCCTTAGGTTTCTGACATGGAAAGTTACACTTGCACTGTGGAGAAAGTAGGTTTGTATGGAAATGGGAACTTGATTCCTCCATTTGCCTCCTTCAAATGCTGCTGGATTTTAGAGCAATCTCTGATACACTCCAAGATGTTTGTTTGTTTTGCTGTTTGGGTTTTTTTTCCCCAATTATGTTATCTCATGGAATATCTGAGTGGAGTGATAAGAACTGAGTGGCAGGGTACATATCCTTCAGTTTCCTCATCTCTGCAGAGAGCAGAATGCCCAAAGGTGAGCATTCAGACCTGCCAGACCCTCATTAAATCAGGATGAGCTTCTAACCAGAGACAAAAATCTAAGATGTGAAGTCAGCCAGGGACAACAGGTCTGTCAGGAGAATTTCCATCTTGGACAGCAGTTCCAAGGTGGCAATTGTTATCATCCTGCTGATTGAAGAATGGCAGGACAAAGGAGGATGAAAGTCACAGAAGATTGTTCTCAAGTACCCATTTTCTAGAGACTTCAGGTCATTTTACCTCTCTACCAGAGAGGTAAAAACTAGTAATGAACAACCAAAGTAACAACCAAAGTAATGACCAGGATGGCAAGCAATTTGATCTGCTGGTGAGTCTCTCCCAATTTTATTTCTCATAATTAAATTTCAGAAAGGAAAAAAACTCATATATCAAAAACACTGAATAACAGCCATCTCCAAGCAGGAACAAAACCAATAATTCTTCTTCAGATCACCAAGATCATGTTTCTTGCCTTCTTGTCTTACCATCTGGTTTACAACACACTAATGGAGAGAATAAGCAAGAGGTGTTAAGATGTGTTCACACCTGCAGGGTGTTGATCTTATTGGCATCACAGAGGCATGGTGCAGTGTTGGAATGGAAGGATTGAGGCTCTTTAGGAAGGATGGGCAGGTGAGATGAGGAGGACGTGTTGTCCTCTCTGTCAGTGACCAGCTGGAGTGTGTGGAGCTCCATCTTGGATAGATGAGGAGCCAAACAAGAGCTTGTGGGAGGGGAAGGACTTGGAAACCAGATCGTTGTTAAAGTTTCTGGACATCAGCAACTTCCAGGGCTATCTGAACGAAATTTCATCAGGCACAAAACTGTAATTTTGGTGTCAGATCCAGATGCAGCTTTTAGATGCAGACAAACTAAGATGACTTTTGCTTGAAATAAGCTGGGAGCTTCACTTCTGAGCTGGCAGCATGAAAGTAATTTTGTCCTTGTGTTGCATCTTGCTGTTATTTAATAATCATTAGCATGAAACCTAGGAGGAATTAAACAGGAATCAATACAACATTCCTGTTGTATCCTGTAATATCAATTTCAGGATACAGCGTTTTGAAGTAAGCTGGGTGGGATCCCAAAGTCCTCTACTAAGAAGATTTGTGTTGAGATTGATTTCAATTTTGTAAATGATGTAAATACAAAAGAATCCTCTCCTTTTCTGTCCCCTGAAGCAAATAAATTCATGGGCCAGATTCTGCTGTTTTTTAATATCCCATAACCACTCCTGTGGCTCCTGTTGTAGAATTAAATAGGATTAAAGATTTTGCATGGGCTGTTCTGACACTTATGCAAAGAGAAGATGGGCACATCCACAGGGATCTGGCCAAGAAGTCAGTCACCTTCTTTAGATCTAGGTTGTAGGTGTTACAAACAGGAAGCTTCCTTAAACACCTGAATTTCCTACGTGCTCAACAAAAATAAATGAGGTGCTTTGAAAACCTTCAGAGGCTTTCTACATTCAAAGGCAGGTTTCTTAAGGATTTTAAGGACCTAAAACAGATAAAGGAGAGCTGACTTTGAAAAGCTTCAGGGGTTTGTGTCTCGCCACAATGTGCAGAGGAATATTGTAGCAAACACCAAAACTGTCAATATTCCTAAAATATACAATGAAGAAGACTGTACAACACTGTCCAACACTGAATGAGCATCTGCAGACTGAAAATGGAAAGGTACATTTTTAAATGAGAATTACAAGTGCAGGAGATTCTGGTTTTTTGCAGAAGTGTTGGAGTTCTCTAAAATTCATGTAATCATCAAAACTAGAAAAGATGGATTTTTCACTTGCAAGTGTCACTTAAAGGAAAATTCAAATTTCCATGCAAATATATGCCTGATCTTAGACAAGGATGGAATTTAAAATAAAGGTTTTCCTTCTTCAGTTGCCTGGTGTACAAGAAACATTTGCAGTGACAGAAAATTTACCTTCAACTCCCTGCTCTGTGCATCCAGACCAGAATGCAGGTATTCTGGGTGTCCTTTCTAGTAGGCCATTGTTTTACATCAAAACAACTGCTGTGAACTTCCAGTGAAAATTCTGTGTATTCTGGAATCACATTTTTTGTTGACATAAACCATTTGAGGCAATATGAAACAAAGAAACCAAATTAATTTAGGACCTATTTCTGTTTTATTTGGTCTTTTCTCCCCATGTCTCTGTATTACAATGATAAAATGATGCAATAATCCCTTCATTAAAACATCTTGAGTACAATATAAAAATCTTTATATCAAAGATTTTATACCTTAGACAGGAATGAGATCAATCTTTTTTATAGGAATGGTAATAATTTTAGCAATATAAGGTATCTTTACATGTCAGCCCATTGCTTTAAGGAATCACAGTTTAATTGATATCAACTGAGAAATAGTTATTTCCCTGTGAAAAGAGGAAAAGCCACCTCCTCTCTAAGGAAGATATATTGCTTCATCTTTATTTATTGCATTCATATGCGCTTTGGCACATCTTGGAGCTCCAGAATTAAGCTGAATTAAACTTGCAAGGCTGTGGGGTCAACACTGAAATTCTTGGCTCCAGCTGAATTTTAGCAGAGCTGTGAGAGAGTGGCAGACACAGCCTTAATCTGAATAGGTGAGGTTCTGGCGTTGCAGGTCTGCAGCTGGAATCACTTGAAGCATAAACCAAAGGGAGGACGGTCCCACTTGTGGAAAAAGGCTGCAGTCTCCCCAGTAAATCCACACAGGCATTCAGCTGCAGTGAGGAGAAGGAAAGATGTTAACAGAGCCAAGGGGAAAGTTTCAAAAACTGACATACTGAAGACTTTGAGGAGAGACTGGCTTTTGTTTCACATCCATCCCTGTTGCCACAAGGTACACAAGACAAATTGTTTTCAGAAAGGGGAGAGGTCCAGGGCCAAGCCATTTCCCACCACTGAATTCCTTTACTTCATTAAGAATTAATATCTTTATATTTCCATTATTTCAAATTTTCAAGTTCGCAAAGCCTGTGAGATTTTGCTATTAAGCTTGTCCATCCTTCAACATGTACATTTGCATCTCTTTTTCTGGTACATTATTCATTAGCTTATTTATCTATCTTTTTAATTTTTATGCCCATCTGCTTAATTATCTTCTTAGAGAGATTATCAATGCCTTCCATTTTCTTTGATGTCAATTTGAAAAGGGACAATGAGCTTAGAGACAACCATCATTTCAGCCATTTTGATGACATGCCTTGTCCTTTGACCAGCTTGGCAATCATCTGACCCCCCTCCTGACCTTTGCATAATTACCTATCCAATTTCCTTATCACCATTCTCCCTTTCAGTTCCTAAAAGCAATATAACTGTGGTCACTGTCAAAGTCATGGTGACCTTGTCAGGAATCCTTCTATTGCTCTAATAAGATAACCAATTAATCACTTATTCCTTTATCTCAATCTCAAGTAATTTCTAAAACTCCTGTTATGTCTTCTTTTTTGTTTTGACTAAATGTTAATTAACTTGACCAACTTTACCTCTTTTGCATTCACACTTAAAACAATAAAATATATCTGAATAGATTTATTCCTACATTTCCTCCAAATGTTCAGAAAGATCAGTTACTTTCCAGATTAATTTTTCTCCCTCTACTATGTACTCCTTAAATAAGCACAAAGTCTCAGGAAATTTTGTGGAAGCAAATTCTGTGAAACTAATCCACAAATAATTCACAATAATAAATACCAAAGTAATTTTTTTTTCTGAAAAAATTTTGCTTCACCTTGCTTTCAAGCTAAAGCTGGAGGATATTATACCTGCCTTCCCTGTTGATTTCCTAAATCTTTCCAAAACTCCAGGAGAAATAGATGGATCACTCCTGGAGACCACTAGAGAAAACAATAGCTGTCAAAAAAAAAGTAAATTTGTTACAGGTTAGTTCATTTGGCATCCCTAACCCCTTCCTCTGCTTCTTAAACTTGCAGAAGTATTTTCCATACTTCTCAGAGGAATTTGCCTCCAAACAAACACTGCCCCAATTTCAATCTATCAAGGACCAGTGCAGAATGGAGGCAGGAATTATCCAGAGAGCTATAGATTTATAAAATGGTTTGAGTTAGAAGGGTTAGAGACCATCAAATTCCAATCCCCTGCCAAGGGCAGGGATGTCTCTCAGTATCCTGGTTTGTTCAGAGCCCCATCCAACCTGGCCTTGGACACTTCCAGGGATGGGGCAGCCACAGCTTTTCTGGGAAACCTGTGCTTGTTCTTCACCACCAGTGTAGTAAAAAAATCTCTTCCTAGTATCTAACCTAAACTCAAATTTTAAAACCATTTCCCCTTGTCCTGTCACTACCTCTCCAAATAAAAAGTCACTCTCTCTCCTTTTTATAACCCCTCCTAAGGTGATGGAAAGCCACAGTGATATCTTCCCAAAGCCTTCTCTTCTTAATGCTCAATATCCCCAACCCTCCAAGCTTGTGTTCCAGCCATAAATAATGGACTAAAAAAAATACAAAAAACCAAACCAAACCAAACCAAAACCCTAACAAAAAAACCCAAAAATTGCCAAGTCCGTACAAATGCAAGAGAGTGGGTTAAGGAGATCTTCATGCCAAGACAATCCCAGCTGTTGCTGTGCAGCATCAGTCCAGGTATCTGTAGCCACAGCCATGTTTATGCTGTTTTCAACTCTAGTTGATAAGCTTTAAATGCACACATATAAAGTCAGCTCAGCTGTCTCTGGCCTGTATCTCCTCTCAGGTCTGATTCCAGGGGCAACTTGTGAGGAGCCAGCTCAGGTATATGCAGCCACAGGATATGCATTCCTCAGGAGAAGTTGAATCAAGGCTGAGAGTACAGGATCCAGCATGTTGTTAGGGATATCAGGCAAGCTGGTTTTCAGAGAAAAGACACTCATGGAAAGGAATATCTTCCAGGAGATGTCAGGTGAGACAGGCATTCCATAGTCTTTTCATCTGAGCCCCAGACAAGTTATTACAATAAAAAAACTGAAGTGAAACCTTTTGATGGATACATATATATAAATTTTGAGGTCAAAAAGGACTATTCTGATTCTTCACTCTGATCTATGAATAGCAGTGTTGTGGGCTCTTACTACACCCCCATCAGACTCTGCCATCCCAGAATAAGCAGAAAAGTCTCATCAACAAAATTTCTCTTTAGCAAGTATTCTTAATTTTGCCACGAATCTCTCCAAAACTGCACATAAACAAAGTCAACAGATGTTAAATGTATGATCAATAGGAAAAGGCTGTAACTGAACAGCATTCATCTCTCCTTCAAAACTGACATATTCGTGGAGGGAAACAGTGCCAAAACAAATACAAGCAAAGCAATAGCCTGGAAATACTTTAAACATATTATTTGAATTCTCAGAAGTATCATTTTTAACTTAAAGTAAACATTGGCATGCAAACCTAACAGTCTGCGTAATCCAGTCTTGAAGTGTAACTTTATTTGTTATGGGGATTTGCTCAAGGAAAGGGGGAGGGAGGGCGAGGTGGGAAAATAAAATAAAAACATCCCTCTTTCCAAAAAACCTCCTCCTACTACAAAGAGGAACCGGTTGTTTCTGCAGTGCTGCAGACATTTCACAAGGTCATGGAAGAGGCTGTTTCAAGCTGCTTTAGCAATTTGGGAGGGAGCAGGGATTGAATTGTTTTGCACTTGGATGTTCACTTGGCACACCGGGATGGGGAGCCTTTGTCGCTGTTTTAATAGGAGTCAGAGGCTGGATGTGCCAGCCAGATTCCCACCCTCAGGAGCACAGGAGCTGGGTTCTGGGGGATTACTCTTATGTGAGGAGGAAGGGCCACGACCCTCCTTCTTTGGGAGCCTCTGGTGTTGTGCTGCAGCCCACCGGCTTTTCCTGACATACTGCCGGCTTCTGGCAATCTCCAAATAAAGTCTTCAATTAACAGGGAAACAAAAGCCTCTGAGGACTCTAGCCAGCATGTGCTATTAAATGGGAGATGTTGCAGGCACCTTTTCCAGCTGAGAGAGAAATGAGGAGCAACATACCCAAAATATTTTAACAAGAGACAACTGGCAGAACAGCCCTCCCTCGCTGGGGATCAATTTTATGCACGAGGGGAAAAAACAGAAACCTTCATACAATAATAGAGCCATTAAGGTAGGAAAAGACCCCTAAAGACCCCTAAGATCAAACCACCAAGCCAAGACTGTTTAGTCCAGCACTAAGCCACTGTGTCCCCAAGTGCCACATCTACCCATTTTTCAAATACCTCCAGAGATGGTGACTCAATTTTCCTGGTCAGACAACTCTTTCCACAAAGATTTTTTTTTCCTAATATTCAGTCTAAATCTGGCTTGACATGGCTTGAGGCTGTTTATGATTTTTTTCCCATCTGCATAGTAGCCAATAATCTGAATTAACTAATAAAGTGGATGAGTCTTCTTGGCCTTTTATGCATTAATTCTTTATCTCGATGAAGTTATCTTACTTTCAGGACTCAATCTTCCTTCATCATATTTTCCTTTGACTGTATCATCTCCACTGCCAAACTGAAACTTTATTTTATTATTAGTTTAATTTTGTGGCTATTGGTATACTCTGGTAAACCATTTATACTCACTACCTGAAAATAGAGGTTCACTTTATATATCTAAGATTGAAAGGCTTAGCTGAAGCTTATTATCTACATTATGTCTCTGGACAGCAAACTGGAGACAAAATATGAACAAGTTAATTCTGTCCTGAGGTATTTTAATAAAAAAAGAGGCAGCCACTGCTTAGAGATTGTATGGGCATCAGTCAGCAGATGGTGGCAATTGTATTGCGCATCACTTCTTTTCTATATTCTCTGTTAATCATTGTTATTTCCCCTCCCTTTTCTGTTGTTTTAAATCTTATCTCAACCCATGAATTTTACCCTTTTTCTAATTTCTCCTCCATCTCAAAAAGGGGGAGTGAGTGAGCAGCCCTGTGGTGTTCAGCTGCCTGCTGGCTTAAACCACAACACTGCTCCATACAGAAAATTGAGGAGAATTTGTCTCTAATTAATATTAAATAAATAAATATTCCTTGGAACAAAGAGACAAACTGGTTAAGTAGTAAATGGTCCTGTATAGATCATATGCAAGATCATATTTTATGTCTCTGCCTTAATGACTGTTTAATTATTTATGGAAAATGGAAGCACTTCAATGACAAGTTCAGAGAGACACCTCCCTCCATACTGCCTCTGTCACAGGAACTCAGCCAGTTCCCTGGTTTTGTGGTTCTTATCTGGACTGAAGAAACATGAGGCTGAGTTCTGGATTTCACAAGAGGACTTGAAGTTGGATTCTTTCCATTCTTCCTGAGTCCCAGAAGGCATCATACCTGTGCAGATGGACATCGACATTTTCCCTCCAAATTTCAAAACAATTGTCCCAATGTAGAATAGAGAAGAAGGTATGGGGGGAAAATCAAAACCAAAAAAGAAAATTATATCCAGTGTTTTCAAATCTTGGCAGTTCCTGGTTTCAGTTTTAACCTGAGATTCTCAGCACTACTTTTGAACAGCAACTTATTTTCATAAGGTGAATGCAGCTTCACAAATTACTGAGTGGCCAGAAGCATTTGCTATGATTAAAAGAATATGACAGAAAATTATTTTTAAAAAAGGGAAAAACATACTTTATATTCCACCCCTTCTCCTCTTCCCCACTTTCTTAAAAAAAAATAAAATTAGAAGGGAAGAAAAGAAAAACTCAGTCTAAGTGAAAGCCAACTCACCTCAGGAAAATAATTTGGCATCAGCCTTTATCGACAGCTGCACTTCACTGCAGCACCTGTGTGTATCATTGCAAGTGATGAATGACTGGGGAGGCTGTTTTGTGTTAGTGAAACACGTTGTGGCAAAGCTTGTATTTATATTTGCAGGATAAGCTTGAGCTGGACCTGTCTTATGAGAGAGACTGAGATCAGGGTGGTAAAGGTGGGATGTATTAGCTGTGTAGATGTTATTAAACTCAGGAATGCCTCCAGATTTTAGGGTCTGAGTAGATACATTGGCCATCTCCCAGCTTGGTGTTAGGGTGAGACTGTCTCCACCCTATCCCAAAGTTCTGGTTTCATTGGACACACTGATTTTGATAAACAGTCAAGTGTGGGGGTCTATGCAAAAAAAAACCAGGAGAAATATATGGGAAGTAATAACCTCACTGAATAGGACAAACTTCTGTAGAATCAAAAGTAATCATGTTGTTTGATACAAATTTAAAAATAACTTCAGGGAAGATAAGGTGGGGAGTGGAAAAGGAACTGAAAGGAAATATAAAGTAAATTATCTTATGATTGTGTTCCAAAATGACATTTTCACAAAGGGATTAACTTGCATCAGGGAAGAATCTTAAAAGGAGGATAAATAATAAACAAGCCAAACATAAGGCATTGGACAAAACACTTGTCCACTAAAACTATAGAATTGTTTCACACACAAAAAGAAAATAAATTCTTTTGGATTAATCCAAGCTGAAAATACTTTTTCTGGAGATTTCTGTTTTTTCTCATCAAATTGAAAGCTCTTCGTATTTGTACTGCTTTAAGATATTTATTTCCAGAAGCTTACTTCAAATCCCATTGAGATCAGCAAAAGACTATCAGGTGACATTAGTTATTGTTCATTTGAAGTCCATGAGATTAAACCTTTTTTTTTCTGTAACTTTGTGAAAGTTCTGTGCTGTCAAAGCCAGAGAATCTTCTACATCTGGTTCTCCTTTTTCTTTTCTTTATTGCATTTTGGAGAGATTATAATTGTTAATAGTTTTAAATGACTTAGGAAAAACAAGACAAAACACAAAAGCTTTCTTCTCTTCTCCCAGTAATACTTATTTTGGGGATATATTTGACTTAACATTATCATAATGCTGGAATTATGGATTCTTGGCTGGTGGAAATTGCAAAAATCTAATTGATGGATCAACAACATTTAATGCTCTTTACAGTCTACTTCACCATTCCTTCCAAGTCAGATTGTCATAGAACACAGACCAGGCTGCAACGGGACTGAGTGATATTTGCTTATCTAACATGCACTGATTCCAAGATACAGGAATGAATTTGCTGTACATCAGTTCTGTTACCCAATCTTTTCCCCAGACACCAATGTTTAGATTTTTTTTTTTAATGTTTCCACCAACATTTTTGGTGGAAATAATGTAATCACTTATTAACAGGTATTTATTTTCATTTTTCTATGATTGATGAGGGTTTCAGTTGGTAAATATTGTTTATCAGTACAGGGTAATACGCCCATAATATTTTTTTTCTTAATTCCTGACCATTATTTTAAATAATTATATATGTTATCAAGTACCAATTTTAAAAATTTCTGAAATATAAAATTCAGCAGGAAATGCAATTTTTGACATGCACTAAGCTATCCCAAACACATCTTGACCTTACTTATCCTCCAATTTCCTCATCTGAGAGGTTCAAATGAACAAGTGTTTGTCACAGTTAAAATCTTATGCATATTAGGACATCTTTTTCTGTCATTAAAATTGTTTCTCCAGCTTTCCCTTTATACACACACACAGAGATACAGGTATTTTAACTTAAAGGTTAATTAAGTTATTTTAAATAAGGAATAAATTTTTTCTGAACTGCAAAGAAAAACTGCCTGGCAAAAAATACATTTAAAGCTGATCAAAATTTGATGTTTACACTCTCTTTTATACTGTATACTTACAGTATACATATTGGCAAGAAATTAAAAATTAAAATGAAAAAAGGGATAAATCTTTTATTGAGGAATTATAAAATTCAATTGTTTATATTTACAGAAAAACAATTTAAAAATTAATTTCTGAAGAATGTTGTTCTAGTCCATACATTAATTAATACATTAATCCTGAGACCTAATTTTTGTCATTGCAATTTAAGTTTATATTTGAAAAATAAAATGGAATACATTATTACTAATAATGGAGATTATACTAATATTTTTACAAATCATCTTTCATTTTGTCCATTTTTCAAGGTAATCCTTGTGTTACTCAAATAATTCCTTAGGAGGAACAGATAAATTTGCCTAACTACTACAGGTGTGATATTCACAAATGAAGTGATTGCTTTAAAACAAGTCTGATACCTGCCATTGGTGTCAAGGGAATTATCTATTTGCCTGGATCTAATTATGTTGAAGGGAATCTCAAACTCAATTAGCTGTTTCTCCCTCTTTCGTACAACAAGAGAAAATTAGCTGCCTAATTAATAATGAATGCTTCTCAATTTTGCCAATGAAAACTAAAAGTGTGTGTTGGTGCTTTAAATAAGTATGGTATTTCAGGTTTGGTGTAAGTTTGCTTGCTTTCAGAATGCTGTACTTGTTTTTATTAAAAGTCTACATGCAATACTTGAGAGGGAGATCATCTTCCCCAGGCATGAGCAATTCAGTCCAAGCCACTCAGCAGAGACAGTCTTTGGGATTCAAGGAAAGCAAGCAGGAATGCACCACGTCAGTGGCTTCTGTGCTCTGCCCACAGGACACAAATAATACTTGAGTTAGTGGTGAATTAAATAGGTTTGAGAGCAATTTGGTTACATTTCTTTCAGAATCTGAACTTGAATTTCAGCTAATTATGGTAGTTCTGCCTACTCAGACCTGAGGGACCAGTGTGCTCCCTAACACTTCAGTATCTGAGAATCATCTGTGGGCCAAACCACGGTCAGAAGGGTTGTGGTTTCTGCTTTATTGCAGGTAAGCTTGGAAATTGGAATTCACATGACACAAACCATGTCAAACCTTCCCTGGAAAAGAGTGAAAGCTGGTAAGACTGATTTGCACATGGAAGAGCACTGCAGTTATAGAAGGAATCACTCAGCTCTTTTTCTGTGACTTTTTTGAAAAGGTCAGCTGCATGGCTGTTCACAACAACTCCCTGAGAAAGAAGACAGGACAATGCTAATAGAATTTTGTCCAAAATAAACCTTACTTTTGAACACCAGTTTTACAGGATTTTCCTCCTGTGTGTTCTTCCCTGGGACTGATAATGATCTGCCACAGCCCATTTCTGTCCATCACTTAAAGAGTTTTCTCTGTATTACTCTGCATTTGCTTTCTCAAGGTGATTCTCTTTGAAATGTTTACACTTATGCATTATTAACTTATACTTTGCAATTATTAACCCTTCTTGTCTTACACTGGAAATTTGCTTTGTTTTCAAGTTGTGATGCTAAGTCATCCTGTCAGCTTTTAAATAAAAATCGTGTCATCTGTCTCCTGCAGCATCACCACTTTGCAATCTCACATAAGCAGAATTTTCACTGGGCTTTTCTTGATGAGGAGGTAAAAGGCCTTCATGCTGCAGGGTTCTCAGACATGATTATCCTTTTATCCTTTTTTTTTTTGTCTTAAACATGTCCAGGATTTACCAAATTCACTTGATAAATGATTTAACATATTTGTCTCTGACTTAAGTTACATGTCTGACACTGCTGCAAGAATTAATTATTTAAAACAAGAACATGTCACTATTTGATACAATTACCAGATCTTTTAATGAAACCAAATTTCCACAAAAGAAATGGAAGAATCAGATGCAAAACCCAACATATATATATATATATATGTATATATATATACACACATATATATATACAAAGTATATATGTAAATAATGTAATTTTTTTTCAGTTACAATTTTTCTCTTCTGCTTCATCCTCATTCCAATCCCTTTTGTATAAATTTTCAATTTGTTTCACACTGTCTTCTTCTGTCTCTGTCCTCTTACTTATTCCATTCTTAATGATCAAACTACGTTCATTTTTAGGTATATATACAGTCCTTTATGGTCAGATTTTGAAGAAGACAAAACAAGATTCTTTGCTATTCTTACAATACCCTTACTTTACTGCTTCTTTTGAGGATGTTTGTTGTATCACATAAAGATTAATCTATTATTATTTTACTATACGAGCACATCTTCTATCAAGGCTCTTTTCTTATCCATGAGGCAAATTGCAAATAGGTACAACTCAAGATGGTAAAACCATCAATGTTCTTTGGGACACTGTAGCTGATTACAGAAAACTTTTTAAAAATCCTCTATACCCTGGAGGTAGAATTTGTCAAGATGCTCACATAATTGAAATTTTCTATGGCTGTTAAGAACCAAGAGAATAGCAGTTCTTCCCTCCAAATGAAATCTCACTGCCAGATTTGTATGACATTTCATGATCCAAGCTTAATTTGTTATACATTGTTCCCAGAAGGTGAGATGAGATTACATGGAGCCATACATTAGTTAGAAGATTTATTTTACACTTACCCACTCAAAGTTCCTTTCTAGTTATTCAAGCAGAATAGAGCGATCTTGATTAGTTAATCTCTCCACATCAGCTTTTTTTCCACAGAGCACTTCACAGAAATGTTTTAAAATTTCACAATTAAAAAAGCAATTAAAAAGGATTATCAAAATCAAAGTTTATCTTTAATTACTGCCTATATCTAGATCTTTATTCCATGATATACCAGATAAAATACTCTTAAAAATGCTTTGTTAATAGTTTTTATTACTGAGAACATAGGAAATTTCAGTCTTTTGAGGCGCAGCCCTTTTTAGATCAACTTCATTTTCAGGTTGTCATCTGAAACTTTATTTCCATCAATCTTGTCTTGCTCTAGCTGAGTAAGGCATTCCTTTATCTTCTGCCCACGGAGAATTGGCCACCTTGCAATGACTTGGGTAATGTGGTCAAAGTACTGCTGCAATTTCTCCAGTGAAAAATTGCTTTCTATCTCCACCTTAGTGAGCAAATCTCTTCTCCTGTTCAGTAAGGTCTGCCTCTGTGAATGCAATCAATTTTTGGACATTTGGACCTCTAGAAATATTCAGGGAAATATTCAACTGGTCTTTTTCTGTAGACCAGTGCTGGCATAAGTGTTTGCTAAAATTCTTTGCAGTTTTACAGATCTTGCTGAAAAAGAGCTGCTGTTGAGCAGAAGCAATAGCAGAATAGCAAAGGTTCTCCAAAGATGATTTCAGCTTGACTAGCTGTAGCATTCAAACAAAAAGAAGGAAGAATATTAAAAATTCTGGTACTCAGGACAGTTCTGTGTTTGAATGGATTTAAGAATATTCTGAATAAGAAAGGAAGGATATTTTTTTTTAAACTGAAAAAAATATTAAAAAACAAGAGCATATATATAAATACAGATATCACTGGATTGAAAATCTCACCATAGTGAAATTCTTGCTTGGTTCAATCAACTATTTATTTTTTTCTTGCTAACCTCAGATTGCCAGTGAATTATGGCTTCTCAAAAAGGACCCCATTTCACATAGCTTTAATGTGAAAAATAGTGAGGTTGAGGCTTAGGCCCTCAAATTTCAGCAACATGAAAACTGCATCTTGTCTAATCAAGCCACCTGAGGCTTGACTCACACACCTCACAGTGTTGAGGGTCACCTGCAGTGTGCTTGGAATCCAGTATCTATTTGGTCTCCAATTGCCTCTCCAAAGGAAATCTCTTCCAGCCTCATGTGAATACCTCAGATTTATGGGGGCCTTTCAAACAGTACTGAACATTTTCTTCAAGCAACCTGAAAGCAGACTTCTTTTCCAAAGTGTGGCACCAAAGATGCAAAATTATGGGTAATTTTATCTTATTCAGATATCTTAATCTACATGTCAGAGCCCCCAATTTTAGATTTCTGTAAATGGGTCTGGATGTGAGTTGGGGTTTGAGGTCAGCAAGTAGCAAATAAATTCCAGGGAAAACAGCAGAATGATGTCAGCATAGAAAAATAAGGATATATATATATATATATATATATATATATATATATACATATATATAATGAAAGTTTTCTGAAGTTCTTCAGGGTAGAAAGACAAAGAAAGCAATAATTCTCCAATCTCCTCCTTCCATGTTGAGACACCAGAGGATCCCCTTAATCATTACATTATACCACATCCCACTACACAGAAGATCAAAAGCTCAACTTTTGCCCATCTGCCCTTAGTTTGTGGGACCCTGAACCCAACTTGTTTGGACTAGTGCAAATTGATATATCCAAATCAATAAATCCCTTGTTGGCCTCTTTAACTCCATCTGAACTCCTTCAGGTCCCAACCACACTGAGCCCCTGAAAAGACACTAAAAGCACAAAGCAAGCAAATCTCAGGGCCAGGTGAGGCTTTTCTGAAATGACAGCTGAGTGAGTACCTTGTCAAAGAACTTTGTCAAAAAGTCACTCTCCAACACAAGCACTAGGCCACCAGGCAATGTTTTCAGACTCTCTCTCATATGGGAATTTTATGCTGCAGTAAGACATGAAATCCCAATGTTCTCAAAATCTTTCTTTTTTAATATCTGAATTCTTTCCTAATTATTTTCAGATTAATCCCCAGCTAATACATAAGGATGAAATTTGGTGCATGACCTATAACCCTAAGCATGCTGTAATTCTGTTACCAATCTCCTGATTTCATGGGGGGCTTAACAAGCCCCATATGTGACACAGTGTGTTCCTGCGCATTACTGTGGCCTAATATTGATCCAGGGAATCCCTGGCACTATCCTGCCTTGCCACACCATCAGCAGCTGAACAATGGCAACACCAAGGTCCGATGAAATGTTTTTCCTTCCATGTTTATGTCCTCAAGGCTGGAAAGGACCCTCAGGCACCCCATAGTGAGACTGTGCTAACCAGTGTGGGATTTGGTTTGTTTGCCTCTCCTCAGGTGAAGAACAAGGTAAATGCCATTTTCCCCCAACCTTTGTGATGACTATACACATGCTGTTCAACTCAGGCAAAACTAACCAAGGATGCAAGAGGAACAAAATTCCCTGAACTCTGTTATAAAGATTCATACTGAATGGGAATTCCTAGGGGTACTTTGGAGGAGCAAGCAGGCTCAGGCCTGAGAGAGGAATTGTTAATAGTACTGATGAAGAGGTCAGCATACAATATCCTATCAAAACAAAAGGTAGAATAGATTTGGCATCTCAGCAGCAAAGTCAGAAAAGAGGTCAGCATTCAGAGATGAACTCTCTACTAATCCAGGGATCCAAGTGCATCCCTGGGCACACATGCTTGACTCCAAGCCCAGAGACATCCATGGGGGTATTTCTACCAGCTTCAGTGGGATGTTTGGATTGCGTCTGATGGGCATGGCAAGCTTTCTTGCTGCTGGAAGAAAGTTTGGTTTCCTGCAGTAGAAATGGCTGTTAAATCACAGACTGTTCCCGCTCTGAATGACAAAAGAATCACAAAGTGGCTTGGGTTGGAAGGGACCTTAAAGATCATCTAGTCCAGCCCCCTGCCGTGGATGGGAGTGCCACCCACTAGACAAGATTAAAGTGTCCCTCAGCCCTATCCTGGACCTGTTCCCTCCTTCAGGAAGGATTCCATTTTCCACTCTTGCTTCAAAGAAGAAGTTGTTGCCCCTTTCCTCCTTCTCTGCTTGCCATACCTTCTCCTCCTAATCGCCTGTCCCTGACACCAAACCATAAAACCCTGCAACACTCACTAACTGCACTATTAATCCTTTCTTAAACCTATATATGCAATGGCTCTTATAAACCACTGTGGATCTTGTGTATTGTCTGAAAATGAGCTTCAAATCTAAAGGTTTTCAGGCCTGTGGGGGAGAAAACCCATTACATATGATAGGTCTCTGCAAATGTGGGCAATTACAGATAGAAAAATCTTCCTTACCACCTATGAAACTCCCTGTGATCAGCTGCATTCACAATTGCAACCTATGGACTGTAGGACTGAAAAGGCTTCACTAATGATTTCTACATTGGACCAAATGATATCCTTGACAAGAAGGTAATCCCAGGAACCTTCCCTCACTTCCAGCTGTCACCATCGGGGCCACAGGCTGGCACAGATGAGCCAACGTGCTCCTCCAGACCTGCACTTATGTTTCAATAATAAAAGACCAAATGCAGAATGTTTTCTTCTCCCTCTTCTCCCTCCCAAATGCTACTGATCGTCCTATTACCATGGCAACCAACTCCTGCTGGCATGATCAAGAAAAAACCTGATTTGGGATTTTAATTAATTGCTTGGAAATGGAAATGTAACAGTGACTGGCAGTTCAACTAAGCACGTTTGCAAAGTGAATAAAAATAGAGTTTCTGAAATACTTGAAATTGTTTCACTGGATATAACCCACATTTTTTACGAGACACCTTAATTTATTCTACTTCATAAAATAAATCTGCCAAATGTACTAAGCCATTTTGTCAACACAAATCATTTTGGCAAATACTTTAATCCTTCTTCTTAACAAAATGTATTGTATTAAAAAAAAAAAAAAAATCTAACCCATCAGTATAAACCCATAGGTTTGATCTGAACGGATGCCTTTTTCACCAGTTGGTCACATTTATAAAAGGCTTTCATCTTGCCTTCACAAAAGAGGATGTTCTTCCGATGCACGTGATCACTCATTAACATTGATGGCAGCTACACCCCCATATTCAGCAGAGAATGGAACAGAAATGGCTTTCAGTTGATTTTTATGACCCCCAGTCTCCCTGTTTCCAAACAAAATAAAGTTGTCATTATCTGAGTATGGCACTGCCCTCTCCTGCATGCTGCCAGTGCTGCTGAGGTGGTATCATACATCCTGCATTGCTCAGACAACAAAAAGCCCATTTCTCTCTGTATTTTTAGGAGCAAGAGGATTAGGATATCACTGTTGTCTCTATGCAGGTCTCGGTACCCATAGTTTCCAGCATCATGCTAATTCTGTAGGCCTTGTAGTTTCACATTATTCATTATATACACATATATATGTTAATAGATGTATCTAAAACTTCTTCCTTTATGAAGTTAGAAGAGGTTGTGAAGAATTCAGAAGCCCCACATCACACCTGAAACTGGAAGTAATCTTCATCAACTGCTTGAAATCTTCCAGTTATCTGTCCTGAAAGTAGTAGAGAGATGAGGGCCAGTCTCTACCTCCAGGTAACAAGCGATAGGACAAGTGTAAATGGCCTCAAGGCATGCCAAGGGAGGTTTAGATTTGGTGTTACAAAATATTTCTTCACTGATGGGGTGGTCAGATATTGGAATAGGATGCCCAGGGAAGTAGTGGAATTACCATTCCAAGAAGTTTTTGGAAAGCATGTAAATGAGGTATTTAGAGACAGAGTTTAGTGGTGAACTTGGGTCAATGGTTGGACTTAACAGTCTTAGAAGTCTTTTCTAATCTTGATTCCTTCCTTCCTACATGATTCTTTGATTCTCCACCTGGAAATGTTGGCCTAATGGGAAAGCTGAAATATGGTGGTATTGTAAACATGGACATTTGTCAGTGACAGCACAATAATGTAGTGACACAAAAAACTCCAAATTACTGCTAAAGGACTTCCTTGTTCACATGCAAGAGTCAGGGAAACTGAGTGGGATCAGGAGCCTTCACTACCAACCCCGGCCTTACCTTCCTCCTCTGAGATTTTGTCTCCACTTATTTTTATTCTTTACAGGCCAGTAAAGAATAAAATTGCCTCCCTTACAATTAAAGCCAAGAATAATTCTACATTAACTCATTCATTTTCACATATTTACTGATTTTCCTCCAAGCAAATTTTGTCAATCTTCCAGATCTAAAATACCCTGTAGCTCCCATTGCCAGAGTATTAATTCACATCGCAGGATAAAATACCTGACCCAAAAGTTACTAAACTTCCTTACTCAGTGACTTAATTATATCTGAGAGGTGACTGGTTCTTGCCAGTTTTCACACATTGACAATGTTGCTCTTCAGTGAACACTATTCACTCATCCCCTGAACTCTACTCCAACTCATGGCAGACAACCTCAGTAGCAGATTGTACTTAATGATCTGAGTTGAGTTTAATCAACTGTTTTTAAAGATTACACATAACAGGGTTGGATGAAGCTCTGGAGAGGTAATTTTGTTTTCAAAATTTTATTATATTTAATATATTTATTAAATAAATATTTAATTTTATTTACTATTTATTCACCATTCCTCACCACTTTTCCTTTCTATGTGGCATCTTTAAAATACAGATAAAAAATTATTGGAACATCTTTTAGAACCTAAATATCATTAAGCCAGTAGAAACTGTGAAACAAAATGAGAATGCAAGAAATCTGGTGATTATCTATCTCATATGCTCTCTATCTACTGATATTTCTAAGACAACTATCTTTGTGTTATCTAAGCACTGTAATATAATACAATCACTTGCAAGTTGCATCTAAGTACAGTGGGTTTTACTTATTAATAACATAGCACTTATCTTCAAAGTGCTTCACAAACTAATTAATTCTCCCAGCACCTTCTCACTGTCAGGCAGGTGAGACAACTCTTCTTCCCATTAAACATATAATTCTGATTATTACTTGAGGAAATAAGGTTAAGTTACTCCTCCTGTCTCCCAGAATAGACAGTGAGTGCTTGGAAGAGCACCTGAGCTCAATTATTAAGGAACAGGGTTTTTGACCTGATTTGAGACCACCTCCAAGTCCCTCACGCCTGGCCAACATCATTGGTAGCAAAATAATTATGTATTTCTTTAAAAATTAGCATGGCAAAGCACGATGGGATTCTTCATCTGAGACTGACTATTTTTTGTTTGTTTGTTTTAAAAAGGACCCTAACCAACCAGCTCCATTCTGCTGTGTGAGTCATCCACGTGCGTCGGGCTTGTGAAATGACTTACACTGACTTGGCTGCTTCAGTTTTATAGGCTCCATTATGTTGGCATTGGTGCTCAGCTAAGCAATTCCTGCGTTCAAGTTTCTGCATCTTCCAGGTCAGAAAAATACCTGGGAAAAATATTTAACAATCATGGAAAAGAAAGAAATTATAATAATAAAGTGTACCTGTCAAATCATTCTAATTCCTTGATTGTTCAAAAGCATTTCTGCCTCATCAGACTGTTTACAGCTCTATCACTCTGTTTTATCTGAAGGTATGGATGTCTCAGGCCATGTGAACACACATTTAAGAACTAATTCCACTCCTCAGATCTTCAATAGCTAGCTTGGAATTAGGATCATGCCATAGGATATTGCATAACTATTGGCAATAGCTAAAGACAATCATCAGAGGAGGCAGTTCCAGGAGGTAAACAAAGATAAAGGCATAACAGTTGCTCAAGTGAAGGAGGTCTTTTATTAATTACCCCTGTATACAGCACAGCAGCCTTATCAAACTGTAGGGCGGCCTAAAAGCTCCTTAAGCTCCCATTTGTTGTGTAAGGATGGCACAGTGGGCAGAAATCCACCAGCTGCCTCCTTGGAGTAGAGTACCTTCCTAAGGGTCCCTGCCAACAAAAACATTTTGCAGCAGGATTAAAATGTGCTTTAATTATTTGCTGAAGGTCAGCATGACAGTGTAGCCATTAAGTATATACAGACACATACAGACACACATAACTTTATTCCTATAGAATTAAAAACATGAGAAATTGGATATTGGCACACCTGTGTTCTATAAGGATGAAGAGGGAACTTCAAAAGGCTGGTTTGAGTTTCAGGAAAACACTCCAAGCCTTTGAGGTAAAATTCATCTGCCCTAACTTGGACGTCTTAAAACTAAACAACTGAGTCTGAGCTCGTCACTCCAAGCTCCCTTTGTGGGGAGAAATGGGCACCTGCAGAGTGTAATTCATCTTATCCCATCACAGGTGTCTGAGGGAGACTGGATGAGCCACTCCCTGGAGGTCCCCATGAGTCTCTGCTGCCTTTGAGGAGAGCCCAGCTCAGATGCAGACATTTAACTTTTTGATACATAACATGGTGTGAAATTAATTCCACCCTTATATCTTTCTATCAGTCTTAGTTCTAGCCCCTTCACAGCCAGTTGGTGTTGACATGGAAAATGTAAAGCAGGGTCAGTGAGTACCTGGGGCTTTTCTGCTACTTTTCCCTCTAGTAGGACAGAGTTCCAAAAATAAAGTGGCACAAGGATAGGAAGGAAAAGAACAACTTCTTCCACCTAAAAACCAGGCAAAATTTGTGACATTCTGTAATTTATTAAATGAGGGGCTTGCTGGCAGGACCTTCTCCATTTGATATTTCCTCACTGAACCTCAATTCACAGACTCTGTTTTAGCAGGTGAGTAATGTCTTTGACTCCAGGAAGATCACAGGGCCAGTGAAAGTTGAGTACATACATAAATGTTTTCAGGATCAGGCACATATAAATTAATTAGAATTACGTATTTAAATAGCTTTGTGGATCTTGGCCTTTGTTCCTAACCTTCATCATCTGAGGCCTGAGTCTGCAACCTTCATAGGAAACAATACCAGACATTCATTTTCTGCTTGGAAGAGTGATGCTGAGGAGGAAGGGGAGAAGGAAGCAAGACACTTTTACAGTTTTGAGTAGACATCTTGACGATGATTTTAGTGGCAAGACTTCTAGATTGCTCCTGAGATGTTTCTATTTATGCAAAAATGCTGGAAACCTTATTTCAGGGGGCAAAAGAAAAAAAAAAAAAAAAAGAAAAATATTTTTCAGAGATTTTCCAGAGGAGGTCTGAGCTTTGAAAGGAGACGAGGGTACTCTTTGCATTTCTATGCATTTATTTGCATAAATACACAGAAACTGGGGGGAATACATGGCAACTTTCAGCCTATTTCTAGTCAAGCTGTTAAGTCACTCATGAATCTGCTTTAACTGTAATAAATTTTAACTGTATAGAATTAGCTTTGCATAGACTTCTCGTGTAAAGACTATTCCTGTTCTGTTTGCACAGCACTTAGAACAAAAAAAAAAATAAAAGCAAGAGCACAGGCACACAAAAAAAATTATTTTCTGTGTCCAAATCAATGGAAAGTAGAGAAACCACAATAATTCACCCACTTTCATCTCACGGAAAACCCTTTTCTCCACATTTCAGAAGAGTTATGTCTTGCAAAGAGTCCCTCTCTACCACTTTCCTATGCCTCAGTTTAAAATGAGAACTTCAAGGTCAGTGGAAACAGCAACATAAAAGCACCCAATTCTTGCTAAGGCAGCCTGGATAGTGGGTGGGCCGTCTCTCAGGTGAGAAAAGGCAAGCTGCAAAGCAAATACCTGAGGTGACTTCTCCTTGTTTGAGTCTGCTACCCTTAGGGCTGTGTTCTTTTGGCTGGGGATATCTGTTGATCTTACCTCTTAACAGTAATTATGCCAGACAGCTTTTTGGCTTTCAGTTCTGCTCCATAGGTAACATAAATCATACAAATTATTACCACAATGCTAAACTGTAATTACCCACAGACCCTGACATGCTAAAAGGTGTATTAATTTGATAATATAATAAATACGTTACTGCATAAAACTATAATTATTACTTCAAAATTGACACTTATACCAGCTTGACTTTTTTTTTTCCCCCAGCAGGCAACTCAATTGTACATTGACCAATACCAGAATCGCTATTTGAATTCAGTGAGACATTGAAGTGTAATTTGGTAACATGTGGGAGGCCTCTCTTAAAGGAAAATGTCACTAGAGTTAGTTTGGGTTTTGGAAATTATAATTCCATGAAGCAATAAATTACTCTGTAGCTCAAGAGGAAAAATATATCTGACAAATAGCCCAGGAAATAGGAATAATATCAACATATCTATCAAATAGCCCAGGAAATGGGGACAATATCAACAAAATACCGAAAATGTTACCGATGGGGAAAATAATTCACATAATAATGTAAAAAAACACCCTTATTTATGCTGCTTCAAATATTGCTGGGGAAAAAAAAAAAGTGACTGACACTATAGGAGGAAATTCTATTTTTTTTTTGCATGGAAAAACTGACAAACACATCTGTGGGAAAGACCGAGGTCCCAATTCTGCAACTGTTTGGGTGTGGACAACCCCTGGCACAGCTCCCAGGTTTATTTTATTCAGTGACTGCCTAATGTAAAATGCATAAACAAGCCTGGGAACAGAGGTTGTAATCCAGACCTGCTCCTGCTCAGCTCAGCAGCCCAGCTGCTGTAACACCAGCTCAGGATCCCGTTTCCCATTTTCTTTATAATTTGTGTCTTCCACATGGTCAATGTAAACTTTTAGGAAGTAAGTCTTATATGTTCAAGCTTTTTTAAACTCAGGATAAAAATGAGCTCACTTCTTGCTCCTGGTTGGTCCCTTTAACTGCTGGTGAATGTGCAGGAAGCAGTCATACACACCTCTGCTGGGATATATGGAATTGATATTTATACACTGTGTGGTTTCAGTGACAGTTTGAGTCTCTTATTGTTATTGGGATCTTAAAACGTGTAGCTAAAGGAAATATTCAAAAGTATTTGTTCCCAAGTTTTCTTTTTAAAAACCTGAATACTGGTGATTTTTCAAGTTCTTTCCTCATGTTTTATCCCCATTTATACTTTGGCTTGCAGAAGGAGGCGGGGGGAAGTATCAAAGGAGAAGGAAATATCAAGCTTATTGCAAGTTTTTATTTCTGGGTGGTATTGTTATCATTTAGCTTTATGTATTTACATTTACACCAGTTGCCATAGGCATACTCTGTATTCAAAGGACAGCTATAGGCATCTTTGGAAGAACTAAATAAGAGGATCTTCCTCCTGCAGGTGTTTCCATTACAAAAAAGTGAGACTGATGATTAACTTAGTAAATCTCATCCAAAGTTTCTAGGTTTGGTGATTTTTTTTTTTTTTTTTTTTTTCATTACCAATGAAGAAATAAAGGTAGGGGAACAATTGCTCAGAAGGAAGAAGTGAAAACTGGAGGAGAAATTAAGAATAAAAATACTAGAATATTAATATAACAAAAGTGCTTGAAAACAGCTTTGTCTCTTTTCTTTGACAAAAGAAAATGCAAAGGTGTTTGTTGAAAGACCTTAAAGTGTCCCCCATTTACACTTTTTTAAGAATACTTGAAAAATAAAATCCAATAAAATTTTATCGGGGGAAGGTTAGTTTGGTATTAAAAACATTTGCCACTGAAGCAGAAAACCTAATTTCAATACCTTTGACCTCTGTTAAGAAAGGATTTGTTCTCTACCTACTTGCAAGTTAATTATATTTCCAAATGTGAGGGATGGTGAGAAGATACCTATTTTGAAGTATATTCATTATGATGCTTGAGACCATACAAAGGAGTGAAAAGGCCCTGATTCTCTTTATGTAAACATCTCTTCAACTTCTGTGTAAATAGTCTTAACAAGGTGAGTTCCTGGGTTGCACTTAAGGGTCAGTGAAAATGAATATTGTGCAGCTTTGTCATTACCTTTAGTTGTTGCTCCTTCACTGACCAGTTTGAATGATACAAACAGGTCACTGAAACTGCTTGGCAGACACTCTTCACCTGGCTTAGTGCATGTATTATATAGGGCTTTATTGACATGGTTCTCCTCAAATGCCAGTTTGGAATGTATTAATAGCTTTGGCCGAGCTTCTGGTGACTTTCATCCAGTTGGAACAAAAGGCGAACTGTGTGGGGAGAGCAGGAAGAGAAGATTTCCACTGTATCGTCCCTATTTTCAATGAAACATGAGCTGAAAAACCACCATGTTGGTGCTGAGATCTGGGTAGAATTATTGGCCAAAACTGAAAAAAACCACTGGGGCAAAAGGAAAAAAAAACCAAAAAAACCCAGTTAAAAAAATCCATAAAAGTATATGGTAGTTTGGTACAGAAGACATGAAACAGGCAGTTGGAAGTTGCCTAACATGGAAAAAATATTAGTACTTAAACCTGGAGGAATAAAGACTGTCTGTGTTAACTTCTTAGAGAACAGCTACTTCATGCTGGAGCCTGGAGAATCCTGGAATCACAGAATCAATTAGCTTGAAAAAACCTTCTAAGAGCCCAATCATTAACCCAGCATTGCCAAGCCCACAATGTCCCTAAGTGTCACATCTACCTGTCTTAAACACCTCTGGGGATAGTGACTCAACTGCTTCCCTGGGAACCCTGTTCCAATGCCTGACAACCCTTTTGGTGAAGAAATTATGCCTATTATCCAATATAAACCTCCCCTGGCACTACTTGAGGCCATTTAGTCTTATGGCTTGTTTTTTGGGAGAAGACCCTGACCCTCGTGCGTCTACAGCCTCCTGTCAGGCAGTTGTAGAGAGCAAGAAAGTTCCCCCCGAAACTCCTTCCCTCCAGGCTAAACAAGGAGAATTCTAATAATTTTCCAAATTGCAGGGTACATGAATGTGGCTTTTTGACAGAATTTTTTATTCCTTCTGCTCATAGATTTTTTGGCCTTGGCAAATTGCTTGTTTGAATGCACATGCTGACAGTAAATATGATGTTACAGAAAGCCTTAAACATATTTACCTGTCTTAAGTTTTTCTTATGCAAGCGATTATTGCAATCATTTTGATGAATCATGTTGTTTGATAGAAATAACAGCTTACATATACAACTGGAATTTCCTTTTCCTCTCACAGCACTTTGGGGGAAGGAGGCAAGAAAATAAAAAGGTAGTTATGATTACTTAAATCTATCTTTTTAATAATGTGGTAGACAGTCAGCAATGATGATGTGATTCATTACTTGCCTATAATGTTAATTATACATTATTAACTGTTTCACTGTATGATAGCTGGCAATTGGTGATATGATTCATGAAGTGCTATTGTTAAGCCAATCTGAAAATCTGTTTGATTTAGGTTAAAAGAAAGGGCGATAGGTCATAAGAAGTTGAAAAAAAAAAAGAGAGAGAGAGAATAAAGAAAAGACACCGACATAATTTGCGGTTCTATTTTTATATGAACAACAAGGTTTACAGTGAAGAGCTGTTGGATACAGTTTCGGTGAGCAAGGATTTTGCAGAGAGATTAGATCAGTTACAAATTGCTAAATCTGATGACTTAGATAAAAATTTAACCAGAGGCTTTGAAAGAGGTAGAACATGTTTCTGTGGAGAAGTGATTGCCCCGTGCTTCCGAGATAGTGCTAATCAGAGAAGGCCGCACTGGCTGCATCCTCAGTAAAAACTGAACAGGGCAGAAATTGTTCATTTCAGAATGGAGATGGTTTCCAGGTTGAAAACTGCACTTCACCCTCCAAATACACCCTACATTTTGGGGAACCCCCAGAAGGCAGTCCTGCAACTGTACTAGAACATGTTCCCTTCCAGTGTGTCTCTATCAGATCTGTGTTACCAGGTGAATAAACTAAATAAAGCAATTGTTCCCTCCTCCACATGCTTTGTAAGATTCCAAAACCTTTTCCCATTTCCACAGAAAAACCACCAACTTTAACCAAGCACTTAAAAAACCCAAAGAAAACAGATTTTGCCCAGAGATAGCAAATACTCCCAAGGTTAAACATTCATTCCAGACTGGTTCATATCTGCACTTTATCTCAGCTAGCAAGAGGAATTGAAGCCTCATCCTTCTTGCTCCAGCAGGCACCAGCTCAGGCAGAGTGGACCTCATCCTTTCTCTCATGTAAGTCAAAAGTGAGTTATAGATCCGAGCTTCTGCTTCCCAGTAAGGGCACAGTCCATAAAGGGCCATCTCACAAACAGATTTCAGTTCCTAGGAACAAATACCGCCTGATTAGGAACAATTTGTTAAAAAAAGTAATAAATCCACTACAAAAAAAAAAAAAAAAAATTAAACAATCAAAATCATAAAACAATTCAAACAAGTATTTTTCCTTCATTCATTTTATTATCCCTGTAAGTCTTGGGGGAAAGAGTTAAGATGAATGTTATATCACATTATTCTGAAAGGGATTTATGTCTTCCCTTATCCCAGATAACGCTCCTAAGGAATGAGATAAATCACACTGACCACACAGTTCTCTCATCCATTTCCTCACATATCCAGCTCTTCTGTGCAGCAACAACCCTTAAAACAATCTTTTCAGAGAAACGAAGTGCTGTGTTTCCAGAACTTCAATTGCATTAAAATACAGGACCTAGAAATGCTTCATGGAGACTTTTAAGACTATTTGCTGCTATTAAGGCAATGGTTTTGTGGGACAAAGATAGGCCTGGGAGCTAGGAATTCCTGAGTACTGTCTCCAGTACTGTCTTGACTGTCTATTGCGTACATATCACAGTGATTGTATGATTTATTTATAAAACATAGATTAGATTAACCCAAACAAGATTAAATTAGATAGAACAAGTCACTTAAACTCTCACTGACTATTTCCTCATTTGTAAACCAGTGATATCTGTATTTACCTATTACACAGTGACTGTGAGGATTACTTAATCTCCCTAAAGAATTATCATGATTATCATTAATCTGGAACACAGAAAACAAGTCCCGATAAGGAAACAAGCTAGTGAATCAGCTGAGGTGGAGTAAAGGTACCAAAGCAATTCTTCTGCTATCTGATAGCCAAGCATTCTTGACAAAGGTTTTGGGATGGCTTAATTTCGTATTAGGCATCTAAAATATAATGTTTAACATAAGATAACTGTCTAAGTTTCCTATGTAGTCCAAATGTGGATGTAGATGGACGTCATGCATTAAATGAGTCAATAATGTCATAATTCTGGGATGAATCACCTAATGGATTTCTCTTCATTATCTGTAGAGGGAGCCTGGACAATTAGACAAGACATATTTTAGACAGTTAATGTTACGTGAGACCAAACTGGAGGGTTTAGTAACTTGCTTGAAGGACTACAGCCACATGACATGTTCTGCCCACACAAGAGCAGATTAACAATCAGTATCAGTTTACTCCTAAATTCTTATCACCACATTCCTGCATCCTAAAAATTTTCTATCACTTTTGTAGTCCACAAGAACTCATGGTAGTTTTGAGAAATACAAATATAGATTTCTGTTAATTAAGGTGAAGTATCAAAATGTTGTCCCATAGTACAACATGGTGAAATATTTTGTACAAGGAGCCCTTCTATTTTGGGGCAGGGAGGGCAGAGGGGAACAGTTTGGAGTAAATTGTGTTTCCTAGCTGATCTGTTCTTTTGGGAAGGGGCAGGAGTTGTTCTGGAAGAAGTCGCTCCCTTTTGGAGTCTTACATACAAGAGATGATTAAGAATAATTTCTGGAATTTCTTTTCTGTTCCACAAAGAAGTGCAGGTCCTCCTATAGGACTTTCCACCCCATGTCATCTCTTTTGAAGACGAATGCCCCATCCCTCCGGTGAGAACAGCTCGGGCTTGTTCCAGAGTTAACCCAAGAGCAGAACATCCTGCCTCTGTCAGAAAGAAAGAAGGAACACCTCCCACTTTGGCTCCTGCTCTAAAAGAGAGGCCAAAGGACGTAGAAGCAAAGGCAGAGGATGTGAGCCTGCAATGGGGACAGGCACAGAGTGGGGCTGAGAGGAGCCTGGCTGCACAGGCTGGGGCAGAGCTGGGCTCGGGATGGTGCCACAAACCGTGCAGTGAAACCAGAGCCTGAATTGCTGTGGGCAGCTTGGTTTCACACAAATATAGAGCTGCAGCAGTGTCCTGGTGCAGCTGCATCACCACCCAGGTCTGCCCAAAAGCAGGAAGGAATTTCTCCTCCAGAGCACTTGAACAAAAACTTATCAGGCAGCTGCTGCCCTGATGACACGTTTTGTATGTGTATGAAGTGAGAAATACCTTCCTAGCAAGGGTAGGGGCTGGAAGAAAACAGTGAATATAAGCAGGTGGGAACAGGCTAAGATTTTTACCTCCCCTTAGCAAGGCTCAGCTGCAGAAAGGCTTTTAGGTTAGATCTAAGGCTTTTCTGAGTCAAGAGGAAAGCTGCTATTGATGTAAAGCAAAATACGTGGGTGAAGGTTATAGGAATGTTCCTTGTGAAGAAAAAACACAGTGCAAAAACCTACATATATATATATATATATATATATATATATATATATATATAGAGAGAGAAGCTCTTTAAAAGCCAGTGTTTCTTTTTAAAAACAATGACAAAAAGAGCAATAGGATTGAACAGACTCTTAGAAGTTTTTGAAGTCAAAACAAGGCTAGCCTTTAATTTGTTATAATCTTAGAATAAGGGAGGAAAAAAATCTTTCTAAGCCAAAACTATCTCTTTGTTTTTCTTAGGAAAAGGAAAACTATTTCAGACAAAATAGAAACCACCCTGAAAAGCCATCTGGAATTTGAAATTAATCCAGACTACCTGTGAGTAAGATGTGCAAGGAAGGGTCTGCTTTCAGTCGTGTCTTGTACTGAACTAAGAATGCTGTCAGCACTTAATAATGTTAGTAGTAATAGTTCTTCTCACACACCTTTTCACTTCTTGGTGTTGGCTGGGACTGGAAAGAGCAGAGCCTTTCCAAATGGAAACAGAGAGTACTAAAAATTACATTTTAAAAACAAAAACAAAAGAAAACCAAACAAACTGAAGCTATGCTGAAGTTTTCAGTCCTTCCATCCAACTTTGAAAACTCATTAGTGGTAGATAGTTCAGATAAGGTATGAATCCAGATGTTACTGTGTTTATCTCCAGCAAAACCGGGTTCAAAATTTTGCTGAAAAAAAAAATGGCTAGGCTCCTAAATCTGAAATTAAACATGTAAGAAAATGCCTTGATGGGTAAGAGCATGCAGACGTGCAGCTTTTCTTGACCTTAATGAGATGTTCAAGGTACTTAACACTTTTGAAAATCAGGCCACAATTCAGCAAAGCATTTCAACATGTGTTTAACATTAAACACATATTTAATCAGATTAAAGCATATACTTAAGCACATTCCTGAACCAGGATCAATTTAAACATGTGCTTATGATCTTCACTAAATAAGGTTCTCACTTAAGTTTCTATATAAGGTTTTGAGAGCCTAAATTTAGTTTTTTGATTTTATAAAAAATTCAGTCTGTTTTGAATGAAATAAAAAATTAAGTGAAGGGAAAAATTTTTAATACCCCTATTTGTTTTGCTAATCGTGTTTATCAGTGCTTGACAGACACCAGGTAAGAAAACAATTGAGTCATTAAGGAGAAGTGAAAATACATATTGCAAAAAAATGTGGATTTTTCACCTGTAATCCAATTTTGATTCCTTGAAAGTGTTTCATATCAGATATATTTTCACCCAATATTATCCAAAATTAGAGACCACAATTAATTTTTACTCTGTTTTCTCTAATTTTATCCATAGTCTGTCTATTGCTAATATTGGTGTAAGGAACAAAAGAATTATTTCTCTCTCTCTCCATTTAATTTCCCTTCTATTTTCCTTTTACTTTTTCTTTACTTATTTTTTCTTTCTCTTGTAGCAGAACAAGCCACATTCCATCCCTTTCTGTTAACACCCCTGCATACATTTGAGTTTCCATCAACCTCCTGTCAGTCTACCAGTTGTGCAATCACCTGTGTTAAGACAAAAGCAGTGTTGATGGCCACAATTTTGATTAGGGCAGGAGTGACTCACTGGGACAGCAGCAATCCAGAGCGTGTCCATGCACACGCTTGCATGGATGCAAGGCAGCCAAGGCAGCACACAGACACACAAATAAGATTGAGCAAGAAGGGTGAATTTGAAGTTTGATAGCAGTTAGACATGCACCATTCAAGCTGGATGGTGGCCAACTCTGCTTCATCCTCTCTGTTGTTCCTGCAAGGTAGAGGACTGCAGTTCAAGCTGTGGGATGGTGCTTCCCTAAATATATTCCCTTTTTCTCCAATTCTCATTGGAAATATATCAAGTCCTGGCTTGATATGGGGTTCTGAGCAACATGGTCTAGTGGAAGGTGTCCTTGACCATGGCAGAAAGGCTGGAGGACAACAATCTTGAAGGTTGCTTCCAAACCAAAACTACTCCATGACCTTATGATTTAACACATGCAAGATTTCACCCTGTTTTAAATAGCGTGGTATTTGCAGGTAGGTTATCTCTGGATTAAAATTAAGTTTTTTGGAGAGGAGTTGCTCAGGGTTAAGTGCATAGCAGCAACTGCTTAATCATTTTCAAGCTGTAAATTCATTTTCTAGCTTATGCCACGATAACTTGTGCTCAAATTCATGGCCTTGCTTAAACTGGAGCAAATCCCTATGTGGACACACTAATTTCAGTTTTAGAGTGGCTTATCTCAGTGTATCGTAAACTTCTTCTGAGACATCTTATGGCAAACTGGAATAAGCTTAATTTAAAATAAAAATAAAAGGATTAGGATAAATGAAATTTGTGTAAAAACACACCTTTATTTAACCCAATACAACTCTGTATACAGATAAAAACCGAGGACTTGTGTTTATTTAAAAGCATGTGTTAAAGAAAATAGAAAAATACAATTAATATCATAAATGTTTCCAAACACTGTAGAGAGAATATTAGAACAACAAAGAGTTAAAAATAATGCAATTTGAAAAGAACTATTCTAAAATTGCCTAATCTCCATGGTTCACAGCCTCTCCCATTCAGCCACATTAGACAGCAAGACCCTGCAGGCACTTAATAATACTTTTATATAGTAGCACTTTACATTTTCTGTGCTGTAAAAGCATTAACTAATTAATCTTCACAACAACCATCTGAGGCTGAGAAGTGAGGACTAATATCCCTTCCTTAAAGATAGAGAAGATAAAATACCAGGCATGTCAAGGGCTCCTGTTCCTGACTATTGTGTGTTTTGTTTTGCAAGTGAGAAGGCCTCTGATACCAAATATGATGGGATAAAGTTGGATAACCAGAGCTGGAGTCTCCTTCCCTCCCTCTTTCTCCCATGCTGTTGAAAATTTGGCTTCAGGAGATATATTTTTCAGACTCCAAGCCAGGAAGGCCCTTAAGCATATGCTTAACAGGATTCACAAATAACATGGGAAAGCCAATGCTCTCCTGTGACAAAATATGTGTGTATCTCGGTGCTTTGGTGGCTCAAGTCCAGAGACAGACGTGGATTTCTAAAGCAGCTTAAGTGCCTAAGTCCCACTGGGGAGATGAAGAGTTAAAATCCCAGACTCTTGGGCCTTGATTTCCAGAGCCTGACTAGAAACTCAGAAGGTCCTGATTCACATTTTAGTTTCAGAATTTGAATCCTATGAACTCACATGGGGCACCACGCATTCACAAAAGCCCCTGGTCTTTTAGAAAGGTCAGGCCCTCTAATGCAATGAAGATATTCTTAACCACCTCAAGGGATTCTGCCCTGAACCATCCTCTGGCCCAAATTAGTCACTCAGCCTAAGCCACACAGTCCAATAAATATAGAATCATAGAATCACTGAGCTTGGAAAAGACCACCAAGACCATCAAGTCCAACCTTCTCTTGGAAGACATATGCAGTTGCATAAAATGGTGAATTTTCTCAAGCGAGTGGGTGACATTTCTTTATTTCTTCACACAAATGTTTCCCTAAGCTCCTTGGGAGGGTACATGTATTTGTGTGTTTGTGCTTCACTGCAGGGAATGGGATGTTCTCACCATGAGACTGCATTTGTCTCAAAATTTAACAGCTGGTTTTTCATAACTGCACCTTTCTGAAGCTACTGTATGGAGCTCTGAGCAAGCTGCTCTAGGTACAGCTGTCCCTACCCAGTGCAAAGGGAATGAGATGATTTTTAAGGTCACCTCCAACCCAAACCATTCTATGATTCTATTCTATGATTCCATTATTCCATTACCTCAGCTTCAAAACTAAGCATATTGAATCCCAGAGATTTTGTAATGGATACACCTTAGAATCTTAGAATGGTTTGTGTTGGAAGGTGTCCCTCTCTGTGTCTCTCAGCTGTAGAGGCTCTTTGGAGAGCTAGTTTAGATAGAATATCCAAATTTAAGATAGCTAAAATTAGATCAGCAAATGTGCGTGTGGGTTGTATGTTATTCTGTCTTACAGGAGGCTAAAAAATTATTCCTGATAAACTTACATGATGACTTCTAGCGATGGTAAGTGGTAACATGGTCAAGTAGTATCCAATGTCAGCTGGAGTAGGACTGACTTGAAACCTTGCTCTCTTTGGAAGCAGGCACATACCTCAACCTCAGTTTAATCCTGCTGTACTATTCCAGTTATTGCTCTGTGAATTTCCTCCTCAGTATTTATTTTAAAGCATAACTTAGATACAAAATCCTCCTTTTTTTTGCCATTAATTGAATACAATAGGAGAACCTTGTCCAGCAAAGCAAAGGTGGCTGCAAGGAGAGCTCTGATCACGTTCCAGCATGCCAAGTTGAGATTTTGGCTGGCACTAACTAGCATTGCAACATTTATTAATTCATTACTTGGGAAATTGTCTCACCCAATTTCTTCAGGCTGCACCTCACTCATTGCTACACGTTTGGAGAATAAGTTAAAGATGCCTCATGTTATTTCAAAGTCTTAGTCACTCTTGTTTGGGTGTGGGCACTCCTTAACCTGAGCTTCAGAAATTGAAAATAAATGAGAGGTGGAGGTACAGAAACTATCCTCATCAAAACCAGAGGGAAATGAAGAAGCAGAAAGATGAACCCTCAAGTAATTTAAAAAAAAAAAAAAAAAAAAAAAAAAAAAAAAAAAAAAGCTGTCTCCTTAGGTCAAAAGATATGAAAGAATCTATGTTGGGTACTAGAAATCTTGAATAAGTGATATTCTAGGATACCACTCCCAGAATATTCTATGCTACCAAAATATAGAGCAGTACAGTGCATGTGTCATCTCAGGAACATCATATCAGATAATTTGATATGCATCAGTATTTTGGCATTCTTTTCAATGGATAAAAATGCCAAAGGAAAATGAATAGGTAGTTAGTAAGTCAGACAAGTCCTTCAAATTGATGCAGACAATTTCATTTTTCTGATGTTTTCTGGTGTGTCTTCTTTTACTACAGTCCTACAGATCTGGGAATATTTTATCCAAGCAACTACTCTTTCTGAATGTCTGAAAGCATTTTTAGGGTTCACAGTCTAAATTCACAAATGGAAAAATCTTAACTTAGGACAGATAAAGAGGAAATTCTTCTCTGTGAGGGTGGTGAGGCACTGGCACATGTTGCCAAAAGCAGTGGTGGATGTGAACATGAAAAAAGTGCCACATGGAGAGATAGGAACAAGATCTACTGAAATAGTTTCAAATCCTAACCCTTCAGCTGTAAGTTCAAGTCTTCCCTTGTCCATTCCTGGGTTTTAGACTTGAGAAAACTGAGATTCCCCATTGTTATCACAATAATGAGATTGAGTATAAAAGTACTCAAGGAAAACTTAATAGTCTGTATTACACAGAACATCAGTATAATATCTTGTTCTCAGTTCCACATTGTCTTTAATGTTTAACGAACCTTTAGGAGTTTTTAAATGTGATTTTGCAATATCAATAAAATTTTGGGAGTCTGCTAGCCAACAAAATTGAGCATGCGCAGTATTCTAAAAAAAAAAAAACAACCTTAACAGGTTAAAACATAAGAATAACTAAACTGGCTTTCTTTAGACAAACAATGCAGTATGTAAATTGCAAATCTAGACTTAGTCTAAGCTAGTTCATATTAAAAATAAATTGAAAAACATTGCAGACATTGTTAATTTAGCATGAAGGCAAAAACATTGCTGAAAGATTACTGTAATGGAGTATAGTTAATTCCATTCAATTCTTTTTCATGGTTCTTAAGGATAGGTCAGAATAAATATTAAATCCACAGGAGATTTATTGCTTCCTTGGAAAATCAATATGCCGTGAATCAACATTAACATGAACTTTGGACATTCTGTGTGTTTTCTTTCCTGGGAAATTTTTGGTAAGCCTGGCTGAATCCATGGATATTCTCACCACGACTCATGAAAAACTGTATGCAGCATCATGCCAGCTAACTGTGATTAATACATGGATTTAGCTGGGTTTGAGGCTGGTGAGATCTGAGAACATTCTTAAGGAAGGTGGAGAATCGAGAGCTAAGCCTTGAACGCAACTGAGCTTGGTTAAAACTTACTTGAAGTCACGGTCAACATTGTGCAAGTGACTCAGACTTCACCAACATGTTAAACACAGCCAACATTTGTAATGGATACTGCCCCACCTGCCCAGCCTTTGCTAATATGGCACATAATTATATGTCATCAATATTACCAGCCTCCTTTTCTAGTATCACCCTTTCCATCTACTCTTTCTGTCTGTTGCCATCACTGATTAAAATTTTGCTTAGCTGCTGTTGGAATGTAGGTTGGGTAGGTGTTCAACTCCCCAGCACTTCATACAAGGTTGGCATACCCTGCCAACCTGTTTGGACCAAAAGTCAGGAATCTGGGCCACTATTTCACCTTGAGTGTAGCCTACATAACTGAAGTGTACTAAAGTTTGATTCTGGTTTTTTTTTTTTTGGTTTTTGGGGGTTTTTGCAAAATCTCATGTCGGAGGTCACTTTAGCACAAGGCTGATGGTATTCAGCTTTAGATTCAGGCACCTAAATTTAGAGGCATAATTACATTAATATAGACTAGACTTAGATAGATATTTAGTGCCACTTACATTAATATAGACTAGACTACACAGATATTTAGTGCCACTTGAGAAAACATGACATATCCGATACACTTGGGATATTTTACTTGGGATTTATAAGGGACCCTCAGGCCTTCCCTGACCCTTTCTGGTACCCCAGGGTATCACAAATGACAGAAAGAGCCTGCGACTAAGAAGGTGGACTACACATATTTGGTCAGTTGAATTTCTCTCATATGGACAAAAATAAGAGTTTGAACACCAGCTGATATAGGCACCTTAATGGAGACACCTACTATGGGCAGGGGAGCCTAGAATCAAGATATTCTGCACCTGGACTGGTTTCTGTTACTCAAATAAAAAGGTCGCACTGGCACTTTCCTATCCCTCTGCCTTCCCCATCTTTTCCTAGTCCATACAACCTCCATCCCTGGTCCTACACCACAAGGCTGGGCAGCTTTGAAGACCTTGGGCAAGGCTGATGTAGCCCACAGGCATTTTGATCATGCTGCAGGTGAGAGTTCTGCAAATTGTCTCCAGTGGGAAGAGGTTGGATCTTTGATTCTTGTTATCAGAGATAATGCACTGAAACCTGGCATGCCTGATGAGATTCCTGAAATAATCTCACTGTTGTATCTTGTTATACAGAAATGAATCATGTTTGGGAACAGATTTACTTGCAGGTGAAGTGAATAAGGAGGAAAGGAGAACTGAGATATTTAGCTCTTCTAAGTGACATCTCTTATTCCACCACCAGGACATTTGCTAACACTCATTTTCCTAGTCCAGTGTAGCACCAAATTTCAGTTGCCCTCACACAGCTACAGGGAGCTAGGGAATAAACTTCTTATACAACAAATGCAAAGGATCTGTCAGGGGAGATGGACTTTCTACCTTGGTCCCCCACCTGAACCCTAACAAACTGATTATGAAACAGGTATTGGCTTGAATGGGAACTAAATAGAAATAGTTTCTATTTAAACTAAAATGGAATTGAAAAATACTTTGCTGAACACTCTGGGGCAGGGTTTACCTCTTACCACTGAAATGAAAAGTCATACAGCAATTGGCCATCAAGGTGTGTTCACATTGCAAGTAATGGTAGAAATAATAAATACAATAATGTTGATGTTGTTGACAATATAATAATGATAATAGAAGATACTATTGTATTAATTGAGGAGACCTACTTCATGAAAGTACAGAGTATGACATTCCAGTATTATTTTTATTTTTAAGTATAATTCAACATTTTTATAATTACTAATGGCTTTTTGGTTATCCATCAGAACATGGTGGGTGGAAATAACTTGGGGTGTAACTGATGAAGCTAGTTGTTCTTTTTTTTTTTTCTTTTTTTTTCCTTGGTGAATTTCTTGATGTGTATGCTTTTCCACACAGATGGCACCTTTGGCAGCAGCCTACCTGGCAGGATTTCAGGGCACCATTAATCTATCAAAGCAATGCTAATGAAGTTGGACTCTTTAACAGTTTACTCACCATCTGCTTCTAACCGTCATCCTTCCCAGCGCTGTCCCTAATGCTCCTCTCTTGGAGGATGGGAACTCTGAACAGCACTGATTAATGTGCTTTACTGGTACTGGCTTCATGCTTTTGCTGAAAAACAGTGTTAAAAAGTCAAAGCCACAGTTTTTGAAAAATTTCACAGAAACCAAAGGTGAATTTTAGACCCTCACATTTTGCCTGACCCTGTAGTCACCTAGGTTTCCATAAGTTTGTCTTTCCTTTAGACTAGATTACACAACAAAATTTATTAAACTTAGACTAACATAGAATACTATAGTTTGCTATTAACATGAAATATTTCTGAGTTTGTTTCAAGCATGAAAAAAAAAAAATTTTGGGGCATATTTGTCTAAAACATCTACCTGGTTTTTTTCCAGTGATATTACTTGGTCTAAATAAAGCCACTGTCTGTCCACAAACCTCACCTCACATTATATTTCCAGAACAAAAGAGTTACCACAGCCACCATTCTTCCAGTAAAACCCTCTTCTGCAAGAGGCTCATGTTGCCAAGGTGTTCCACACCTATTCCCATTCCACTATGGACTGGATTTGCAAACTAGGTGGTTTCCCTGCCTATCTGGCTTGCAGGACCTAAGCCAGAAACATTCTCAGAGCACAGAGAAACTCATCCAAGAAAAGGAGATTTATAACCCTCTTGCTGACTCCTTTATATTCAAAAGTCTCATGGCTTCACCTGGAACAGGCCAGTGCCAGGTGCAAGTTTCTCTTTCTCCTGAGGGGGTTTGAAATGACATCTCTATTTCTCTACCTCCCAGGAGAATACCCTAACCACCAAGAGATAGTCCAGGAGATTGTGGGTCTCACAATCTCTTCCAGTAAATCTCTTCCACTTTAATTAAATATTCGTTGTGCTTTTGGAAGAGATAATAACTCCAGACACAGGCAGAATGGAAAAACTTGGGTTTCTAGTCCCATATCTAACAGATATGCTCAGCATGATGCACTGGGTTTGTTAAACTAATTTTAGGAGTCGCATGCCTCATTCCGTGAGTTTGCCCAGGGAGAGCACAGACTCCCTTTGAATCTTCACCAGCAGCCAAAATCAGAGACTGCAGCAATGAGCAAAGTTCTAGTCTTTCTGAAGACCTAGTGGCTAATACATCACTACCTGAATTATTTGCTTTTCATTTGAAAAGGGAAATAATAACAACAACTCCCTAATGTTGTAATTGTAGACACACAGTGATTTAATAACAACTGCTGCAAACATATGGGCTGAGCAACTCAGGGCAGTGAGTAAAACCATCAATTAAAACTGCTGCAACATTTATAAGACTAGCCAATGACAATGACATTACAATTTATGTGATCATCAATAAAATGATGAGGAAAATTGTGGAATTCTGAGGCTAACTTACTATCACCATCAAAATAGAGGAAAGCAAGGGCTTGGCCATGGAGATTAGAAAAGTCTGAGGCACCAAAAAATGCTTATAACGAAAAACAGACCAGGAAAGAAAGAAGATAAACAAACATGAGGGATGTGATAGAGATCATGAAATTGGTTGTTCGCAATTACCCCATTTCATAATACAAGAATAATGAAGCATCCTATGGAATGGGATGGCAAGACATGGAGAGAGGATAAAGGGGAAGACATTTTTTCACAATAGATAATTGACCTGTGGAACTGATTGCCACACGATAGCTGCAAGTCCAAGAGCTTAGCAGGTTTTAAAAAGGATTAAACATGTATAGGGATAATTAGTTCATCCATTATTAAACAAGATAAGTTTTATTAGTCACTAGTTATATTAAACAAGATAAAGACCTTGTAGGAAACTTTAATTCTTACCCAGTGAGAAATTCCTGTATATCAACTTCAACAAATTTTCAAAAATAAATATTTTTCTACCCTATTTCATGGGAAATTTTTGAATTTTAGTTTCACAAAAGCCAGCATGCCTCTGCCTAATATAATTAACAACTAATGTGATTTCATCTTTTCTTAAAGATGGATTAGCACTGACATGTCCTGGCTAATAATTGGTATCTGCACTGAAGTAACTCCTGTAAGATGAAATGGATATCAAGGTTTTTCTGTAGAAAAGCAAGGAGAGTTCAAATATCCTTTCAAGGTGTTTTCAACTAAGATGAATTTTAGTTTCTAGAAGGCATTTCTACCCAAAGAAAATGATATCCTATATACTTTTAGGGTAATTGGAGACCTTGCATTCTAGAGTGACAGTGCTCACCTGAGGACTCCACCTATGTGCAATCAACCACTTTGTCACTCATTCTGAAAATATTCCTTTTTCTTGGCTCAGGTTCTGTCATGTACTGGAATTTACCAGAAGCATCTTCAGGAAGATATTCCTCCTCAGCATTCCAATCAGTGGAGAGAGTGGCTACATCCAGATAATGCTTCCAAGAATCATGGGACCACATAGACACTTAGGCTAGAAGAGGCTTTTGGAGCTCATCAAGTCACAGCAGAGCTTACAGTGAAATTAGACCAGGCTTTGAAGGGCTTTTTAACTTCTGAATCACTGTATGGAAGTGGGTTTCTCTCTTCCTGCAGAAAACTCTGGTAGCAACAGAAGGAACCCAGAAGAGGCTTAAATGAACAGCTCGATGTAATTGGGATAAATCCCTGCCATTCTCAGATTTTCTCTGCCTCTCCCATATGTCATATCCTTTCCACACTCCTTGTTCATTTGTCCAAATTTGTCATTAACCCCTAAATGGGCATTTTCTAAGAGACAGCAACAAAAGAAAAGCTGTGTCCTGAAATGACTGCTCTGTTCCTTTCTGTCTCTATTCCCTGATAATTTTACAATGAGATTTCAGCTCATTCCTAAAATACATCTTGTCCCTTGCACTTCTTTTCTCTCTCTCTCTTACTCACCTGATCACATTTCCCTCCCTCTATCTCACACAGTCTATTGCTCATAACTGGGGCTAAAACAGGTTTGGAAACTACCTGTACCAAAGAATGTTCCTTAAAAAAGTAAGCTATGATTGAGAAACCATATTTTCTTTGGTGCTTTTCCTACTAAAGTAGTACTTTTGTCCACAATTTTTCACCTTGGTAATACCTTCCTTAGAGTTCTGTGTTGAAGGCTTAGGTCAGTACTCTGCTTTAATCTAAGACAGGTATCTCAACACTCTGCTTCAAATAAATGGAGACATACCTTACACACAGCTATTGATGGCAATCTTGTCAACCATTAATGTAAAAGAAACCAAAATCCTGTTCCAAGAATTTATGAGATTGACATCAAATTATTTCCTTCATTTGGCTTTTGATTATTGTGCCCTTAGGGTTATTCAGGTACAGGCACATCATCAAACTTCATTTCATTTGTCCTGTGTTAATAATTTTTTTATGGTAGTCAAGTATGCCATGGATTATTGGAGCACTGCATGTTTTTGAATGTATTTATCTTCACATCACTCTTATGAGGAAATCAAGTACACTCATTCCCATTTCACAGATTAGGAACCGATGCATAGAAAGGAAAAAACAACTTGCTGAACAATTGTGTCTGTGGCAGAGCAAGGACTCCAAAAACCAAACCCACCCCTCACTTCAGGGATTCATTTCTACTCTACTGAAATTCGAGATCATTCCATAATCACATGCCTCCAGGAGCTGAGAGAAAGCACAAACTATAATAAAAATTCCCTTGAAAATCTAAGAATTTATGCTTCTGTAGGTTTCTATAGAAAACTATAGTCTGGGACAATTCTCTTTTTGGTGCAACTCAGTACTTCCTTTTAAGAACCAAATGCCCCACATCTGTTCCCAAGACACCAACAACAAAAGGTAGGTATTGCTCTGAAAAATGGCTGTTTACCTTGAAATGCCACCTTTCTCCCAATTCTGACACCTCATTTTCACAGAGAAGTAGCTGTTGTTCATCTTTATTTCTTTATCCCAAACAACCTCAACACCCACCTCATTCGTAGGGCTCTTTTTACCTATTCCACTTCTTTTCTTTCTTCCCCTCCCTGCCCCAAAAATTGTCCCGTTGTACTTGTAAGGTTTTGTTTTTAAGCTCACACTGCTGTGGGTTATTCCCACAAGCTCTGGAAAAATCAGTCCTACATTACAGGATGTGTGAACAAACTGGCCAGGTTACAGAGCAGCAGCTCGTGGTTAAGTCACAATGTGTTCCCAAAACACCTGCTAGAGCTCTCCAAAACATTTCACTTGCAACAACATGCTGCAACACATAGACACCTTTCCAGAAACATGTTCACCTGGGAGCTTCCTGGTGCTGCTGCTGTGGCTCTCTCTGCAATGCTGAACTTTATCTCTGAATGTTTCGACAATGATGTACAATACTAAAAAAAAAAAGGACTGAAAAAGCTGGATTCTGTTATTTAGTTTTAATTTATTTTTTACTATAGATGGGCTGTGGATAGGTGGGTTAATCTGGAGATATCTCCAGGCAGTTGGTAATACCAATTTAACATGTCTCTGTCTGCATTTTATCTCAGCTGAGATGCTAAATTAAACATGCATTTAAAAATAATGGCATCTGAACAGGGTGTCTCATTCTATTTTAGCCGGCTGCAGTATTTTGTTATGTTTGCATGTTACTCTGTAAATGTTTGTGTTCCTTATCCTGATTACAGATGCAATTTTACAGCCTGTTTATTGATTTTAAAACTTTAGAATGCCATTGACATCAGCCATAAGGCACCTCATTTGTCTGGCAAGAGATTGCAGAAGGAATTTTAGACCTGATTAATTTGGTCTTGTGTCACTTTTCCACTTGAACTTGTAATAGGAAGGCTACATATTCATTGTATTCTTTGTATTTGTAAAAAGCCAGTGCATCACATTGGTGTATTTAAACACATGCAACATATTTTTTTCCTTTCTTATTCATTTTAGTTATCTTGTATAAACAGTTTGAAATAAATAAGTGTACACATGAAAATAGATAAGAATTCACAAGGTTCTGTTAAAGAAACACACACAGCTCAATATGTATTTCTCCCTGTAAATAACATGACTAAATAATAGTGCATTTTTGATATTGATTCATAACCAGAGGGGTTAAGTCACTTTAAATTTTGCCTGAGTAAAGGGTTCATGATCTGACCTAAGAATTAGCATAATATTTAGCACTAACAGCACAGAAAAAAAAATAAAATAAAATTAAAAAAAATACTTCTTCAAGGACACCTATCAGGCTGGAGTCTAAGCCAAGAATAACAACTGATTTAGACTTCACAGCAATCCTGTGGACTAAGAATCATCCCACTTTAAAGAGAAGACAAAACCCCTTGCCCAACACCTACAAATTCTTGATATCATTGAATGAATAAATAGTTCACAAATTCTTTACAGCAGCCACAAAAGCAGCAAATAGCACATCGTGCTCAAGGATATTGGCCCAATGTTAAATTGCCGTTGCACGGTATTTGATACAATAAGTGACAAATAAATATTTATCTGGAAAACTTTTATGTTGTTTTAAACACATTATTCTCCAAACCAGAGCCTGGGCTGCAGTACTACTATAGGTAAATTGAGTTGGAAATTCACTAGGCCGGGGGGTGCCTGTTAGATGCAAGATCTCTTGTCTACCTAATGCCAGACAAGTTCTCCTGTGGCTGAATACATCTTCTTAGTTCAGTGCTTATGCCCTGGAAACCCCATTACTGGAAAAATATAAGAGATTAGACCCTTTCCCAACTTTTCTCAGACAAAACTGACTGTTTTTTAAAGGATTTCATATTTACGCTAGAGAAGTTGACCAACTGACCTGTCCAGGGCCACAAAAGAAAAAAAAAAAAGTAAATAATTTCAAGAACAAACGTTAATTAAATGATTGAAAATATTTTCAATTAGCGTTACCTAGAAATGTTTAAAATTGTTATATTAAAATTGACTGATATGCCAGTCATTATGAAGAGAAACAAAACTTTTCTGAAGAGGAAAAAAAAACAAGAGAGATTAAAATTATTTCAGAATGTGGAAATTACTGTAAAAGTTAAAAAAATTTCTCCTTTTATCTGAGAGCAATCATACTTTATGCAATTTCATTCCAGAATTCAGTCGAAATAGAATGGTATTTCTAAGAAAAATGAACTTTTCCTCTATTACTCTGTAAACTGAGTGTGTTTTCTTTGATTATAGCCAAGACATAAGATTCCATCTTAGCATGGTCTTAAAAAACTGAAAATCACTCTGTTGAACAGCATTCCAACGTGCCTGCTTTTCAAATATGAGACAACCCACACTTTGGCCACTTTAGGACATGTTTTGAAAATCATCTTATCTGACAAAATCCATATCTAGTGAGCCTGCCATAAAGTCCACTTGGAGACCAAAAATGCTGAAGTGGTCAGATCTGTGCAAAGAGTGTTCACAGACTGAAGGGACTTCTGCTCTCCAACACCCAAGTGTGCAACCTGATATATTAGGAAATACAGCACTGTGCATTGATTTTCTGTTGCTTTCTTAATTGGCAGCTTTAACAAAAGTTATAATGTGAAAACTCATGGGTAGTTGAAAGCCAATATTTTCATTTTGTCAAAAATTTCTGTTTCTGGAGAGATTAATGTATGAACGTCACCTTGAGTGAAGAAGATCCTTTTGAGTAGCCTCAGAAATCATCAGGCTCTAAACAAGGGTCTGTGAGGTGCTACCAAACAAAACAGGAAACATTACTTAGAAGGGAAGGGCAGAGTGCCACAGAGAGTGATGGGAAAGAATAAAATTATAAATATTGGGGAGAAGTATATCCTAGTGCTGGACACTGAAACTTAGCTGAAAGCTCTCTTGCATAAAGCACTGGACAGAGTAGAGCAGTAAGCAGAGGAATCCTCCATAATGTGGAGTATTTCTATGAGCCTAGAAAAAAGTCTACACCAACAAAAACATGAAAAATTTGGGTCAAGGTCACATGTGGTCAAAAACAGATAAAAGTCAAAAGTGATCCAATAGTTGTGAGTCTTCATCTTTGGAGAGAGTCAAAACCTGACTGGACACAGTCCTCAGCAACCTGTTCTGGGCATGAAGATGGATGGGAGACTTCCAGAGGTTCTCTCAACCTCAACCACCTTGGACTTCTGTGATTGACCTGATAACTCGACATGTGTTACTTTTGTTTTGTTTCCCATCAAGACCAATCTCTCCACGCTGAAGACCTTTGGGCAAGAATGCCCATCTGCATTTAATTGTGTGGCCAGGAGGGATGAAGTTCCTTTAAAAGTCCAGTGGCTCTGGCAGCACTTAGGTAGAAGCACATTTTTCATGAATATGGGCTCTGGAATAAGACCAAGATATCTTAGAGGCAGGCTTGGCTTCCTTCTGCTCTGCAAATGGTATAAGTGACACCAGTAGATAAGCATCAGACCTGGCATATTTTCAAACACTCTGATAGTGATAATAAGAATGTAGTATAACCCAAACCTCCTGGTATAACTTCACTGAAATCAATGAGATATATAATACAGACACAATCCTGTGAGGGGGAGCCTCAAATCTGAAATTCCTGACACCAGGAATTAAAAAAAATGGGTCTCTTTTTCCAGAGCTTCAGAGGCAGAGCTTCCCTATCACAATCACGGAGGATGTTTCACTGAAGATGGTGTTGGACACCACCCACCAAAATGCTCATGCTCTATAATCATGGTTCAGGTTTCAAATGCGACACAAAATAATGTTGCTGTCACCATGCATTTGCTCTCATGGCATTCAAACATCAGATCCTTTCAAAAAGGAGATACTGCTACATTCCACATGATGGCAGGAGATCTGTTTTTCTTACTGCAAAACCAGAGCTTGCAGTTTAAGATTGCCCTATTAAACATAGCAAGATAAGCAATCTCCCAAATTCTCCAAGCTGTTTTATAATAATGTGTTCTCAAGACATACTCAAAAGGGACAGTTCTTTTTTGTATATTAAAAAAAAAAAAAAAAAAAAAAAAAAAAAAAGCCAACAAACATGCTGAAATAGTTTTGCAAAGTTTACCTAAATGATTAAATAAGTGCTTGGTAAAATAATATGTACAAGTCAACTGGTATTTCTGGGCAAATTTACAATGCTTACCTTGTTTTTGTTGTACATAATTAGATTAACTTATAAGATTTTCTATGTACTGTTTTTTATGCTGTCCTTGTTTTTATTAATAAAGAGGAACTTTCAAGAGCAATTTAGTAAAACTGATTTTAGATTTTTTTTGAAACAATAATTTTCTGCTTATAAAAAATTAAGCAGAAGAAATGCTAGAAACACTAGGATACTAGGATTGCTTTTCCTGGAGGTTGATGGACTTTAGCATCACTTTCCAGGAGTGCTTTTGGAGTCCTTTAATTAAAACATTGAACATGGTGTTTTGTTATAAATATATAACAAATATGTTCAAGTTTTTAGTAGGCAGTGGAATGCCAATAAACATTATTTAAAACATTAATTTAAAGCGTCTATCCTTAACTTTCTTGAGTTGGATTGTGTTATTAGTATTTTTTTACTCTCTATCACCCAGCTCCTACTTACACATATGAAAGGTAGGGACAAAATCAAACCCACAATTTTATATTTAACAGCACGCTTCATTGTTTGCTTATATATTGAAGAAAAAGGATCTCACATGATTTCTTGTTTTTTTCTCTTATGCAGCTCATCTTTAAGAAATATACATGAATCATTAAATAATTATGCAAGAGTATGTTCTGCTAAAAAAGTGCACCAGGTTCATCCTG